>NC_044559.1:86720681-87320681 GCF_007565055.1 Rhinopithecus roxellana
ACCAAAACCCCAAGAAGCTGTTAGCTACAAACTCTTGACTTGGCAGGGAGGGCTGGGGACTTCTCTGTGGTCCCGCATGCACAGTTCGGCTCAAGGTTTAGCTTATCGTGACCTTTTTCTCATTTTAATAGTAAAAAAACACAACCCTAGACGGAGATTGTATATGCTAATGATACATGCAATGCGTGTTAGAGCATGTGGACACTGAGCACACAAGCTCATTGCAGGTCCATGTTGCATCCTTGACCTCAGCAGTATTTTGTGAATATGTTTGTGCAGTTTCCGTAAAGGGAATTCCTCTTAAAGCTCTAGGAGCTGCTTCTCCCTCTGAGCAACCCACTTTGCCTCTCAGAGTGGACGTTCACTTTGCAATAAAGTTATTTGCCTACTCTTACTTTGGACTCACTCTCCATTTTTTTTTTTTTTTTTTGAGATGAAGTCTCACTCTATTGCCCAGGCCAGAGTGTGGTGGTACATTCTCGACTCACTGCAACCTCTGTCTCCCGGGTTCAAGCACTTCTCCTGCCTCAGCCTCCCGAGTAACTAGGATTACAGGCACCCGCCACCACACCTGGCTAGTTTTTGTATTTTTAGTAGAGACAGGGTTTCACCATGCTGGCCAGGCTGGTCTTGAACTCCTGACCTCAAGTGACCTGCCTGCCTTAGCCTTCCAAAGTGCTGGGATTACAGGCCTGAGCCACTGCGCCCAGCCTCCAATTCTTTTTTGTGGAAAAGTCAGGAATCTGAACCTGTTCACCAACACACGAGTAGCCAGGTTTCAGCAGGCAGACTGGGACTGAGGAGCCCACCCTGAAACTCCCCAGGAAGATGAATCTCACTACTAACAGCTGCTGATGTGAACTTAAGAAGAAATCATCAAGCAGTGAGGAATGGGCTTAGCATGGAGTACCTGTTCCCTGGGAGTAACTGCAGGACCATATTTTTAAAAATAACATCAGGGCACAATCTACTAACAGTCAATCAAGCAATGAAGACCACCCTTTTCAAGGAGAAGGAGTGTGCCTGCAGCTAACTTCGGCCCCCACATTCTACTTGTGTAGACAAGTAGAGTCTACACCTGGGCCATTGAAGTGCCCTCTTCTACCTGTCAGTTTCTCTAAGAGATGTGCTCTTCTTGTTTGAATCACATGGCTCAGACCCATAATCACATTGTATGAAGGTGCAGAAAATTACATTTTATTCTTCAAACTTTCCTTCTTTCTACCTGCCAGCAGCGATAAACGTTCCCACTGCAGTCATCAAAGAAACAAGCTTTAAGTATGTGGGAAATGGCAAGTGTGCTAGGAGGAGGTAGTGAAAAAAAAATGCTAAGGAACCAGCCTCAGCTGAGACTTTAAGGCCATCCAGGGACAGGCTCAAGTTTCATGGGGCCTTTATTAGTCTGTTTTCACACTGCTGATGAAGACATACGCGAGACTGAACAATTTACCAAAGAAAGAGGTTTAATGGACTCATAGTTCAGCATGGCTGGGGAAGCCTCACAATTGTGGTGGAAGGTGAAAGGCACATCTTACATGGTGGCAGACAAGAGAGAATGAGAACCAAGTGGAAGGAGTTTCCCCTTATAAAACCATCAGATCTTGTGAGATGTATTCACTACCATGAGAATAGTATGAGGGAACCGCCCCCATGATGCAATCATCTCCCACTGGGTCCCTCCCACAACATGAGGGAATTATGGGAACTACAATTTGAGATGAGATTTGGGTGGGGACACGGCCAAAGCCAAACCATATCAGGGCCTAAAACTTAAATTTAGCAGACCCTCTTTAAGAACGTAATACAAATTTACAAAAATGAAATCAGATTAAAAGTGAACACCTATTTAAAATGGGAAATAAAAGGAAATTAAGCTTTTTATAAAACCTCAATAATCCTGAAATAGCATACATATATCAATTACTAATTGTGCAACAAACCTCAATAAGACCCTTACTTCTACATGTTCTTATATTTTGGCTGCATAGTCTTTGATCACCTTTTAATACAACAATATTCTCTTCTTTTCTTTTTTTTTTTTTTTTTTTTTTTTTTTTTTTTTTTTTGAGGCAGGGTCTCGCTCTGTCACCCGGACTGGAGTGCAGTGGCTGGATCTCAGCTCACTGCAAGCTCCGCCTCCCGGGTTTGCACCATTCTCCTGCCTCAGCCTCCCCAGTAGCTGGGACTACAGGCGCCCGCCACCTCGCCCGGCTAGTTTTTGTATTTTTAGTAGAGACAGGGTTTCACTGTGTTAGCCAGGATGGTCTCGATCTCCTGACCTCGTGATCCGCCCGTCTCGGCCTCCCAAAGTGCTGGGATTACAGGCTTGAGCCACCGCGCCCGGCCTATTCTCTTCTTTTTTATGTGGAAAATGGAAAGGTAATTCAGCCTTCCAGAATGGTTGACCAGAAACTGACAATTATAAATATTATTATTATGAGTTCTTCCAACTTCACAACATGCTACTGGTACTAGCATATATATTGAGGATTGTTGTTAAATTTGGGAAAACCTTTGCAAGTTTCATTTATGGGCTATGAGATTTGCAGGATTTTTCTGCAGTAGGACTCCTTGATTCACATATTTCACATCTTGTTTTCTCTCCACTGTCCATACACATCTGGTGCTGGGTTCTGTTAGGACGTATGTGTGACCTGATTGGACCCCTGCCCCCACATCTTCCTGTCACAGTGCTAGAGGGGTTGACCCTGTGGGCATAGGCAGAAGCCTGGATATCCTCTCTAACCCAGGACAGCTGGCAAACACTCAACTGTGCACAGAAGTAGCTATGAAACAACTAATTGCAACTCAAGCTTGCCTAGGCTGGAACCCAAGAATGTGTCGGGTTATTCTAGTAACCCTAGAGGAGGTAAGACAAAAGGGAAGGAAATAAGAGTGGAGAGAGGCGGCTGTCTTAATCTATTGTGGTCATAATACTTCACTTTAAATTTTTTTATAAGCATATGACCCTTTCTAATAGGCTGGCTAATTATCCCAGTTTGCCCAGGACAGTCCCAGTTTCAGCATTGAAAGCTCTGCATCCTGATAAACCTCTAAGTGGCCGGTAAACTGGGACAACTGGGTTCCCTGCTCTGTAAACAAATTTCAAGGGCATTTCCCAGGGCCTTAGAAGGGGACTCTGTGGATGAAGAGTCCTGAAGCTCAGACTTCTCCAGATTCTTGCCAAATCAAACTCTAGTTCCAAACCTTTTCCTGCCCGTTGTTAGGGTGGTATTTTGAGAAATTTATCTTCTGCATTTCCTTATCCTTTTACAGATATAAAATAGGGTTACTTGAAAGGATTATATGGATTTGTAACTATAAAATGTCTTGTGCCAAATGAGAATGCAGCCCTGAGGAATTATTGTTATAGGCCATTATTAACATCAGGACCCAAATGATTTCCTCAGGTACCTTGCTTCAATATTTTAATGTGAAGTTAGTGACAAAAATTTTTTAAAGCTAAATTCAGAATTTAATTCTACAGTCAACTTTTAAGAAGTTAAATTCTGAATTTCACTTTGCAGTCAGCTTTTAAGAATCTCATCCGTGCCATATTTCATGGGCTATTTCTAGGCATCAGTATGTTGTGAAAAAAATTTCAGCATAAACACAGAAGCACAACAGCTAAATTAAGTTTTTATTAATTTTAGCACCTCAGAGACAGTAGCAATGATATGCTTTATACCAAAAGCAACTTTGGAACTAAAACTCTTAGAATTACTTGTTTAAAACAGGACGTTGAGAAACAAAAGGAATAAATTTGGGGGGAAACTAGAGTTGAAGACAGATGAATATCTATTTCAGTGTATAATACCAACGAATTTACTCAATAATTTAAATGCATCATCCCCATGACATTAAAGGAGTAGCTTCTTATTTTTGACTTAATTCTATTTTTCTGTAAAAGAGACCCATTTGTTCCTTTTTGCATGGCTATGGTGATAATAAGTGGTCAGGATCTTCCTAGGATATTTAATATATTTGTGAGCAATTATTCCCCCTAACCCTTCCTAGAGTAAGTTAAACAACATTCTGTATTTTCAGCATTTATTAGAGCAGCAAGGGGACATTCTGAATATGAGCACCATGACAGATTACTAGCCACTGTGTCTTCGGCACCTACAATTCAGGAACACTCAGTATATAGCCAGTGAACACCTGCTCAATGAATCACCCTGTACTAACTCGATGCATGAATTTGGATAAGTCACCAAACCTCAGTGGATTTAATTCTTTCCATCTTTAAAATAAGGAAATGGGACTAGATCTTATTGAGTACCCAGTCTAGTTCTGAAAATTCTCTCAAAATAGAACTTATTTTTCATGCTTTACCCTAGATTCTTTCTGGGCAGCCAAAGCAAGATACAAACCCTGAGAAGAGCTTGGTCCCATATATTCTCATGTCTTTTGTTATTGTCTTACAATTGCTCATTAAAGTCTTCTTGCTTTTAAAACGAAGGTGCTAGGAATGTGGCCAACTCTCCACCTTAGGTGTTTTTGTTTCGGTTTGTTTTTGGCTTGTAGGGTTTGTTTGTTTTTCTGCTAAACTTATTTCTATTCTTTCTTTCTTTCTTTTCTTTTTTTTTTTTTTTTTTTTTTTTTTTTTTTTTTTTTTTTTGCCCATTTCCTAGTTGGTTTGTATACTTGATTACAGAGAGGTATCACACATGTCAGATAGGCAAAATATTGGATATTTGTAGATCAACGTCTCCTAAAATACCCTTTATATTGTTATGAATGAATAAGACAACTTAAGAGAAGTATGTTGGGAATTTTTGTTTGTTTGCCTGTTTGTTTGTTGACATGTTTGTTTGCTTGCTGGGTTGGTTGTTTTGATTCACAAAACAGTTCTTTTATGGCAAGATGATTGAGTTAAGAGGAAAATAAAGAAAAAAAACGTCAGAGCTAATGTTTGTAGCCTTCCTAGTAGCTAAAATGTGTTGACCATCAATTTTGCAGGACTCAAATACCAAGAGCTTTTACAAATAACACACAGAAATGAGAGCACCAATGCCAATCTGTTTAAGAAGTTTCATATAAATATTGATTGTTTGGATCATGATGATTGGTACCCTGACATACAAGTTCCTCATACTATAGGGATTGAAAGAGTCAATATGCCTCCCAAATGGCGCAACTTAATCTCACAGAAAATTACTCAAGCAGGATGAGCTGGCCCTATCTGTGTAATTATAAATTATAAATAAGTAATTAAAGATTAATTCTAAATCTCAGCAGGCCCTGTGACGGATGAGCCATCTGGTAGTTTCTGAGATATTTCAGGAACCTTGGTACTTATATGTCCTAATCAATGGCAAGAGGAAAACAGTGTAAGTCTTGGCAATTTCTACTTTAATGTGTTTGTTGGTCTCGTCTAACTATCCGTTAAATGTTTGAAATGTTATCTGGTAGGTCTGTTTAATGGTTCGTATACTGTCCCTATAATTATCTTTAATTCTTATTTTTGAAAAGCTATGAAGATTTAGGGGATTCTAGTGCTTTATATCAGCCTTTTATTATCCCAAGTGTGATCAACATCTTTGCATGAGGAATTACTAAGTCATACCAGAAGATATATCTAGTATCTCATAGAGAATAATCTCTAAACAGCTCTTTCCTGGGCTACCTTATGTTCTCCTTATCTTGGGTAATACATTTTTTCTGCCAAGATTCAAAACTAGCAGAAAATTGCCTGGGAATTATGACTTTCCTCTCCTGGTTGCTTCTCAATGCCCATACTATGGACAGCAGGCAAGATGGAATTCATTTGCAAAGTCATTTGGAAAGCCTTCAGCAAGTGGGGAGGCTTTTCCTATTTTCTTCCTTGTTCTATCCCCTGCCTGAAACCCCTTTGCTCTGAATAAATCATCTTGTCTCTTCCTCTTCTGTTTCCAGCCCCACCTTCTGGGTTTCCTCACTTGATGGCATGCTAGATTGGCATAAGAAAGCTTGGCAGTTTCCTTGCCATACTGCCTTCTTATTTTGACAACCTCTGAGTCAAGGTCAAAAGAAACACCCAGCTATGATCTAAGGGATTATTTTAAGAAGCGAAGACACAGTGCAAATCCCAGAAAGTAGGTCAGACCTCTCCCCAGCTAATGGACTTCCAATGGCCTCCCACAATACTGAGAAGAAAAGGCAAACTCTTTGCACACCTGGCTCTCTGCCCATCACTGCAACATCATATGACATCATGCTCAACTGCTCCAACCACACACAGGGGATATAAAGAAATAGAATACTCTCATCCAGGTCTGCCACAGGTGGGAATGGGTTTGCATGGAGTTCCTGGGGGTCCATTTGACACTACAGGTCAAATTCCCTGCTTTACGTATACTGTGACCCAAAGGTTTCACTTTTGCTTTTTATCCTAAAGAAATAATCAGTGGTTTGTGAAGAGATAGATGAACTAGGTTCATCTATCAGTTTAAAACCATCTACCAGTTTAAAACCCTCTAGATGTTTAACAAAAAAGAAATTGGTTAAATACACTGCCATACATTCATATTTCTGTAGCCATTAAAATGGTGTCTTTAAATGCAGGATTATGGTATGAACAAAATGGCGAAAGAGTGACTTTAAGCAGAGAAACCTGACAAACACTCCCTTGCAGGTGATCGACATCAGTATCAGCACTGATGAGTCATGCCAGGGCATGTACCCTTGGTAAGACATGATGAGAATGCCACTTTATCTTTGTGCTCTCTCTCTGCAAGCCTCACCACCCCAGTCTTTTCTTTCCAGCTTTATTGACCAATAAAAGTTGTATATATTTAAGACATACAACCTGAGGTTTTGAGCCATTCTCTTAGTCTTACCTTGAGAAAGACATCAGACAAATTCCAACAGGGGACCATCCTACAAAATGCCTGACTAGTTCTTCTTAAAATCGTCAAGGTCATCAAACATAGGCGAAGTCCAAGAAACTGTCAAAGTCTACAGGAGTTTAGGGAGACATGATGACTAAATGTGACATCTTGGATGGGACCCTGGAAGGGAAAAAGGACATTTGATGAAAACTAAGGAAATCTGAACAAACTGTGGACTTTAGTTAATAATAATGTATCAACATTTATTCACTAATTACAACAAATGTACCATACTAGTGTAAGATTGTAACAGGAGAGACTGGGCATGGGGCATATGGGAATTCTGTGTGCTATACTGTCAACTTTTCTGTAAATCTACAACTCTTCTAAAAATTGAAGTCTATTTAAAAGCACAGAATCGAGACTATAGGTGTATATGTATTTATACAAAATGTTACCAACTTATTTTTAAGTGAAACACATCACCAAATAGAATCTGACAATAACAAAAATGATGTATGTTTATATGTATTCATATTACATAATAATAGATGCATATATATGTCTATAGAAAACTCAGGACAAATGAATATTAACAAAACAGTGAGATTATAAGGTTTTTATGCTTATTTTATAACGTTTGACAATGATTATTTACATAATAAAATTTGTTTAATTGGTTTTTGTTTGATGTTTCATTGAAATCTTCCAAATGTTTAAATATATGAGTGCTAATCAAGGATCAGTTGGAGACATGGAAATTGCAACAGACATTATTGCACCATATATTCCATTTTTTGGCATTTTAATGTTGAAATAATTTTAGACTTACAGAAAAGTTGCAAAAAATGGTAGAGTTCCCATATACCCATCATCTAGCTTCCCATAATGTTAGTATCTTACATAGTTATAGTGAAATGATCGAAGCTGGAAAATTAACGTTGATGAAATACTATCATTCAAACTATCATCCAAAAAAATACTCGTATTTCACCCGTTTTTCCACTGTTGACCTTTTCTCCTCCAGGAAGCAATCCAGGGTCCCACACTGCATTTAGCTCTTACGTCTCCTTAGTTTCCCCCAATTTTTGTAACAGTTCCTTAGCCTTCCCTTGTCTTTTAAGAACTTGACAATTTCAATCATAGCCACCCTAACAGTTGTGAGGTGGTATCTCGTTGTGGTTTTCAGTTGCATTTCCGTGATGATTGGCAATGTTGAGCACCTTTTCTAGACTGTTGGTCATTTTTATGTCTTCTTTGGAAGTATGTCTATTTAGGTCCTTTGCCCCCTTTTTAATCAGGTTATTTGTTTTTGTTACTTTTTATTGGTTGTTTGTTTATTTGCTATTTAGCTGTGTGAGTTCCTGACATATGTTGGATATTAAGCCCTTATCAGATACATGGTTTGCAAATATTTTCTCTCAACCCATAGGCTGTCTTTTCATTGTGTTGATTGTTTCCTTTGCTCTGCAGAAGTTTCTTTAGTTTAATGTGTTCCCATTTGTTTCTTTTTGCTTTTGTTGCCTGTGGGTTTTTTGTTTTTGTTTTTGTTTTTTGTTTTATTTGACTATCCAAAAAATCATTGCCAAGGCCAATATCAAGGAGCTCTTCCCCTGTGTTTCCTTCTAGTAGTTCTGCAATTTCAAGTCTTATCTTTAGGTCTTTAATTTATTTCCAAATGATTTTTGTATAAGATATAAGATAAAGGTCCAGTTTCATTCTTTTGCATGTGGCTATCCAGTTTTCCCAACACCACTTACTGAACAGTCCCTCACTCAAGAAGAAAGGAAATAACAAGTGTTGACCAGGGTGTAGATAAAGGGGGCCCTCATATGCAGTTGGTAGGAGTGTAAATTGGTATAGCCATTATGGAAAATGATATGGAGGTTCCTCAAAAAATTGAAAACAGAACTGCCATGGTCATCCAGCAATACCACTTCCGGTACATCCCCACTCCATGCACCTGCCCTCCCAAACAAAAGAAGTCAGCATCTTGCAGAGATATATGTACTCCTGTGTTCTTTGTTACATGATTTACAATAGTCAAGATGTGGCAACAACCTAGAGGCCCACTGTTGAATAAATGGATAAAGAAATACATGTATGTATATATCATACACACACAGTGGAGTATTCATCAACCTTTAAAAAGAGATACTGCCATTTGTGAGAACATAGATGAAACTGGAAGACATTATGCTAAGTGGAATAAGCCACAGAAAGAAAAATACTGCATGATCTCACTTAAATATGCAGGATTCTTTTTAAAGTCAATTACGTAGAAACAGAGTAGAACACTGATGACCAGGGTTGGAGAAGGCAGGTAATGAAGGGACATTGGTCACCAGGTACAAAGGTTTACTAAGGTAGAATTAATAATTCTAGAGATCTAATACACAGCAGGAGGGCTATAGTTAATAATGCTGTATTGCATACTAATAATTTTTGCTAAGAATACTGTATTGCATACTAATAATTTTTGCTAATAATACTGTATTGCATATTAATAATTTGATAAGAAACTAGATTTTAGGTGCTCTTACCACTAAAAAAAAGTTAGCTAAAAAGTAACAGATATGTTCATTTGTTTACCTGTAGGAACATTTCACTGTGCATATGTATATGAGAACATCATGTTGTATACCTTAATTACAAACAATAAAATCAATTATGTAAAAAAAGAGGCCAGGTGCGGTGGCTTACACCTGTCACCCCAGCACTTTGGAAGGCCAAAGCAGGTAGATCATGAGGTCAAGAGATCGAGACCATCCTGGCCAACATGGTGAAACCCCATCTCTACTAAAAATACAAAAATTAGCCGGGCATGGGTGGCAGGCACCTGTAGTCCCAGCTACTCAGGATGCTGAGGAAAGAGAATCGCTTGAACCTGGGAGCCAGAGGTGCACCACTGCACTCCAGCCTGGCAACAGAGCGAGACTCCATCTCAAAAAAAAAAAAAAAAAAAAAGAACTTGACATTTTTGGAGAATACTCATTAGTTGTTTTGTAGTATGACCCTAATTTAGAGTTTGTCTGATGTGCTCTCCTGATTAGAAGAAAGCTATGTGTTTTGGCAAGAATAGCATAGAAAGGATGCTGCCTTCTCAGTGCTTCAAATCAGTGTTCAACAGGCCAATATGCCTTATTATTAGTGAAGTTAACTTTGGTCACTTGGCTAAGGCCTTATCCACTCAGTATCTCCACTTAGAAAGTTACTATTTTTCTCTTGAAATTATTTGTCATCGGGAAAATAGACTATGCAAGTATCCTGATTCCTCCTCACAGTTTTGCCATCTAATTTTAGCAACCATTGGGTGCTCCTGTCCACAACAATTGTTACTGTGTTGTCTAATGGTGATTTTTCTATTTCATTCTTTCTATAGTTATTAATTGAAATTCTTAAGAGATGTTCCTTCTCCCTTTTCAATGCATTTATGACAGTATGAACCCATGCTGTTCTGTGTATTATCTAATACTACCATTATTTATTTTATTGCTGAAATTATTCCAGCCTTCCCCTGAACAATTTCCTCATTTAAGGTAATTGATAGGTTTTTGGGAACAGCAACTTGAAGTGAAATGTCACGTCCTTAGACGATAACTTAGTTTCATTCAATGTCATTTCATTATACTTTTAATGAGAAAAAAAGTTGGTTTCGTTATACAATGTTTCACATAAAGTCATAGTTTCCAAGAACCTATTAACAAGGTTAAATGAGGACTTACTGTGTAGTCAAATTTGTCCACACACCCTTTTCTCCACCATCTCCTTACAAGACTCTTTTAGGTGAGTGCTGTGGTTCATGCCTATAATCCCAGTATTTTGGGAGGCTTAAGTGGGCAGACTGCTTGAGCTCAGGAGTTCAAGAACAGCCTCAGCAACATGGCAAAACCTCGTCTTTACAAAAAATACAAAAGTTGGCCAGGCATGGTGATACATGCTGGTGGTTCCAGCTGCTCAGGAGGTTAAGGTGAGATGATCTAAGATAGCACCACAACACTACAGCTGAGCAACAGAGCAAGACCTTGTCTCAAAAAAAAAAAAAAAAAAAAAAAAAATTGACTCAGGTGAAATTAACTTGGAATAAATCAAATTAGAAGAAAGGTGACAAACGTTTTCAACTTGAAATTGTTAGAGGTAAGGCCAGTGCCAGTGCTTACTGTGGCTCACAGCATGGCTCGGTCTCTGCCTGGCTGGCTAGCCTCACCTTTTGACAATCAGGGCAATTTTCTCCACCCTAGCTAGGACCTTGTACCTCACTGGAAATGTGCATTAAGGGAGGATTTACGATTTCTACTAACAGAAGAAGAGAGTGGCATCTCCTTGAGATGGAGAAATTCATATTCTTTGAACTGAGGTTGGATTCTCAAGTTTATGGAGAAACCTTTAGTAAGTTACATATAGGCATTTCTGTCTTTGATTTCCTGGTATATTTCCTTCTTGCTATATTCATTTATTCATTGACTTAACACTTTCTGAGCATCTACTATGTGCCTAAGACTGTTCCCATTTGTGGGTAAATGATGAAGAAAATGATATCAGATCCCACAGAGTTTATTTCGTTGTACCAAAGTTATTTCCCCACTGCAGATACTCCTCTGATCTCATAGTGTGTTCATTCTTATCCAAAAGAAAGTCTACCTGATTTTGGAAATCATCCATGGATGCTCACTATGATTTAGTGTGTGAAATATAGCCGGTGGTCTCTATTGAAATGAGAGGTGGTCTTTAGAAGTGAAGCAAGTTTCTTTGGACTGAAAGACATAGCAGTTCTGACAAGAAGCAGAAATGACAAGTTACAGATACACACAATAATACAGTTTTCTGAAAAGTGTTTCATGCTATGCAGCTAGATCAAGGATTGCCCTTTGAGAAACTGAGAATAGCTCTAATCTCTGAATGGCTGCATTTAGAATTGGGCCATGATCATCCCTGATGAGAAGACACCATCTGGCCAAACTCATATTTGAGGATTCCCTCACTGATAGGCAACTTCTGAGTGCAAGAACATTTTAATTGGAAAAGACAATGTTCCATTTTGTCTATTTCCCACTCATTTATTTAACGTGTGGGCAGCATCTTGGTTTTAGTGATATTTTGTTTTTGTTGTTTATTCCACACTCGATGTCATAATCCTCTTTGTGACATCTTCATAAGTGGTTGCTATACAAATTATTAGAATATCACCCAGCAAGGATGATTACCTTTAGAGGCTACCATCAGACCATATGAACTCTTAAAGACACTACTTTAGGCAATTGTTCCTAAACAAAATAGGAATCCAAAATCCAAAAATAGACTTCTGGAAACACATATGGATACAAGTAAAATGATTCTTGTAGGCCACTCTAGTCCAGCAAACTTGCTCATCTTTGATAACTCCTGGGTATGATATATAAACATAAAATATGCTTAGTAACTTCTTTTTCTTCTTTATGTTAACTGTGTTCTACCTGGATATTTTAAACATTGAATTGTTTTTAAGCTAATTTTTTCCTCCAAACACTCAGATAAGACTGTTTTTACGAAGATCTAAAATGGTGAAGTTAATCCAAAGTTGCTCAAAGAAGCTCTGAAATCTCAAGCCCATATATACAAGTGCAAATATTATCAGCCCACCTATATGTTGGGAATAACATTAGAAGCCACACTCTCTTCTACACAGGAATTTCTCCTCTCTGAGTTTAAAAAAATACCAGTGTTATGTCGCATCCTAAATCACTCAAATGCATATAATTTCAGTGCCTGGAGATATTAGGTGTGATTATTATCTTTAGGTCATAAATTAACAGTAATGGTACATGTAATTTAGTACTTATTTGTATTTAGTACATTTCCAAAGTGTTTAAAGAGTGCTCTTATAAGCAATTTCCTATGACATCTAATTCCCCAGTAAGAATAAGTTAGCTCCAGTGATGGTTTCTATGTCATGCCAACCATTTCCAGCTACTCTGGGTAGTACACAAACCTCATCCCATCCAGCCCAGTGTGTCCTGCCCTATATGGCAAATCCCAACATTCAAAGCAATTAGAATACGTTGCTTTTTGTCTTAAATATGCATTTGCATCTGTGATTCTTATACTAGCAAAAATGATTCTGCTTTTTTTTTTTTTCCAGCAAGCATCCATTGAGTATGTACTGTGAGATGAGCCCCTTCTAGTGTGACATTTAATTGGTCAGTTGTTACTAATTTTGTTTTACCCTCAGACTCTGACTACAGGATCAAAATTTGCAAGTCAGAAAGAGGCTCTCCAGGAGGAGGGAGATTTTCCTACCCAGATCCCCTCTACACTGAAAATGGAAGCCAATTACCAACTCTCCATTTTACCAATCTTTCCTGGTGGATGGGGTTTGTATATGGAGTTCTCAAAACAGCACACATAGCCAGCCTTCCAGTATATAACCAGAGCTTTAAGGCTCAGGAAGCCTGACTCGAAGGCATGAATATGAGTTTATTCCTGCTGGAAACATTTCTTCCATGAAAGATAGGCAGAATGTGGCTGCCATCAAATCCATCAAAACCATGCCACATTAAAAAATTTTTTTAAATGTGTATATATATATAAAAAATAAATAAACTATAATAAAAACTGAAGAGACATTTGAAAAGAGGCCTGTTTCGTGGACATGGCCTACTTGTGATTTTCTGCTTCTTCCATCATCGCTCGGCAAGCAAGCAGAAAAGTTACAGAACTGGGGTCAGACCTCGTGCAAAATAACATGTATTGGTCACAGCTGCTGCTTCATCACCTTGATTTCTTACTAAATTATTTTCCTTTCATTACTCGTATCTCCTTTTATAGTTTTCAAGGCAATTTTCTAGTCCATGTGAATTTGTTCAATCTCTCCTCCTAGATTCATGTAAACATTTTCACATATTCATCCAAATTCTTCTCTCCTTCCACACCCCTGGTGAGCTCTCTTTGAAGTCGAGAGCTTGGCAGATCCTTCCCAACAGAGCAGCCTGTCTCCTCCTGGGGCTTCGAGTTGTGTGTTGTGTTTAACCTCCTCCTAACTGGCCTGCTTGCCAAGAGTTAGTATAATTTTAAACCAGTTCCATTTCCCTCCATTGGGTACAACCATCCCTACAAAGACTGCCTATCTTCGTTCTGCCTCCCTAGTGATGGATTTTTTCCTGCCGGTCTCTGCCTAATGGAGGGTGACCCCTCTAAAATGACCATGGAACCAGCTGACCATCAAGCCTCCCTATCTTTAACCTTAACGTAGGTATCTTTGGGTAAGTCGTATCACGGTTGGGAATTTCTCAGTATCTCTGTACTTGAGCAGGGATGATAATCGGGTCTTCCCATCTGCGTTATGCAATGTGCGGGCAAAACACTTTTGATGCTACCTGGATCATGTTGATATTATTTCCTGCCTGTCATTTGGTTTTGATGGCATAGGGATGGAAATGAACACTTAGTGTCGTTATTTTGCATTTTTGCCTGGTTATTAATATCTCCAACTGCTTAGCTTCTGCCTTTGTCATTTCTCATTTTAATTAGATGGCCAGTCTAGGGCATGAATTCTCCAGTCCCCTGAATCTTAACCATTCATCTAACACAGATCAGCTGCCTCACCTCCTTGCTTTTCACAGCTTTCTTTCACTGCTTTCTGCTTTTAAATCTTGTAGCAGGATTTGTTATTATGAAGATGGAATAGTCTGCATTCTTTGACAGCAACAAGTGCAGAAAACCGGGATAACAGACAACATAGACAATATTGACACAGACATTAAAAGTCAGATATTTAATATTCAATTATGCATTCATTTGCCAAAATTTGTTACAGTCGTCCCATTTGCTTACAGGGAATGTAAGAATTTGATTAGTGCTGTCAGCCTCTTGGAGAGATGCTATGTCAAATGAGCTTAGACGAAAAAGAGACCCGGATTTCAGATTGATTAGCCATTTTATACAGAGTTTGAATTCAAAATTTTTAGAAGCTTAAGGAAATCATTTTAACTTTAACTTCTGAAGGAGGCCAAGCCTGAAAATTGAGTTCTAATGCATGTTGTAAAAGAATTCTCATTATCCTTCTGACCTCCCTCTGCTTAAGACTGAACAGAAACCAACACTGTGAAGCCATTTCTTGATTTTATGGGAACCTGTTACTAGTCTCATAGACCTCAAATTGGAGGTTTTGGTGGTATTGATTTTAGAGTTGCTATTCTTAATAACTATTAATATAATAAAATCATTATACTTTTAAATTATTAAATTAGAAATGTAAATATCTTGAATGTACCAAAAATAGATAACTGTTTAGGTTGGTTTTGCACCAACCTAATACCACATCACTGCTAAATCATACGCCTTAACAGTTTTCCAAAGCATCTCCTCTGCTGCCTGGTATCACCATGTGTTAGACAGAGAAGCATGGGAGATAGAAACTGTTACCTTAATTTCTAACTGAGAGCCGGATGGTATCTGAGAAAAGTATCTACCTAGGCTCTGGCTTCCTTGAAGTAAGTCCTTAGGAAATATTGGTTGAATTTATTAAATAGCCATCAAGATTTGTTCAAGGATAGCATTCTCTTGGGGAGTTTAGAAAAATATTAAAATTGAGCCTGATGTTGTCTAGGTAAGAGGTCCATCCTTTAAAAGTCTGCAAGTTGGTGGAGCTGGAAATGGAGACTGTTCTAAAAAAAAAATCATCCCTGCCCACCCTGGGTCGATAGAATTTAAGGACTCTTTCAATAAATATTTCTCCAAGGTTTCTTGTGTGCCAAGCATTGTCCTAGACACTGTGTGTAAAACCCACAAAAAATTAAACAGGTAGGATGGCCATTGCTTTCTTGGAGTTTTCAGTCTAGTGAAGGAGACAAATAATAAGCCAATAAAGAAATGCACTTGCAAATTGTGTCAAGTGTAATGAAGGAAAGGGGAAGGGTGCATTGCTAGATGGTGTCTGGAGGCTGATGGAAGGTGGCAGGCACTTGAACCTGGAGTGTAAGAAAGATTCTGTTTCAGAAGAGCAGCTGAGGGAAAGGGGGGATCATCAGGGATACAGAGCTAAAAAGGACAGCCTCAGAGGATGCTCTGAGAATGGAAAATACTGGCAAAATTACAGGATGTAAAAAAGGGCTAATGGCAGGGGCCAGCACCTTTTAAGCCATGCTAACAGTCTATTTTGTTTTGTTTTGTTTTGTTTTGTTTTGTTTTGTTTTGTTTGTTTGTTTTGAGACAGAGTCTCATTCTGTCGCCAAGGCTGGAGTGCAATGGCACGATCTCAGCTCACTGCAAGCTCCACCTCCCAGATTCACGTCATTCTCCTGCCTCAGCCTCCCAAGTAGCTGGGACTACAGGTCCCCGCCACCACGTCTGGCTAATTTTTTTTTATTATTATTATTTTAGTAGAGATGGAGTTTCACCGTGTTAGCCAGAATAGTCTTGATGTCCTGACCTCATGATCCACCTGCCTCAGCCTCCCAAAGTTCTGGGATTACAGGCATGAGTCACTGCACCCAGCCGGGTTTGCATTTTATTAGAAGTGCCAAATGCATGGAAAGACAAATACTGCATGTTCTCACCCATAGCTGGAAGCTTAAAACGTTGGTCTCATGCAGGAAGAGTGTAGAGTGATACCAGAGGCTGGGAAGGCTGGCTGTGTGGGGTGGGGGGAATAAACAGAGGTTGGTTAATGGGTATGAACATATAGTGAAATAGAAGAAATAAGTTCCAATGTTCAACAGCAGAGTAGGGTGACTATAATTAACAACGTGTTGTATATTTCAAAACAGCTAAAACAGAGGACTTGAAATGTTCCCAACACAAAGAGATGATAAATAGTTGAGGTGATGGATACCTTAAATACCCTGACTGGATCATTGCATAGTCTATGCGTGGAACAAAATATCATGTGTACCCCCAAAATATGCACAAATTGATTTGTCTCTAAATAAAATTTAAAAGTGCTAAGTGCAAATTATGTTGCTTTCAAGAGAGGAGGGACAGGATCTCATGTATATATTCAACAACTCTCTGGGGCCGGGTGCAGTGGCTCACACCTGTAATCCTAGCACTTTGGGAGGCCAAGGCTGGCAGATCACAAGGTCAGGATATCGAGACCATCCGGGCTAGCACAGTGAAACCCTGTCTCTACTGAAAATACAAAAAATTAGCCGGGCATGGTGGCAGGTGCCTGTAGTCCCAGCTGCTCAGGAGGCTGAGGCAGGAGAATGGCGTGAACCCAGGAGGCAGAGCTGACAGTGAGCCGAGATCATGTCACTGCACTCCATCCTGGGTGACAGAGCGAGACTCCATCTCAAAAAAATTTAAAAAAATAAAAAAATAAAGAATTCTCTCTGGAAGAGGTCGATGGCAGGACAGGGGAGTCCAGGGAAAAGGATAACAATGAGCTGGTGGTGACTTGGATCAGGTGGTGGTTGTGGAGATAAATAGATGTGGGCGAATTGGAAGCAGAGTCTGTAAAGGAAGCAATAGGGTTTGCTGTGTTCGGTAAGGGACATGAGAATCTCAAAGATGATTCATCCTTCCAGTTTGCCAAACCAGTATGATTTGTTCAGTTTACTGAGATGGGGAGAAGGGAGAGAGTCAGGTAGTACTTTTGCTTTATGGGAGATTCATAGCAGGAATTAAGAGTTCACTGTACAAAAGTGTTGAGTTTGAAATGCTTGCAAGACAACAGAGTGAAATGTCAACTGGATACTTGTATTATTCATGTAGAAATGCTTATTTAATGTCTACCATGTGTCATGTATTGTTGTGCTGTTATAGAAGACTCATGATTCTGGATCTAGGGGATATTTGGGCTGGATATAAAATCAACTTAAAGCTGCTATGAGCATGGGCTTCATTACAGAAGGCGTATCACCTTCTATTTCCTCTATAATAGGCCACGGCATGGGAAACAAGCTGAGAGGTACTAAGTGTGTCTAGAGATCTAAATTACAGCTTTATGTGCTAGCCATCAAAATTGTGGATTAAATGGCACCTGAGTGACAGAAATCTGCCAACAATGTTTACTAAGCATCAATGTGCAAACATTATTATTTATTTAAAATAACAAAATACTGATACAATCTGAATGTCTCACACAGGAGGAAGGGTGAATAGTATAGAGTCATAAAATGGAATGTTAAACACCATTGCAAATTATATTTTTAAAATATTTAATGGCATAAGATACTATTTTAAATGTATACATGAAAAGAAGACTACTCAGATGCATTTATAGTGTGATCCCAACTTTATTTGAAGACTGTGAGTAATATTTGTCAAGACAAAAAGACTGGAAGCAACTTAGTAAAAATATTCATGATTGTTATCGATAAATGATAGGATTTAAGGTAATTTTCATATTTCTCTGTGCTTTTAAGCATTTTCAGAATGTTTTATGATGAACCAATCTGACTGTTCTAAATTGAGGCTAGTGGTAATTAGCAAAGAGAAAAGGGCACCTTGGTAAGAACCTAGGGGAAATAAGAGGAACAAGTGGATAGGACCCCTACCCTCAATTCAAATGTATAGAATGGATTTATGAACAGCAATGCCGCTAATTCTCTATCACTGAAAGGATCAGTACTACTATTTTTTATAGCGAGTGTAGCATTTGGTTAGGGCTATTGGGGAAAATGCAAAAAATCAGAGAAAGATTCTCAACCAGGAAAGGCAAATGAAATTGTTATGGTTAACTGACATTTGTTGTGAACTGATAGGGTCAGGCACTCTTTTAAGTAATTTAACATTTAAGAAAGACAACTGAAGCATGTGAAATTCACACCCGATTAATTTGGGTTAAATACTGTCCATTTCCCTGTCAGATGCTCTGATATAAAACCAGGAACTGAAAAAATTTAACAAATAAATTTATTCATGCAAATACATATGTGTGTATATGTGTGTTCCATCTTAAAGTTAATTAAGCAAGAGAAAGTTAAAGTTTAATTAAAACTTTTGTCACTAGTTCTAGCCCTAGTGATAAGGTGGAAAAATAGAACGACTGTCACCTGTTAATTTCTCATTAATTAAATCCCAGCTGACAAAGGCATCCTGGAAACTCAAGTTGTGAGACCCTGCTGAAATGTAGTTGCCGTGGGTGCAGATTGAGGTCCCTGGAGTCACTAAATGTATTCCATTCTTATTCCAACTTAGACACTAGCATCTATGAAATCCAAATCCCTTTGTTAAAGATGGTATAAAGACCTACAGAAATAACAAACGTTCCTTCTTAAAATAATTGTTTGAGGATTTTGAACGTGTATCATCATGTCTAGAAACCACTGAATATTCCTCTGCTCTTTTTAGAATCCAGCAGGCTTAAGAAGATCATAGTGTGCTAACAATAGCTCCTTTTCTGAGAAATATTGGAGTGTTGAGCCTGTGGGAGCGAAATCTTTCTATGATCTTGGTTTGGAGGTGCATTTCTAAATCGTATTTTCTGGTATCTCTTTGTCCTTTTGTGAAAAATAAGTATCATTGCCCTACAAGCATTTATGCCAAATGGAGAGAGAATTCACTGTGTTCCATGAGGAATTTTGCTTTCCAAACAGTCAGCTGACTGTAGTCTGGAAGTAGAGACATAAATGTCCTGGAAAGTAAAAGAACGTAGTCCCAATTCAGCTATAATTCCAAGTCTGACAAAGAATCATGTCTGTATCTGAAGGGCACAGAATGATAACTCCTTAAGGGGCAAAATAGACAGCCATAGATAGTTGTTACATATGCCAGCCATATTGTGATTCCATTAATTTCACCCAGATGGTGTTTTTTGCCTTTTTTCTCATAGTTCCATTAAGGAGAACTTCATGCTGATGAGGTAGGGCAATGCATTGAGTCTCATTATTGACCGGTCATGTTACCTTCCTTCTATGGCTTTAAACTCAATGACTAAACTTTGTTCATTGCTAACCCCTGGTCACAAAAGATTAAGTTGATGGTGGAGGTGGATCAGCACAAATCTCGTACTGCTTTGGGAAAAAAAATAAGATTAATATTATGATTTCACGGGTAGTTAAATTAGGTGTGTTTCTGAAATACATCATATTTCCAATTTGCAAATGGAAGTTTTTTACATTGAGAAATTAAACAATCAAGTGTGGTTTCTGGTACTAATGATTCTCATGTTGCATAGCTCTCTCCTGACCTGGCTGTTTGATTAGAGTTTAAAATATATCCACAGATATAACAGAGTTCATGGGAACTCAAATATTCTTGCTGAAAAAAGATGTGTTAGTAACAACAAATTATGACCTGCTTCGGTCACTGAATTGATGAAGGGGAGGTTTTACCTAATCCACTGGTGTTCTCACTGAAAACATGCAAGAGGTCTCAGACGAAGGTCGTTTCTCAGCATTCACAGCAGGGCATGGGCCAAACCCAGAGGGTGGTTCCATTTGGCTTGTATTCCTCCCAGGAGAGAGTCAGGCCTGGGATCTTGCCCGTGGACACTACCTGGAGGGTTTCTGTCATTGTCACTATTAACCATGGCTAAAGTACCCATCACATTGCAGAACCCTCCTTATGTCTAAGATGCCACTAGTAGCAAGTAGATAGCTGTGGCTTTTAAATAAAGCTGGCTCTAGAAATATGACAGAGCACTGTGACTTGGCAGGACATGACGTTTTGTTACATTTCAAGATATTCCAGGCCGGGCGTAGTGGCTCACGCCTGTAATCCCAGCACTTTGGGGGACCAAGGCAGGCAGATCATGAGGTCAGGAGATCGAGACCATCCTGACCAACATGGTGAAACCCCGTCTCTACTAAAATACAAAAAAATTAGCCAGGTGTGGTGGTGCATGCCTGTAATCCCAGCTACTCGGGAGGCTGAGGCAGGGGAATCTGTTGAATCCGGGAGGTGGAGGTTGCAGTGAGCCGAGATTGCACCACTGCACTCCAGCCTGGTAACAGAGCAAGACTCTGTCTCAAAAAAAAAAAAAAAAAAAAGGGTATTCCAGAATTCAGGCAAAATAGTGTACTGGTATTACACATGGGAGCAAAACACTGGTAGTTAAAAAAAAAAAAAAAAAAAAAAAAAAAAAAAAAAATTCTACCATGATAGGCATTAAGAGTGGGATTCTGAGTCTCAGATTTATTCTCTTTCTGATCCCTGGTTCAGGAGAATCTTAGTTCAAACATTCACAAACCAATATTGTGCATGTTTACATACATTACCTTTGTTTCCAAACATCACATAATGTACTTAAAGACAGTGTTTTCCAACTGACGTGACCCCTTGGTGAATTGTAAAATCAACGTTGTGGGTTGCAACTTCCCTTTTTAATTTTTAAATGAAAGACATAGAATAAATAATTCTCTGAGTGCATTGAATATTAAAAAGGTAAGCAATGCTTAGTGAAATGTTTGTTTTAGTTTGTGTGTATTTGGTGGGTGTATATCTTAAGTCACACCGTGAAACAGAATTTAAGGCCAATATCATAGGAAGTTTATGTCTCTTTAATTATCAAGGGTCACATTTTTGAAAAATTCTTCTCTAAAAATGAATTCCAATTTCCAAAGCTCTGTGTGTGTATGTGTGTGTAAGATCAAGAGTGTGTATGGGATTTTACTTATCTGTTTGTGTGTGTGTGTAGCTCTGCAACAGAGTAATTCACAAAAAAAAAATATACTTTAGCTCAAAGTTGCAATGCCTTCTGCCATCACTTCCAATCCGATCCACTTAAAAAGAGAACATCCTCTTGTGCTCACTGGTGTCATTATGGATATGAATGGTGTCATGAAAAGTGAGCCCCGTCCCAGACAAGAAAAGTATCCGAGGATCGGAAAACACACTACCATGTTCATCAGTTGATTATATAGCTTTCTTCTTGGACAGCTTAACTAAAATAGCATTTCTCTTTCTTATATAAAAAAAAAATCGCAAGTCTTTTGAGAGAATTTATAAGATGAACAGTTGACTTTTGAAACAGTAAAATTCTTCCTAATTTTCCTACCTCAGGGATTTGGTCACATGCACCTGACTTTGCCAACTAAAACTAAAGTTTATGCATTGAACTATACAACAAACATGGCCCCTTCTTGAGGTTATACAGATAATTCCAGAGCAAAACCTATGACATCTAGAAAACAGGCCACATTGCTTAATGTGGATGCTTTTAATTTGTATTTTCAATGTGTGTTCATAGTTGAGGGTTTATTAGGAACAGGATGTTCAACAGATCAAATGCATTGATGCAATTAGGTTGCTGCTTGTGGAGACATGTTTTATAGCTCTTATTAAAAGTAAATATAAATAAAGGTTGTTTGGAGATTTGTACATGCTGAGGTGGGTTTTTGTTTTTTGTTTTTTAGAATTTGATTAGAAAAGCATTTGAAATTACTTAAGTGATGAAGCAGAGCACACTTTTTTTCTTTTTCTTTTTCTTTTTTTTTATTTTTTTATTTTTATTTTTTTGAGACAAGGTCTTGCTCTGTTACCCAGGCTAGAGTGCAGTAACGCAATCATGGCTCACTGCAGCCTCCAACTCTTAGGCTAAAGTGATCCTCCCACCTCTGCCTCCCAAGTAGCTGGCACCGTAAGCACATGCCTCGATGCCTGGCCAGTACTTTTTTATTTTATTTTTTGTAGAAATGGATTTTTGCCAGGTTTCCCAGGCTTGTCTCAAACTCCAGGATTCGAGCAGTCCTCCTGCCTCACCTTCCAAAGTGCTGGGATTCCAGGCATGAGCAACCACGCTGACCAAACAGAAACACTCCTAATCGTGTTCTTTAAGAAACTAGAGGAGACACTAGACAGCTTCAAATGATGAATGCAAGGAAGCATGATCAGGAAGAAGTGGCTTCTAAGTGAACTCTGCTGTCTTAGAATTTGATGATATAAGGGTGTTTAGCCCCAGGTCTATTTTTGTTGTTCACAGTTTAAGTCTAGATTATTTAGATCTCTTTGATTAGGCTTCAACCATTTGGCCAAACTTAAAACACCAGTAATATGGTACCAAAAATACCAATAACTTGACCGCTAGCTCTCTAGCCTCAGCTCTTTTTCATAGGTTTGAATTCTACGTGGTCTCTGAAGCCCAGAGCAAGTCTCCATGCTCCAAGGCCTCTCCTAATTACCCAAGCCTTAAGTAGTAACTCCTTATGATAACACCTGCATGAATTTGTCAGCCGCAAGCCATCAGCATCCATCAATAGACAAGGAGAATATACTTTGTGAATTATTATTGCTTTTTAAAACTTAGATGTTTTGTTTCCCTCAATAAGTAGATCGTTTGCTTCCTGTGGGCAGAAACCATCTTCACTGGCTTCCAAGATGATACAAATTGGTAACTTTAAATATATTCCAAGGTTATGCTTATGAAAGACAAATGCCAGGATGAAACTTAAAAGGGAAAGGGAGAAAAAATAAGAGGTGGTAAAATGCAGGCTTGTAATCTCAGAATGTCATAAAAATCTCTATCTTAGTTAGATACAAAGAATTCCTAGGTAATTAACAGATAATTGACATAACCTCGTATCGTTTTACACCAGATATTTGTAATGACAGAGTGAGAACTTGAGTTTCTTCCTCTCTCATATTCATATTTATCTTCTATTGGCTCTTCTTTACAGTGCATTAAAATTCTAATTATATTGTTCTGGGCAGTTTGGGTGGCAAGTAACAGAAAACCCAGTTCAAACTGGCTTCAACAATAAGGGCATTTACTTGCCAGACACAGGGGAAATTCAGGGCTGGGACAGTCTTCAGGGTCGCCTCCATCTACTGGCTCTGCTCCGTTTCCACACAGTCTCTGTGGCTCTGACCTCCTGCGTCTGCTGCTTCATCCTCAGATTGGTTTTGACACAGCACCAGTCGCTCTATGACAGGTGCACAGGACAAACAGTCCAAAGGGAAAAGAGGAAGAGACGTCTTTGTAACCCTTCTCAGAAGAGTGAGGAACATCTTTCCTAAAAAGACCCTGCCTGTGATGGCCATGCCCCCTCATGCCACGTTATATCACGTGATCCTTCCTATGCTGGATCTTAGCACGTTCACTCTTCAACCACAGGTGGGATCAGATTCACAAGACGCCTAAACTGAGTGGAAAATCAGCCAGTACATTAATACGACTGGCATTTTCTTGGGAAGAAGAAATGAGAGAATAGATATCAGACACGCAACCAAAAACAACCCAAATTGCAACTTGCCAAAAATTCTTTTTTACCCAAATAGAGCCAAAGCATACCATCCTAATGACCATCGCTCTGTTGTTCAGTATTTACTCATGTTGGTTTTATTAAATATAAAATACTGCCTGGTCGAGGAATCTATGTTTTTCACAATAATTTAATAGACATAGTGTTAGGGGGAAATGTAAATAATTATTTATTTTGAAAGAATCCATTTCATGTAACACCAAGATTCATATTCTTCTGTATTCTGCACACCTGAAATAGTACAGGAACCATGGTGGCTTGCCAAAAATACTGATACTATTTCTTTCCATTTCTATATATTTTCCTTTGGCAGATGACTATTAGACTTTTCAGGACATTTAATATTCTCATGCAGCAGACCTTTCAATAGTTCTGTCTGTATTTAAATGTGTTTAAGAAAATTTATATTGCTGATTATTAAAAGTAATGGTAAAAACCACAATTACTTTTGCACCAACCTAATAAATATTTGGATAGTCATTCTGTTTGGGATAGAGTTGGGATTTTTACTTGAAAATAAAACACTCTCATAGTTTTCAACTGGCATTTTTATTTTTACTTTTTCTAAAGTAAAACTGCATTAAATGTTTATTTATAAAATCTATGCCATATCGTTTATTTCATATTTGTTGAGTAATTTTTCACTGAGCATCAGGGACCCCTCAGATTCCCATTGACTAGGTCTCTGATATGTTGACTTTTAATGATGCAGTTGTATTTAAACTAACTTTTGATAATAATTTTATTGATTCCTTTATTTTTCTTTTCTTGAACTACCATTCTATTCCATTCATTTGTGATCAGTAATTTTCTAGGAACCATTGTCTTAGAACAGTGCAAATATAAAGATTAAAAATCAGATTGACTTAAAGAAGCAGTAATTTTTGCTATTTACTGGACAAAAATGGCAATATCCATTAAAAAAATAACTATGGGGGCCAGGCGCAGTGGCTCACACCTGTAATCTCAGCACTTTGAGAGGCTGAGGCAGGCGGATCATGAGGTCAGGAGTTCAAGACCAGCCTGACCAATATGGTGAAACCCTGTCTCTACTAGAAATGCAAAAATTAGCTGGCCGTGGTGGCAGGCACCTGTAGTCCCAGCTACTCGGGAGGCTGAGGCAGGAGAATTACTTGAACCCTGGAGGCAGAGGTTGCATAAGCCAAGATCACATCACTGCATTCCAGCCTGGGTGACAGAGGAGGACTCTGTCTCAAAAACAAAACAAACAAAAAACTAGGGGGCAGATGCAATGGCTCACACCTGTAATCTCAGTACTTTGGGAGGTCGAGGTAGGAAGATCACTTGAGGCCGGGATTCCAAGACCAGCCTGGGCAACAAAGCGAGAACCCTTCTCTACAAAAAATAAAATAATTCGATGGGTGTGGTGGTGTGCACCTGTAGTCCCAGCTACTCGGGAGACTGAGATACGAGGATCACTTGAGCCCAGGAGTTAGAGGCTGCAATGGGAATTATCACACCATTGCACTGTCTCTGTCTCTTAAAACAGTAAAATAAAATAAAAAATAAAATAGAATAAAATAGACTAATTCTGTGAATTCTTGGAATTCAACAATGACAATGACACACATGCACACACACATGTATGTATGTATGTATACAATCTAAAAGGCAAATTACTAAAAGAGAA
This sequence comes from Rhinopithecus roxellana, assembly GCF_007565055.1. NCBI lineage: Eukaryota > Metazoa > Chordata > Mammalia > Primates > Cercopithecidae > Rhinopithecus > Rhinopithecus roxellana. The sequence continues at coordinate 86,746,265 of NC_044559.1, forward strand.
ACTTTTAAGAAACATATGAAAAGATACCAGCCTAAATATAAAAAGAGATACAAATGAAATCAACTACAGACTTTCTCCCAAAAATATGAGAATAAACTACTTGTCTTTAAATACATAGTTCGAAGAAGTTGGATCTACACCTGTGACTTAATAAAACATTATGGGAAAAACTTCCCTTTCTTTAGCAATGTAGAGTGAGAGGGGGGAAAAGGAAGATACAGTTTCTGCCCTTGTTATCCTGCTACTGAATTTGTTACGAGAGGGTTGAATTTGATAGTTTAAAACTTGTAAAGAGTCTTTCAATAATGAAGAAGCAGAGTTTGTAAACTTGGCCCCTACAGAACCACATTATTTGAGCCCCGGGACCTTCTCTCCGTTTGTGGTTGGGTTCAGGGCCCTACACTCTGTCTACAGGTATCACAGATAAAATGTTAGCAGCTGAATGATATTGACAGAGCTATCAACAATCTGCAGATTTTCATTTTGAACGGTGGCATCCTGAAATAAGATGAAGCAGAAATAACATCTCTGTATTGAGAGATTTCAAATTCTTTTTATTGATAGGTGAACTACAGCACTAGATATAACTAAGTGAAGCATGCCTGGAGAGGGCAGAAATAACATGTGGACTGATGACTGCCATTGTGGAAGGGCAAAACAAGAGGACAGAAAGGCGTCCAGCTATTCTCTGTGCTGCTTGGTGTAACAGATTAAGCTTCAGTGCATCTTGGGCTCTTTTCATCGGGTTTGCCTGTCACCTTTACACCCTTCAGCATTCTAGAAGGAATTATCAGCACTACAACTCTTTGGCAGTCTTAGTGGGAAACCCTGGGAGGTCAGGAATATGGCCAGTGAACTGACATCTTCCTGCCTGGTTCAAAGATAGCATTCATCATCATTTAGGCAGATGCACGATGCTGCTAGGCAAAATGCCAGCCATGGATCCCATCGGTGTCCCATTACAGAGCCCACGCTGTCCCAGTGTCTACATGGAGTAGAAATCTCAAGGCTGGATACTGAGAGCTTCCTGGAACTTCAGGGAAAATGAATGTACTCAATCAGTTGGCTAATTATCTGTATCATTGACCTTGGTGCCTTAATGGAAAAATATGGTTCAGACATTACATGGCTATAAACAAAGAATTATAGGTAGCATCCAGTGCATAATTGACAGATTTGAGTGCATTTAATAGCATGCAATGAAATAAGCCATCCCGACCAAAACAAATGCCTTTTTTCTTGGTTCCATACATTTCTTGTTTGCCTGACATATGCCTCACTGTGTTTCTTTAAAATCAATACTATGTGTCTTCTAACTTCATTTGTCTTTTGATTAAAACTGCCTGTTGAACGAAGCTGCTAGGAGAGCTTCCCTATCCCCTAATTGTCAGAGAGTCCTCTCAATTTTTTTAACCTTCCCAAAAGCTGATGTTCAGCTTCATTGGCACAGATCCTTGCTTCACAGAGATATGAGATATCGAATATCGAATAAATGATTGCTTTGTAACACGGTTTGCCATCCATTCCGTGGCCCTGAGCATAGCATGCAAATTCATCACTGAACAAATCCCAAAGGCATAAGACTGTATGAAAGGAAGGTAAAATAGGAACACATAGATGGAGATGCCAGGCCTAACTCATCCACCCTACATAAAGGAGGCATCTGTGAGTATTGGCTGGATTCACTAGAAGTTCAGTGCCCATTTTTCTTTCTTTCTTTTTTTGAGACGAAGTCTCACTCTTGTCCCCCAGGCTGGAGCACAATGGCACGATCTTGGCTCACTGCAACCTCCGCCTCCTGAGTTCAAGCGATTCTCCTACCTCAGCCTCCCGAGTAACTGGGATTATAGGTGCCAGACATGGCGGCAGGCGTATTTTTCTATTTTTAGTAGAGATGGGGTTTCACCATGTTGGCCAGGTTGGTCTCGAACTCCTGATCTCAGGTGATCGCCCACCTTGGCCTCCCAAAGTGCTGGGATTACAGGTCTGAGCTACCGCGCCCAACCTAGTGCCCATTTCTCGAATTAGCCAACCATGGCTCACTTTGGGCCCAATGCCTGAGGCTTCGTGGCCCAAAGAACACATAGAAGAATCACCATTGTCATAGAAGTTTCTTCCAGCAGTTTTATAAGTCTGAATTCTCATCCTCCTCTCCCTGCTAGAAGATAAGAGAACCAGACTCCAAGTATTTCCTGAATATGTAGGCTTGTTGCAAAATCATACAGAGAAGACAAATTATATTCTTGAAAAGACGGTGCTATTCCTATACAGAAATAGTAGTTAAGATAGCCAGGTTCTTAAAATCTTTTTTTCTCTCTCTCTCTCTTTTTTTTTTTTAGACAGATTTTTGCTCTTGTTCCCCAGGCTGGAGTGCAGTGATACGAACCTGGCTCACTCCAACCTCCGCCTCCAAGGTTCAAGCGATTCTCCTGCCTCCATCTCCTGCGTAGCTGGGAATATAGTCATGTGCCACCATGTCTGGCTAATTTTTAGTAGAGTCAGGGTTTCATCATGTTGGCCAGGTTGGTCTCAAACTCCTGACCTCAGGTGATCCACCCACCTCAGGCTCCCAAAGTGCTGGAATTATAGAAGTGAGCCACCGTGTCCAGCTAAAATCATTTTTACCACTGTTGTCTTGACTCTTACCTGTCCTGCCTGGTATACCTAGACCTCTCTGTCCTACCCCAGTCCCCCTCTTTATCCTGAGAATGCCTGACTCTAGTAGTGTTCTGCTGTTGCTCTCGAATGCTCCATGTGACCCAGATTGGCACCTGGAAGGAAGAGAGACTCTGCTACTGTGACTTGGTTGTAGCAATAGCCAGCTATCTCAGCAGTTCTTTGATCACATTCATTCACTTATTCTCTGAATTATTATTCATGTATTTACTTAACTCAGAAGATGCAAGCAAGTCACATGGATACAGTTGACCATCTTGTGTGGGAGACGGGCAATAAATAGAATTCCAGAAGCAGTGAATGGCTGATGTGTATAATGAGAGATGCGATAGAGGGGAGGAAGGAGATCAGCATGCAAGGAGGACACATGCGCCTAAGCAGGAGACTTGGGAAGATTTCCCAGTGAAATGACATGTCCACTGAAGCCTAGAGGTCAAATAGAACATGTCCGAGCAAACGAGGAAAAAAGTCCAACAGTGTTTCTCGCAGAAAGAAAAGCATTTGTAAAAGTGTTGTGGAAAGAGAGCGCTCTAGTGAGTCGGAGGAACTAAGAAAAAACTCCTGGCAGGGCTCAGGGAAGGAGAGAGATCGACAAGGCTAACGATGTCAGCAAAGGTCACATCACGCAAGGCTTTGTAGGCCTCATTAAGGAGTTTGGACTTTATCTTAGCAGCAATGGGAAGTCACGAAGGATTTTAAGCTGGGTGGTGACCTGGTCTAAGTGTATTTTAAAAGATCACTCACTGCTTTTTGGAGCATAGATATGGTATTGTTCCATGGACATCTATAGAACATAGAAGTCTACAGATTATTGTGGTCAACAATTCCAGGAAAAAAAAAAAAAAAATCTTAACTACTTGAATTAAGTAACAACAGAAATCAAAGGAAGTCAACAGCTTCAGCAAATACCTCAAAATGGGTGTTGGCTGGAATTGATGACTTGAGGGGCGGTAGGAGGAGGAGTATAAAAGATGTCTCTCAGGTTCTCACATAAGAAGTTGAATGGGTTGTGTCATTTTATAGTTTTCAGGAATACCTGAGGAAGAAATAAATTTGAAGAAAAAGATTATACAATGAGTTTGTGACAGGTTAAATTTGAGGGACCTGTGAGAAATCAAGGTAGACATGGTTGAATAGGTTGGTAGAGGTGTAAGTGCACGAAAAATGTATGTTGATTAAGTTTATGTGTCAACTCCACTGGGCCACAGGGTACCCAGATATTTGGTCAAATATTATTCTGGGTGTTCCTGTGAGTGTTTTGGAATGAGATTAATGTCTGAATCAGTAGACTGAATAAAGCAGTTGCTCTCTCAAATGTGGGTGGGCCTCACCCAATCAGTTGAAGGCCTGAATACAACACAAAGGCCAACCTCCCCCAACACAAGAGAGAACCTCCTGCCCGACCGATTGGGCTGGGACACTGGTCTTTTCCTAGCTTCAGATGCAAACTGAAACATTAGCTCTGGGTCTTGAACCTGCTGGCTTCCAGACTAGAACTCACACCATCAGCTCTACTGGTTTTCAGGCCTTCAGACTTGGACTGGAGGTAAACCACGGGCTCCTGGTTCTCCAGCTTGCCACCTACAGATCTTGGGACTTCTCAACTTCTCTAATTACATGAGACAATTCCTTATAATAAACCGTGTGTGTGTGTGTCTGTGTGTAGACAGATAGGTAGATGATCTCCTATTGGTTCTGTTTCTCTGGAGAGCCCTGACTTAGACGAAAAGTATTTAATTGATAACATGAGTTTGAAAACCCTGAGCATATACATTACAAACGAATTCATTAGAACAGATGAGATGTTCTAAACTTGGGAGAGAGACAGAGAAGAGATCCTAAAACTGAGCCCTTATGCATTCCAACATGAGAGATGGAGGAGAGAAGGAGGACCCAACAAACAAGACAGACAAGAAATGACCAGAGAGGTAAGAGGCAACCCAGGAGACTCTGGTAGGAGGAGAGTGCTGCAGGAAGAATGGATGTCCACTCTGGGAAATGTAAGGAGAGGACAGGGCAGTACTCAGGGGCCTGAGTAACAGGAAAGTCAGTGCTGTAGCAGCATTTAATTATGGATTGTGCTAGCAGAAGCTAAATGGAAGTCATTTGAGGTATGACTTGGAGGTGAAGTAGAGATCTGAGTAGGAAAATCATCTGAGAATTTGGTGGAAGAGGGAAAAAGAGTAGATTACAGAGACACCCGTGGTCCTGGAAGGGGAGTCACCTATGCCAGATGTTTACACGTAGATTGAATTCAAACTAACGCTCAGGAACTGAGACAACATTCCATTTGGGGGTAGTTCTCAGGTCTCAGGCTTCTGGGACTCACACTCAATATCTATGCCAGTGGGCTTTAATATGAGTACAAGCACTTACCCTCTATGGCGAGCAGTTCCAGAAGGATACAGCAAAGAAAGATTTGAAAAAAAACGAGGCCAGCTGTGGTGGCTCATGCCTATAATTGCAGCATGTTGAGAGGCCAAGGCAGGTGGATTGCTTCAGCCCAGGAGTTCGAGACCAGCCTGGGAAACATAGCAAGACCCCGTCTCTACAAAATATTTGAAAATTGCCCACTGCACTCCAGCCTGGGTGACAGAGCAAGACTCTGTTCATAAAATAAAATAAATTATAAAAGATTTGAGAAAAGCCAACTACATTTTGAGAGTTGTAGCCTCTAGTTAGTACTAGAAGTTCATGTTAGCAGTCCTAGGTTGTAATCCAAGATTTCTACATGCGATCCCTGCTTAGCCTCTCTGAGCTTCAATTTGCTCATTTTACAAAACATACATGATGATGCTTGACTTTTGGAACTTGGACAGTGGCTGTGGGAATAAATGAGATAACGTGTGTGAAAAGTATCACTAAGTGCAAAATGCTGGCCCAATTTGTATTGATGGAGCACCTGTTTTTCCTTTATGCAAAAGAGGTCATTTGAGCAGTTCCAACATTAGGCGGAAGCTTTTTCACCCCCGACTCATTGCACACGAGAGCAACCGTATCCCTCGTCATGAGCCTTGTGATGTGGCTTGTGACATCCATTTGATAATGGACTTGGAGGTTGAGATCCCTAAGTCTGTAATTAAGAGACGGAGGCCCTCCATCTCACACAACCTGGAAACACTGCCCCGGTCAGGAAAACCCACCCTGGATGGTCATGGAACTAACCAGCCCATTGATAAAGGGTCTGTACCTTCCGCGGAGCTGCCCTGAGTATGTGAGAAGAGAAAGATGCAGAAACGTGGAAATGGCAGGTAAAACCAACATATAAACCATGTTTCTCTTGTGGCTTGTTTTTGCCGTCGCGTGGTTATTCAAACAGTGCTGTTTGAAATAGAATGAGGCATGAACACGGGAACAGAGGGCCCATGTATTTTCACTAGACAAAAACACAACATCCACCTGGAAAGACAATGTCAGAACATGGAGAGGGATGGGGGGAGATTCAAAATGCAAAACCGGAAGAGCCTGTCTCCTGTAGTATTTGTTTGTGACAAGTAAAGCCGTTCATCATATCACCTGAACCGTGGAGAATTGTGCTATTGTATTAATTACTCTCTTTAGTGACTCTCTGAGCTTTGGACTATTTAAATTCCAGGATGAGAAAGTGCTAATGGATATGGTATTGTAGATGGAGTGAATTGGTATTTCACGCTGTGCGGCTGTCTGAAAGAGTTTTAAATGGTAACCCACAGACTAGCAGCGTTCCACGCTTTTGGTGTCATTCAGCCATTTGTTCTTCTTAGTAACAGAGCCACTCTGGGGTCACGCAAAAATTCAGATGGGAAGAAAAGGAAAGGAGATGTCAGTTGGGATACTTTGGGGAGAGTAATGTGTTTCTCTGTGAGGCTGTTTATGATACACTTTATTGTGTGCATTGACAAAACCCCGATAATTCATATTTGAAAGGGAAATCATATGTCCTTTAAAATTTTCAGATCAAAGCTGCTGTGAATGAAATTGTTTTCAAAAAAGCATACTTTCCACAAAAATTCCATTTGGGAACCTGGCGCCGATCTCATCCCATGCCTTCACCCTTAGCCATTTTTATCTGCCTCACCTGAGTTTCCACATGCAGAAGAGGTATAAAGAAATATGATGGAGCACTTCAGAATTCTACGCGGCCGCCCCTGCAAACCGAATCAGACAACAGAGAGGCTCTGCACGCCACACACGGTGTCTTCTGAGAAGAGACAGAGCCAAGTTCTCCAAGAGGAGTGGGCCTGGAGGATCAGTGTGTCTGGAAGAGTAAGCTCCAAGGCAGGTGTTAATGTCACATATTAAACACATTTAAAGGGTCACCCTTTGACCCTGTCATGTCTCAGAATCTTAATTTCCCATTCCTTCTAATGCCTTTTTAATAATCTTATAAGTCATCCTGCCAATACTTTACTTTGACAATTGGAAGCCAATACTTTGACCATTGGAAGTAACAGAATGAAGATGAAAAGAAGTCTCCCTCACTTTCCGGGCTCTTGCACCCACCTCCACTCTCTGCTAAGCATCTGCCTGTACATCTTCTGCAGCAGTTAAACCTCTCCACTTCACATCTCTGCATTCTTACATGAATTCTGCCTTCGCCAGCCTCCCCAGAAAGCAAAGCCTGAGGCAAAACTCATGTGCAGTATTTTATTAGGGAGTGCACTCCCAGGAAAGCAGGATTAAGGGAAAAGAGGAATGAAAAGAGAGAGAAGCTAGAGCCAACACAAGGGCAGGCTACCAGTACCACCTTTGGGGGTGGAGGGTCACCCATGGCTTGATCTTGTGGGGCTGACGTCCAAGGATCCAGACAAATGACTGTGAACTTCAGACAGTGTGTCCAGGGCAGGAAGACCTTATCTGCCAGCTCCCATTTCCCACTGGTCCCATTTTTCACTTTGTGGAAAAATTGCCCCACGCTTCTGAATTGCACAAGGGTGGCCTTGAACCAGTCCCGAGGTACCTCTTGCTTCAATTCTTACAAAAGTAGAAGGCGCAGGGCACGAGGTGAGAGATGTTTGGTGTGATGGCATTAGACGCTATTGAGTTCTGCCTGCAGGAAGCTGGCCAGAATCCAAGCAGAGCCGGCCCTACAGCAGGGGCCAGACCAGAGCAAGGAGCCCTGGACCAGGAGGTGAATGAGGCTGAGAGGACCTGAAGACCCATCTGCCGCCCTTACCTGTGCCCTTGCATTGTATTGACTCTCTGAGCACAACTGGGCTTTACTGCTGTGAGAACAACGAGAACAACATGCCCTAAGAGGAAATATGAAACCAATCAGTCACAGAGTGCCCCCTTCAAAGCGACGGCCAGGCTCGATCTCTGAGAAAGCCTTAAATTAAAAGGTTGAGGAAACAACCGACTGCAGCTGGTCTTGAGGTCAGGATGGATGCTCATCCTCCACTACCTGTTCTAGAGTTCAAACATGCTCAGCCAGCACCCTGGCTTGTCCATTGCTTATCTGAAGGGCGGATCCAGACCTCTCTCCATGAATACTGAGTGTCTTTTCTTTCTTGGGCTGCAGTTGGTGCAATTTCCCATTTCTCATCATCATCAGTCATCTCAGAAGCACCAAGAGACTGCAGAGGAAATGCCCTGGATCCCAGACACAAGCTCACTGGGCCAGATACAAGCGCACTGGCCCAAGGTGCAAGCGCACTGGCCCAGACACAAGTGCACTGGGCCAGACACAAGCGCACTGGCCAAAACACAAGCGCACTGGCCCAGGCACAAGCACACTGGGCCAGACATAAGTGCACTGGGCTGCCCTCCCAGCTCCTTGGGAGAGTCAGGACCAAGCTATCAATTTACAAAAGCTGCCGTCTTGGCCTCTGGTGCCCCAACCTGAGAAACCAAGTGGAAGTGTCCCATCCACCCAGCCTGGAAACCAGAACTTCTAACTTGGTGGAAACTAAGATTGCATAGACAGGAAGTGCAAATGCCATTATTTGGTTATTGGGTGATGGATGGTGAGAGGAGCCAATCCTAATTCTCTCCCCTTGGTTCCTAGACTCATACATCCTGGCTGAGGTTTTCCCTGAGCTGTGCCTTAGCTGAATCCTTCACAGGCCAGCTGTTCTGGGTGATGAGGCACATGGAATAATGAGGAAATTATGTTGCTATCTGCCTGCCACTGTTGCACTTCCTTTGTCATAAAATGTGTCTGAGATGACTTTATATGGAGTAGATCAGTAGGTAGAGATCCGCAGACGAGGAAAGGAGAGCCATATTTGGAGAAGATGTGTGTTCCGGAAAGACACATTGCTATCTCCATCAGGAGGGAAGGGGTCTGGTGTAAGGGAGCTGCCACGAGTGTCTGAGTGGACCCTGGGAAATGGAGCCAGGGGAGGTCTCAGCCTTGGTCTCCACTGCTGGAGGCTGGGTATTCAGCAGCAGCAGGGGCTAGATGAGCCTTGGGGAGAGGGAACCTATGCTGTTGGGCTCAGGTTTAACTTTCACCCCTGCCGCCATGGCCACTCTATTCATGAGCCTGCTATGCCTGCACTAGGGTTGCCCAAAGCAGAGGCTGAGTGACATGCACAGAATGTGACCCCTGCCCCTGGGGGTTTTAGAGCTGCTACTTCAATGGTGATTCCTCAGTGGGCACGACCATAAGACACGGAAGTCTGCATGCTTTGCACCCACTCTCACATGTCTTCCTTGGATGAACTTGTCCCTGATCTTCCAAACTTTCTCCTTCTAAGCCCCTAGTGGAGCAGCAATTCATTTCCCACTGCCAACAGTCCATATATATTCATACCTCAAGCCACTTCTCTGTCAGTGGAACAGGTGAATGTGTGGCTGGAAGTTCTGTGGAGTTAGGACATTTTCCTTCATCACCATCTTTTGGGGCTATCCTGGAGCTGAAATGCAGCAATAACCCAATTTCTGCTAGTACCCCTGTATCATGCCGACCGGTCTTTGAACCATAAACCAGTCCCAAGTCATTTGGTTGATCATAAATCACCCCAACACCAACAGTACCATCACCGCCACCGCCACTGCCATGATGCCATAACTGTGAGCTCAAGGGCAGTTTTCACTACCTCCAAAGTAGATGACAAGGTACACTGGGCCTCCTGTTCATGTGCTGATTTATGTCTTCCAGATCTGCTGAGGCCTGAGTCAAATTAGGTGCCTCCAGCATGTCATCCTGAGAGTATGTTTTCAAGAGCCTGATACCAACGGTGTCAGCCTAAGTCCCTCAGGAAATGGAGCCTGGAACTTAAAAAATAATAAAATGAATAAAATCTATATGTTACTCCTGTATTAGGGAGTCCGTTAGAAGAGAAGCAGGGTGAGGGAAAGGGTGTGAGCAGAGAAAGAGAGGGAGAGTTTGCAGAGTGTGTTGGTAAACAGACCAATGCTTGGTATACAATGGGGTTCATTACTCAGTCTCATGGGATTATCTCCCAAGGGGCCATATGAATCACTTCACCTTCAGACAAGCCAACTGTGGAAAGTAGGCGGTAAAAATATATTTGCCAGCCCCTGCATCCAATTGGTCAAAGATTTGCCCCATGCCATGGTTACTGACCTATCTTTCTGAGTTGTATAGATGTGAGTCCTTGAATGTATCTAAATAGCATCTCAGACATCAGCATTACGAGCAAAGCCCCGTGTGGGATGAGTGATAATGTGGCAGGGGCACAAGGCAAAGTGTTCACAGGTTACAGCTCCATGAGTTTGGTTGGCGCCCATGCAGAGTTGGTTTCTACAGTAGCTACTGGGCAGAAAGAAGTATCCCAAGGCCCTGGAAAGAGCTAAGGTCAAGAAGATTTGAAGAAGGTGACTGTCTGAAACAGGCTTTCCACCTCTGTCACTTTCCTTCTCCAGATCCCACTTTTTCTTTCTTTTTCTATTTTTTTTTCTTCTTTTTTGAGATGGAGTGTCACTCTGTTGCCCAGACTAGAGTGCAGTGATGTGATCTCAGCTCACTGCAACTTCCGCCTGCTGGGTTCAAGCGACTCTCCTGCCTCAGGCTCCCAAGTACCGGGGCATGCAGGTGCCCACCACCATGCCTGGCTAATTTTTGTATTTTTTGTAGATACGAGGTTTCACCATGTTTTCAAGGCTGGTCTCGAACTCCTGACCTCAAGTGATCCACCCGCCTAGGCCTCCCAAAGTGCTGGGATTACAGGCGTGAGCCACCGCACCCAGGCTTCTTTCTTAATTTTTATTGTTCTACTAGAGTATGTAGCTAGTAGCTGTCATTTGCAGTGCTGGTAATGCATGCTCCCTCTGTCCTTCCTTCTACCTGCCAAATATATTATCTACCAAAAACAAAATTATAAGCAAAGAGAGTTTTTGTCCTCTTCTCATTTCCTATTTTTCTTTCTTCTCTTCATCGTTTTGAGATTGTCTCCCCAAGATAGGTCTCAGCTCAGTACAACAGATATTTATTATATGCTTTTTATGAACTTGGTACTGTGCTACAGAATGAGAATGCAGAGATTAAAGATGTGGCCCTTTTCCTGATAAACTCAAAGTCTATCAGGAGAGAGAAAACAAAAGTGGGCATTTCTCCCATCCATGTTTTCCTGTCTTAAAGAATGAGTAGAGATTGGTCCATCAATGAATGATGGGAAAGGCCTTCCAAGTAGAGAGAATCACCTGATGGAGGGACAGGGGCTAGAGCAGTGAATGGAGAGAACTGCAGTCAGTTCTGGGTTACTTGCATAAAACGTTCTGCAGCGAGAGGTTAGTGGCTGGTAGATCACATGGGATTTTTCATATCATAATAAGAAATCAGCTCTGTAGGCCAGGCATCGCGACTCATGCCTATAATCCCAGCACTTTGGGAGGCTGAGGCGGGCCACCTGAGGTCTGGAGATCAAGACCAGCCTGGCCAACATAGTGAAACCCCATCTCTACTAAAAAATACAAAAATTAGCCAGGCATAGTGGTGCATTGCCTGTAGTCCCAGATACTCGGGGGGCTGAGGCAGGAGAATCGCTTGAACCCAGGAGGCGGCGGTTACAGTGAGCTGAGATCACACCACTGCACTCCAGCCTGGGCAACAAAGCAAGACTCCAACTCCAAAAAAAAAAAAAAAAAAAAAATCATCTCTTTATTCAGTAGGTGATGCTAATTCACTTTAAAATTTTAAACAGAAAGGATAATTTAGAATTACCTCCTAAATACATGACTCTGGCTAAAAAGTAGAAGATCAGTTTATAGCAGTAGGGAGACTAGACTTAATTGCTGTACCACTGGAGTTGTCCAACCAAAGGATGATGAAGGTCTGAACAAGTTACATGGTGATGAGGGGTAGAAAGAAATAGTTTAGAGATATTGTAAGTACATGGGGACATAAGTAGGATTTCGTAGTCAATTGGATATAGAGATTGATGTCAACAGGGGTTTATTAGAAAACTGGAAGGTTTCTGATGAGAGCTTCTAGGTGAATGTGGTGTGATTAGCTGGCATTGAGGATACAAGAGGAGGTATAGAGCCTTGGCAGAAAAGATGGCATGATTAGTTTTGGATATGTTAATATTGACATATCATAGAACATTCAAGTGGACCCGGAAGGCTGAAGTTGCAGTGAGCCCAGGTCGTGCCACTGCCACTCCAGCCTGGGCGACAGAACGAGACTCCATCTCTTTTTTTTTTTTTTTTTTTGCCTCAATTTCGTTTTTTTTATTATTATTATTATACTTTAAGTTCTAGGGTACATGTGCACAACGTGCAGGTTTTTTACATATGTATACATGTGCCATGTTGGTGTGCTGCACCCATTAACTCATCATTTACATTAGATATATCTCCTAATGCTATCCCTCCCCGCCCCTCCCCACAATAGGACCCGATGTGTGATGATCCCTTTCCTGTGTCCAAGTGATCTCATTGTTCAGTTCCCACCTATGAGTGAGAACATGCGGTATTTGGTTTTCTGTTCTTGTGATAGTTTGCTGAGAATGATGGTTTCCAGCTGCATCCATAACCCTACAAAGGACATGAATTCCTCCTTTTTATGGCTGCATAGTATTCCATGGTGTATATGTGCCACATTTTCTTAATCCAGTCTGTCACTGATGGACATTTGGGTTGATTCCAAGTTTTTGCTATTGTGAATAGTGCCACAATAAACATACGTGTGCATGTGTCTTTATAGCAGCATGACTTATAATCCTTTGGGTATATACCCAGTAGTGGGATGGTTGGGTCAAATGGTATTTCTAGTTCTAGATCCTTGAGGAATCGCCACACTGTTTTCCACAGTGGTTGTATTAGTTTACAGTCCCACCAACAGCGTAGAAGTGTTCCTATTTCTCCACATCCTCTCCAGCACCTGTTGTTTCCTGACTTTTTAATGATTGCCATTCTAACTGGTGTGAGATGGTATCTCATTGTGGTTTCGATTTGCATATCTCTGATGGCGAGTGATGATGAGCATTTTTTCATGTGTCTGTTGGCTGTATGAATGTCTTCTTTTAAGAAGTGTCTGTTCATATCCTTTGCCCACTTTTTGATGGGGTTGTTTTTTTCTTGTAAATTTGACTGAGTTCTTTATAGGTTCTGAATATTAGCCCTTTGTCAGATGAGTAGATTGCGAAAATTTTCTCCCATTCTGTAGGTTGCCTGTTCACTCTGATGGTAGTTTCTTTTGCTGTGCAGAAGCTCTTCAGTTTAATTAGATCCCATTTGTCAATTTTAGCTTTTGTTGCCATTGCTTTTGGTGTTTTAGACATGAAGTCCTTGCCCATGCCTATGTCCTGAATGGTATTACCTAGGTTTTCTTCTAGGGTTTTTATGGTTTTAGGTCTAATATTTAAGGCGAGACTCCATCTCAATCAATCAATCAATCAAACAGCCAGCAAGCAGGAGGGGAGAAGGCCAACTGTCGGACTGACCTGGGCTGAGGTCTGCTGGGGTGGAGGCACTGGGAGAATGAGGTTTCAGGGTATTTGAAGCAGCTGGGGGAGAGGGCCAGCAGAAAATTAGAGCAAACTCAGGAATCATGAACTAGTAGTATGAGACTGAAGGGAAATTATTAAATAGGAAGGAGGAATCTGAGAGAGGTGGAATCATAGATTGTGGCCAGAAAGTAAAATATGAGGTTCAGATTACTCTTAACTGCACAGAGCCCTCACTGCAATGCCACCCCACCCCCCACTCCCTACCCCAGAGCCCATTTAATACCAGCCCCAATTCCTCTTTTCTTCCTCATCAAATTGTATTCATTCTATATCTCATGATTTTAAAATCCTGCTAAGTGAATTCGGCTAATCTGTTTAATTCACAAGATGTTGATGACTGATGAATGCTTGATATGTTATCCATCCCAGAAAATAGACTCCTAATGATAATTACTTAAAACAGTTTTCTTATCTAGGGATGTGTCAGAGTCACCTGTGGTGCTGTTTAAATACTAAGCCTCTCTGGGCTTCACCTTATGAAATCCTGATTCAGAGGCCCTGGAATGAGCACTGGGCATTTGTATTTTTGCAGATTCTTCCGTTAAAGAGACAGCTCCATGGGAAAGAGATGAGGGAGTAGATGAGTGTTCTTCCAGTTGCTCAAATCAATAACTTCCATATATAATTGACGTTGGCAATTACTGCTTTTGCCTGTCCCTGAAGCTTTTCTATTCCCCATATTTTGATTTTGCATCCATCCCTGACCCAACTTGCAATATCCCTAGGCAGCCAAGGTGACCTTTCCCTCTGGACCCAGTGGGAGACATGACCTAAGCAGAGTCAACTGGAGACTTTCTCTGAGATTGAGAAATAGATCTGGAAGCCATAGTTTACGGTGATATTGCCAGTGTGATGTAAAGCTCAGGTTAGTGGTGCCATCTTCCCAGATGCTGGTAGAAGCCTGTCTGCAGAACAAAGCCAAGCAGAGGTAAGCAAGCATGGCGTAAGTGCCTGGTTGAGTCCCTGTCCCTGATTCTGGTTTCTGAGGTTCTTCCTTCAATCCTGCTGATACAGTTTGGCTGTGTCCCCACCCAAATCTTGAATTGTGCTCCCATAATTCCTATGTATTGTGGGAGGGACCTGGTGAGAGATAATTGAATCATTGGGGCAGTTTCTCCCATACTGTTCTCGTGGTAGTGAATAAGTCTCACGAGATTTGAAGGTTTTATCAGGGGTTTCTGCTTTTGCGTCTTCCTCATTCTCTCTTTGCCTGCTGCCTTCCACATAAGAAGGGACTTGCTCCTCCTTGCCTTCCACCATGACTTCCACCATGACTGTGAGGCTTCTCCAGCCACATGGAAACTATAAGTCCAATTAAACCTCTTTCTTTTGTAAATTGCCAGGTCTTGGGTATGTCTTTATCAGCAGTGTGAAAACGGACTAATACACCTGCACAATGTCCCAGTATCCTTTCCAGCTATCAGAGGCAACAACATAGATTTCAGTCACAACTGAAAAAGTTCTGATTAATATAAAGACATCAGGCAAGTTTTTCCTGAGTACATCAACCTGCTATTCATTTCTCTAGGTTCATTCATCTGAATGTATATGAAAACCTTAGGCAATTCCATGCCTTAGACGATAGTAGAATGGAGTAGAGCTTCATTACTGTGCCTATTGTACAGAAAGACCAGTTTGATTTAGAGAAAAAATGTAGATTGTAGAATGTACCTTACCAGAAGTATTATATTCAAGGAAAAAAAAATGAACTGGCTTAAGACTGTTCTGAGGACCTGGTTTTTTTGTTTGTTTGTTTGTTTGTTTTCTTTTCTTTTCTTTTCTTTTTTTTTTTTTTTTTTTGATTCAGAGTCTCGCTCTCTCACCCAGGCTGGAGTGCAGTGGCACAATCTCGGTTCACTGCAAGCTCCGCCTCCCGGGTTCACACCATTCTCCTGCCTCAGTCTCCTGAGTAGCTGGGACTACAGGCGCGCACCACCACGCCCAGCTAATTTTTTGTATTTTTAGTAGAGACAGGGTTTCACCATGTCTGCCAGGATGGTCTCGATCTCCTGACCTTGTGATCCACCCTCCTCGGCCTCCCAAAGGGCTGGGATTACAGGTGTGAGCCACCGCACCTGACCAAGGACCTGTTTTTAATAGAGTTCAGAAGGCAGAGGCACATGGGAGGGAATTTGGACTTGCAGTCTAACCGCAGTCTTGACACTGTTCAGCTATATGATCTTGAGGTGAATCTTTTGAGCTCTCTAAGCCTAGTTTCAACTGTAAAGTGTAGATTTTGTGACTCTAGATTTTTAAAAGTCAACTTTCAATTGTTCAGCGTAAATGGATACTTTTTCAAATGTTTCAAGTTACATAAAGTTTGTTGGTTTCCATTTCAACGCTGTGTCTTCTACTTTTTCGTAATTTTTAATTTGCTAAGCAAACCTTTTCGATAAACACTGCTGCCTAGTTGCAATGTGAATATTTGCAAGTTAGGGCCTGAGTCATTGAGCTTGGGATGTGCCCAAGTGAACAGGTGGGCTTGGTGCTATCACAGAGCGAACGGTGAGAAAGCTCCATCAACAGCCAAAAGCTGTAGGTTCACCATTTCTTCTTATTCCCCCTTAAGGCAGAGCTATAGAGGAGAAACTCAAGATTCCCCTTTAAATTGTCCCCATGAGATAGTTAAATACAGATCCTTTGTTTCCTAGGAAGGCTCCCATATGGGTAAAAGGTCATGGAAACATATGTGAAAATGTGTCAAATAAAAAGAAAACTCACGTATTTGCACATCTTTAAAAATCAAGATAAAAAAGAGAATACCAGGGGAGTCATAAAATCTTAGCTCTAGGCCGGAGAAATGTTGCTTTTAATTTCTATACAGTAGAAGAAAATTTAGTGCATGAATAACATTTCCTTTAAATGTATACCTTTAAAGATGTGTGTTGTCACATTTGAATTGGGGGACAGCATAAGTTAATTTCAACTCCCTGACATGCTGATTTAGCACTTACTCAGTAAACGGGATCTGCCACTTGGAGTAAAAACATATAGGACATCTCTTTAAACACAAATATGGTGTTGATTTCTAAGGAGGGGTATGAAACAGGGGAGGGAAAAATAACCCCCCACCTTTTATATTGACCCACCTTTTAAGATTTTTCAAGGGGATTATTGTGTTACATGTGCCCGAGCATGACTGTCTAAATATCCCATCACTGTAGGCATTGATATAGACACAAAGAAAAAGCTTTGAAAACTGAAAATGAGAAATTCTTCTGTAACTTTTCAAACCTAAACACGTCAACTGAAATCCTTTTGCTTCATGTTGTGGTTTAGGCTCCAACATTATTTGCAGTGGTTTGATTTAATTATAACATTCAAAATTCCTATAGGCATTTATACGTATATTAGCACAGTCCTTTGATTTAAAGCTTAGCATGTTGTATGGGTAAAAATAAGCCACTGGAAAAGAATATAAGACTGACTATTTGACACACATGCTGAGCTTTAACTGGGTATATCTGACTACATTTGTTCTTTGATTTGAGTGGTATTTCAACCCTGGCTGTAAGTTAGAATTACCTGCGGGACTTTTCTAGAAATGCAAATCCTTTAGACCAGATAAACTGGAAACTCTGGGGGTATTTTTCAAAGCCCAGTCCTCCTTGCTCCACAGTTCTGGGATTTTTTAATCTCTCAACCTTGACCTTTTCCCTGTCTCTGAAGGTTCTCCCTTCCCTTCCTTCTTCCCATGGCCCAGACCCACTGCTCCTTCCTTTTAATTTGCTAAGCAAACCTTTGCGATAAACACTGCTGCCTAGTTGCAATGTGAATATTTGCAAGTTAGGATCTGAGTCAATGAGTGAGAGGTTCATCATTATCCTCCCATCATTATCTTCCCAATATTCACAGCAAAACAATTCCCCACCACTTCCATACTTGATATTTTCTACCATCATGGAGAGAAAAGGCCAGGATTGTTGCTGCTGGAGACTCGTCCCAAATCTGAATCAGGCCCTTTATGCTGCCTGGTGACTTCCTTAAGAGATTTCTGTAAAGGATTTCTTTCCATCAGCAGAGAAATATGTATTGAGCATTCACTCATCAGTGTTCTAGGTACTGGAAATACAATTCCAAACACGAGAGATGGGGCCCTTGACTTCAAGGAGCCTTCACGGATAGAGGGAAGCACATGGCAAACAGAGACAAATCAGTGAATGTGCACATGTATGGGCAGCCGTGCACTATGAAGAAGCTAAAACAGGGTGGTATGGGGGATATGGTTTGGATCTGTGTTTCCACCCAAACCTCATGTTCAGTTGTAATCCCCAATGTTGGAGGTGGGACCTGGTGGGAGGTGAATGGATCATGGGGGTGGATCCTTCATGAATGGTTCAGCACCATCCCTTTGGTGCCATTCTCACGATAGAGTTCTCATGAGATCTGGCTGTTTAAAAGTGTGTGGCACCTTCCTTCCCCCCTGCCCTGCTCGCTCCTGCCTTATGAGATGTGCTGGCTTCCCCTTGCCTTCCACGATGATTGTAAGTTTCCCGTGGCCTCCCCAGAAGCCAAGCAGATGGCCCAGTGCTTCCCGCACAGCCTGAGGAACCCTGAGCCAATTAAACTTCTTTTATTTATAAACAGTGCAGCCTCAGGTATTTTGTTATGGCAGTGTGAGAATGAACTAATACAAATAGGATGGTGTGGTGAGAAGGGACCAGCAGGTTTAGGGCACTGGTGGCATTTTCTCTAGAATGCCCAGGGAAGGCCTCTCTCAGAAGAGGTGGTATTTATTTATTTATTTTATTTATTTAAATTTAATTTAATTTCTTTTTTCTTTTTTTTTTTTTTTTTTTTGAGTCAGAGTCTCACTCTGTTACCCAAGCTGGAGTGCAGTGGTGCCATCTTGGCTAACTGCAACCTCCACCTACCAGGTTCAAGCAATTCTCCTGCCTCAGCCTTCCGAGTAGCTGGGATCACAGGTGTGCACCACCATGCCAGCTAATTTTTGTATTTTTAGTAGAGACAGGTTTCACCATGTTGGCTAGGCTAGGCTGTTCTTGGTCTCCTGATCTCAGGTGACCTACCTGCCTCGGCCTCCCAAAGTACTGGGATTACAGGTGTGAGCCACTGTGCCCAGCGTGAGGTTTTTGTTTGTTTGTTTGTTTGTTTGTTTGTTTGTTTGTTTGAGATAGAGTCTCGCTCTGTCGCCCAAGCTGGAGTGCAATGCAGTGGCGCGATCTTGGCTCACTGCAAGCTCCGCCTCCCAGGTTCACACCATTTTCCAGCCTCAGCCTCCCAAGTATCTGGGACTACAGGCACTCGCCACCACACCTGGCTATTTTTTGTATTTTTAGTAGAGACGGGGTTTCACCATGTTAGACAGGATGGTCTTGATCTCCGGACCTCATGGTCTGCCTGCCTCGGCCTCCCAAAGGAGGTCATTTTTTTAGTTAAGACCTGGAATATGAGGAGAGGGTCTTGGAAATATCTGGGGAAAGGAATGGCCACTGCAAAGTCCCTGACAGAGGAACAACCTTGGCCTGTCTGAGGCACAGCAAGAAGGCACTGGGGCTCTGGGATGGTACAGAGAGAAAGTAGGAGATGGAGGCCAGGTGCGGTGGCTCACACCTGTAATCCCAGCAGCTTGCAAGGCCAAGGCAGGTGATCACTGGAGATCAGGAATTTAGGACCAGCCTGGCCAAGATGGTAAAACCCAGTCTCTACTAAAAATACAAAAATTAGCTGGGCATGTGCACACCTGTAAATCCCAACTTGGAAGACTGAGACAGGAGAATCGCTTGAACCCAGCAGGCAGAGGCTGCAGTGAGCTGAGATGGTGCCACTGCATGACAGGGAGAGACTCTGTCTCAAAAAAAAAAAAAAAAAAAAAAAAAGGAGGGGACAGAGACATAGAAACAGACCGGGGGCAGAGTATCCGGGGCCTCCTAGGGCATGGTAAGAATTCCTAATTAGATTCTAAACATTGAATCGGAGATAGG
This sequence comes from Rhinopithecus roxellana, assembly GCF_007565055.1. Lineage (NCBI taxonomy): Eukaryota > Metazoa > Chordata > Mammalia > Primates > Cercopithecidae > Rhinopithecus > Rhinopithecus roxellana. The sequence goes on from NC_044559.1 coordinate 86,765,784, forward strand.
AGAACAATGAGGAGTGTTTTTATGCTAATAAAAACAATCTTTAATAACCTTGTAAAGAGATCATTCTGCTTTCCATGTACGTCTGCTTTAACTGATGGTGACTGAAGGATGGAAATGTTCTTTTTCTAACATGATACCCATTCATTATAACTTAAGCTAGTCCTAGTTTCTTACAAATCCCTTATTTCCTTGGATTTCTCCACTGCGCCCTCACTGTGTTGCCTTGTCACTTATAAGCTGGGCCTGCCCAATGTGTTTACAAAGCGTCTCTTCAGAAATATACCAGATGTGCTCGACAGAGGCATCATTAATAGAAACCTGCACTTCAAAACATCATATGAAGAGCCAGCAATCGGCCCTCCAATGTAAATACCTCCCATTTCACAGTATTACAGAAAGAGTGCAGTTTACTCACCATGCCTTCCTTACAGGAAATTCAGTAGCTATAAAAATTTTTGTTCAGTGTCAAATGTTTCACTGCTTATTAATTCCAAAGATCAGAGCACCGTGTCATTGTGGCATTTGGGGAGCTTAGCATACTCAGGAGAGAAGCTGTGCTTACGATGGAGTGAGTTGGATCATACTTCTATAGAAACTTGCTGGAAAATGCAGAATGATTGGAGAAACGGTGAAAAACTTCCGTGAAGATGTAAATGGTACTCCATCACCCAGTTGTTCTCAGTGTGTTAGGAGCCTTGCTTTACCCTGGTCAGGAGTTTCCAAAGGCGTTCCTTTCAAGCGTGGAAAAATCCATTCATCCCCAGATTATGTATAATATTTGTTAAGGTCTAAGCAATGAGAACACGGAAGAAGGAATGCTGAGTAAGACAATAGGAGCCCAACGCATGTGTCAGCCACAGGCTCTGGCTGTTCACTACATGGGTGTTTGGATTCACTTCACTGCAGGCCACCCCAACATTCACGTTTACTCCATGTCCTCACTCCCAGCTGCATGCATAGAGCAAGACCACCCTGGCAGCAACAGCTCCCATCGCCTCATGCCCTTGGCCTTCTAGCCCTCAGCTTGTGGAAGCCCAGGGAGGAGTTCTAAGCAGGGACACTAAATGATCTGAAGGCAGCTTCTTCAGGCCTTATTTTACCTGTTGGCCAGCAGCCACCTGGCTTCCTGCTGTCACTCTTGACCTACAAAGGTCAACATGTCCTCTGGGAGGCCACGCCCTCTGCATTCTCTTCCCACCTCATCTATGCCATGCGACCCACTCACTCACTCCCTTCTTTTATAAATATTCTCTTTCCTGGAGTTCCATGGTCTCCATCTCTCCAGGTTTTCATTCACATGCCCCACCCACTTCCCGATTGCAGCATCTCTTGCGTGGCCTTTCTTGTCCATGCACCCCCTGTGGTCAGCGTATCTCTCAGCATTGTGTTCTTGGAGCTAACTTCTCCTGACTTTACACTCTGACCACACCAGGGAAACCTCTTCCACTCCACTGGCTTTAGATACACCTCTGCCCGATTGATCCCCACATTGTCGCCTCCGTCCAGATCTCTGTCCCATGCTCTGGGCCTATGTATAACCTTGGCCCTGGTGCATCCTCACACGCATGTCCCAGGTGCTACAAATTCAACAAATACTTTCCAGACTGAATTCATAATCATCTTGTGAAAGCAGCTTCCCCTTATCTGCTTTCTGTTTTGAACGATGCAATCACATGTTACAAGCTATCCAAGCTGGAATCCTAGCTAACATGCCTCACCCCTCTCTCTCCTTCATCCTCAACATCCCATCAGCCACTCAGTCCAGCCTTTGCGATATCTTTCTGTTCACTCTTCTCTCCTCTTCTCCTGTCCCTGCCTTGACTCAGATCCTTTCTCCTCTGCTGCTTGGGTCAAAGCCTTGGTCAACTTGTCTCCCCACCTCCAGTTTTTCTTCATTCTAGTCTATGTTTCCCGTGCAGCTAGGGTGATGTTTCTACACTGCAAATAATTATTTGCTCCTCTGCTGAAATCTGTATGTGGTCCTCTATGCTAGCCCCCTTTGCTTTGAGGATGAACTGAAATCCCAAACCTGACTCCATAGCTCTTCATGATCTGGCCCTTACCTACCTCTCTCTCCAACGGATTTCTTATCACTACCTGGCCCTTACCCTAAACCCAACCCTAATAAACTCTCAGCAGTTTCTTACCCACCTTGCTGTCACTTCCTGCAGAGCTGTTCTCTCTGCCTCTGCAGCAGTTCTTCAGCCGCACCCCTTTTCTACTTGACAACTTCAGGTCTCATCCTAGAGTTACCTCCTTCAAGAACTCTTAAAAACAAACAAACAAATCATGTCTCCTGTTAAGTACAGACACTGGTGCAGTTCGGTTCAGAAGATGGGGGCCCTGTACACCATATTTTGGAAAGAGTCCAGTGTCATGACAACAAAACTGTAGTTGAATTTAAAAGTCCAGAAATGGAACAAAGGATGTTGGAAGGCCCACTTTCTTGGGCGTAGTGAAGGTGGGGAAGATTTGACAGGGATCTTAACACAGATCTGATGACCCAAGAGAGGGACCTTTATAACCTGGAGGGGCCAGATTAGCAAGGATATGAAGCATCTCAATGCCTTTCTGCATGGATGTCTAAGCAGATGCATGCATTGTGCACAGGGCTCAAATATCCATTGACTCTCCTGCCTACAAAACCTTGGCAAATTGATATGTTCCCAGAACTTAGGCCAAGCCATGGAAAAGAGAGAAAAATGATGACTTAACTGAGAAATAACTGAACTTCCCTGGTGACATGGGAGCTAAATAAAGTCAAACTGAAGAAAAATAGAGATGTATTACTTAGAGTTCAGAGTTGTGAACTGAGATTTATATTGCCCTGCTTATTACCCTGAAGAGTCATCACCTGTTTACCTGTCTGCCTCTAAGAAGACTCTCTAAGTGCCTTATGGTGACATACTTTCTGCTGGCTAATAGCATTGATTCTGGTTAATAATGAATGATCGATAAATATATGTAAAAAATGAATACATTTTTAAGACCAAGAATTTGCCATAATTAAGGACTCTGAGAATCTCAGTCTGCTGGGCACAGGTAATTAGGGAATAGTGGGTTGCAGTCCAGGTACATATATGGTGCAACGGGACTGCAGGAAGAAACAACTAAAATTTGCAGTGGGAGTCTAGGAAGGCATGGAGGATGTGACATTTGAACTTAGATGTGGAGGTAGACAGCAGGTCGTGACACCCATTTGGATCCCGCAATCAGGCGTAACTAATGAATTGATACACTATCTCCCCTGAAGGCCAACAGAAAAAGAACAAAAATGGGGGCCTTAGGGGAAGGTATTTACAAAGAACCTAATAGGTAGTGGGCATTTGACCAAGTGTGAGTTGGTCTTTTCCCATTCGCCCTTTCCCGCCTCCTTATCATCTCTCCATGACTTACGTTTGCAGAATGGATTACAGCTCACACACTGTGTTCATTTGACCCTCTTATGTAACAGCATATCTCTAAGGTTTAAAAAATAGTTTCAAAACTCAGGAGCCAGAAATTTCAAGCTAGCTTTACCCTACTTTCCCTAACACAGGCTTGTTGTGCACCATCACTTAATGCAACATATGGTTGGTGTGGTGTAAGGACAAAATATGAGGACCCTGCACTTTGCACATGTAAAATCCTTACTCAAGCCAGGGCCCGATCAGAGGAGCAGCAAATGTCTTCTTTCTTGGGCCCCAATGATTGCACCTTGACAAACCTTCCTGATTCTCCACCCTTCCTTCTCCTTCCTCTTTTTTTTTTTTTTTTTCTCTTCCTTTTCTCCTTTCTCCTGGCTCCATCTCCCTCACTCCCTGTGGCTGTGGAAAACTTTCTAGCTATCGAACATTAGCTCTAGTTCTGATGACCATGAACACCCAGCAAAGGGTTTTTCTGCCTCGATCTGCATCATATTCATCTGAGGAGATATTTTTTAAAGGAGATGCTCATGGCCTCATCTCAAGAGATCTGAAATCAAATATTCTGGGATGCAGCCCAGGCACTAGTATTTTTAAAATGCTTCCCCAAGAAATTCTAAAGTGCAGTCAGTATTGAGAATCACAGATCTAAATGTCCCCTCCATATCTTAATTTCTTTTTCTATAAAATGAACTCATTGGCCTGAAAGCTATTAAAAAAAAAAAAAAAAAAAAAAAAAAAAAAAAAAAAACTTCCTAGGTATGAAATATCTCCCAGAGACCTAAAGACATATCAGATCAGTGGATGGATCACTGTAGAAAGGTTTGGGTGGGACTGGGAGTTCAAAGTGATGGGGGTTAGGGATGTATTGCAGGTAACATGGAAAGGGAGAGATAGACTAGTAGGTTCTAATAACTTTTCTGTTCACTTTAAGTTCTGATATTTTTGACAGTAGAGAGTTTTGTGTTGTGTATTATTGTGTTTTTCCTAACAGGAATAGCCCACACTTTCTTTGAAAAAAGTACATTTTCAATCATATACTTGGACATCTGATGTGATTCGAATTCTCTGGTTGTTTTATATTGTTTTAATATGGAGTCAGAGCCAAATAACAATTTTATAGAGCTTCCCAATCTCCCTCAATTCTGTGCATATGACTATTTGGCAAGAATAAGAATTAAGGATTCCTGGAGGCACTTAATCTAGGCATTTTAAAGAAGAAGATAAGTGCTCAGTGCTTCTTGGTGTTGCCAGATTAGCCGTACATCCTGGTAAATTCAAGAGACCTCTTTCCATCCTGATCTGTGACAGTGATAACAGAGGGAAACACTTCTTTGTTTGTTTGTTTGTTTGTTTTGAGACGGAGCCTCGCTCTGTCTCCGGGCTGGAGTGCAGTGGCACTATCTCAGCTCACTGCAACCTCCACCTCCTGGATTCAAGCGATTCTTCTGCCTCAGCCTCCCGAGTAGCTGGGATTACAGGCACCTGCCACCATGCCCAGCTAATTTTTGTATTTTTAGTAGAGACGGGGTTTCACCACGTTGTCCAGGATGGTCTCGACCTTGTGATCCACCTGCCTTGGCCTCCCAAAGTGCTGGGATTACAGGCGTGAACCACCGCGCCTGGCAAACAGAGGGAAACACTTCTAAAGCCAAGGGGCTTGTATAGTTACAGCCTCTGGTATTTGCAGGGGTTTGTATTTGACATCATTGTCTAGAATCCTACACATCAGCACAACTCTAATTAACATGCCAATGAGTATTAAGTTGGGTTTATTACAGACTGAGCAACTACTTCACTTGGGGCTCAGTGGGTTTCAAAAAGCAACATGCCTTGTTGATAAAACATTCTACTCTTTTTAAGTCATCACAGAAATGCTAAGAAAGCAAATAATTGCACAAAGAAAGCACGTTGTAAAAATGAACCCACTTACCAACAAAGCAGTGGTCTTCAGCGTCTGTATTAATCAGTGATCTCCAGTGAAAGAGAAGCAGTAGTACATACAGTCATGCACCACATAATAGCATTTTGGTCAACAACAGACCACATATATGAGTGACCCCATCACATTATGATGCCGTGTTTTTACCTTTTCTATGTTTAAATACATTTAGATACACATATACTTAGCATTGTGTTACAGTTGCCTATAGTATTTGGTACAGTAACATTTTATACAGGTTGTAGCTGTATTAGTCTGTTCTCATGCTGCAAATAAAGACATACCCAAGACTGGGTAATTTATAAAGGAAAGAAGGTTTAATGGACTCACAGTTCCACATGGCTGGAGAGGCCTCACAATCATGGCAGAAGGTGAAGGAGGAGCAAAGGCACATCTTACATGGAGGCATGGAGGCTAGAGAGTGTGTGCAGGGGAACTGCCCTTTGTAAAACCATCAGATCTCATGAGACTTACTCACTATCATGACAACAGCACAAGAAAAACCTGCCTCCATGATTCAGTTACCTCCCACCAGGCCCCTCCCATGACACATGGGGATTATGGGAACTACAATTCAAGATGAGATTTGGGTGGGGACACAACCAAACCATATCCGTAGCCTAGGTGTGTATTAGGCTCTACCATCTAGGTTTGTGTAAGTATACTCTGTGCTGGTCCCACAATGATGAAATCACGTACAGACACCCTTCTCAGAACGTATCCCCATCATTAAGTGACACACGCCTGTATACAGTCACCTCTCTGTATCCATACTACAACTGTGGATTCAAGCAACCATGAATCAAAAACATTCTAAAATGATTAAAATAAAAAGTAATAATGTAGCAATAAAAATAATACACATTTTAAAAGCAATAGTTTAACAACTATTTACATAGCATTTACATTGTATTCGGTATTTTAAGTAATTGAGAGATGATTTAAAGTATAAGGGAGGATTACGTAACTTATATGAAAATATTATGCCATTTTACGGAAGGAATTTCAGCATCCTCCAGTTTTGGTATTCATGGGGGTCCTGGAACTAATCCCCCGTGGATCCCAAGGGACAACTGTATATAGGAAGAGATTTATTATGAGAAATTGGTTAATGCAATTACAAAGACAGAGAAGTCCCAAGATCTGCCAGCAGTGAGCTGGCATCCCAGGAATGCTGGTGGTTTTGAGGAAAGTTAAATTCAGTTCGAGGACAGAGAACCTGGGAGAGCTGTTGGTATAAATCCCAGTGTGTGGCAGAAGAGAAGATGAGACGTCCCAGCTCAATCAGTCAGGCAGAAAGAAAGGGGGCAAATTCCTCCTTCCTCTGCCTTTTTGTTCTAGTCGGGCCTTCAATGGACTGGATGATGACCATATACACTGGGGAGGGCCATCTGCTTTGAATCAAGTTCACTCATTCAAATGCTAAGCTCATCTGGAAACACCTTCACAAATGTACCCAAAACAATGTTTAATCTGGGCACCCCATAGCCCAGTCTAGTTAACACAAAATTAACCATCACAGTGTCCTTTCCCCACTTGCCAATAAACAATCTTTATGGGAAGCCCACCAAGTGGTAGCATTGCGTTTTCCTTTCTTCCTCAGCATCTCATCCTGAATGTGCCACTTTCTGAAGGAGGATTTATTCCCCTTCCTTTGCTTTCTTGTGAGCAGACCTTTCAGGTTCTTTGTGATGTCAGCTAGGTTAGTCTGAGGTTTCTCAGCCATCGTGCCCCTGGTCTGTGATGAGTCAGACTGGACTGCTCATTTATTTGGGGAGAGCAGTAAACATGAATGGGATTGTATGACTAAAGTTCAGCCATGGACCCTCCCTTATGAATGTGACCTCAAAGTGTCCAATTAAACGTTCTGACTATAAATGTATTTAGTAGATTTGAAAGGCTACTATGAGGATCATGAATGTGTTTTATAGTCTGTAAAATCCTATATAGGTTTAAGGTAGGATGTATCTCTTTTATCAGAAACCTTAAGAAATTTCCTCTCATGAGGAAGGGTTTTCACTCTTCCTGGTTAGTCCTGAATTCTTTCGAGTGGCAGAAAAGATTTGTTATGGGCTGAAATGAGTACTCCAGGATGCTATTGAGTCCTAACTCACAGTATCTGTGCATGTGAGCTTATTTGAAATAGAGTCTTTGCAGATGCACGAGTTGAGGTTATTAGGATGAGCCCTAATCCAATGACTGTGTCCTTAGCAAAAGGGAGAATTTGAACACAGAGGCAGGTACAGGCACAGGAAGATACAAAGGGAAAGTACAGAGGGAGAACCCATGGAGGAGATGACCATCTACAAACCAAGGGATGTTTGAGGCTACCGGAAGCTCAGAGAATGGCAGAACAGATTCTCCCTCACAGCCTCAGAAGGAACCAATCTTGCCAGTACCGACACCTTGATCTTAGACTTCCAGCCTCCAGAACTATGAGACAGTAAAATTCTGTTTTCAAGGCAATCAGTTTGCGGGACTTTGTGACAGCGGCCCCAGGAAATGAATGCAATATTATTTCCAGAAATCCTGAATGTTCTGCAGTTGAAGTTCTAAGCAACAATCTTCAGGCTCCAAGCACGGGTGCTCTCAAACAAAATAAGAACTGCAGGTCATGGGGCTGGGCGCAGTGGCTCATGCCTGTCATCCCAGCACTTTGGGAGGCCGAGGTGGGCGGATCATGGCGTCAAGAGATTGAGACCAACCTGGCAACATGGTGAAACCCTGTCTCTACTAAAAATATGAAAAAAAGTAGCTGGGTGTGGTGGCACACACCTCTAGTCCCAGCTACTCAGGAGGCTGAGGCAGGAGAATCGCTTAAACCCAGGAGGCGGAGCTTATAGTGCACCGAGATCGGGCCACTGCACTCCAGCCTGGCAACAGAGCAAGACTCCGTCTCAAAAAAAAAAAAAAAAAGAAAAGAAAAAAAAGAAAAAAAAAAAAACTGGAGGTCATGACCTCTAACTTGCTGACTTTGAGTCAATTGGGGTTTTATTTCTTAAGTTTAGATGGCTCCAGATAGATTCAACTAATCACATTTCAACCCATCTCACTGAAACGGGAGAGTTCCCTGAACCCTCTTGCAGGATGAGCAATGGATGTGGCTCAATTGTTCTGGCGCTGTGTGTGCTTAAACTCCTTGCAGGTTGGGGAGCACACGGATGGGCAGGTGTAAGAGCCGGGATGAGCACCCCTGGTTCCAGCCCCATGGCAGCATCTAGGGGTGGGTGTCTATGACTCCCGAAGCCCCAGTGGGTGTGTTACAGTGCTAGCCGTGTTGTCCATGAACAGCTTAAGTGTTAACCAGCTCAGTGTCCTCTTGATATCCAAGTCCTTGTCCAGCATCCAGGAAGAATCAGGTCACACACAGACTTGATGAAAAATGAATATAAGGTTTTATTGAGTGGTGGAGTTGGCTCTTGGTGAGATGGATGGGGAGCTGGAAGGGAGATGGAGTGGGAAAACAATCTTCCCCTACAGTGTGACCATCTAGCAGCTAATCTCCTTTCTGCCCATCCCCAGCCAAACTCTTGTCAACATTCAGACACTCCTTCTCTTCTCTCTGCCACATGATTGTGCTGTTATTCTGCTCTTCTGTTGGTGTCTCCTAGTGGAACCAGCAGTTTAGGGTTTATATAAGGACAGGATAGGGAGGTGTGGTGGGTCAAAAGGCAACTTTTGGGCACAAAAACAGGAATGCCTGTTCCCATTTAGGGCCACAGGATTCCTGTTTTGAGGGTGGGGCCTTTGCTGAGTAACTGCCCTCTTCTACCTGGTATTTCCCTATCTCCTGTCCATATCATCACCTGTACAGGAGGCTGACAGAGTTTGCAACCTGCCTTCCACATGGCCTCACCTCTACTGCCAGACTTCCCATAGGTAGGCTTGGATCCATGAATATCTACAACCAAAGTGCTCAGTTACAATAGAAAATGCTACAGTTGAAAGTGCCTAATTATATAGTTTTACCTTTTACAAGTCAAATTCCACTACATTTGCATTATGAAAGATTACTGTCAAATGTAAGATGAATATGCATAAAATTCCATCCATATGCATTTCACCCAAGTTTGAGTTACAGCCAATCCTCATCTTGATTCTTCATGGTAATCAATAAGGAATAAGGAATGCATGTAATGTGGTGGCACTCAACCCACCCTTTACATCAGCATCACCTGGAAGTTTTAAATAATACTGATGTCTGGGTGCCAGCCTCTGAGATTGACTCCCAATATTGTCTGGAGTGTGCCATGGGTATTGGCATTTTAAAAGCTCCCAGCCCAGACAGCATTATGATATGATCCAGCAATCCCACTACTGGGTATATATCCAAAGGAAATAAAATCAATATGTTGAAGAGAGATCTGCTCTCCCATGTTCATTTCAGCTCAATGCACAATAGCCAAGATATGGAGTCAACCTCAATGTCAGACAACAGATAAATGGATTTTTAAAATGTGGCATACACACACACACACACACACACACACACACACACACGGGAATACTATTTAACGTTAAAAAAAGAAGGAGATCCTGTCCTTTGTGACAACATGGATGAACCTGGAGGACATTATGTTAAGTGAAGTAAGCCAGCACAGAAAGACACTGCATGGTCTCCCTTATATGTGGAATCCACAGAAAACCATCTCATAGAAGCAGAGAGTAGAAGGGTGGTTACTAGAGAATAGGAGGGATGGGGGAAGAAATTGGAGAGAAGTTCATCAAAGGACACAAAACTGCAGTTAGGAGAAAGAAGTTCAAGAGGTTCATTGCACAACGTGGTGACTATAGTAAATGTATTCAATGTATCTTACACTGGAAAACTGCAGAAAGTGTAGGATTTAAGTGTTCTCACCATAAAAGAGTGCAAAGCATGTGAAGCAATAGATATGTTAATGGGCTTGATTTAGCCATTCCACAATGCATACATATATCAAAACATCAGGATGTACGTCATAAATATATATCATGTTTATTTGTCAATTAGAAAAAAAAAAACTAATGTAAAAAGAAATGTTTTCTGCAAGTGGAACCTCCAAAACTGGAAAAATAAATAAATAAAACAAAAGCTCTAGACCAAGATTGAAAACCTCTGGTAAAGCACTGGCTCTGGAGCGAGCCACGCAAGAGCTGGAATTGCTCACAATTGCGCCACCGCCTACCAGCAGGGCTACTTTAGCTATGTGTTCATTTCGTCAGTGACACAGAGACAATACATGCCTCATCGTGCTTCTGTGAGCATTACATGAGATAATGCCCGCGTTAAGGGTTATCATGAAGAGAAATCTCCTTTGGACTCTCTATACCTATAGATTTCTGGTCTTGAGTATCTACAGGAGGCAATAAAAAATGACCCTGGGCTACCGTATCAGAAAGGCACCCAATAGGCCAATCATAATACAGATCAGGATCACCTTGTGATCCATTTGAAAAAAAAAAGAATTCCTAGAAAGGGTTAATTCTTTCAAAAGGAAGTTATAAACCAGAAACCCTTGAAATAGTTCCATATTTCTCAATCTGCTATTACAAGTTTGCTACATTCTGTGATTCAACTCAAAGAAGGGAAATCAAGTGAGAAAATAAACAGCCTCACCTTATTTGCAGGAGGTCACAGGGAAGAAGAGAAAGGGGTGAAGAAATACATTTCCATCCTGAGGTGGTCTGCCATCTCACTGGAAGAGGTGCCACAGGAATAAGAAGTGTTCTAGAATTAAGCAAAGTGAAAATTTGAAAGACAGTGAATTTAACCATTCTCTACCTCCTGCCTCTATAGGAAATATTTACCGTCTACTCCTTTTGATCTTTATTTGCCTATAAGGATTATGTTATGAAAACACACACATAGACACACACACACACACACACATACACACAGGAGTGGAGGGAAGGAAAAGCTACAGAGCAGCGGGTCATAGCCCTGTTTTCATAGTGAACTCATCTCAGAAAATTATTTTGACTTTTCACGTGAATGATTTGAGATACCCACTTCAGAGACAATCTCAGACAAAAATTATGTGGCGTGTGTTAGAACTTTAATACGTGTTAAGTATTCAGTTACAAAAAGTTCCTCCTTTGCATTTGTAATTATAAAGTGACATATTCATTGAAACATTGTCAACTAGAAATCAGAATTCTCACTTTTTAATGCTTCAGTGGGAAGAAAGCCTTAAGGTTTGATATCACACACACATACACACACACACACAAATTCTTATTTTAAAGGTTATATGAAGCCTTTTTTGAAACTGAATTATAATGTTTTCTGGTCCAGTAATGCTGGCCTAACAGCTAGGATACAGTTGTTTTTGTGCTATCATCAATTTTCATTTTTGTTTTTCATTTAATACTTTTAAAAACAGAACATGCTTAGAGTAAAGCAGAGAAATTAGAAAAAAACAACGGCTAGTTAAAAGTGAACTCAGGCTTTTTCTCTCTGGTTTCCCAAATTTCATGAAACGCAAGCTTTATAAACAGGAGAGAAATGGTCAGAACAAGCTTGTTTTTCAGGAAACCTTAGCCTTTAAATAGAAGACACCCGGAGGCGGAGGTATATAAAGATTATTGTCCATGTACAGCAGTGCTTCTGTAATTAATTCATTTTGAGCTTTGTGAAAAGCATTCTTTGTCCCTACATAAAAACAGGGCTCTGTAGTTCGTCCCAGTTATTTTATCATTACCCTCAATCAGCTGAGCTTGTTACATTCTTTTTTCCTAGATGGAGTACTGCACTGGTTGGCTACATTCTATATTCCCCTTTCTTTTTTTAATCCCCATTTGTAAGGTGACTATCCAGAGGAGCATGTGTCCCAGAGATGGCATGGCAGTGCTAGCGTAAACCTTAAAGCCTTCTTTTCTGCTTCCAAAGCCATGCTGGTTCAAATCATTACGGGATGTCCTAATATTTTATATAATAAAAAACACTTTGGCCAGTGAACTGTCAAAATTGTATCATCAATAAACTCTACCACTAGATTAGAAAGTTGCTTAACATCACCTGGAAATACTTGAGGACAGTAGATATGATTTGCTGAAAATGAGGCCAAAAATGATTAGTGCAAGCCATAAGGGAGAAAAATTAGACACATGTTTGAAGCCCTGCTTTTCAAAGAAGCTTCAGACGAGTAAGAAATGTTTGTACAAATAACAGCAGTCTATAAGAATGTAGCTGTGTGGATATATTTCAAAATAGAAGGTCAGAGGCAAACTTCAAAATAGGAACGTTTTTTTTCTAAAACTACTTTGTACCTCAAAAAGGGTGACTAAATAGAATATGAGAATGGTCCTGGTTTTCTGATTATAGAAAGAAATATATGGAAAGAACTTAGTAAATAAGGAAAGGTATAAAGAAAATAAAATTAAATGATTGACATTGTACCAATAATTGTATCACTTTTGTATATTTCTTTCCATCTTTTTTTTTTTTTTTTTTTTTTTTAGACAGATTCTCGCTTTGTCACCCGAGCTGGAGTGCAATGCTGCAGTCTTGGCTCACTGCAACCTCTGCCTCGCAGATTTAAGCGATTCTCGTGCCTCACCTTCCCGAGTAGCTGGGATCACAGGCACGCACCACCACGCCCGGCTAATTTTTCTATTTTTAGTACAGATGGGGTTTCGCCACGTTGGCCAGGCTGATCTCGAACTCCTGACCTCAGGTGATCTGCCCGCCTTAGCCTCCGAAGTGCTAGGATTACAGGCATGAGCCATGCCGCCCGGCCTCTTTCCAGTATTTTTTTCCATTTGCACATATAAGTATGAATGTTGGAAGTCAAAAACTGCGTTTTGTCTGGGCTCCGGTCTGCGGTGGCATGGAAAAATTGGAGCTGGGTTAGGGCCCCTATCTTCGGAGAGCTCCTCTCTCCTCTTGCCACACCCGCCCCTACTTGCCCTTTGTTGGTACCGAGTTGTCTTGCCAGTTATTATGCTGTCTTACCCTAGAGATTTTCCTGTGGCCGGTCTTCAATTAGAGTGAGAGGAAAGAAATATGGGTGGTGTGGGGAGGAAAGATCATTGCAAAAGAGAAAGCTAGACCAAGAAGGCTGAATGTTTCTAGAAAAGCAAGAGAAAAAAATACTGTTGCATTTTAATAGACAACTTCCCTGTCCACAGTACCTCTATGGTTCCTCCCCGGGGACTATGGGCAGTTGAGTTTGCAGTCCTGGTAGCAATACAAACTATTGATATCACATTCTGTGTACCATTTTGTGCCCTTTGATCAGTTATTTCATTTCAAAAGTCTTTTAAAGTCATTCCACCAAAACATGTTTTTGATTGTTCCATAATATCCAGTTTTATAGATATGTCATATGCATATATATTTAACCCACATTAAATTATTAGACATTAAGTTGCTTCTGATAGCTTATTAATATAATTAATACTACTATGAATATCCTGCACATAAACCTTTAAGAAGAAAACTTTTAGAAATAAAAATCCTGTGTCAAATATAACGTTGCCTTTAAGTTTTGATACATGCTACCAAACTGCTTTCTGAACAGCAATTGAAACATACACCAGCCACATATGAGTGGGCCTATTTCATTGTACCTCATTGTGTCATTACATATAATCAGTTAAAGGCATTTACCAGTTTGATGGGTAAAATGCTATATTGCGTTTTGTTTTAACTTACATTTCTTGATTCTTACAGAGATAGTTTTTATATGCATTGTTTCATTTGAATTTCTTCCTCCATACATTTTCTGACTTGGGCTTTTGCATACATATTATCCATTATTGTATCCACAGGGTTTTGCTCGTTAACAGATCCATATATATTTCTTAATTTGTCTTTCATTTTTACTGTTATATATGATGTTTTTGATAAACGGATTTTATGAACTCAAATGTGAACTTTTCTTTATATTTTTAATAATTGCATTTTATTTAAAATTGTAATTTATAAATGCTTTCACATAAAAGCAAGAAAAGAAATTATCAAGACAAAAATTTGCCTTCCTTATGTTTTTCTCTAATTTTCTATGGCTTCACTTTGTATATTTAACTTTTCTGTCTGTTATTTATTTTGGTTTTGAATATGAATTGAAGATCTAATCCTTTTACCTCCACAGCATTCTCATAATATTTCCTATGACATTAGTTGACTACTTATTCCAGTTTCTCTGTTAGAGTTTTTTAAAATCATCTATTAGATTTTATATTCAAGAATATATTTTATATTCAAGTTTTTATATTCCCGTTATGCATTTGTTAAAGTTTATGCTAACAGAACCCTACTACAATTATTGTTGTCTAGCTCTGTCCTTTACCCCTTGGGAATGTCTCCCTCATAATAGTACTTATATGTATGCAGGCTTTGATTTATGTATGACAATACTAATCCTTCCCCTGGTTCTGGAAATGCTTGCATAGTTTCTTTTGCCTATACCTGAAAAGCCATTGATCTTTTTATAAATTCTGATAGGGTATATTACATGATGCATATATGAGAGCTAAAGTGGGAATTATTTTCCTTTATAAAGGACAAATTAGGGATGGACGTTTACAAAGCAAAGTATGACGGCAAGCAAGTGGTCATGATATTACTACAGCTGTCTTGCTCAAAGGACAGAGATTTGGTTTTTAAAAGGAGGGCTGAATGGTGAAAGGATTACCAATGAATCTTCAGTGATCTAAGGTTAAACCTATAGTTTCTGCCGTCTACCATGTTCTATGAATTAAATATGTTCGTGGAAAATATTTATTTAAATCACAGTGTTCATTCAATCGTCCAACTGAATGATCCGTATGATTCTAAAGACACTTTATTTATCCTTCTTTCTGATTGTCAGTTAGAAGATGCCCTTTCTGTGAAGAGTTAAGTAGGACTCTCAAGCTAGATCTCCTGGCTTCAAATTTGGCCTCTGACACCCACAAACTACAATCATCCTTTACCCTCTCTGTGCTTAGTTTCCTCACCTATAAAATGAAGATTAAAATAGAGCATACCTCAGAGATTGTTATGAGTATTTAATGGGCTAGTTTTTGTAAAGCCTTTAGAACACACCCTGATACATACTAAATTTTATGTGTTCATTTAATAAAATTCTCTATTTTCATTTTAGATCCTTCTACTTACAACTCCATCTCAATTGTTTAGTGATCTAAAAAAATGTTGAAGTACAATAGCAGAAATTATGTTAGAAACACTCTAAAATATTTTATAGTCTACATAGCTTTCTGGGAGAAGGTCATTGAGATTTTTACAGATTGAGATACCTTAAAGTGTGGTTAACTAGCAGGTGAGCTTTGTTTTCCTCTCTTTAATGTGGCAAAAAAAAAAAAAAAAAATAGGAATTCAAGAAACCAGTTGGAGCCGGAGCACAGCTACCAATTTCCAACTTTGCCGGTAAACAAAGATGTATTTTCAATGGACTCATGTCCCAACTTTTAAATCATTCATGTAATTATAAATGAGTTTTAAATTTCTCATTAAGTTATGACTTTAGAAATGTTTGGTATCAAGTGACTACTGAGATCATTGAGGTAAACTTTTCATTTTTTACTAGAATAGTGTATTTTTTTCTTTTCATCAATAGTATAAATGGATATAGTTTCTGTTCACCTTAGATTATAAAGCTTCTAGTTCAGTATAGATCCTAAAATGACTCTTGAAACATCTCTGTGAATTGTTTTCTTATTGTTGGGGAATATGTTTTATCAGGGCTCCCCAGGGTGTCGAAAGGAGACCAGAGCTGGTCTGTGGATTGTTTGTTACAGTTTACGATGATTAGGAGTAAGAATTTGGAAATGCATAGCAATTTGACAGAAGTAATTTTATGGCTGTTAATCCCATACTTTTCTTAATGGGGTTTATATTGTTTTTCTAATAGCTCGATTTTATTTGTATTTAACAAAAGTACTGGTCTACAATGAATCAAAAACTTTGAAGGAAAGAAGGAAGGAGAGAAGGAGGAAGGGAAGGGAGAAGGAAAGGAGAAGGAAGGGAGAAGGAAAGGAGGAAGGGAGAAGGAAGGAGGGAAAGGGAGGAAGGAGGGAGGAAGGAGGGAGGGAGAGAGGGAGGGAGGAAGGAAGGAAGAAAGGAAGGAAGGAAGGAAGGAGGAAGGGCGGGAAGAAGGAAGGAAGAAAGGAAAGGAGGGAGGGAGGAAGGAGGGAGGAAGGAAGGAAGAAAGGAAGGAAGGAAGGAGGAAGGGCGGGAAGAAGGAAGGAAGGAAAGAAGGGAGGGAGGGAGGAAGGAGGGAGGGAAGAAGGAAGGAAGAAAGGAAGGAAGGGAGGGAGACAGGAAGGAAGGAGAGAGGGAGGGAAGTAGGAAGGAAGAAAGGAAGGAAGGGAGGGAGGGAGGGAGGGAAGGAGGGAGGGGGGGAGAGAGGTTTCTCACCACAGTGGGAAGTACTGCCTTACCTGTAGCCAAGTCGGAAAATGTTTTGACATGCTAAATGGATCATTTGATTGCTCAACAAATGCTTTATGTAATCAATCAATAATCAATCAATATTTGTGTGCAGCGGTTACCACCTTGAATTAAATTAACAAGTTAGTGTTTAGATCTGTCTTCAAGGGAATTTGTCGTACATTTTAACTTTACTTACGTCTGCTGGAGTTTTTGCGGGGGAGTGGGGAGTGGGTAATAATGGAAGGCTAACATTTTTCTCATAGTAATTCAAGGGCAATATTCCGGGTTAGGAATTCCATCCTATAAGCAGGTGTTGACATTGTTTCTTTGACTGGCAACTTGGCAACTGTATTTGGCTTTCCCTTGAAAACTCAGATTTCCCTCTTAAAAACAGATGAGGAGTCTTGTTTGTAAGCATACAAAAACCAGAACAGTCTGAAGCTGCCATTCAAAGAAAAACAAAACCAAAAAAGACTGTAAGATCAATGTTTCAGGTTTGATTCCCTGGCCTATGATATGGAGACTATCTGAGCCACACATTTTTCCTTTGGGCATTTCCATTGTCCCTGTGGGTGTGAGCCCTGTGTGCTAACAAAGGCAGACTGGAAATTAAAAGAAGAACATGATGCAGCTTTGAAAATCTCATCTCCCATGGCAGTATAGGAGTTAAAGCTCTTCCCCCCACCCCCCCAACTGTATGTACCAAATTTGGCCTGTGATTCCTTTGAATGGTATGAAAAGCAGCTGGCTGGGTGTGAGTCTCCTTCCTCTCTTCCTTTCTCACTTTAAAATATGCCTGGCAGAGATCCAACATTCCCCTTCCCCTGGCTTTAATCCATTTTACCCTCCTGTTCAGCTGACCAAGATTCCAAATGAAAAAAGCATTCCTTCCCAATTGTTAGGAGAGCCTTAGCACCAGCAGAATGTCAGACACATATGTGGACCCCGAATAATGCACTGGGTCTTTCGCATGTATGTAGCAGGTTTTGAAGCTGTCTCTTTAGAGGCCCTTCAGAATATTTTTTTTTTTTTTTAGCTTACCAAATGACACATAATAGCAATTCCTGTCATTGATGAAGGACCAAAACACATATCTTTGTTCATAGACTTTTCATTGTATCAGGTTTTGTGAGCAAAACACGAAAGCACTTGAAATTCCATTAAAATTACATTCATTTATCTAAAAAAGAGAAAGAAAAAAGCCATCTTTGGAAGTTTGTCTCTATAGACATCATTAAAGTAAGGATATGTACAAAACATATTTTACGTAACTCAAGATTAATGGCTTACTATTCAGGTGCAGATTTTTTACAGTGGGAGCTGATGCTTGGGAAAAAAGAATAAGAAAACATAGCCACTACATTAACTGCCAAGTTACTGTGCTGCATGAAATAAATATAATATAGACATGCCCCCATGTTTTACAGAACATCAGTTTCAATGCTTCTCAACACATCAATATTACCAACACTTAAAATGCGTTCAACTAGCCAATCTTAGGACAAGAAGACTGTGGAATTTCCTAATTTTCAATACTTCAAGAAATAGACATATTTTGATCCTATCACTGCTTTGTTCAAAAAGCAACCTCAAAAAGACCTGTTTTATGTTTGGCTTAAATAACTAAAACAATATAAAGCTTGAAGAACAAATAAATTTATTTTGATGTCTAGTCAATAAAGTCAAAGGTACCATTACCTACCTGCATAAATAAAAAATAATCACCACAGTGATGTTGGTAATTTTTATTTAAAAGTCCATTTAGCAGAGGATTGCCAGATTTAGAAAATAAAAACAGAGGAACACAAAGTAGAATTGCAGATAAAAAGACAATGATTTATTTTTATTTTTATTTTTATTTATTTATTTATTTTGTATAAGTATATCCCATGCAATGGTTAGGGCCATACTTATACTAAAAAATTATTTGTCGTTTCTCTGAAATCTGATGTACACTGGGTGTGCTGTATTTTATCTTGGAACCCTTGCCTATCATTGTTGCCACACTGTGGTTTGCTATGAAAAGCGTGGAAAGCCGGGTCCTATTTCTGGGGTCCAGGGCAAGTGCTGGGGTTTCTTAGCTCACTCCATCTGCTAACCTTAAAATTTTGGCACATTGACAAGATCGGGAAATCTTCTTTTGCAGCAGTAGAATGCATTTATTAGTCATTTCACTTTCTTCAGAGGAGAGAGAGAGCCTACCCACCTGAGAAGACAGTAAGAGCCAGCAAAAATAAGAAGAGGAAAAAAAAAAAAAAAAAAAAACTAAGAAAACCAGAAAGGAAAAGAATTTTAACCAGGAAGTAACATAATTACAAATAAATAAGTTTAAAGCAAGCCTCTCCAAAACAACAACAAAAACAAAAAATGTTTAGGATAATCAGATCCTTAGCAAGAAAACTGTAGTTTATAAGAAACGGAGACACCCATAGAAAGACAAATGAAAAAAATGACAAAGAAAATGTTGTATTTCTTCCCTAACAAACCAGTTGTTGTTTTTTTTGTAAGTCCCTATCAGGAAGTTAGACATTTTGTGGGACAGCAACTTACTAAGACACCACGTCTGTCTTTCCAGAGCCTGATTAAATGGTTGGCTTTACCTACAGTTGATGGTGAATGCCTTTTTCCTTGTTTGGCTTACTCATGATGCCACGAGGCCCATCCTACTCTTCTGCTAAAATAAGATGAGCTTCCATGGTTTTTCACCTTTGGTGCTAATGATATTATCCTCAACCACATGAAACCCCACCTGAGATACTGTATAACCAGGAGAGACGTTCTCCTGACCTTCTATATCTGCATTTCCCAGGGCACTCTCTGCCAAGGTCTGATAGAAATGCAGATTACTCGGCTCCTAGTGTTGCCTCCTGACTGATACTCCACATTTTCCCACACTTTCTCATGGCTCTAACCTCAGTACATGTGGAAACCACAGGCTCAGAGGGTTGGGCTTGCTTGGATGAAGGAGGTACAAACAGTGGGCTTTATTTTTGTTTGGAATTGGGTTGTGGTTTTGGCTTCTCTACTGAAGAAACCAAAGGAAGGGGGAAGGCGATCACAGAAATGTTAGCTCTATGAAAAGGAAAGTGACGAGCCTTGTTGCTGGTACTATCAGGACAATCATGAATGTTGTGTTACATGGATCAAACTTTTTTTTTTTAACAGATAGGGAACTCTCAGGAGAGGTGACTCCAAGAATCATTACGAACGCAAAAAAAATTTTTTTTGATGTAAAGGAGTAACTGTATCAAAATTGTGAAAAAGAAGACAAAGAGAATGAACTCTTACAGTTTATAGACTGACGTGGTGGAAACCTATAATTCAGGGCCAAAGTTTATTAAGGCTGAACTTAACTCTTATTTTTATAAATAGAAAATTTACTGCTGCCTTTCTGTGTTACAGATAAATAGTTGGCCCAGTTTTGAACAAGGCGACATTTCTGTTTGTTTGTTTGTTTGTTTTTAGGAAGCACCCTCATTGTTGAAGATGAATTAATCATCTTGATGGCCTATTTCTTAGTAGGAAACAGATCCATTAGGTGTGTGATCCATTGAAATCAGGAATGAAATACTTAGGGAAAAGGAAAAAAGAAATTTGCAGCATGTGATAGCATGGAATTAATCTCCAGTACATGTAAACATAAACACACACCTGGACCTTGAAATTAAGAAAAAGAAAAAGGCAAAATATTCTGCCCTTCTTGGACTCAACACATCCTTTAAAAGTTAATTTTGGCCGGGTGTGGTGTCTCAAACCTGTAATCCCAGCACTTTGGGAGGCCGAGACGGGCGGATCACGAGGTCAGGAGATCGAGACCATCCTGGCTAACACGGTGAAACCCCGTCTCTACTAAAAAAAATACAAAAAACTAGCCGGGTGAGGTGGCGGGTGCCTGTAGTCCCAGCTACTCAGAAGGCTGAGGCAGGAGAATGGCATGAACCCGGGAGGCGGAGCTTGCAGTGAGCCAAGATCCGGCCACTGCACTCCAGCCTGGGTGACAGAGCAAGACTCCGTCTCAAAAAAAAAAGTTAATTTCTCTCCTTCCTCTCTAAATACTTTTGGGAAGTGGGTTCCAAACGTTATCCTCCTAAACTCTAGGGTTTCTCTATAGGGTCTTAGGAGTAAATCTGTGAGACTCAGGGGATTCCTCTTACCCATCCCTATCCTGATTCTAACCCCAATCCCGTCCCCACCCCAGTGTCTGGACATAACAATAATTGTTTTATTTTAGTTGTTCCCTGCAGTTGCCTTCTACCAAAGACCAGTGAAGCTGATTTTCCATTTATGGAAATGACTTTAAAAATCCCTTTGAAGAAAGAAGTGCTGTGTGGCGGTTACTCGCCAGGTCCACAGGCATCCCTTCTAAGTTCAGTGCCCTGAGAGCTCTGACCATTTCCTTAATTTCTCCACACCTAAATGTCTTCATTTACATTAACAAATGGGGAGTACAACTCATAACTTACCTCATAAACAAGTTGGTTATGAGGAGTGAATGAGTCAACACACCTAATGAAATTAGAACTGTTCCTAGTCCCTAATAATGAACTTTAGCTACTACTGTATCTGTTTCTGTACTTGGGCTTGGTACAAGATTTTATTTGAGGGAACATTCTACTGACTACCTTTAAAAAGTTTTTGAAAAGACAATTGCTTTAAAATGGTATTTCATAATTTATGAAAATGGGTTTCTCCTTTTGTCCTTTGGCCAGAAGTCAAATCCCACCCCCTTTCCTCCATTAACCCTGAACTCTAAGCATTAAGAACTCATTTCCCTCCCTTCCCCAGACCTGAATCTCCATGGTGCCAAGGGATAAGGATGAGGATGATGTCATTATAGTTGTAGAAACTATTTCATTATTATCTTTTGTTACTCTCTTGCTAATTTCTAAAGGGAAAAACATTTCATTAATTATCAAAGCACCCAGAACCCTTTGGGAGGTACAACTCCATATAAACTGAGTTATTATCACCCACATTTGATGAAGTATTTGGGGATTAAAAGTGTTATGTAAATGTTTACACATGATTACGCTGTGGTCTAAGATTCATGGTGGGACAACATAGACAGCCCAGGAAGAAGCCTGAAGTCCCAGAAAGGCAATGATTTTTGTACAAGGTATGAAATTCTCTTTTAATTTTAGTCTAAAGACAGTTGCACTTCTCAAGAAAGTCATTCACAGCCATTAAGGAAAGTGTCCATGACTGCTAAAGAGAAAACAAATCTAAACAGAGGGTTAGCTGCATATTTTAAGATCCACGGGTCCATGGAGAACAGTGTGGTAAGAAAGGGATTTAAAATGCTGGGATAGGCATTTGGAGTGGCAAAAACTTTCTGACAGTAAAAGCAACCTGCTTCCAAAAGATGTGGGAGCATCTTCCCCTCAGGAAAGAACAGAGACTCCCTTTCTTAGAAGGCTCTGCTTGAAGGGAAGAAGTTGGGACCCTTCCTCCGGGCTGATGCTTTCAAGTAACAAGGACATGACAAAGCACTGAACCACAACATGTTTCCTTGCAGTCTTCCCTCTTCCTTCTCAGAGAAGTCTTTGGCTGGAGCAGGTATATTCTTAACACTCTTACCATTGCATAAACTCTCTTTGCAACACAGAGGGAAAAAAAAAGACCTAAATCAGAGCCTTTAGCTGGTCTTAGTGTCTGGGCATAATAGTAATTGTTTTATTTTACTTATTCCCTGCATTTGCTTTCTACCAAAGACCAGTGAAGCTGATTTTCCATTTATGGGAATGACTTTAAAAATCCCTTTTAAAATAAGTGTAAGAAAAAGAGGAATTTCATATAAAGAAAGACTATCAAGTAAAGCTCGTGTTGCAGGCAGCTGCAGTAGAAATCTTGACGGACTGGCCAGCCAAGGTCCGGAAGCCACTGGACCAGATGATTTCAAGGGCGGCTCCTTCCAGGATCCTGAGGACAGGAGGAGGAGCTTCAGCTACAGAGGTCTTAGTTTCAACCAGGACCCTCCAAGCCTAGAAGCCTCTGCTTAAGAGGCAATACTTATGAAAATAAGAAATCAGTACAGTCCCAAAGAACCCATAGAAGGGCAGAGGGATAAGGAGACAAACTATGAACAAACAGTACAGGAAAGCAATACTGCCCAGATATTTTAAAACATCTCTCATGTACAATTTCAAATAATTATTGGAAGGATGTTTGGTTTTCAATAAATGACAAAAGATACACAAGGTGGTGGGGGGTGGGTTGGGGGGAGCCCCTACCCTTTTCTCTTCATGTTTAAAGAGATTCTGCATTTCCTCCTTCATGTTATTTAAAAACACAAGAAAGCCAGCAAAGGGTGGGGGAGCAGTGTAGCAAAAAATCTCTGCCAGAAAACACACAGTAAAGTCTAGCTTGTTAGCAGCCCTGTTCCAAATTATTTTTAAAAAACAAATCCTAACAGTAACGTAGTTACAGCCTCTGAGGGTAGCTCTAAGCCCAATGTCAGAGTCCCAGAGCCTAAGCCACGAAAAAAGGAGGAAAGAAACCTAACCAGTCTCCTGCCAGGAATAAGAAAAGCAAAATCTCCGAGGCAGGAGAAATACCCCCAAGGAGGCGAAGGCTGCAGCTTGCAGTAATCTGTGAATGATTGCTGGTAAAGTCCAGAGGCTTCAGGCTTGATCTGTGTTTGTTCCCAGAGAAAGCCGAGGAGGACGGTGTTAATAAAGAGAGATTTAAGTGAGAGCTGTGCTTGGAATAAAGTGGCCTACAAAAAGGTCAAATTTGATCAGTTGGAGCAGATTACCGGGGCTTTAAAAGGTGGTGTGGAGCTGGGGTGTGGAGCTGGGAGTCGGGTGTGGGACGGAGGAGAGCGCAGGATTGATTTGCGGGGTGGAGAGAAGTCAGGAAAAGTGCGTGTCAGCCCGGGAAGGAGGGAGCCGCGGGGCGCCAGGGCCCGGCCTGGGTCCAGAATCCTCCGTCTGTTCCCCAGCACCCCATCCCCGCCTCCTCCTCTCCGGACTCGCCCTCAGCCGGCTCCTAGACAATGGTTTCCTTGGTCTCTGACTTGGATCCTCTGAAAAACTGGAAAGTTTTAAGGTAGGCCTGCTTTGCTTTCTCTCCCATCCTGGTTTGAGTTCATAGCCAAGGCCCTGCCCCCGCCCCACCCCTGTGCAGAAGTGGTTGGGGTTGCTTGAAATGCACCTTGTGGGGTTCAGGCATGAGCAGATCTGCTAGTGGGAAGACTGTTCAGAGGCAGATGTGTAAGGAGTGGCCTGTGAACGTGAGGTCCTCCAGTTTCACCCCAGGAGGGAGGTGGGGATGCCTTGGCAATGAGGGAGGACAGTCTTATTTAAATGACACCAGCCAACTCACTGGAAGGAGTCCTCATATTGAATTTTGGGGTTTCAGAGGGGCATTAAAGGTGTGAGATGGAATGTGGTCAACTTTCTGGGACTTCAGATAGAAAAGTGAAATTTGGCCAGGTGTGGTGGCTCACGTCTATAATCCCAGCACTTTGGGAGGCCAAGGTGGATGGATCCCTTTGAGGTCAGGAGTTTGAGACCAGCCTGGCCAACATGGCAAAAACCCTGTCTCTACTAAGAATACAGAAATTAGCCAGGCGTGGTGGTGGGTGCCTATAGTCCCAGCTACTTGGGAGGCTGAGTCAGAAGAATCGCTTGAACCTGGGAAGTGGAGGTTGCAATGAGCAGAGATCACACCAGTGCACTCCAGCCTGGGCAACAGAGTAAGACTCCATCTCAAAAAATAAAAAAAAAGAAAAAAAGAAAAGAAAAGCAAACTTTTCCAGAAAGCCTTATTAGGGTCCTTGAAGGGTCAAGGGAAACTTGGTCTCCTCCTCTGACCTCTCCCCTACCCCCACCCCCACCCCCAGGCCTCACCTAATGATGAAACTGAATGGGCAGAATGTGTGACATAAACTCTTTCTCTGAATGCTCCTAAAAAAGTGAACTCTGACCTCCTCATCTCTCAGAGGCCCAGAAAAATTAGAACACAAGGAGCTAGAAAGGGCAAAGTTCATGCATCTTCTCTAAACTGACCCCCTTGGCAGAGTTAATTCTTGGGCTTCACTGACTCTAAATGGTATTTCCTAGCAAAAGCATTTTTGGCAATTTTTGAAATATGAAAATGTTCAATTGAGGGATTTTTTTAAAAAGTGGTTCTGCACAGTGTCATGTCTTCCAAATACCTACCCCAAAACATGGCTTCATAGGAGCTAGATCAGAACCCAAATAAGAAATACAAATGAGGAGAAATGTGCAGATGTTACTGGAACTTCTTTTTCCTGACATTTATGTTGTACTAATTTGCTAATCTTTTATTTCCTATTCATGACTTCTGTCTTCATGTTTGTCTGATTCTGTTATTTTTAAGAACAAGATTATAGAAAAGAGCAAATTTAAAATTGCCAATATCCATCTTAATTATTCTGTTTTTAAAAAGTACTGCATGTCATTTTCTAGAACTTTCCATGGATGCTTTTTGCACATCAGGTAGTATGTGCTACTTTATAATCTGCTGTTTCCAGCTAACATATCAAACATGTTTTCATGTTTCCGCCTAACTTTCATAACCACCATTTTAATGGCTAAATAAAGCACCATAATATTAATGTAAAATTTTTTTTGAGAAGGAGTCCCGCTCTGTTGCCCAGGCTGAAGTGCAATGGCATGGCCTCTGCTCACTGCAACCTCCACCTCCCAGGTTCAAGCAATTCTCCTACCTCAGCCTCCCAAGTAGCTGGGATTACGGGTGCCCACCATCACACCTGGCTAATTTTTTGTATTTTTAGTAGAGATGGGTTTCACCATGTTTCCCAGGCTGGTCTCAAACTCCTGACCTCAGGTGATACACCCTCTTTGTTGAAAATTTAGATTGTTTCCACTCCTTAATTCGTACTAACAACAACATAATGAACATCTTTGTGTACCCAGCTTTTTACTTTCATTAAATAATTGCCAGGATTTCTTGATGAAAGTTACCTTTTCATGAGTCCTTCAGTGATTTTTTTTCTGTTTGCATTTTTAAACTTTAATTATTGAAAAATGGTAAAGTACTTCTGTAAATGTTCTTAGGATACATCTATTAGAATAAATTATGCTTTCCTTTTTTTTTTAACTGGATTACTAACCTGTCTCTAAAACTGAAACACTTCCTACAAGTGCTTTCAAACAATTTTTCTCAGGCGATTAACTGAATATTATTACACCAGTGGATAAGGCAGGCTCTAGCTCTAAGAATGTATATGACTATGGTTATAGATTTTGAAACATGTATCCCCCCAAAGGCCTTTTTAGATAATGATCTCAAGTCTTAACTCATTTTTAAAAAATCAGTGAGAATGTTGTCTTTCCCCTAAACATGCCCCAAATTTAAGTGAAGCTTAGTTAAGTGAAGAGTAAGTGAACTTTCAGAAACTTGGACTGGCGAGACCTGGAAAAGAGAAACATTTTTACATTGACTCCTTTGGCTATACCAAGTTCATTCTGTCCACATCTCTTCTTGGCAAGCATTATCCCACTGGCTTTTTAACTGTGTGTAATCCTTTTCTAAAGTCAGGAACCATAAAGGGATAGAATTTATAAATTGCATTTTAAATTCCTTAATTGTTTACAACAAGGCATCCTTTTGGCTAATTTTGCTTCACTGAACGGTTTACGCACCACCAATAAGTCTCTGCCTATAATATGTGGAAGAAGCAAAAATGAAACACAACCTGATAAATGGGTGATCTAGCAGGAGAATGAGGTGTGTACTCTAACGCCACATAGCAGGATTGTCTGTGATCTGAGTTATGTCAATAAAATGCTTTAGAAATCCAGAGAATAAAGTGAGAGGCCACGTTCTGGTAAAGAGAAAGAGCAGTTACTGTCCTCATCTGATTAACAAATGAGAAGAACATTTGATATGTAAAGCATATTACGAGGCAAAAAGGCCTTTAAACCTGCATAACCCAGAATATCTTCATGTGTTTGGTCCAGGAGCTCAGCCTAGAGTTCTGCCAAACTTGTTGCTCGTAAAAAGTCATCACAAGGCACAATTTTAAAACCTGCTTACAGCCACAATATAGTGTTTTAGGAGATGGTCTGTTTGCAGGGCACAGTTTCAGGTTATAAGCGTTTTTCAAGAACTTTCTATTTGAAATCGCTCCATCCTTATTCCATTTTGTTACATGGAGAAACCAAGGGTGGTCGTAGTGCTACTGCCTGTGTTTTAATGACTGTCTAACCCGAGGGACATAAAAGAAACCTAATTTTCACCAAAAGACATACCAATAATTTTCAACATTCTCCCATTTGACCCCTGGGAAAGTACAAACACTCCAGCTGCATTCAAAGAAAAAAATGCAAAAGTTAAATAAAGTATTCTTGGTACACAGAAGAAAAAAGTGGACACTGTATTACACCTATGACTAAAAGAATAAAATAGGCCGGGTGCGGTGGCTCATGCCTTAATCTCAGCACTTTGGGAGGCCGAGGCGGGCGGATCATGAGGTCAAGAGATCGAGGCCATCCTGGCTAACATGGGGGAACCCTGTCTCTACTAAAAATGCAAAAGTTAGCTGGGTGTGGTGGCATGCGCCTGTAGTCCCAGCTACTCGGGAGGCTAAGGTAGGAGAATTGCTTGAACCTGGGAGACAGAGGTTGCAGTGAGCTGAGATCGTGTCACTACACTCCAGCCTGGGTGACACAGTGAGACTCCGTCTCAAAAAAAAAAAAAAAAAGAATAAAATAAACTTGAAAATATGCTGAGTGCAAGATGAGATGTTTATAGATATGACTTGAGAGTAAAAAAGTTTATAGGAAGATTAAGCAGGGAGTGGGATCCAGAATATCTGTTGTCTCCTTTACCCATGCATAAGCCCTAAGTCACCTCTGGGGAAGGATTAAAAACCCCCAAATCGAGTTTAACTCTTCCATTTAGAGATAAGAGAATCGACGAATTGACTAAAAGAAGTCACAGAACTCATTAGCCGTGCAAGCTGTTGCCAACTCCTCTTCCAACTCTATCCTCTCTCCTGAGGAATGTCCTTCCCCACCTCCACTTCTGTTTCCCTTTCTCCTTCAGCTTTCAGACAGCTCAGCCCAGTTGCATGCCTTAAAGATGTCAAAAGCTCAACAGGTTATAAACTCTATCTATAATGTCCCCCCAAGAACTCATTGGTTTCCAGCTCTAGTAGGTTTATGAATCACAGTGATCTAGCCAGGTACTCAAACTGGAAAGATAGTCTCCCTAATCCCCCATTTTCCCTCTTAATTTACATTCAAACTATTGCCAGCTCCTACTGAGTTAGACTCCTAAGCACCTAGGGACTCTCTCTCCACTTTTTTCCACCTTCCATTGATAACATCTCGTTTTGCTAAGAATGCTACCCCCTAACCAGTCTCCCTGCTTCACTCTTGCTCTCTTAAACAATTTCGCATGTGGAGGAATGAAAGCATTACAAATGCCATAAATCAGATCCTGTGACTTCCCTACTAAAACTTCCCCTTTACTCTCAGAGTCAAAGCCGGTATCCTTATTTTAACCTGCAAGGCCCCATCTGGCCTGACCCTTATGAACCTCTCCGCCTGAATCTCCTCCCTCTCTCCCCACAGCTCACATTGCTCCAGTCCTGCTGGTCTTTCTCTTTCTCAGTTATGCAGCCAGGCTATTTTGGCTTGATTTTCATTAGCTACTCCCTCTCCCTGCCTGGCAATCTTTCCTTAGCTATTGGCGGGGCAGAGGCTGCTCCTCATTCAAGCCTTAGCTCCCATGTCATCTCCTCAGTGAGCCCTTCCCTGACCTCCTAGTTTAAAGCCAAAAATCAATCTCTAGCACATCTCCCTGATAGATTGAATCATAGGCAACAGCCAGTATTCAACTATGTTTGACTTATAAAAACGTTCACTTCATATGGTTCAGCTAATATTCTCATCACAGCATTGCTAGTATCTGCCATCTGCATATATATTTGTTTACTGATTATCTCTCTCTCGTATTAGAATGCATGGTTTGTGTATTTAACTGTTATATACCCAGTATCTAAAAGATTTCCTAGCACATGACAATGAATGAATGAATGAATGAGTGAAGGAGTCACTCTTTGTCTCTCTTATCCTACTTTATACTCACTCCATGGGGCCAGGGGCTTTGTATATTTCATTCACATCCCACCCCTAGTATTTACCACTGTGATACTATGTTATTATGTGGAATGAATGAATTAACTGATGACTTAATGACTCCTAACACCTAGTTGAGTAATTCTATCTTCAGTTGCTTATTTCTGTGCCAATCAGAAAAGTGTTTAATATGGTAACATGGAAAATTCTAAAATCCTCTCTGAGAATCTGATCTATATGTAATATTCAGGTGGAATTTATTCTTTCTAAACAAGAGAATGATCCAGAACAGATGCTGACAAATTTCTTCATCAAGGGTCAGATGAGGAATATATCAGGTTTTGCTAACCATATAGTTTCTGTCACAACTATACAACTTTGCTATGTTAGCCTGAGAGCAGCCATAGATGGTGTGTGAACAGCTTGGCTGTGACATAATAAGACTTTATTTAAACAGACTTTCTTTAAACAGTGGGCTGGATATGGCCCAGGGCCCATAGTCTAACGTGGTCCATGATCTCGACTAATGATCTGAGCAGCAGGAAAAAAGAAGTGGCTTTCACAGATAGTCAGAGGGATGCTTTCAAATCTCGTATGACAAGGCAAATATCAAAAACTAGTCTTGCTATTAGGAAAAAACTTCAGAGGAGTCTTGGAGATATTTCAAAGGTCAGAGATGTTTTGGGTTATGAGCACTTGATCTCACAAAGATGATGAATGTCTGGGGAAAATGTATGGTTTACTGCATCCCTTAAATGTTCGAATGAGCCTTAAAGCTATAATAAACTACACATTTGCCTGTTCCCTTACGAAGTATGTGAGAACCTCCCATTAATTAAAACTGCACACGTTGACGGGAAACATAGAACAGACCCTGAAATGTAAGTCACTGCTTGGCCTTGGTTCTTTCTTTTTCATTGCTGTCTCTAGCTCATTTAGTGTACGTTTCTCTTTCACATGCCTGGGACATCTCCTAAGACACATCCCAGATTCACAGAGGAGAGCATGCTGTGTAAGTTTGGAGGAATGTCATGTGTAGATACCCTTCAGTTCATGTCACACGACATCTTAAAGATGTATAGAGCCGGAAAAGGTTGCATGGATGCTCTGCTGGTATTTCTTGTGGGCAGTCTGGCCATCTGAAGATCAGAAATTTATATTCTTAGATGATAATATAGAAGAATTATTAGTGCTTTCTACAGGCCATGCATTATGCTAAGTGTTTTTCATATAATTTCTCATTTTATCTTTGTAATAGCCCTGTGAAGTAGGTAGTGGTTCTTTCGCCTTTATTTAGAAGAAAGCGATACTTAAAAAGTTCCAGTCACTTATCCAAACACACACATACAGTAGGTGTGGAACCCCAGTGTGGATTTGGGTATTGCTAACCCTGAGCTAGAGCAATTAAACAGTGACGCCACATACTTTTCTGATCTAGTTACTACTTTTCCTTGATAAATTGATAACCATCGCAAAGTATGTTATCTTTACTACACCTCTGAGAGGAAAAATTTGCACCACGTAATTTTTCCTTTTCCCTTAGGAATGTTTGAAGAATCATGACTCAGTTACTACTCAGTACTTAAAAAATTTTTTTTGCAAAGCAGCAGGAAGAGGTGTTGGCTGGAATGCATTGTCAATTCTTTTGGCAGCCTGGAGCTTTCCAAAACAGGCACTTGAAGGGGAATGGAATGGGGTCATCCTAGGGATGTGGCCTTGAGCTGTTAGAAACTATGTCAGTGTTTCTTCAAGATTTTTAATGAGGGGGGAGATGGATGGATGAAATCATTTGTGTTGAGTTTGTAAGTTTTATAGCTCAAGGTAGAGGCCTAGTTGAGAAGAACTCAGAGGAGCCGGCTGGAGTTTGATCATAGAGTCTTTATGAGTCCTCTTCTTGCTCAAGGAAAAAAGAGACAGTGTACATTGCTTTGAACAATCTAAGTCCACTTTCCATTTGATCGCCTTGTGTTCATTAAGGACCAGCTAAACCATCTGTTGAGACTTGGTAGTCGAGGACATCTGCTGGATGGGGGAGCCATCAGGCATTTAATGAGGGGCCTTTCTATGGAAACAAAAAGAAAAATCAAAAGTAATGGTTGGAGCTGACTATAAACTCAGTGTCTGAGGCCAGAGGACAGTCACTTGAGAAGATCTCTGGACACTGAGCTCTAAGCATCTTTAGATGGTGAAGTGAGAAGGGCAATGGCAGTCAGACAGATTTCCTGGTTTATGGCCTGGATTTTTGTCATGATGGTCTAGACATTAATGTCACCACCAAGAGTATTTCCTGGAGGAGAGCATGGGAGACACAGGGGTTCAAGTGTTTCTTCTTCTTCTTCCTCCTCCCCCTCCTCCTCCTCCCCCTCCTCCTCCTCCTCCTCCTCCTCTTCCTCTTCTTCTTCTTCTTCTTTTTCTTCTTCTTCTTCTTCCTCCTCCTCCTCCTCCTCCTCCTCCTCCTTCTTCTTCTTCTTCTTCCCCTTCTCCCTTCTCCCTTCTTCTCCCTTCTTCTCCCTTCTTCTCCCTTCTTCTCCTTTCCTCTCCTTTCCTCTTCTTTCCTCTTCTTCCTCCTCTTCCTCTTCTTCTTCTTCTTTCTTCAGATGGAGTCTCGCTCTGTCGCTAGGCTGGAGTGCAGTAGCATGATCTTGGTTCACTGCAACCTCTGACTCCCTGATTCAAGCGATTCTCCTGCCTCAGCTTCCCAAGTAGCTGTGATTACAGGCATGTGCCACCACGCCCAGCTAATTTTTGTATTTTTAGTAGAAACAGGCTTCACCACTTTGGCCAGGATGGTCTCGATCTCTCTGACCTCGTCATCCTGTCTGCCTTGGTCCCCCAAAGTTTTGGGATTACAGGCATAAGCCACCACGCCCAGCCTCCAGTGGACTTTCTGAGTGGCCCTGATAGCAGCAGCTCTGGGTGTAATGGTTGCTCCTACATGATTTATTGTGGTAATGACTTTCTGGACGTGTAGACCCACTTGTCTGGCTTCAGTGTGCAGTACTGTATCAGATCATGGGGCCAAACAGCAGCTACAAGACAACACTGAGTCACGATAAGGATCTTGGTCATCAGGTTTTAGTTCTCATTGATGACAAGCCAGGTGGAAGGGAGAAAAAAAATGAAAACATTAACTTGGAGAGTTACAGTCACCCATTGAGGAAAACTAGAAGAGTATTTGGTAAGGGGTGACCGTATGTGTAAGATGGAAGGATCCAGTCCAGTTTACAGGTAAATGATATAAATCCCCCAAAACAAGGAACAGGACTAGAATCTGATCACCCACAAGGATATGTTACAGTTTTCTATTGAAACCTAAGATTTCTGTCCACAGTTACCCCCCTTTTTGATCAAACTTTTTGATCAAAGACTATTCTTGTTTAAAAAATGTTTCTTGTCTCATTAAACTGGGCCAGATGATATTTATATAAGTACAGCAAAAATACTAATTGAGCACATAGATCTTTTTAAGTTTGCTTTGCTAGAAAATGAAGAATCTCCTGTTGAACTTTTAAAAGCCTCCACATTTCTAGCAAGCCAAGCCAAGAACTTTCCGTCAGACTTCACCTTCAATACCTGTAGGTTTGGGTAAATTCCTTTTCTTTTGAGGTCCCCAAAATATTTTAATGTTCTTAGGCTTGCCAGGACATGACCATTCTTACTCACCTATATGTCGGGAAATCCTGTAAGCCAGGTATCAGCCTAGTTCTTCCAAGAGGGATCTGTACACATTCGCTCCATAATGTCCACCTTGGATCCTTAAACATGTCTGGTCATATCAGATTTTATGTGTCATTCTCAAATAGGCCATTCCATTCAAAGCCTTGAACATATAAACCAATGTTTCCTGATTATGTTCTATTATAACGGAGACAGAATTTTTTTGCACCTGTGCAAATAACTATTGTCATGCAAATAAGAATACCCAAGAACAAATTCTGAATTCTCAAGAGATCAGGTAGGGAAAAAAAGATAAATGTTTCTGTTTTGTTTACGAAAGTATAATTTAGTAGATTTTTTTGGATGGTAGATAGCTTAAGACGAAAGGAAAAGGAATTTCCTGCTATCCAGAAAATAGAGTATTAAAGAGCCAGCAATATTCCAAACAAAAGCCATAAAACATAATAATCATTCCTTATCACTTTACCAAGTCCAATATATTAAATAATTAATTTTGTTCTGCTTGATCTTGAGTTAGCAGTTTTGTGAAGCTGTCAGCTTCTCTGCTAGAGTTATGGAAAACCTGACTCAGTTCATTAGGACGGTATCAAGGTTATGTAAGCAATGACATCAGAAGCTTGCACCCCAGAGTACCTGTCACAGACAGTTATTTCCATAGGTCTCTGAGACAGTTTCTTTTTGTTAAAGACAAAGTTATTTGGCTTGAGCTGTTTGCATGAGCAGAGTAAAACAGTCACTATTTCTGGATGACAAAATACTGAAGACGGCCGTGGTTAACGATCTGATGGGCGTTCATGATAAAAATAACACCATTGACAAGAAAATGTGGTTGTTTCTGTGACATAAAACATTTTAAAATAATTGCTGGAATTATGACTGATGACATTACACTATTGTTGTCTAATATCAGGCAAAGCAGCATTGAGATAGATCCTGGACACTAAGGGCATTGACAAATTTCTAGGAACTTCTGTAACTTTTGAAATATCGCATTTACCTGTACAAATATAACCTGGGGAAGGTTCAAGATTTCTTTTTATTAATAATGCTTTTCATGAATTTCCACCTCGCAAGTAAATTCAGTGATTTTAACATCTCTTTTTTTTAACCAGGTGAAAGAACAAACCCTTTGAGATTTTTCAGAGGCCCTTGGGAAATCTCAAAGTCAGTTTGAGATCATGAAGGCTTCATTTAGAGTTTGATTTTAGGAAGGCAAACCTGTCAAATATGTCAAAAGGTTTGATTACTTGACAAAATAGGATCACAGGTCACTGTGAAACAATCCTTAGTTAAGTATCTAACCAATGTGACAATGAAAGAATTTAAAGTAAATATAGGAGGTAAGATCATTGTTTTAAAAACCTGAGTTCTTTTTAAAGTGAGAACACATGGTTCTCTTGACAAATCAGAGACATGGTAAAGGCAACATGAAACACAGAAAATTATTTTTATGAGATGCAGAATCTTTCTGTCCTAGGAAGATTACTAAAAAGTAGAGAAAAACCTTTTACAGTCTCTTATCAAGAGCATACCACTAATTCAAGAAACATTCTCATTTGCAGAAAGAGAAAACCAAACCAAACTAGTTTTGAATCAATACACTATTGATATTGAAACTCATTTTTTAAAATTTTATGCATAAATCCATTTAATCTTAGCAAGTCTTGACATTTACTGTGAACTGAAATGTGTCTCTCCAGAATTCACATGTTGAGGCCCTAACCCCCAATATGGTGGTATTTGGAGATGAGGCATGGGGAAATAATTAGGTTTAGATGAATTTATGGAAGTGAGGCCAACGTGATGGGATTAGTGTCCTTAAAAAGAAGAGATGCCATAGTTCACTCATGCTTGTGCATTCTCTTTCTCTCCCTCTCTGCCTCACTCTCTTTCTCTCTGTCTCTCTGTCTCTGTCTCTATCATGTAAGGGCACAGCAAGAAGATGCTCACTGCAAGCCAGGAAGAAAGCCCTCATTAGAACCGTGCTGGGACTTTGATCTCAGACTTCTAGCTTCCAGAATTGTGAGAAAATACATTTCTACTGTTTAAGTCATTCAGTCTGTGGTATTTCATTATGGTGGTCTGCGCAGACTAATCGCAACATAATATTCCTTTCCTTAAACTTTCTATGACTTTCTACTTCCATTCAGGTTTCATCTTATACTTCCCATCTTTCTCATTCTGGAACAACCAGTCACTTTTGGACAAAATTACTCTTCTCTTTTCCTTAGCAGACCCTAACAATCTTCAACCACTCTGCACCATATGACAATAAGTCAAACATATATAAACTTAAGCTAACGTTTAATAATTAATGTTTTAGTACTTTATCTTATTTGAAAATTATTTAGATATTTAATGAATATCGATTATTTAATTTAGCATACTTCTAAGTTTGCAAGTAACTGAAAAGATTTTGGAAGCTCTTCTTGGGCAAACATTATGAAACAATTATTGTTGAACTAAAGTTTGTCAAAATAATGATTTAATTTACTTCAAATCAAATTATCATTTTTATAATCTTAAATATCTAGAAAATATTACTTTATGTGACTAGTAAACTCAAGAAAAACAAAAATTTATTCTCACATTATATTTAATGTTGACAATTCTGAAAACGTACCTTTTTTATTAAACCAACAATATTAAACTAATCTTACCAAGAATTTGTTCAAATTACATAAACATTTGAGTTGGTTTCTGTATTTCTGACAGTTTTAGAAATATTTAATTTACATAAGTGCATATTTCTCTCTAAGCCAATTAGGATAGAACCCTTTTAAAGGATTTTGTAAATTAATTTGGCAATGCCATCTGGAGGGAGGGTATCTAACATACATACATAAACACACAGATAGACATAAATAGAAACCTATGGCTTTCATTTTTAATATTAGCCATGAGTCAGGCATAAATACAATAATACAAAATTCAATCGTGTATGGAAGAGTTAGTTCTCATCTTTACTCCATTTGGTTTTTTTAATCCAATTTGTGTTTCTGGCAGATGGAGCAGCTAACATTCACCTGCTGAATGTGAAAGCTAAAATTTACCACTAATATTTGTGGACGAGGCCTTTGAGAATTTTTTACCTTGATAGATCATCTCATGGGGGAGGTGAACTGAATATCTGTTTCCAATTAGTTTTTCTTTTCAGCCTCAGGTAGCTGCTTTTGGGATCCCTAAGTCCCTTAAGAGTCCCCCAGCAGGGGCAGCTGGCCTCAGGTTTCAGTAACTGTCAGTAATTGAGGGGCTGGAATGGGAAGGGAAGGTTTCAGCAGAGGTGAAGAGAGAAGAGGAGGAGCCAGGGGCTGAAAAGGGCTTATATCAAAGAATGCGGGGGAGTGAAAGGGAAGATGGAGACTGGTGGAAGGAGGAAGGAGGTAATGGAGGGGAGAGGTCTTAGAGGAGCCAGTTTAGGGAGACCCTGTTTCCCAAACAAACCACTAAAGTTCCCAATCATCCTTCATCAAGTCATGCCAACAAGAAGTGGGCAGAGTGAGTGCCATCATGGTGGAACTCACAGTCAGCAGGAGTTCGAAAAGGGGCTTTCACATGACTGAGAAGTTCCTATGGGATGGGCAGGAAGAAAAATGATTTCCAACTCAGGCATCAGGGAGTGAATCCCCACTCAGAATAAGGATCTGAGTGGATCAACACTCAGAAGAAACACTTGCAGCCCAGAAGGTTTCCTTTGAAAGAAGCCTGGGACTCTCTTCCAGCTTCAGAGAGTATGCGCAGAGCCATCAGTATCAAAGTGTATCCTCGCTGTGCTCCCACTGACATGCATTCGGAGCCTTGGATCAGGAGAGTCAGGCTCACACCAAAGACCCAGAGGACACAAAAGTCTCTGTGCAGGCAGAGTTGTCCTGTTCAAGGGTCTCATGGCAGCAGATCCAGATCTGAGTCACAGCACCAGATAGTGGTCAAATATAAAGTTTTCTTTTTCTATAAATTAAGTGGTCAGGACAGATTTTAATTACCAATAAATTATTGCAGTAGGAATGCACTTCCAGCATCCACAGGGCTCAGCTTTATAGGGATGACCAGGTTTTTCAAAGGGAGAATGGAGTGGAAGGCCAGAAAGCAGGGGCGCCATAGAGTCAGGAAGTGAAAAATTGCACATGTGGGCAATGTGATTAGGCAGCTGGGTGTGTGCACTGCCGGCTGTAGATGTTAGGACTCAGTTCTCCCACAGAGATGGGAGGACACGGGCCCTGGTCTTCCTCGTGGTCACATTGTAAAGAAACAGCTTTCAGGTCCTTGAGAAAGACCCTCCTGAGTTGTAGGGGATACATGCACATCTCAAAGGGATGGAGGAAGGGATCACCATTATAAGCTCTATGTATTCAATGACCTAATAAAGGGAGGGCAGGGGCCTGTGTCAGGTGTTGGCTGGAACACGGGGTCAATTCTTTTAGCAGCCTGGAGCTTTCTGAGGCAGGCACTTTAAGGGGAATGGGATCACCCTGGGGATGTGGCCTTGAGCTGTTAGAAACTGTGTCTTCAAATGTGTCATGAGGGACTGATGAAATCATTTATGTTAAGTCTGTGGTTTTTATAGCTCAAGGTGGAGACCTGGTTGAGAAGAGGGCTGTAAGGAGTTTGGTCCCAGAGAGAGTGTTGTTAGGAAACAGAAAATCACCATGTGCCGCTCATCTCCCCTCCTGTACCAGATAATGTGTTTTGGCTAAAAGTCCCAGAATCATAGGATCATATACTGTCCAGTCCACAGTAAAGAGAATAATCCGCAGGCAGGGTCCTGTCTGTTCTCATGCAGAGCTGCTGTATTTCTCACCTATATTAGTCCATTCTCATGCTGCTGACCAAGACGTACCTGAGACTGGGTGAGTTATAAAGAAAAATAGGTTTAATGAACTCACAGTTCCATGGGGCTGAGAAGGCCTCACAATCATGGTGGAAGGCAAAAGCATGTCTTACATGGTGGCAGGCAAGAGAGAATGAGAGCCAAGCAAAAGGGGAATCTCCTTATAAAACCATCGGATCTCTTGAGACTTATACACTATCATGAGAACAGTGTGGGTGAAACCGCCCCCATGTTTCAATTACCTCCCACTGAGTCCTTCCCACAACATGTGGGAATTATGGGAGCTACAAATGAAGATGAGATTTGGGTGAGGACACAACCAAACCTATCACCACCACTCTCGACTTTAGTGTAACAGAGAGCGCACCTGAGAGATCAATTTTTTGGTGATCTCTTCATGTCTATGTAAAAATAAGTCTCCACTCCCCAAATACCATATTATTTAGGAGGATAGGGACTGTCTGTTCAGCACTGTGTCCTCAGCAGTGCCTGGTCCTATATTCAGAACCCAGGTTTCATGCTTTCTAATTTTACCTGAGAACTTCTCACTAAGCCCCCTCCCTGCCTGTCCACCCTCAAGTGGAAATAAGATTTTCTTCTTCTGAATGTTCATAGCACTGAATCTAAACCTCAGATCCACAAATGCATATTTTCTACCTTGTAGTGTTTGTGTAGTAATTCCATTAAAAGGGTGTCAATGTCTGGAAGATAGGTAGGGTCACTGTCTGATTAAACCTGATGTCCTCTTGTATCCCTTATATCATCAGGCACTGCGTTTATCTGAGTGTTTGGATGGAAACCCACATATTCCTCATTTCTCTGATGAGATATTGAACCAGGATTGCCCACCTATAAAACTGTATGATTGACGTAAGATAGAACAGGGAAGTACCTTCCCATCGGATCCTGAATCCCACCTCTGAGTGATATCATGAATCCATCTCCTATACTGCCAAGTTTTTCTCACAGCAAAGCAATTCTCTTTATATTGATCCTCACTTTCTTTCAAGGCTCTTTTATTCCCACTCCTTCTGTAGAGCTGATGGACGAAACTACAAATCTGTTTTCAGATGTGCTGTCTCTGAGCTGGAGCTCTAATGTGAATCAGCTGTTTGGGGATGCGTTCTGCTGACACAGACTGACATTAGCGATCATGTGACTGGCCCTGCAGGGCTGAAGATTGCAATCCATCCGGGGTGCAGGTGTTTCAGCTAACCATGCTGTAGAACTCCATTTTGGTTTTGCGTTGCACTAGTTTTTCATTCTTACAGATGCAAATGTCCAAGCCAGAAAGAATTGTAAGAGGACTGTGGAAATGGCAGTTTTATACATTTGATCATATTTCCTGGTGGCTAAAGTGAAAGATTTTGTACACTGGAAAGATGTGGCCCTCACTGAGGTTTGTTATTTGTAAATAGCATGTAATGACAGCTCTGAGACTTTGCACGTGTCCTTCATTGGCTGCCATTATTATTGTCGTTATTGAACATAACATATATTATCGAGTTCTCCAAACCTGGGATGCTTTTCCCTTTCTCCATCGTAGCACATGGTCTTTATTTTAAAAGTTTATTCCAGTAAATCTTCCTTTAAACTCTATTTAAACAGTTTATTCCAAATGGCTGTATTGCAATAAAACTTACAGTTTTATGAAAACAGGCGTTGGGCTGGATTTGGGCCATGGGCCATGGTTTACTAACTCCATTGAGTTTTAGAAGCTTTGAGATCCACGGTAACTTTGATAGCAACAGGGAGACTGAACCACAAGAAGGATCAAGAGAGAATATGCTTCCCCTGGCACTGTGTGCTGAGCTAAGCTGTCCTGGGCTTTAGCTCCTGGGAAAAAGAGTGTACAAGAGATGAGAGAGAGTGAGCTGGGTTTTTTCAGACCCAGGATCTCCTTTCAGTTTGGCTATATTGAGGCAAAACAGCAATGCACACTTTGTCTTTTAAGGAAGGCTCAGCACCTTTACTTTCTAGCAAATATACATTTCAATGGCCTGGAGCCACATCCTTCCATAGCAGGCACTTATCCCTTTGGAGAAGGACGACAGATCATGAAATATGAAATGGGACCAAGAGAAGGAAGAAAGGGAAAGAAGATTCCTTAAAAAAAAAAAAAAAAAAAAAAAAAAAAACAGTTGCCCTAAAGGGACTGTAGGACTCTGGGAAGAAAGGCAGCTGGGATCATTTGTTGCCCAAAAGAGCCA
This sequence comes from Rhinopithecus roxellana, assembly GCF_007565055.1. Taxonomy (NCBI): domain Eukaryota; kingdom Metazoa; phylum Chordata; class Mammalia; order Primates; family Cercopithecidae; genus Rhinopithecus; species Rhinopithecus roxellana. Next base: position 86,805,276 of record NC_044559.1, read on the forward strand.
GAAGATGACTTGAGAAGAAAGAGAACTTGACTCTATTTGCCTTGGTCTGTGTCCACGATTGCTGTCTTCATCGCCACAAAATCCAACCTCTTCTTTTGGATGTGGCCACCCCACATTTTATTTTTAAACAAAAATAAAGTTCACTCATGGCTTGGATGCTAGATTGAATGCATGCATGATCAGGCCTTCAGGCAAGCACAGCAGCACCGTAGCATCCCAGAGAAGCCCACATTTCCCACTACCAACTCGTGCCTCTTGGGCCCCTCCAGGACAGGCCATGCATCTCCAACACTAGAGAATGAGAACACTGTTTTTGAAGAGATTTAAGATTTTGAGCTGGCCCTGGGCCAAATGAGGTAACATGGCCCTCCAGTTTCCTCCTGTAGTGAGGCTCTTCAAAGAGCTCAATCAGTTACAGCTTACCTTGAAGTTAAATCCAGGTATTATGATGTCAGGGGATTTGCATTTTAGGAACTATCTCCAATTATGGAACATGAGATGGGAGGTGGGAACAGAAGAACTCAGGAATTCGAAGTTTGGTGAGGCTTTCAGTATCCCTGAGATCAAACACCATAGGTTCCGTCTAGAGCACCTGGGGCGTGGAGACCTGAGTTGGGTTGAGTTCCTTCCTGATTAGGATAGCTCTCTCCCCTCTTCCTTAATAAATTACCACTTCACAATCAATTGCCCTTCAATTACTAGATTGAAAGTGTCAGTCTGCCTTGTCAAAGAGTGAGAATTATACAAGAATGGGGCTTTGAGATCACTGGAGAGGGAAGCGGTTTGAGGCAGAATTTCTCTTAAAGATTTAATTGCATTTATGACTTCTTCCTGGTGGGTGTAAAACCCTCTGGAGCCCCTGCCCTGGCCCAGATTCTAATCGGGTTTCCTCCCAGCGTGTCACCAGTGTACTCTTCTTTGCTCCTCTCTCCCCGTGTAGAGCAGGAGGTAGATTTTACCTTTGGGCAACTGGCCTCATGCCGACGGTGGCAGGAAAGAACAGTGCTGCTTAAGGCATAATTTGCTCCATTAATATTTCTGCAGGAAAGGAGGAAAGGGTGTTATTTATATCATTGAAAGAGGGGAGTGTTTGAGAAAATCAGCTCCTGAGAACTTGGGTTTCGTTTCCTAAAAACTAGTAACTGAGTTAGAGAATAAAACCTGTTTGCCTAGTTCCCAGACTAGCCCTGTTCTGCTACTTCCCTCATTACAGAAGACAGTCAGCAAATGTGGTTTTCCATTTATTGAGCATATCTTGGGCAAAGCCCTTCTAACAAAACTAGTTTGTTGTGCTTTGCAATCCTGGTTTTAAGCTCTGTCTGCAATCAAGCAGCTCTCTCCAGAGGATAAAACTATATTAAGCTGTAATTCTCTAGTTAATTTTTTTGGTAGCCATGAAATTAGCTTCCTTGTCTTTTGCATACTCTCTGTGGCTCACCATTCAGTAAATGAGCAGACCCAGAACACCCTCAGTCAGCCTGTTAGTTAGATGGGGAACAGAGCTAAACATTTTGCATATAAACTTCAAACACCATAGAGAAAGTGAGAGTAAGAGGATTTGCATTCCTTGACTCTACTTGACACTATATTTCATAGCTTGGGGTTTGGTGTGGTCTTTTTTTGCCCCATAAATTGGCCTAAATCCCTTTTGATCATCATTTCTTATTTTTTGGCAATGTTTTCTCTTTGTGAGAACAGTGAATGTTTTCTAACTTGTGGTAACACCATCCTCCCACGTAGACCTTTTACTTTTATTGACCCTTGCAATTGTATTTGGTCTCAACTTTAATCTCCAACCTGTAACATGTAAGTTTAAATCACATCTTGAGACCATAAGTTTCTATATTTGTCGTTGGTAAGCACAGAAGATTTTAGTAAAGAGAGTTCAGACAAGAGTCAAATCAGCTAGTCCTGGAAAGTGGCTGAAGAGACCCTGTGTTCCATAAATCCATTGATTTACATTTTTATTTCTCTTTATATCTGATTTTTAAAAAATAATCAAAGGCACATTCAGTTAACTTTGTGTTACAGGGTGATTCTAGGAGCTGCCTTCTGCTTCTGGCTTTAGATAAACCTCTGTAAAAAAGTATTTGCTGAAAATCTAATCTACCTGATTACAGCAATCAAGATGTTTTGGGTATATTGAGTGTATTTTGCTAATGCATAGTTTAATTGTGACATTCTCTGTGTCCTTTTTCCTATAATTATTTTTATCTGTATTATGTACATACTGAATAGCCATAGAGCTGTAAGAAGAAAGATGAATATGTGGAAAATTAAATGTCCGGTTAACTGGAGACATGCTTCTGTGCAGATATGGAAAACAAGTCATATCTTAAAAATACAATCCATTCTTCAGAGGGTAAACAAATTTAGTATTACTCAAGCTAATCATGTGGTACTAATTTGCTTCCTTGCTTTGCCATTAAATTCTCCACAGGTGATTCCAACTAACAATTTGGTTTAGTATGGTCCAGGTTCAGGTAATGGATTAAAGTTAAGCAGATACTCTTTTAAAAAGACAGCTTGTAACCGTAGGCTGTACTGGAGTCTTCAACATGAAAACCTCTTGTATATGAAAGATAAAATATGCAAATATGCACTACTCTGATCCTTCCTTAAGAAAGAAAATTACTGGAAGTTGGAAAAGAAAATTAGGAACCTACAGGTCAGATGATGTGGTGTCAGTGATTCCAACAGCTGACTTGGAAGCTGAGCCTGGAAGTTTCTAGATGGTACACAACCAACATGGCAGGCAGTGGAGGATGAGAGAGTGTGCGAGAGACTTGATACTTTACATGGAATCAAAGTGAGAAGAAAAGGAATAGACACATCTGTCTATATTAGGCTTTCATTGTCCTAAGTTTAGGGCATTAACATTGTTTTTTTTTTTTTTTCTTTTTTAAATTTTGTGGGTACATAGTAGGTGTACATATTTATGAGGTACATGAGATGATCTGATACAGGCATGCAATGTATAATCATATCCCCTCAAACATTTACCCTTTGAGTTACAAACAAGCCAATAGCACTCCTTAAATTATTTTAAAATGTACAATTCAGTTGTTGTTGACTCTAGTCATTCTCGCTGTGCTACCAAGTAGTAGGTCTTACTCATTCTTTCTATTTTTTGGTGACATTAACCATCCCCACCTTCCCCCTATCCCCCTATTATGCTTCTCAGCCTCTGGTAACCATCCTTCTACTCTCTTTGTCCATGAGTTCAATTGTTTTGATTTTTAGCTCCCACCAGTAAGTGAGAATATATGGTGTTTGTCTTCCTGTGCCTTGCTTACTTCACTTAATGTTCTCTTACTTCACTTATCTCCAGTTCCATCCATGTTGTTGCAAACAACCGGATCTCAGTTTTTATGGCTGAATAGTACTCCATTGTGTATACGTACCACGTTTTCTTTTTTTTTTTTTTTTTATGAGACAGAGTCTCACTCTGTCACCCAGGCTGGAGTGCAGCAGCCGGATCTCAGCTCACTGCAAGGTCCGCCTCCCGGGTTTATGCCATTCTCCTGCCTCAGCCTCCCGAGTAGCTGGGACTACAGGTGCCCGCCACCTCGCCCGGCTAGTTTTATGTATTTTTTAGTAGAGACGGGGTTTCACCGTGTTAGCCAGGATGGTCTTGCTCTCCTGACTTCGTGATCGGCCCGTCTCGGCCTCCCACATACCACATTTTCTTTATCCATTCACCTGTTGATGAACAGTTAGGTGGCTTCCAAATCTTAGCTATTGTAAACAGTGCTGCAACAAACACAGAGGCAATAACATTATGACGTGGTAAAGTAATAAGGTTACTGAACTCGCTCCCTTACTACCATTGCTTGATCTAATTTGTGTTTGAGGCCCAGTGAATAGTAAGACAGTTGGCTTTTGTGCAAAATAGACCTGAATTCAAATCCAGTCTGCCACTTCATAACTGTAGGACCTTAGGTAAGTATCGGATCTCTGAGGTAGCCGACCTTGCAAAGCACCTAGCACGTAGTACTCACCACCCACTCATTAAACAAACTGATGTTGCTGCTAATATCACTTGTACATAAAGCCAAATATTTCTGATCCCCGAGGGTATTTAATTGGGGTCAATAAAATTATCTAGGCAGCATCTATTCAGAAACTATATTTTGGGGCTATAATCTCTAAGAGGTACTATATGCCATTGGTTTTTGTGTCAGTACACATTCACGAGACCTCCAGGAACTCCTCTGGTGATCTACCCATCTGCTCTGCCAGGACAAGATAGCTCTGTGGCTGGCATGAGTGTATCAGTCACATGCACCAAACTCCAAAAGCAGAGGACCCAAGCAGATCCAGCTATCTAGCCACTGAAGTAGTAAAATCCAAAATAAAGTTTTTTTTCATTAGATGACGTTCTGCTTCCATTAGAGAAGTGATCATAATTACAGATCCCGGTTGTATGACCTCACTTACAGAAGCTGATAAAGAAAAAGCAGAGAGCCTCATTTCTGGGGGCCAAAGATCTCAGCCTTCAGTGGTTCCAACAAGCAGCATTAAATATTTCCTTTTTTTTTTTTTTTTTCTTGAGACAGAGTCTCACTCTCTGTCACCCAGGCTGGAGTGCAGTGGTACAATCTCAGCTCACTGCAACCTCCACCTCCCAGGTTCAAGTGATTGTCATGCCTCAGCCTCCTGAGTAGCTGGGATTACAGGTGCACGCCATCATGCCTGGCCAATTTTTGTATTTTTTAGTAGAGATGGGGTTTCACCATATTGGCCAGGCTGGTCTCAAACTCCTAACCTCAAATAATCTGCCTGCCTTGGCCTCCCAAAGGGGTGGGATTACAGGCGTGACTCACCATGCCCAGACAGCATGGCATATTTCCTACAGAAAGTTGAATGTCTGAGCCACTCTTAACTGGGCTTCTTGGGTGTGTGTGTCCTGTAGCAGAGGTATGGGCAGCTGAAACTTAATAGTATCTCACCAAGTAGACTAACCAGGAAGCACTTGGCACAGACATGGGATGAGCCCAGACTTGGGCTGATTGTAATTGCATTTACCTGGTTATTAATTCTGGGTCAATTCTTGACCTGCCTGAGTTTCTGTAGTCTCGTCTCTATAATGGGAATGATAACTGTTCAGTATACCTCTCACGGTGTTGGGTATTTGAATTATGAAACTATAAAGCCTATGCTAAGTTATCCTTGCTTTCATGTAGTTTTAGTTACATTTTAATTTTATTTTAATTAAAAAGATAACATTTAAGGGGAATGTGAGATACTGATGTTGATGGAAAGGGAACCTGAGTCAACTAAGGTCAGACACAGTGCTCTGGGATAACCCTCTTTGAAGAGGAAGCGCTGAAATCAACCTGGTTTTAGAGCCAGAAACTACGAATTTTAGCATGAGTTTAGTGTGAAACTGCTTTTGCCAAGGTTACCAATGCCAAATCTTAATAACCAGATCCAGTGGCCTACTTTTAACCCTCATTGTTCTGGAACTCTCAAAACATTGACATTGTTGACTCACCCCTTTCTCTTTGAGAAGTTTCCTCTCATAGCTTTCATGAGACTGGAGAGAGAACGTCCACCAGTTCTCTCCTACATCTGTGCTCACTCCTCCTTCCCCTCTGCCACCTCCCCCTCTCATACCTAGGCCTTTATCTTTGACCTTCTTTTCCTCTGCTCTCCAAGATGTCAAGCAGCTCTCCTAGAGGGCTGACTGTAGCTTGCAGAAGTGTTTTGTTTTGCTAATAGAATGTCTTGGGTTGGGTCTGATTTTGCATGCACCTTCAGTTCTCACCTATTGTCAACTGCCTCAGACTTTACCATTTCACGGCCTCCCTTATTGTACCTTATCTGGGTGGTCCCTATAGGCATTTGAGCTTGCATCCCTTCTCTGTACCTGATACTGTTTGGCTTTGTCCCCACCAAATCTCAACTTGAATTATATCTCCCAGAATTCCCATGTATTGTGGGAGGGATCCAGGGGAGGGCAGTAATTGAATCATGGGAGCCAGTCTTTCCTGTGCTATTCTTGTGATAGCAAATAAGTGTCATGGAATCTGATGGGTTTATAGGGGGTTTCCACTTTTGCTTCCTCCTCATTTTTCTCTTGCCACCGCCATGTAAGAAGTGCCTTTCGCCTCCTGCGGTGATTCTGAGGCCTCGCCAGCCATGTGGAACTCTAAGTTCAATTAAATCTCTTTTTGTTCCCAGTTTTGGGTATGTCTTTATCAGCAGCATTAAAATGAACTAATACAGTACACTTTTCTATGGGTATCCTGGAGAAATCATTTTAAGGGGGAAGAATCTGTAACTTGTCCTGAACAGAATTCATTGCTCCAACTCTCTGCATCGTCCAACTCTTCTCAACTTTGATCAGTGACTTCCTCCATCTCCCCGTTCTTCCATGTTAGAAACCATGGACTTATTCCATCTGTTTTTATTCAAGTATTTATTGAGTATCTAATATGTCCCAGGAGGAGAATTCATTGGTTAGTATAAACAGGCATGGCCCCTGCCTCATGGAATTTACTGCCTAGTCAGAAAAGCATTAGTGAAATAACACAAAAATAAATACAAAATCACACCTGTGCTAAGGGGTGGACAGAGAGGTACAGAGTGCTGTGAGGACAACACACAGATCTCTCATTCAGGGAAATCAAGAAAGGAGCTCCTGAGGAATCGCTGATCACACTGAGATCAGAGCACCATATGGGAGTCAACCAGTGAGGACAGGAAAGAGGATTAAGCCACATTCAAGGCCACATTGAAGATTTGGTTCTCTCATTGTAAGAGCAATGGAAACTGTTTATACCTTCAATCAGAAGGAGCACCACTAAGACATCTGCATTTCTGGAGACAGAGCACCACTAAGACATCTGCATTTCTGGAGACAGAGCACCATTAAGACGTCTGCGTTTCTGGAGACAGAGCACCGCTAAGACATCTGCATTTCTGGAAGTTCATTCTGACAACAGTAGGGAGGATGCCTTTGAAGGGAAGCAGAGTGACTGTGGGGGAGCATTCTGGGGGTTATTGAAGATGTCCCGGCCAGAGATGACAGTAGTTTGGGTTGCGACAAGAGCAATAAGGCTAGAGAAAAGTAGACAGAATCAAATGATATCAAGGAAGGCAAACCTAAGTGATTGCAGTGACTGGTTGTGGGGCTGCAGGGAAAGAAAGTGTCCAGGAGGCTGCCGAGGTTTCTGATATAGCGGGGGCGGGGGGGACAGTGTCATTTACTTGGATTGAATCCTGCCAGGCAACCAGGTTTGGGGTTGACTTTGGACATCTTGTGTCCAGGCTACCTCGAATATGTCAAAGAGAGCTTCCAGGTGACTGTCTGGCTCTGGAATTCCAAGGGAATGGCTGGAGAAATCTTTCTAGACCTGACGTGTGTAGAGGAGGCTGCTGAAGGCACACTTGGAAGCTGGGTGCATGTGTGTGGGCGGGCACAGAGCCGAGCCACTGGTTCTTGGCATGGAAAAGGGCAGAGTACCAGGGACAGAGGTTTGAAGTCACCAATGGGTCAGCACCTCTCCTTGCCATGGGTATTTAATTATCATTAAGTTATTTCATGTTCTCCTTGGAAACCCCTCCAGGGTTAAAGTCCGTCTTGTCTTCCTGCTTACGCCTGGCTTGAGGCCTCCATCATTCCACTGCAATGTCCTGAAAGCCTCTAACAGGGCTTCCTGACCCTCTCTTCCAGCTCCAGGGCCTACCACAGTTGCTACAGGGGTTTCCTTATTTTTTTGTTTGTTTGTTTGTTTTTTTAAGGATTGGGTCTTGCTCTGTTGCCCAGGCTGGAGTGGCATGATCATAGCTCACTGCAGCCTCATGCTGCCAGACTCAAGCAATCCTCTTGCCTCAGCCTCCTGAGTAGGTGGGACTACGTGGTGATGCACCATGCCCAGCTAATTTTTTATTTATTTTTTTTGTAGAAATGAGGTCTTGCTTTGTGGACCAGGCTGATCTCAAATTCTGGGGCTCAAGCAATCCTCCTGCCTTGGCCTTCCAAAGTGTTGGGAGCCACCATGCCCTGCTAGGGATTACTTTATTAAAAGGCAAGGATGATTTTGTTTCTCCCCTACTGAGAAGACTTGGGGCATCTGTGGCCAGTGGGAAGTGGACAGTTTGAGCTGGCACACAGACTACACACAATACAGCCACTCCTTCCCTTTCTGTTCTATCACAACTACCTGTTGATGTGGAAGCCTGGCAGGTACCACGTTGTGCTGTGGCTGCTTGTTCTAGAGCCTGTGTTTCCTCTGCAGCTGTGACGCAGTGTGCTCTGGATTGGATGTTGCCACCTCTGCATCCCCAAAGCCTGGAAGGGGACCAGTCTGCAGGGGCCATGCCGCCCTGTGACCTCAGCTGCTATCTGGCTGTTTCTGCCTCCCTTTGCTTCTGTACAAATGTATTAATAGACAGAAAGTCATTGCCTCTTGGCTATCTCAGAGGCAATTTCTGCAGTAAAGGGAGAGATTTCCCTGCACCAAGGAGAGGAGTTACTTAAACAGTGCTTAGAAGAAATAATAGTAATGCATATGCAGTCATGTGTTTATAAGTCGGCAAAGCTGCTTCGCTAGTTGAGGCATGATATTATTTTTACTCAAAATAAAATGCCCTCAAAACCCCTTGGATTGCATTCCACAGATTAATTATATGTGTTCGGCCAGAAGTTCAACCTTCAGTTTGAAGAACCTCCAGGGAAAAGACGTCTTTTTAAGCAATTAACTACCTGCACTTTTAATATATAGACCTGATTTTCTATTTTTCTCCTACTTAGGTTCTTTGCTTACTTTCTTTTCATATGTCAGAAACAGAGAGAAAGAGGGGGGAGAAAAGGAGAGAGAGAACATGTTTTTGAACATGTTTCAAAACCTAGACATTTGGAGTAAAGAAAATTGGATTATTTACTTATTATAGATTTTATACTTCTTGTCTTGATTGGAAAGCAGCTGGCTGGCCCTAATAGCTTACCCAGGACTAATGCATTCCAAAGAATCTACTTATAAAGACCACTTCTGTACAGATCTAAAATTTTCACTTGTGAGGCAAGGTTAAATTGATCAGATAAGTCCAAAATCGATTTTGTAGAAATAGTTTACTTATTTTATTAGGTGTTTGGATATATGTGGGTTATTGAGAATACAATGTTTTCTTGAAATGGAGCAAAAAAGACCCTTAAAATGGCATATGTAATTTAATTCTTCTGTAGTTCTCTTTTTGAAAAAAATCACAATTAGAAAGGACTTTTTAAAAAGCTTTTTTATGTGCATAGAAAGAAACAGAGAAAAAATATAGGTGTGGGCTGTACCTTCTAGTGCTCTAGTTATGAATGCATAGTGAGTCTGTAGTTGAATATCACATATTAATTAAGTAAAAATTCAGTATCTGAACACTGTCTCACAGCATCTTGGTTGCTGACTCTGCATTTGCAGGCGTTCCCGGGGTTATGGGATGAGCTGAGAGTAAAGATCTGGGCACTCGCAGGAATGGAAATTGGGATCTGGCTGTAGGAATGGCAATTCCTTACACACTGTGTGACCTTTCAAGTTCAAGGATTCCCTCAAATTGGCATACAATGCTTTTTAAACTGTAGCAGAGAGAAAAAACATAAGGGCTTTTGTTATCTGAGCTGTGTCTGTATGTGTATCTGTGTATGCATGTTTTTCTACAGACAAAAAGAAATGGAATGACTGAATTATGTTAAATGTAAAAACCATCAAAATAATTTTTATTCATTTAAAATACTAAGCTAAATGTGGCAGAGATAATAGTATTATAAATTTTTATAAGTATGATCTCACCTGCTATTTAAATGATCATTGCAAGCCAAGCAATGTTCTAAACATTTGACATCCATGAGCTTAATTCTTGCAACAACCCTGTAAAGCAAGTATTATGCTTATACCCATTTTATATATGAGAAAAAGCACAAAACTTGTTTAAACACGCCATTAATGTTTATGTATGATTGTTTCAGATCGTGTGTGTGTGTGTGTGTGTGTGTAGATAGATGGGTAGATAGCTGAATGGATGAATGGATAGATAGATCTAGCAGATGATAGAGAGAGAGAGACATAGATAGATAGATAGATAGATAGACAGATAGATAGATAGATAGATAGATGACAGATAAGAGAGAGAGAGATGTTTGTTTTACAGAAGGTAGAATCAAAGCTAGCCACAACTGAGAGATAAAAGTTCATTTTCCCTTCTAATACCATTCGGAATTTGTTTCTATTATACAACAAATTTTAGCCATTAAAGTTTAAGAATAGAAAGTCTAGTATATTAAAATCTATGCAAGAACTTTACGAAAGCCCTCTGTTTTCTCTTCCAAATAATGAGCTGTGTTGTCTGAGCCAACCATGCCCAAGAATGCTATTAATAGTGTGTGATTTTTAAAATTTATTTATTTATTTGGCCAGCAAAGACAGAGTTTCCTAGAATTTTCCATTTGTCTCATCTCACAGTACCTCTCGCCTCTCAGTTTTATCCAAAAAAAATCCCCCCAAATTCAAATGCATATCTGGAACCTGACATCTTCAACCAAGACTCTGCAGAGAAAAGAATAAAATGAAATAAAACTTGACGATGTTTGAGATCTTTGTCAAACCATCCTTCAGTGCCCACCTGAGATTTTCCCCTTTCTTTACCCCCCTGGCTCTTGGATCATAATTATGCACATTCTCTAACTGGAGCTTTAACCCTATCAGTGTTGAGCCATACTTTTGGTAAGAATGCAAAGTGTAAACCCACTTAAAGTGACTCCTTTCTTAAGCAATGTCAGAAATATTTAGTCTCTGTTGCCGCACAGACTGTGCATGAATTGCAGCCAGAGGTCAGCTCAGATATGTGCTTGCACGTTCAAGCTGCCAAAAAACATAAGAAATATTTAGAACAATGAATTGTTAAGTTGAAGCTTTCAACTCTCATGGAACGTTAACTCTCCAGCACTCATTGACACCTCTTTTAGCCTCTGATTAAGAAGGAAAACCAGGGAAATAACATGGACCTGGGCCACCTAATGGAAATATTTCATCAGGCAGTGACCTTTGTGTTTGTCATTGTTTGTCCTCTCTGTTTCCCGGGGCATACTGTTTTAATAAGCGTTTGTAATTATAATCTACACAAGCATCTTAATAGTTTCCAAAGATATTTGGAGACTCATTGGGGCTGTTTCACAATGGGAAATTGTTGTTTATTTGGAGATGACTATAGTAGGATGCTGGGCTCCAGCCTCCCTGTCTGATTTGAGTGGGGTTTTGGAGGGAAGGATACCAATTTTTTTTTTTTTTTTTTTTTTTTTTTTTGGAAGTAGTCTCGCTCTATCACCCAGGCTGGAGTGCAGTGGTGCGATCTCAGCTCACTGCAAGCTCCACCTCCCAGGTTCATGCCGTTCTCCTGCTTCAGCCTCCTGAGTAGCTGGGAATACAGGAGCCCACAACCACGCCCGGCTAATTTTTTGTATTTTTTAGTAGAGACGGGGTTTCATCATGTTATCCAGGATGGTCTCGATCTCCTGACCTTGTGATCCACCCACCTCATCCTCCCAAAGTGCTGGGATTATAGGAATGAGCCACCGCACCCAACTGGATACCGGTATTTTAAGTGTCCAATGGTGATAGCAAGATTCCTGTGTTCCCATAAACTTTCATAGTGGTAAAGCTAATATTTGCACACATGCTTAAATGTGCCTGGCATTTTTGCTTTGTTGGGGTCAGTCTTTTCTGGATTGGGTCAGCAGCCATCTAGGTATCTGGAGTGTTGGTGGACTTCTTTGCAAAGTAATACAGCAGCAAAGAGCCCTGAGCCTCCTAGGCTGTGTCCCCACCTGCCTAGAGGACTCTGAGTAAATTCCTTTCTCTCCCAAGGCCTCAGTTTCCTTATCTGTAAAATGATAAAATTAGACCAGATTATCTCTCAGATCTGAAGCTGTGATTAAAAGATGCTTGTGAAGCCATCTCCAAAGATTATCTTCATGAGTAGGTTACTCAGACATAGATATTTAAAGAATAACAATAATATTATCTGTATCCAATGCATGTATACTCTCTGCCAGGAGCTGTACTAAGACTTTAAATCTCTGATATTAATCCTTACAGCAGGACAAGGAACAGAGTCAGATAAAGGGGCTGTAGAGTCAAACAAATGCCAGGGTAATCAAACCATCAGAAGGTTGAATTCTAATATATTATTCCTATTTTCGCTAAATAAATATCATGCCAATATTTAGCTAATAATGATTAGATGGGGCAAAAAACAAAAATCCTTAGTTTTTCCAGGATGCCCATTTCTCTGGATATGGCTCTCCTTTGAATATTATTCGCATTCAGCTGATGAGTAAATCAAGGATCATGGAGGCTGTGTAACCTGCTGTTATTCATCTAGCTGTGGTCAAGACGGACTTCACATTCACATATACCAGTGTCCATGACTCATAGTCTCAGACACAATGGTCTATGACTAGGGTTCTGGGATTTATCAAATAAAAATACAGGACATCCAGTTAAATTTGAATTTCAGATAAGCAATGAATAATTATTGAGTGTAAGTATGTCTCAAATATTGCATGGGCCAGGCTTATACTAAAAAAAAAAAAAAAATCACTTGTCATTTATCTGAAACTCAAATGTAACTGGGCATCCTGTATTTTTATCTGACAATACTGTCTATGACAGAACCCAGTGATGGAAGCTGCATCTCTGTGCTTTACTAAATACCGTGAGTGGGCAGAAGGTCCTATCTCTGAGAAGTTTGAAATCCAGATGATGAAATTGAAACAGTAGATACAGTGAAAATGGAAGTACCCATGAGAACGCCTGAGTCGCCTTTGAAGTTAAAGAATGCTTTGTTCTAGGGACTCTATTTTGCATTTTTGTCTCTGGGGTCCAGAATTTGCATTGCTGTTTGTGCAAAGTAATCAAGAGAAGCAGAATTATAGAATTTCCATGTAGGGCAGTGGGAGGACTTTAGAATCTAGAGATGTAGATGTCTTAACATACAGATGAGGAGATGAGGACGTGAACTGTGCACAGAGTCATGATTGGTTGGGACTAAAATTTAGTGATGTGACTTCCTTCCCTGGGATCTTTCAGGGAATGAGGTGTGAAGGAATGCTCTAGATAGGATAGAATTAATCAGGTAGGACTAAGTAATCCTGGAAATTTTATTGAGATCAAAGAGTTTTTTGGGGTTTGTTGTTGTTGTTGTTGTTGTTGTTTTTGCAGTAGTTAAGAAGGAAATTCTGATATTTTGACCCAGATCGCTGGGGTACTGAAGGACTTATTCTTCTGCATTTTACAAATATTTTCACATCCCCATGAGCACATGATAGTCTCCACCCAAGAGTATGCAGAAGGTAAACATCTCAATAATGGGTTACTCAGGAATTTTTGTCTGTCCTCTTTCATTTTATTAACTCTGTTAAGAATTATTTCACTGCTAACACTCTCACCTCTCCATCATGTCTCCTTCTGAGGATAGGTAGGGGAAATAGGAAAAATGTAAAATGCAAATAATTTATCTTTGCAACCTGAGAACAGACTACTTTGGAAAAGCATCAGGGAAGAAAAAAGAGTGTAAAGACATAGCGAAACAGGGTTCATCCATCGACTTTCAGTAATTGATCATATACTTCACCCTAGCTACCAAGGATGACCTAGAGTAGACTAATTATATTAGTCCCTCCTCTAGCCTTGGAAAGTATTCATATTCCCTAAGGTGTCACCAGGGAGCTGAATTATGCTTGTGATTCAGGTGTCCAGGATAGTTACTCCCTACAACACTTCTTAAAAGTACTTGTGTGTCATATCTGGCATTGACTTGATTTTTCTCTATGCAAAGAATATCGTTAGACAGACATGTATATGTAGGAGAGAGAAAGCATGTGTGTTTCATTACAAAAATAAAATAAAGCAAATAATGCAAATCTTGAGTGGAGAAGTGTAAGTTATAAATCTCATTTTTCACTGGAGAGTAGAATAAAACACCTTCTTTAAAAATGAAACTAATTTGGATTAGGGAATCAATCAAAACCACAAATGAATGCAAATCAAAACTGCAAGATACCACCTCACACCCATCAGGATGGCTAGTCTTAAAAAAAAAAAAGAAAGAAAGAAAAAAAAGCAGAAAATAACAAGTTTTGGTACAGTGTTGGTGGGAATGTGAAACAGTGCAGTTGCTATAGAAAACAGTATGATGGTTTCTCAAAAAACTGCGAACAGAATTACCATGTGATCCAGCAATTCTACTTCTGGGTACGTACCCAAAGGAATTAAAAGCTGGGTCTCAAAGAGGTGTTTGTACACCAGTGTTCACAGCAGCATTATTCACGACAGCCAAAAGTCAGAGGCAACTCAAGTAGCCATCAACAATTGAATAGATAAACAAAATGGGGAATATACGTATAATGGAATATTATTCAACCTCAAAAAAAAGGAGAATTCTCACTCATGCCACAACATGGATGGACCTTGTGAGCATTATAGTAAGTGAAAGGAGCCAGTCAATAAAAAGACAAACACTGTATCATTCCACTTATGTGAGGTACTCGGGATAGTCAGATTCTTAAAGACAGAAAGTAGAGTGGTGACGGTCAGGCACTGTGTGTAGGGAGAATGGGGAGCTGTTTAATGGGGACAGAATTTCAGTTTGGGATGAAAAGAGTTCTGAAGATTAGTTACACAGCAGTGTGAATGTACTTAATGATACTGAACTATGCACTTAAAATGGTCATTTTTATGTTATGTTTATTATCATAATTACAAAGAAATCAACAGATAAAATTGATTTGATCACTCATTTATAAAACCAATATTTATGTTCCAAATAGTATGTTACACAAAGAATGTCCAGGGCTAAGACTGATATTCTGAAATACTTTAGTAAGCATTCAAAAAACATTCGTGGAAGGACAGGAATGAATTGAATAAGGAATGGGTGAAGGAATGCATGATCCCACTGAAAGTGACGCTGAGGCTGGTTGGTCATTTCTGTCACAGGCAAAAGGAGAAGTAGTGACACTTGCTGCAAATTGACCTTCCAAAATTGTCCACCAAAACACAAAATGAAAAACAGCACATGTGTCCAAGATCAGAGTTTAGAAGAGGGGATCAAATGGAAAGGAGAAAATGTGTAATATAGATTTAGAAGTTATAACACACAGAATAAACCCACAAAGATGATCTCCTGTGTTGAGGAATGGTTTATTATCATCAATCTTGTCTTCTCACCATTGTTACCTTGTCAGTGTCCTATGGACTGATACGTTTCTTGAATATTGACTTGCACACCTGTCCCTCTTGTCCACTTTTGGTCCCTTTCTGGTGAAAGCTGAAATAGGCAAAGCATGATATGATACAGGAAAACACACACAATTATTCATATATTAAAAACAGAATACACCAGTTAGAATGGCAATCATTAAAAAGTCAGGAAACAACAGGTGTTGGAGAGGATGTGGAGAAATAGGAACACTTTTACAGTGTTGGTGGGATTGTAAACTAGTTCAACCATTATGGAAAACAGTATGGCAATTCCTCAAGGATCTAGAACTAGATGTACCATATGACCCAGCCATCCCACTACTGGGTATATACCCAAAGGATTATAAATTATTCTACTAGAAAGACACATGCACACGTATGTTTATTGCGGCACTATTCACAATAGCAAAGACTTGGAATCAACCCAAATGTCCATCTGTGACAGACTGGATTAAGAAAATGTGGCACATATACACCATGGAATACTATGCAGCCATAAAAAAGGATGAGTTTGCGTCCTTTGTAGGGACATGGATGCAGTCGGAAACCATCATTCTTAGCAAACTATCACAAGAACAGAAAACCAAACACCGCATGTTCTCACTCATAGGTGGGAACTGAACAATGAGATCACTTGGACTCGGGAAGGGGAACATCACACACCGGGGCCTATCATGGGAAGGGGGGAGGGGGGAGGGATTGCACTGGGGAGTTATACCTGATATAAATGACGAATTGATGGGTGCTGACGAGTTGATGGGTGCAGCACACCAACATGGCACAAATATACATATGTAACAAACCTGCACGTTATGCACATGGACCCTAGAACTTAAAGTATAATAAAAAAAAAAAGATAAGCTCTACTTACATTAAAAATATGAGTTGATGGTGCTAAGTGGTTACATTTCAAATGTAAATATATATATGTTGAAGGAAATGCCAAAAGATGTTTACTAACAGTGGTATATGATAAAAGGGAAACATGTTTTGAGATCATTGTATATAGATCAGTGTTTCTGAAAGTGGAGTCTTCTGACAACGTGCATTGGAATAGCTTGTGAGGGCCTCACCCCAGCTCTCATGAATCAGAATAAATGAATGTGGGCCTGGGAATATGGATTTTGGTAAGCTCTCAAATATTGTTTACTGAATTTGGAGTGTTATTGATCAAGAATCAAATAAAACAAGTTTCAAACGTTAAAAAAAAAAAAACACAGAATAGCTTAAAAGTACTTTTGATTAGAAATCAATCCATAATCCAGGAGTTAGGAACCCTGCATCTTTCTTCCAACCCAACCTAAATTGTTAACAAGCTGTGGACCTTGATTGGCTATATCACCCCCTGAGACTCATGATCTATTACGTATCTAGACTTCAGAGAAGGGTCTTTCCAAGGATGACTTCCTATAAATTTATGAATTTGAGATTCTGATCAATTCAATCAATTTGTGCCATAATTTTATGGAATCATTCTATGGAATTTGGACTTAAATATCTTTATTCCTTCCCAGGCGTTATTCCAAGGGAATTGCTCTATCAGATTTGTAGGCACAGCAGGCTTTGGGACATAAGGTGCAAGGTTTTCTTTCTGAGTTCCTTTCTAGTGAAAGCTTTAGCATGTTCTTCTCCCTCTAGGCCGCAAGCCAGCCAACACCCCCAGAGATAAGAAGCAAAACAGGATGGGGTGACTGGGACACACTCAGTGGCCTGGCCGAACTGAGATGGTGACTCTCAGCTCGTCCAGGGGTTGACTTCTGTGTTACGGGGTGCATATGTTCTAAGGGAGCTTCTCAATGTTTCAGCAGTTTGCTAATTTTTGGAACTCGTGTCATCTCATTTTTAGCACACAACTACCTTTTCTAAAATCCAGGCAGGAGCAACCTATAACCCCCTGGCCAAGTTCCCCCACCAACCCCACCATCACCATTTCTTCAATCCTCTGTGATATTTACCTCTTTGCCTACCTGGCATGACTGTATCCATGTAGAAAGGTTAAACAATAGCCAGTCAAGGGTCAAGAGGCAGCAATTTCTGTTGAAAAGTTTTATAAGACTCCTCTTTGAAAGTGCCTGGCTGGTGTACTGTAATGAAAGTTTCCCCACTTAGCTCTCTATAAGCAATTGTTTAGGCTGTGAAAAGATTTCCAAAGGGCAATACAAACCATGAGCTATTGAGTGCCATGGAGTTCCTTTAAAAAAAAAAAAAAAGAAGCCAACAGAAGGATACTGTAGAATTATAGTAATAATTCAAACAGTATTTATAGCAGATTGTTAGAATCTGAGTTGCAATGTAATCATAGCTATTTTATAGCAATAGTCTTTACCTTAATACCAGTCTATTTCCTAAAAGCTTAAAAAATATAACGTAGTTCGTATAATATGTCACCTCATAATGAAGCCAAGTTTGATTCCTCTTTTTGTGTTACTCTTCCTTAGGTCCTTGGAGGATTTAAAAAAAAAATTAATAACTTACAATTCACTCCCTTCTTTTCTTTTTGCAAAACTTCCTACTCCTTACCCTGTGGGAAAGACTAAGGAAAGAAAATGAAAGGGCTGTGGGAGAGAAGTCAGTCAAAAACAAGCCCACGAAACTCAAGGGGCTGTATTTCTTTATCTTTTTTTTTCCTTTTACACAGAGAGCATTCATGTAAAGAAAATAAGAGATTTATAATTTCCATAATTTGGCTGGAAGAAGCACACAACTGCATACTTCTTGTGTGTTAGTCATTTTTGGTTGCCTAGCTGCAAAACACAAATATATTGCAAAACTGTGTTTTTATCACAGTGGTACACATCTGTCAATGAATCCACTCTTGTAACTTTTTGTCCAATGCATTAAAAAAATAGATGTCACCATATCCAATTCCCCGTTTCTGATTACTTCAGCCTTGCTTAACTCTGCATTTGATCTTCAAACTAGCTTGAATGTTGGGTTTGTGTGAGACTGGAAGAGAGAGTTGCCTACATTAAACCAAAAAGTGCTGGAAATGGGAAATGGTGGAATCATAGAACTTTTTGTTTTCTTCCTGAAGCCTGTAGAACAAAGAAAGGAGTGCTCTTACATTCTGAGGTGAATTGGATTTCCAGTTGGGCGTTTCAAGTATGTTAGCATTAAATAACCACGAGTCACCCAGTGTTGACTTCAGATGGTGTCATGAGTGTTCTGAGACACTTGAATATGACCCCAGATTTCCTGGTGTTTACTCCCTCAGGGTTGGCTGAAGGTTGTGACTCACACTAAGGGCAGCTAGGACACTTCTGGAACAAGGTTTCCAAAGCCACGCTTCCCTTCCTACATCAGACTGTTGTGTATCAGCTTCCTATGAAGGCCCTCAGCCTAAACAGGTGAGCCAATAAATCCTCAGGGAATGTGTTGAGAACAGGGATGAGAATGTGATGGCAAGATCAATGTTTCTGGACTTGTCCCCAGGAATATGAGACAGCCATCATTCTACTATGGACAAGGGGGCCCCTGACATCAACTTGCAGCCTTATCTCTACCTGATCAACCTGTTCCCAACTCAATGTTCCCCTAAGGGAAACCAGTACAATGCCTGGTACATGGTAGGCATTTAATAAATATTTACTACAGTCGAGCAAGGTGGCTCATGCCTATAAACCCAGCACTTTGGGAGGCCAAGACGGGTGGATCACTTGAGGTTAGGAGTTTGAGACCAGCCTGGCCAATATGGTGAAACCCTGTCTCTACTAAAAATATAAAAATTAGCCAGGTGTGGTGGTATGCACCTGTAATCCCAGCTACTGGGGAGGCTGAGGCATGAGAATCGCTTGAACCTGGGAGGCAGAGGTTGCAGTGAACTGAGATTGCACTAGTGCACTCCAGCCTGGGTGACAGAACGAGACTCCATCTCAAAAAAATAAGGCCAGACGTGGTGGCTCACACCTATAATTTCAGCATTTTGAGAGGCTGAGGCAGGCAGATTGCCTGAGGTCAGGAGTTCGAGACTATCCTGGCCAATGTGGTAAAACCCTGTATCTATTAAAAATACAAAAATTAGCCGAGAGTGGTGGTGGGTGCCTGTAGTCCCAGCCAATCAGGAGGCTAAGGCAGGAGAATCACTTGGACCCAGGAGGCAGAGGTTCCAGTGAGCCAAGATCATGCCACTGCACTCCAGCCTGAGCAACAGAGTGAGACTCCATCTCAAAAAAATAAAAATAAAAATAAATAAATAAGTAAATAAGTAAATATTTGCCAAGAGAACAATTTGGAGAACTTTGTGGAAATGGTCTTAACACAGATATTCTAGAGCTACTCACAGGTAGAACTGAATATCCCCAGGGCCTGTCTGAAGATCCCAGATATAGAAACAAGTAGGATCACCCACAGCACAAGAATCACTTTTAAAAGCCAGGAAATAGCCGAGGTTCTGCTGCATTTCACACTGGACCTCAACTTCTGGACAAGTGCCATGTTTATAGCAGCACAAAGGAGAGAATAACCCTTTTGAAGAGTGATTATAGCTTTGTGAAGGGTGTGCAGGTGAGTTGGTTCAATAAAACATTGACGATCAAATCAATTGACTAAACAGTCATGATTCAGGGTGGAAATCCCATCCTGGATCCATTTACAGGACCTTTTCCCTAGGGTCCTTAGTGGTAGTCTCAAAGTTGCTTCTCTCTTCCCCGGTGTCTTGTTTTTAAAATGGAAATACTTGCATAAATAACCCCTGAGAACATGCATTCATTACACTGGAATCGGAGGGGAGAGAATGCAAAATTGGCCTATCGCTACAAGCAGTAGAGAATAAGATGCTTCTGTTATGAAAACCGGCTTTCTCAGATATCCAGGAATCACCCTAGGACAGCGTTTTAGAGCTCTGAATGCCAGGTGTACTAACCGGCAATTTTTGAAGTTTTTTGAACCTCCTGCAGACACAGAAGACTCTGTGTGTGTGTATGTGTGTGAGATTGTGTGCACACATGTGTATGTTTGTGTATTTTTAAAGTGAGCTCTATGAAGGAAAAAATGTAGCACAGAGAAAGGAGGTCATTTCTTACCTTTCAGACTTTTGAGGATTCATTCTCACACATAAAACTTTTGTGACAACGCCTTGTGTTTATGGCTTATCATCTCTCCAAAGAACTTTATGCCCTGTTAGCATTATGGCACATAGCCCATTCTCATCAACCTGGTTAATGTAAATGGAGCAATAGCAGATTCAGTTCAAAACCACAGGTAATGTTCAAAGGCACCTATGCTTGATTTGGGAATGTACCTGGTATTTTTCCTTACCAATTGTGTTCATTAAACTGATGCTTAAGGTGAACTCCTTTTCTATAGCACACACTAATTGACAGTACAGAGAAGCTGTCTGATATCTCCTTGGGTCAGGGTGAGGCCAGGCCAAGAGTAAGACCTTACCACAAATCATCTATAAAGTAGATAATTAGCGGTAGACAGCATTATCTCATTTATTCCCACACTGTGCCTTGAAACTAGGTTGGAATATAATCAAGGATTGTGAATCGTGGTGATAAGAACAGTGTGTGCACAGCCCCATGTTAGAAATGATGAGGAATTTAAAAGTGGACATGAACACGAGCTTTTCAAAAGAAGACATACATGCAGCCAACAAGCATATGAAAAAAAAAAGCTCAGCATCGCTGATCACTAGAGAAATGCAAATCAAAATCACAGTGAGATACCATCTCACACCAGTCAGAATGGCTATTATTAAAAAGTCAAAAAATAACAGATGCTGGCGAGGTTGCAGAGAAAAGGGAATGTCCGTACACTGTTGGTGGAAGTATAAATTAGCTCAATCATTGTGGAAAACAGTGTGGAAATTCCTAAAAGACTTAAAAACAGAACTACCATTCAACCTAGCAATCCCATTCCTGGGTATATACCCAAAAGAATGTAAATCATTCTACCATGAAGACACTTGCACGTGTATGTTCATCGCAGCACTGTTCACAATAGCAAAGACATGGAATCAACCGAAATGTCCGTCAGGGGTGGACTGGATAAGGAAAATGTGGTACGTATACACCGTGGAATACTATGCAGCCATAAAAAATGAGATGGTGTCCTTTGCAGGGACATAGGTGGAGCTGGAGGCCATCATCCTTAGTGAACTAACTCAGAAACAGAAAACCAAATACTGCATGTTCTCATGTATAAGTGGGAGCTAAATGATGAGAACACAAGGACACATAGAGGGGAACAGCACACACTGGGGCCTGTCGGAGGGTGGAAGGTGGGAGGAGAGAGAGCCTCGGGAAAAATAACTAATGGGTACTAAGCTTAACACCTGGATGACGAAATAATCTGTACAATAAACCCCCATAACACAAGTTTACCTATATAGCAAACCTGCACAGTTACCCCTGAACTGAAAAAAAAAAAGAATGAGGGGTGAGCTGGGCTCAAAAACACAGGACAGACGCCAGCCCAGACCAGACCATGTGTATTCCCTAGAATTCTCACAACTGAATGAAGTAGTTATTCCCATTTTACAGAAGATTCCAAGACTGCAGAGGTTAACGACCATTGTTACGAGAGATGCCTAGCAGGGACCATCCTGCATATCAAACCCAATTTTTCACCTGACCCCAAAAGCCTTTCCTCTGCATAACAATGAGGAACCTCACCAGAAATCAACATCCCACTTCAGACAAAACTTTGATTTGATGTGATAGAAAATAAAATTATAAAAGTCATTAACAGCACGAGAGGAAGCCAGACTCATGTATGGCACAGGCTCCCAGCAGGCAGCCTTCATGGTGCTTGTCCGATGCTGCCTCTCCCGGCTCGCCTTTCTCAGTGATTTGTGGATCTGTCTCCCCAAGCTCCACACCTTTGAACCATCTTTGTTCCCTCTCCTCTCCCCTCTCCTTTCTTATCAAAGCAGTAACAAAATACTGTCTCTCCTACCTTCTTAATGTCTCTCACATTTGTGCTCTTTCTACCTCCCATTTTTCTTACGTAGGAGGCTGGAGTATAAATTAGGGACATGGTGCCTGACTGGAGCATTAGCCTCCTCACTAAGCTTTGCATCTTGAAACTGCCAGTACACCTTGTGGCCAGATGGAATTTTTTAATGTATTGTTATTTTTAGAGACAAGGATCTCCCTCTGTCTTACAGGATGGAGTGTGGTAGTGCAATCCTAGCTCACTTCAGCCTCTGTGCTCAGCTAATTATTTTATTATTATTATTATTATT
Source organism: Rhinopithecus roxellana (assembly GCF_007565055.1). Classification (NCBI taxonomy): domain Eukaryota; kingdom Metazoa; phylum Chordata; class Mammalia; order Primates; family Cercopithecidae; genus Rhinopithecus; species Rhinopithecus roxellana. The sequence continues at coordinate 86,827,716 of NC_044559.1, forward strand.
GTAAAGATGTGGTCTTGCCATGTTGCGCTGGCTGACTTCGAACTCCTGGCCTCAAGTAGCCCTGTGGCCTCAGTCTTCCGAGTAGCTGGGATTACAGGCTCCAGCAGATTGATTTTTTTTTTTTTTTTCCTGATACGAAATTTTACTCTGTCACCCAGGCTAGAGTGCAGTGGTGCGATCTCGGTATACTACAACCTCTCCTCCCAGGTTCGAGTGATTCTCCTCCCTCAGCCTTCTCAGTAGCTAGGGACTACAGATGCCCATCACCACACACAGCTAATTTTTGTATTTTTAGCAGACATGGGGGGTTTCACCATGTTGGCCAGACTGGTCTCAAACTCCTGACCTCAGGTGATCCGCCCCCTTCAGCCTCCTATACTGATGGGATTACAGGTGTGAGCCACCACGCCCAGCCCAGCAGATTGATTTTTAAATGTCCACATGGTTATTGTGTATCAGCCCCTGAGTTTGTGTGCCACAGTAGGAAAAGAGGCATAGCTTATCCTTCTGGAGTTGATGATCTCGTGGGGGACATAGATGAAAATGTGTGAAGAAATGCATAACGGTCAGACCACAGAGCTGGATTGGATGGTGGGGTGTGGGGACAGTGAGGCCAAGGGCAGAATCAAGGATGACTTTTAGTTTTCTGTACGGAACTAAGTAGCACCATTTAGGAAAAATGTGAAAGATTAGGGGATGATTTGAAGTGGAGGGAGGGGAAGTTGAAAGTCCAATTTTGGACATGTCAGCGTTGAGATAGTTCTTCCATAATTCTTAGACATCCAAGAATAGGTGTCCCATAGACAGCTGTATCTGTAAGAGTGGAACTTAGAGAAGAATTCTGGGCTTGACATATAAATTGTGGAATAAAAAAATCAAACTGATGGAAATAGACCAAGCCATGGGGATAAATGAGGTCAACTAGGGAGAAACATAGGAAAAGAAAAGGAGAAAGGAGGAGGAGGGACCTGAAGAACCACATCACCTAGAGGGTGGAGAGAGAAAGAAGAACCAGCCAAAAGAAGAGTAGCCAGAGAGAGAAGCGGAAAATCCAGGAAGGGTGGTGTTACAGACACTGATAGAAAACATTGTTTCAAGGGAAAGCAATCAATAGCAGGTGTTAAATTCAGCTGAGAGACTAGAGATAAAACTGCAAGTGTATCTATTTGATATGACAACACTGAAGTAGATAACAATAACAACCAATGCATTGGTGACCAGGCTGATGAAGCCTTTCTGGATTGGACTGAAAGGGAGAGAGGCAATGTATGCAGGCAAATCACTACTCAAAATTTTTATTTAAGTCTGTGATTTTCTTACTGAGAAATTATAGAAAACTCCCTTTTGCCTGTCACATAGAATCTAGCCTTATTTTCATTTTTATTTATTTATTTATTTATTTGCGCTGGAGTCTCTGTCGCCCAGGCTGGAGTGCAATGACATGATCTTGGCTCACTGAAGCCTCCGCCTCCCAGGTTCAATTGATCTCCTGCTTCAGCTTCCTGAGTAACTGGGACTACAGGCATGTGTCACCATGCTTGGCTAATTTTTTTGTATTTTTAATAGAGATGGGTTTCACCGTGTTAGAATGGTCTTGACCTCCTGACCTCATGATTCACCTGCCTTATCCTCCCAAAGTGCTGATATTACAGGCTTCAGCCACCACGTCTGGCCTGTAGCCTCAATTTTAACTTGACCATATGAATACACTGGTTTGGTTAAATTGAACTAATCCTAAATATTTCTTACCTCTGCACCTTTGCCTACAAGAACCGTTACACCAGGAATTCTCCACTCACTCGTTTGTGCCCCACTCCTACATTGTCATTCATGACTGCTGATATGGCTTGGCTGTGTCCCCACCCAAATCTCATTTTGAATTATAGCTCCCATCATTCCCACATGTTGTGGGAGGGACCTGGTGGGAGATAATTGAATCATGGGTGTGGTTTCCTCCATACTGTTCTGGTGGTTGTGAACAAGTCTCATGAGATCTAATGATATTTTTAAAGGGTTTCCCCTTTCACTTGGCTCTCATTTTCTCTCTTGCCTGTTGCCATGTAAGACATGCCTTTCACCTTTTGCATGATTGTGAGGCCTCCCCAGCCTTGTGGAACCATGAGTCCATTAAACCTCTTTTTCTTTATAAATGACCCAGTCTCAGGTGTATCTTTATCAGCAGTGTGAAAACAGACTAATACAACTGCTGTGATCTTTTCATCCTCAAAATTTTTATTGTACCTTCCATCACCCCTGTAGTGGCATTTATGAGATACTGCTTTTATTCGTGTATCTTTCATGTCTCAATGAAGGTTAGACTATAACGGACCTTATACTTGGCATTTTCCCAACACGAAATCTTATGCATATTAGTTCAAAGTATTAATGGTCTGACTAGTGGTGACATTCTCTGCTCAATTATTCCCAGCTTCGGAGTCATTGTCAAGGAAAACAGACCCCTCAGACACCTCCCTAAATGCCATCCCCAGGAAAAGTACTGGCAAAGTGCAAGATCCTGACCCAATGGTCATGTTTTGTTTTGCTTTTAGTAGACTTTTTTTTTCCCCACTTTAGAATAGTTGTAGATTTACAGAAAAGTGGAAAAGATAGCAGAGAGAATTTCTGTCAACCCCACATCCAATTTCCCCTATTGCTAATATCTTGTGTTAGTATAGTATATTTATCACAATTAATGAACCAATATTGATACAATATTAATTACCCAATATCTATATAGTATTCTGTTTTCCTTACTTTTTACCTGATGTCCTTTTTCCGTTCCCGATCCCATCCAGGATGTCACACTACATTTAGTGTCATATTTCCTTAGGTTCTTCTTGGTTGGGACAGTTGCTTAGATCTCCCTTGCTTTTGATGACCTTGATAGTTTTGAGCAGGACTGCTTAGATATTTTGTCAAATGCTCCTCAATTGGGATTTGTCTGATGTTCCTCTCATGACTAGACTGGGATTGTGGGTTTAGGGGAGGAAGAGCACAGAGGTGAAGGACTGCCATTCCCATCCCATTATATCGAGTGTACATACTGTCAACATGGCTTCTCATGGTTGACATCCACCTTGGTCATCTGGTATTGATCACATTTCTCCACTGCAAAGTTATTCTTTCTCCCACCTCTTCCCATACTGCACTTTTTGGGAAGAAGTCACAATGTGCAGCCAACACTTAAGGACTGGGGAATTATGCTCCACCTACTTAAAGGCAGGATATCTACAAGAAGTATTTGGAATTCTTCTGCATGGAAGCTTTGTCTCTTATTTCCCATTTGTTTTGGTATTAAATTATTTATTTATATCAGATGGACTCACAAATTTCTATTAATTTCATACTTTGGATTGTAATTCATTACTCCTTAATTGTGTTGCTTGAATTGTTCTGTCATTGGCCATGGGATGCTCTCATTCAGTTGTCTCCTATGTATGTGTCCTTTGACACATTCTCATGTGGATTTTATTTGTTTTGTTATATTTTGACTACTTACCTGCTCAAAAACAAGATGTTTGATGCACATCTTGTATTTTTCTTTCCCCTGTCCTAGAATCAGCCATTTCTCTAGGGAGTCTTGGTTCTATTTATTAGAAAATAGGCCAGGCGTGGTGGCTCATGCCTGTAATCCCAGCACTTTGGGAGGCCAAGGCAGGCAGATCACGAAGGTCAGGAGATCGAGATCATCCTGCCTAACACAGTGAAAACTCGTCTCTACTAAAAAAAAAAAAAAAATACAAAAATACAAAAATATTAGCTGGGTGTGGTGGTGGGTGCCTGTAGTCCCAGCTACTCAGTAGGCTGAGGCAGGATAATTGCTTAAACCGGGAGGCAGATGTTGCAATGAGCCGACGTCCTGCCACTGCACTCCAGCATGGGCGACAGAGCAAGACTTGTCTCAAAAAACAAAAATTATGTTAGAAACCAAGACCTGGACACGAGGTGTGCTCATTGCTACTGGGTTGTCATTGCATCTAGGCCCTCTCAGCTGACAGAGCAAGGAAATATTTGTATATATTAACCCACGCATATACATGTATCCCTAAATATCTCTACATGTAACCCTCTGTATCAATAGTAAGCTAACATAAGTCCATACTGATGTCTTCAGCTCTATTCCATTACCTTCTCTCCCTGTTATCTGGAAACTCCCACTCTAACAGTGAGACACCTGGCTCTCACTTTATGCCATCCATTTACGTAGACATTCAATTTCACATGTATAGTGGTTTCAGAATGTTAAGTCATACCTACACCCCACTGAGAAACAACTTTATCAACTAGAGTGCAGTGCTATGTACAGTGTCTTTAGTCCTTGGTCTTACATGTTTCACTTGTTTCAAAAGTTACTTGAGTAAGAGTATTTTTCCTTCATACCCTTTGGTGAGGTTGTTTCAAATGTTTGTAATAGAGTCAGACTTTTCTTTTGACATTCTGAAATCTACCCTGGGATTCCTAGACCTTATGAATTATGTTTTTTGAAATTTGCACAAATTAAGGTTCACTCTTTGTGCTATAAGGCTCTAAGGGTTTGAATGACAAATGCAATGGCACATGTCCACCATTATATTATCATAGAGAATAGTTTCACTGCCCTAAAAATTCCTCTGTGCTTTACCTATTCAAGCTCTTCGCCCTAAACTCTGGCAACCACTGATATATTTAACTGTTGTTGTAATTTTGGTTTATGCAGAATGTGATATATGTGGAATCATATAGTATGTAGCCTTTTCAGAGTGGCTTCTACTTCACGGAGTTTTATCTATGTATTTGCATGGCTAGATAGTTCATTCCTTTCTACCACTGAATAGTGTTCCTTTGTCTGGATGTACTAGTTTGTTGGTTCCTTCATTCACCTATTGAAGGACATCTTGGTTGTTTCCAGTTTTGGCAATTATGAATAAATCTGCTATAAATATTCATGCACAGGTTTTTGTGTGGGCATAAGTTTTCAAATCAGTTGGGTAAATAACCCAGGAGCCTGATTGCTGCGGCGTAAGTTAAGACTCTGTTTAGCTTTGTGAGAAACTGGCAAACTGTCTTCCAAAGTGGGTATATTATTTTGTGTTTCACCAGCAGTGAATGAGAGTTTTTGTTGCTCTGCATCCTCACCAGCAATTAGCATTGCCAATTTTTTTATGTAAGTCATTGTGGTAGATATTTAGTGGTATCTCATTGTTGTTTAAATAGTCATTTCCCAAGTGACAAATGATATTGGATATCTTTTTATATACTTACTTGCCATGCATGTATCTTCTTTTATATCATTCAGATATTTTGCCTATTTTTTAATTGGCTTGTTTTATTGCTGAGTTGTAAGAGTTCTTTGTATATTTTGGATCCATGTTCTTTATCAGATACATATTTTGCAAATGTATTTTTTCCAGACTGTGGCTTATCTTTTTTGATTCTCTCTCTTTTTTAAAATTTTACTTTAAGTTCTGGAATACACATGCAAAACATAGAGATTTGTTACATAGGTATACATGTGCCATGGTGGTTTGCTGCATCCATCAACCTGTCATATAGGTTTTAAGCCCTGCATGCATTAGGTATTTGTCCTAATTCTCTCGCTCCCCTTGTCCCTCAACCCCCAACAGGCCCCAGCGTGTGATGTTCCCCTCCCTATGTCCATATGTTCTCATTGTTCAGCGCCCACTTATGAGTGGGAACATGCTTAGTTTGGTTTTCTGTTCCTGTGTTAGTTTGCTGAGAATGATGGCTTCCAGCTTCATCCATGTCCCTGCAAAGGACATGAACTCATTCTTTTTTATGACTGCATAGTATTCCACATTGTATATATGCCACATTTTCTTTATCCAGTCTATCATTGATGGGCATTTGGGTTGATTCCAAGTCTTTGATACTGTAAATAGTGCTGCAATAAACATACATGTGCATGTGTCTTTATAATAGCATGATTTATAATCTTTTGGATATATATCCAGTAATGGGATTGCTGGGTCAAATGGTATTTCTGGTTCTGATTCCCTTAAAAGTGTCTTTCTCAAAACTAAGCTTTTAATTCTAAAAGGTCCAAACTGTCAATTTTTTTCTTTCACGTATCATGAATTTGATACAGTATAAAAATCCTCTTCATCACCAAACCCAAAGTTATATATAGATTTTCTTTGGAAGTTTCATAGTTTTATATTTGAGTTAATTTTATGGAAGGTGTAGGTCTGTGTCTAGGTTCATTTTTATGTATATGGATATCCAATTGTTAGAGCACTGTTTGTTGAAAAGACCGTTCTTTCCCTATTGAATTCCCTTTGCACCTTTTTTTTTCTTTTTTGATCTATGGCCTCTATTTGTGTTTCTCCATATTTGTGCTTTGTATTCTGATACGTTGATCTTTATGTCTATTCTTTGACTGTCTTGATTATTATGAGTATAGCTTAATAGTAAGTCTTGAATTTAGGTAGTGTGAATCCTCCACATTTGTTTTTCCTCTTCAGTATTGTTTTGGATCTTCTTGGTCTCTTGTGTTTACATTTAAACTTTAGAATCAGTTTGCTGATATCCACAAAATAACTTTGCTGATACCCACAAAATAACTTGCTGGGATTCTTACTGAGATTGCATTGAATCTATAAATCAAATTGGGAACAACTGACATTTTAACAATATTAAGACTTTCAAAATGAGCCCAGACTATTTCCCGTTTATTTAAATTCTCTTTGATTTCTCTCACCAGTGTTGTGAAGTTTTCTGTATATGGGTCCTATAAATATTTTGTTAGATTTATATCTAAATATTTCTCATTTTTTCTGATACGATTGTAAATGGTATTTTTCATTTCAAATTGGAAGATTCCAATTGTTCATTGCTGTATATGGTGAAAAATTAACTTGTATATTGACTTTGTATCTTGTAATCTTGCTAAAGTTACTGATTAGTTCCAGCATATTTTTGTAGATTCTTTATTATTTCTACATTGCCAATTATGTCATCTAAAATAAAGACAGTTGTATTTCTTTTGTTCCAATCTGTATAGCTTTTACTTCTTTTTCTTGTATTTTTTTCTATTAAGTAGGACTTCCAGTATGATGCTGAATCAGAGTGATAAGAAAGGACATCTTTGCCTTATTCGTGATCTTAGGGGGAAAGTGTTCAAGATTATCACTAATAAGAATGGTAATAGCAATAGATTTTAAAATATATGTTCTTTATCAAATTGAGGAAGTTTCTGTATATTCCTTTTTTGAGAGTTTTTTTTTTCTTATGAATGGGTGTTAGAATTTTTCAAATGCCTTTTCTGCATCAATTGATATGGTCATATGAGTTTCCTGCTTTAGCCTGTTGATGTGGTAGATTACATTAATTCATTTTTTAATGTCAAACTAGCCTTGCATACTTGAATAAATCCTACTTGATCATAGTGTATAATTTTTTTTACAGATTATTGAATTGTATTTGCTAATATTTTATTGAGGATTTTTACATATATGTTCATGAGAGATATTAGACTGTCATTTTCCTTTCTTATAATGTGTTCATTTGGCTTTGATATTAGAATAATGCTGGCCTCATAGAATGATTTAGGAAGCACTCCTTTTGCTTCCATTTTCTGGAAGAAAATGTGGAGAACTGGCATTATTCCTTTAGTAAATTGTTGGTGGATTCACCAGCGGAACCATCTCAGCCTGGTACACTTCTCTGGGAGGTGGGGGGAGAAAGGTTAATTATTAATTTCTATAATAAACATAGGGCTATTCAGATTATCTGTTTCTCCTGTAAGTTTTGGTAGTTTGTGTTTTTTAAGGAGTCAGTCCATTTCATCTAAGTAATCCAGTTTGTAGTTATAAGGTTGTTCATGTCCTTTCAATGTCCGTAGGATTAGTAATAATGACCCAGGTTTCATATCTGGTATCGGCAATTTGTGTCTCCACAAAGAAAAACAACAGGAAAACAACAAAGAAAATCAATACAACAAAAAAGTGGTTATTCATGTTTTCAAATAACCGGCTTTTTGTTTTATTGATTTTCTTTGTTGTTTTTCTGTTTTCAATCATTGGCTTCTCCTCTAATTCTTTATTTCTTTTCTTGTACCTGTATCAGGTTGAAATTGTTCTTTTTTAAGTTTAATTTCATAAGCTACAGTCAGATTATTGATCTTTCTTCTTTTCTAATATATGCAGATAATGCTACGTATTTCCCTCTAAGCACTGCTTTTGCTGCATGTCACAGATTTTTCCAGCTATCTTTCTGTTATTGACCTACAATTATTTTATGGCCTGAAAACATACTTTGTATGGTCTCCATTTGTCGAAATTTTTGAGGTGTGTTTTATGGCTCATCATGGGGTCCATCTTGGGAGTGTTCAATGGGATTTTGAGAAAAATGTATATTCTGCTGTGTTTGGGTGAAGTATTCTATATATTCAGTTACATAAAGTTGACCATGCTGTTCAGATCATTGATATCCTTACTGATGTTCTGCCTACTTGATCTACTGATAGAAGGGTATTAAAGCAGTGGCGACATTTTGACCTTTGAAACAAAATCACCCCCCAACACCGAATACGTTCTGGATCTGCCCCAGCTGTCCTTTTGCAAATTATGAAAGTGGGTATCCTTGAAAACTGATGGTAGTAAATGTCTTAGAATTACTAAGAGTTTTTTTTTTTTTTCGTTAGTGGTATGAAAAAGATTGAGAAACCACTTATGTAAGATATTATGGAAGGGAATCATGAATAAGGGAAAAATGAGTTAAATGATTCCTAAGATCCTTTGACCTCTGGGAATCTGTCCTACCTCGGTTGCTTCTGAATTCTCTTGGTGATATTTTTTACTTGACTTTTCTACCTCCTTGCTCCTGTCTTTGTTACCGCCTCACAGTCCTGCTATTTTTGTCCTCACAAATAGAGCTTATCTGTTAAATAAGACCTAATTTGTGACCTCTGACCAATATATGAGAGTATACTTCGTGGGGAACCTATTGTGTCAAATGTCTTTCCTGAAATCATCCTGTCCCACGAAGTTCCTTTCTCAAAACATTCAGACCAAGGGGAAAGCAATCTCTACCCCTATGTGAGCCAGATAAAGTATTGAGTCTGAAAAAGCTGGAGAAAAATAAGGAGTATTTATTAATAGTTCTGGCCAAAACAGTGATCCTTTTGCTGCCTTCCCCTGGAATAAAATCGTAAGAAAAAAAAAATGAACTCTTTAAGACACATGAACTTGGATAGTACAGAAGATTCCTCTAAGTGGGGAGAGAGAGTCCAGGAAGGGCTTGCTGTACTATTTGCCGTCTTATCCCAGAAAAATGAAGAGTGTGGGGAAACTAACAAAGGGCTCTTTTCTGACGTTTGTAAATCCGTCATGCAAATTAACAAATGCCTTATGCTAATACTAAAAAAATTACTTAAGCCTTTTCTCTCTAGTGAGTCTTTGAGTTTTCTTGGGATTCTCTAACTTCAGGAGGTTTTAACTGTGTCTGAGGACCATGAGAAAGGGGTTTTGATTGGGATTAGCAGAGAAACCTGGCAAAAAGATTGACATATGCCCTGGGAAAGGAACAGAAAATTTGAAATCAGAATTATCAGGGAAAACTCAGGAAAGAATATCTGCTGTTTATTCCTCACCTCTTCCACAAGGATCTCCCTTTGAGAAAGAACCTTGTAACTATTCATGAGCTCTCAGAGCTTCATGTGAGATGGATGAATGACCAGCATTTTCATTCCATTTTTGTAGAAAAGTGTGAGAAACAGCAAAGTTTTAATTATTTGCTCAAGGACAGGAATGGGCTTCTAATTCCGGTTCCTATTCACTGCCTGAGCAGTTTCACAGCCTGTAATATTTAAATTACTGCTTAAATGTTGTATTTAATGATGAATGGCTTTTGCCATCATAGATGAGAAATTGCTGTGGCCATTTTCTTGCTTGAGTAATCAGTGTCTCTGAGATGGTAGGCTTATTCTTCGAGGGCCTCGAATGGGAGATCTGTATTAAGCATGTTTCCAAGGGCAAATTTCTTAAAGGGAGAAATAAAGAAAACACAGTCTCAGTTTCCTGTCCGTTAGCCTTCAGTTCATTGTTCCAAAAAAAAAAAAAAAAACTGGGAGCTGTTTTGGCAAATAACCCTATGTCCCTATGTTCTTGGGATAGTATCTGTGGAAACTCCCTAAAACTTTACAATAAAACAGAAAATGTAATAAAACAATAAAGCAAAACAAAACATATACACACACTCTGTGTGTGTGTCTTCTAGTCATAGCTAGAAGTCTGCAAGGCATTTCTGAGCTATCTCTTCCAAGAAAAAGACAGTATCTGTGCAAAGATATCAAAGAGAGATTCTGAAAGCAGAAGATAAAATTCAGTATTATCTGGTTAGGATAATTAGCTTAATTTAATCATTTCACATTGCATACATGTCTCAGAATATCACATGTATATCACATGCATCTACAATTTTTATGTATCAGTTATACGAAAAAATAAGATTCATTACCAAACTGTTGTACATGCTGTTTAAATAAGATCTGAGCACTTTCATGTGACAGCAGGTTTGGGTTTTCTGTCTGGAACGTCCTCTTTCAATTCCCCATACCTGCTGGATTAAGATTAAGAAAGATAGATATATCTGATATGATTTCTTTGATTAAAGCTGAAAAACAAAAGGAAACTAAGAAAAAAACTCAGTATTATGTAACTGTTTGGTTCCATAATGAGCAAATTATTAATTCAATTACAAATTATTAATATATAATGAGCACATTATTAATTCAATTACATCAAGACGTAAGTGCATCTGTGTGTCTCAGCTTCGGCATCTATAAAATGACTCATTAACCTGTGAACCCCCTTTCATTGTAGACTTTTGTGATTTGATCAGATCCTTCTGTACTCCCAGAGTTCAAACAGGAACAAGCATTTCCTTTGATGATATTTGGGAACCTAACTATTCACAGTAAGGAATCCATCCCTTCCTCCCCTTCTGCTAAGACTTGGCATTTTTATGATTAATTATATACAATATGGCCTTCTCATATGCTAGGTTTCAGTGTTTTTTCCAAGCTGCTTCATGCTTCCCAGGGCCTGGTTTTTCCTAAAGCTTTATTTTTGCTGACAATGAAATCTTCCCCGTCACTGCCCAGAATCTTTCACAGATGTTCCCTCTATCAACAGAGCAGCAGCTGCTGCCTGGACACTGAGAGCCTGAGGAATCCACTGGTGTCTTTTCATCTTGACAAATAATATTGAAATAAGCAAATAACTTTCAAAAAAATCCCAGAAGAATCTATGTATGTGATCCTTTCCCTGTCACTTTCTTTTCAAGAACTTGTCTTCATTTTGATGTTTTTATCACCAGGGATAAAGATTTAGAAGGGTTCCATAAATTGCAAGAGAAAGCAGTAATTGCCTTTTGAGTTGAGCATACCATGCAAAGCCAATGTGAAGCATGGAATGGCTCAGATCTGTAAGGGATGCTTTCTACCTAGAGTTCACGTTTAACGCTGAGCGGAACGATGCCCTTGCTGGTATGCCTGCAAGCAGAGTGCAGCACATCTGAATCTGGAAATCGAGCTCCATTTTGCTGAAATGAGGTCAGAAAACCATCTAAGGAAAAGTTACGTTTTCCAAAAATAAAAATTGAGTTTGGTACCAATCTATTGTACATGCTGTTTAAATAAGATTTGAACACTTTCATGTGATTGCAGGTTTTGGTTTTCTGTTTGTAATTCCTTCTTGCAATTTTCTCATACCTGCCGGCCTAAGGTTAAGAAAGATAGATGTCTCTGATGTGATGTCTTTTATTACTTACAGACTTGATATGTAATTTTGATAGAGCTAAGCCCATTATTAACCTTGAAGAGGGTACTGTAAAATAAGTTAAGCAGTAGCTTAATATTTTTATTTGTGGGAAACACACATAAAATTAGAGGATATAGTAACATCTATTTATATTAGGTATATATATACACAATAGGTAATGTATAATATGTAAGTTTTATATATATGCATATATATACACACACATCTATAAACAAAAGTGGAGGATGAAATGGCCTACATTAGGTGCAAAGAAACCTGTATTCTCGTCCTGTATCAAAGATAATTTTAGAATGTCATTTCCATTCTCCCTGTTTCTTTGTCAATCTGTAAAACAGTGATGATATCATCTGACCTACTTCCTTTATAGCTTCAAATGTGAAAATGCTATAGGAAGAAGAATTTAAATGTAAAGTCCGGGTGGCTCCCGTGCGATGCACATGCATGAAAAAATGCATGCTCGTTCTGCATCAGACCTCCTCACTCTGTAAACATTCACACGATTGGAGGCAAGCACAATGCATAACAATTCAGATTCATGTCCTCCCATGAGGAAGGGTGGCTTTCTTGCCTGAAAAGCATCATTACAGAATGACTTTCAATAGCAAGTTCTAGTGTATTTTAAAAGGTTTCTGTCTGCAAGAACATGTTTATTGTGCAGAGCAGAGTGTCTGTTTTAAAGCAGTGGCTCTCAGCTCTCATTGTTCTGCAGAATCACCTGGGCCCTACCCCAGAGCTTCTGATTCATTTGGTCTGAGATGAGGCTTAGCTGCGGTTTTGGTTTTAAGCTCCCTGGAGATGCTAATGGACAGCCAGATTTTAGAACATTATCTGCAAATGTGAAGGTACAACATTGGCTGCACACACAGCAAAAATGACTGTATTTGAATGACTACATCCAAGAACATACTGTGAGTTAAAGTACATTTAATTTCACCATACAGGAGATTATCAAAGCACACATAGAAGATGGTCTCCCTTCTCTTTTTTTCCCCTCCCTCTCCCCCTCTCTCCTTTCTCTTCCCCTCAAGGTCTACAAGTCCATCAGATAACTGGAGATGACAATTTCCCGCTATATTGTGCATATCAGTTCAGACTAAATCCTCTGGAGGAAATTTCATTTCCTTTTCCTATAAGAAATTGGCCTTTTAAACAAGTACATTTTAGGTAAAAGCTCTTCTAGTTGATGTGTTCAGTACCCCTTTATCGCAATAAAAATTGTGTGGTCTTGAATAAGTTTGAAAGCTCTTGACTTAGGGAATAGAGCTGTTTTACCCATCTAAAGTTTATGCTGGCTGCTTTCCCCTGTTTGTACTTTAGCCTTGAAAAATGGCAACAGTGCCTTGAACATGGGCGTGGCATCATTTTATGGATCCCACTCTTTAAAAGCATGACCCGTGAAACTTAAAAAACTGCTAAAGCTTAGGAACATTGCTTTTGACCAGAAGACCACTTCTGGGGAAATTAAAGATGGGTTTATGTTTATGAATGGAATTAAGACAGAACTCTTTAAAGTAGTTCAGAGCCACCCATAACAGAAGGCTCGTGCCCCTGAGGGCGCTCATGATTTTGTGGAGTTGTGCTGATATCTTCCCTTTCAGCTTCAGAGGGGAAATGTTTGTTTTGGCTGTTGTGGGGCCCTGGATCTTTCTCCCAGGTCAAGGTGCGAGATGAAGAAGAGACATCAACAGAAGAGGTTCCGATCGCGGCCTCTAACCATGAAATATGGTTTCTTCAACCATCTAGAAAACGGATATTAGAGCACAGGGTTGTAAGGGGAGTCTGCTAGGGGATGCTGCCGTGTTTTAGGTGGGATTGGAGTCCCATGCTGAAGGAACATCTCCCTTCTAAAGCCCATGACTTTTGGCTGTTCTCACATGGTCCAGGTACCAGGGTGAAGGGGAAAAAAAATCAGACAACAGCCTCTCTCACTATCCTGGACTCCCCTATCCTTCTTCTGAAATCATAAGCTTCTTAATTACAAACAATAAAATCCATTTTGGTTAATTTTCTTTATCTTTCTTTTTTTTAGTTATTTCAAACTTGTAGAAAAACTGTAAGAACAGGTTGGGCACGGTGGCTCACGTCTGTAATTCTAGCAGTTTGGAAGGCTGTGGCAGGCAGATCACTTGAAGTCAGGAGTTTGAGACCAGCCTGGCCAAAATGGTGAAACCCTATCTCTACTACTGAAAATACAAAAAAAAAAAAAAAAAAAAAAAATTAGCTAGGCATGGCAGCAGCTGTAGTCCCTGTACTACAGGCAGGACCTGTAGTCCCAGCTACTTTGGAGGACGAGGCAGAAGAATCACGAACCAGGAGGTGGAGGTTGCAGTGAGCAGAGATCATGCCACTGCACTCCAGACTGGGTGACAGAGCAAGACTCCGTATCCAAAAAGAAAAAGAAAAGAAAAGAAAAGGAAACTGTAAGAGCAATGCAACGAAAAGAATACTATATACTCTTTCCCCAGATTTCCTGTTCTCAACATTTTGCCATGTTTGCTTCATCATTCTTTCCATACATATTACCTTCTGAATCATTTGAGACTAAGTTACAGATCTGATGCCCCTTTATTTATGCCTAAGTTCTTAGGTGTATGTTTCCTAAAAACAAGGATATTCCCTTACATAACAACAGTACAATTATCAAAATCAGGAAATTAACATGTTATGGTATTATGACACAATCTGGCTCACTCTCCAATTGTCTTGATAATGTATTTTATCATACGTGTGTGTGTGTATATCATGACAAAATAGTTTCTATATGTGTGCACGTGTATATGGATATGGATAAAAATTTATTCAGTTAGGATATACACAAGCAATTGCTTTTAAAAACAATTGGCTGGCCAGGTGTGGTGGCTCATGCCTGTAATCCCAGTACTTTGGGAGGCCAAGGCGGGCGGATTACAAGGTCAGGAGTTCGAGACCAACCTGACTAAAATAGTAAAACCCCATCTCTATTAAAAATACAAAAAAAAAAAAAAAATTAGCCAGGAATGGTGGTGGGTGCCTGTAATCTCAGCTACTTGGCAGGCTGAGGCAAGGAGTATTGCTTGAACCTGGGAGGCGGAGGTTGCAGTGAGCTGAGATCGTGCCACTGCACTCCAACCAGGTAACAGTGGGAGACTCCATCTCAAACATAAAAAATAAATTGGCCAATATAAGTGGCACAGGAAGTTATTAAATTATATTTGGTAGTTTAATAATCTCCAGAAAGGCTAGACAGCAACACAACACTCTGAAGCTACACAACTAGAAAAAATGCCCAAACATGTGGCAGGATTTTCTCCAGTAAGAAGGTGATATCACTGCGTGGTACCTATGTCAGCTGGGACCGAATCCTAACACTCGACCACTGCTGAGTCTCACAGTTCTTTGGAAGAATGAATTGCCGAGACATGGCCCTCAAGTATTGCTCATTTCTGAATCCAAGGCTTTCAGAGCTACGCCGACTGGGAACCTAGGACACACATGCCTCTACTTTAACTACAAAGAATCTGGAAATGCAAGTGTTCCAGCTTTCTCCTTGGATCTCATAATACAAGAAATATCAGACTGTAGGAAGGCTGTTTGAATATGTTGGAGAGCCACAAAAGATAATAGTAGCAACATCAGTTGCAAACAGTAACAGATAACATTTATTGATCACGCCTTATGCATTAGGCATTCTTTTAAATACTTTTATTAATGCTTTTAATCTTCACAATAACCTAATGGGGTGCACAATATTGTTGTCCCAAGTTTACCAATAAGAAAACTGAGACATAGATATTTATTTATTTAGTTTTAGTTTTAGTTTTTGAGACAGAGTCTCTGCTCTGTCACCCAGGCTAGAGTGCAGTGGCATGATCTCGGCTCACTGCTACCTCTGCCTCCTGGGTTCAAGTGATTCTCCTGCCTCATCCTCCTGAAGAGCTGGGATTACAGGTGCCCACCACCATGCCTGGCTAATTTTTCTATTTTTAGTAGAGACGGGGTTTCGCCATGTTGGCCAGGCTGGTCTCAAACTCCTGACTTCAAGTGATTCACCTGTCTTGGCCTCCCAAAGTGCTGGGATTACAGGTGTGAACCACTGTGCCCGGCAAGAAACTGAGACATAGATATTTTGTACGTTGTCCACGATGACTAACAAGGAAGAAGCAGAGGCAGAATCCATATGAGTTCTTAACTCTTACATCTTTCTTTTTCAAAACACATGTTGGAAAATAGTTTGGCCATTTCTTATGAAATTAAGCAATTACATTCTTGGGCATTTATCCCAGAGAACACTTCATTTCTCACAACAAATGTTCGGAGCAGCTTTTTGGTACTAGGCTTGCCCTCCCACCATAAACAACAAATGATGATGGAACAATTAGACATCCATCTGCAAAAACATTAACTTCGATTCTCACACCATCTTTTAAAAATTAACTCGGCAAGATTACAGACCTAAATATAAAACTTAAAACTATAAAACTTTTAGAAGAAAGCACTAGAGAAAATGTTTGTGACCTTGTGTAGGCAAAGATTTCATAGCTATGAAGCTAATACTGTGATCCAAAAGTTGGTAAATTGGACCTCATGGAAACAAAACATCAAACAAAAAAATGTGTTTTCTCTGTGAAAGACATCATTAAAAGAATGAAAAGACAAACCACAGACTGGGAGAAAATAGTTATAAATCCTATCTGTGATCAATGAATTGTATCCAGAATACATACAAATAACCCTCATAACTCAATAATAGGAAAGCAAACTAGCCAATTTTCTTTAAGTGAGCAACAGATTTGAGCAGGCTTGTTACCAAAGAAGGCGTCTAGATGACCAATAAGCGTATAAAGAGATTCCTAACTACATCAGTCATTACAGAAATGAAAATGGAAACTATAGCGAGCTATTCCTGCACACCTATTACAATGGCTAAAATTAAACAACTGACTATATCAAGTGTTGCCAAGCATGGGGAGGGACTGGAAAGCTCATACACTGCTGGTGGGAATGTAAAATGCTGCAGTTACTTTAGAAAACAGTTTTACAGTTTCTCAAAAAGTTAAATAGGTATCTATCATATGATGTAACCGTTTAACTCCTTGGTGTCTACTCAAGACAGAAGAATTTATATTTCTATACAAATATGTGTATAGTATGTCCATAGGGCGTTATCTCTATTAGCCCAAACTGGAAGCAACCCAGATGTCCTTCAGCAGGTGGATGGTTACACCAATGTGGTACATCCATACAATGGACTACTACCCAGCAACGAGGAAACAAACTACTGATTTATGCGACAACTTGGATGGATCTCAGGGGGATTATACTGAATGAAGAAAAGCCAATTCCAAAAGCTTATGTGCTACATGACTTCATTCGTAGAAAATTGTTGAAATGACAAAGTTATTTATTAAAACAGAGAATGGATCAGTAGTTGCTGGAGTTGGGGATGGAAGGGGCATGGGAGAAAGGTGTGCGGTTACACAAGGACAGCATGAGGAATGCTTGTGATAGTAGAATTGTTGCGTATCTTGACTGGGTGGTAGATACACAACACTACACATGTGATAAAATTGCAAGGACATAAACACACACAGACACCACTGAAAGCATACAAAACTGGGGAGATCTGAATAAGATCCATGGATTGAATCAATGTTAACATCACGGTTGTGATATCATACTGGAACACTTTTGCAAGATGTTACCCTTAGGAGAGATGGGCAAAGCATTCACATGATCTGTCTGTGTTATCTCCTTTAATTCAATGTGAATATACAGTTGTCTCAAAAAGAAAACTTTAAACACACACACACCAAGACAACAGCGTGAGATAAGATGCCCTTATTAATTTTCAGAAGCTGAATTTGGAGGCAGAACAGGAGAATCATAATTTATTTTTATGTGTGCCTTTTAGAACACAGGATTAACATTCAATCTTCCTTGAGCGTGGTAGGGTTTCTGTATATATTATTCAACTATTAATCATTATTATTATTATTATTGACACAGAGTCTCGCTCTGTCACTTAGGCTGGAGTGCAGTGGTGCAGTCTCGGCTCACTACAGCCTCCACCTCCTAGGTTTAAGTGAGTCTCCTGTCTCTGCCTCCCGAGTAACTGAAACTACAGGTGCACACCACCATGCCTGGCTAATTTTTTTGTATTTTTATTAGAGATAGGGTTTCACCATGTTGGCCAGGCTGGTCCTGAACTCCTGACCTGAGGCAATCTGCCCACCGTGGCCTCCGAAAGTGCTGGGATTATAGGTGTGAGCCACTGCACCCGGCCTATTAATCATTATTTTAACTATGTCTTTTCCAAGTTTGTCTGTCGAGGATTCTTGGTTGCTATAATAACTGGCTCAATTAGCAGGCTACTATAAGAAAAAAAAAAAAAAAAAAAAGATGGGGGCGGTTGGGGAGGAGTGGTGCACTTAGTAAAAAAATCTAGGAAATTCAGAGAATCCTCTGGAAGGTTAGAAACCAGTTTTGGAAATGAACATAAAGAAGAGCATCTCTCGAGGTCTAGGAAACATTAGTAGAATGGTCTCCTGGTAGGAACAGGAGGCTGGGGAAACATGGTGGCTGGGAATAATGTACACCAACCATTTTTTGGTGTTAATGTCACTTGCTCATGAGTGAAAGTCCAATAGAAAAAAAAAAAGCCCTCTCATTGCTAGACTTAGGTCACCTGCCTTCCTCCTGGCCACATGGAGATATTGAGAGTGAGGAGCTGGCCTCTTGGTTCTTCTTGGTGTGAGGCAGATGCCAGATTTGAGCATCACACTGAACTACGTGCAGTGTAGGAGGGGTGGGCTCCTCCAAGAAAATCATGAAGCCACTAGAAAGGGGCAGTGGATGTCGGCTGGCCAGGTGACGATGAATGTCCACCTAAACAAGGAAATTAAAAGGGAGAGCAAGACTTTGCAAGTACAAAAGTCAAGGAGTGTGGTGTTTAAAGAGTGCTCCGGACTCAACTTTTCTACCCCCGTATACCTTCTTTGTGTAGTTTCTCCAATTCCATCGTCTAGAAATATTTTCCTGTTAAACATGAACTCTCATTGGAGAGTCCATTTAAAATGCACATTTTCCTGGTGTAAATATGTATATTACACCTTACTTGCAAAATGCCAAGTCATGAATACCTAAATATGAATATCAGATATGTCTGGAGGACACTCATGAGGACTCTGTGTCAACATAAGAATCGAACCTGGAATATGGAAGTGTCAAAGGAGTCTGTGTCTGCTCTAGTTTTTCCTAGAGCTGAACCAACCTAAGGAACGATTTGGGGGTAGGGTGTTTATTGCAGTTGTTGTCGACCCCAAGCTGTGAAAAGTGGCAAAGGCAGGCAGAATGAGAAGTCAAGTTATGTATGTGGTGTGACCACAAGCAAGAGGTTTCGCCAAACCTACCAAGGTCTCCTTCTGAATGGCCGTTTATTCTCAAAGTGAGTTTACAGGCATCTGTCAGCTCAGTGGTCACAGATAAGACAGTGATTCTATTCCGCCATGACCTGACCCGAGGAACCCAGTCCAGGATCCAAAAATAATTTCTGGCAAAAATGATTCCAGCTTCATTGGTATTTCCCAAAACAGGATTAACTGAACTGTGTTCAATTCACAACCCACAGCATTCCCCCAAATCTCTCTTTCCCCATTTCTCTGCTTACTGCCTCTCCAGCACATAGCAAAGCTGTAAGCTCCCTCTGTCTTCCTCCAAATTCCAACTCGCAATCCAAAATTCTCACCCCTGTCTTGTGGTAAACTAATTGTTTTCACTTATATGTATAAATATTAAAATATCTGAATGCAGGGACCCCTCTCCAAGTCACCATCATTCTCCCACCCCCTGTTCTAACCCCCTAGCTGATTGAGTCATACCAGGATTGAATCCACCCAAGCGGGCAGAAAGTGGGCTCCAGGGGAGGAAAATCTGAGCCAGCATCCACCTGTCAAGCCTGGATGAGCAAGTTCAGATTTCCAACACGATGAGGGTGTAACTCTGCCCAACACACAGAAGTCAGTCAAAGTCAATCTTCACCTGCTGGGAACTTCATCTTTGGGTCACTGCCAAGCACTGGGTCCACCTGCCTCTCTCTGGTTCCTGGATTGTCACCACTTTGTGCCATTGGGTTCCAGTCCCATTGAGAATCTGCATGGGACACACAAGCTTGGTCAGTCTTCTCAGTGCTCACACTGGGGGTCTGCAGGCCCTTCTGCATGTCAAGATGTCCATCTGGCACCTCGTCCTGCTGTCACTCCCTCCAGTCTTGCAACTCAGAGGTGCTTCTGGCATTCCCATCCGCAAGTGTGATCAGGTGTAAAAGAGGATGTGGTACCAAAGTGACATTGCTGTCGCCTAGGATGGGCTTCCTGCAGCTGACATGTGTACACACAACAGTGAGGCCCAGCCTGCATGTCTAAATCCATTGGCACTGGTGTGAAAACCAAGGACAGAGGCTCTGATAACAGAAATACAGTGCCCTGTCACCAAAGGCTAGCGGAGCATAGACAGATTTAATCCTTTCATATCACTGGCACATAAATCCTACACAGATTGTGACTTTAAAAGGCTTAGCTACCAGACTTATTTTACAGCCTGTTTCTGACATCCACAAAGAAAGAGTTTCCCATTCACTCTGCTGCAGAAGGTCTCAACAGTGAAGAAGAGGGTCAGGGTAGTTAACTTAAACCAATTTTTTCTCCATGATAGCAGTTCCCAAAATGTGTGCTATGGAATACGAGGATCCTTGGAGGTATTCATAGGTACTCATAGTCAGCATGAATTCCAACATAAGTCATATTTACTGGGTATCTACTATGTGCCAGTAAAACCGGCACTGGTTTTGCAACCTTCCAGCACGTAGTGGATATTAGGTATGTAACATAGTAGATACTCGGTGTCTACTATGTGCTATGATTCTAGGCCCAGAGATCCCACAATGACAAAAGAAATAAAAAGCAAGAAAGGCAGCAAAGAGCTGTCAGTTTGGGGAAACCAGATCTAAGATCTAGGAAAGGTATTTGGGAAAAAAAGAACTAAATTTATGATACTTTTCATGGATGGTGTCTTATGTTTTCTTCCTAGTTGATCTTTCCAGAGAACTTAAAAATGTGTAAGTGGAAGACTGAATGAGCCAGAGCTTCTACTTCCTTGGAAGGAGAAAATAAGGAAGTTGTTATTTCAGTCACAACCGTGGCTGGCATATTAACTATATTTTACTTTAATCCTGACACTAACTCTGTTATGTAGTTACTAATTGCATTTTCACACAAGATTGCATTGTTTTCCTGAGTGGAAAACAATATAATGCAAATGTTTAATTTTTAAAAACTTGACCAGCACCAAAACCCAGAATTCATCCACAATGACTCACTCACATGTAATATTTTTAAAAATGTTTGATCTCTCTGGATATGGAAATCCTCAAATAAAACCTCTGCAAAGTAGAACAGAGAGATCACATATTTAAAGACTTGTAATTTTGGAGGAAAAAAATGACTGCATTTTGGCCAAAGGTAACGAACAAATGCTTTATCATATTCTTCTGCTTACTGAAATCATTTGATCAGATAATAAACAATGGAAGAAATAGTCTTCCCATTGCATAATAGTTTTTACTTTATTATTCTGTCTTCATTAGCATCTTTGTTAAATGCTGAGTCACTAGACACAATTCCCATTCTCCTAAATAATGCCAAGCCTTCTACTCATGCACTCATTTACATCCGTTCTCACATTCTCAATGGATTTACTTCCAAAATATCATTTCTCATAAGCGTCACCAGACTTATCTAATTGATTGGGTGATTCCCATTGGCTTTTAACATTGCTGTAGTATCTTCCATCTTCAAACAAACAGAAATTAATCTTCTGAACTTTCACTTTCATACTTGATAGGGAAATTAGTACCGGTCTTGCTTTCCCACCATTAACGACTAGGCAGTTGGACAAAATGCATGAAACAAGTTTGTTGGGACATTGGACAACAAGGAAGCATAGAATTCTGATCTTTTAGAGAAAGGATATAAGTGAGGTAAGTTCCATAATCGTCCCAGCTTTCTGATACTTTCTGGACAATAGCAAAGGGAGGGGAAACCCAAGCAGAGAACAATAGTTTGCTAATGAGTTGAGTAGACCAAGATTTGAGTTTGGAGAAGCTGCAGTAGCTTTGCAGAGAAAGAGCTCCAGAAATTTATGACATTGCCTTGGTCGTTGACTGACGGCTTAGCTTCTCATGCGCTGGGGGCATCTTCACAAGTGCGGGAAAAGAACAACCAGGGATTCTACAAGCTAAAAAGCTTCCAGAGCTTTCAGAGAGGTGGGAGAAGATTCAGTTCCAACCAGATGCAGTGAAAAGACCTTGTCGAACAGCAGACCAGTTAGTAGAGACCGCAAAGAGTTACTTCTCAGTAGTGGGACTAAACTAGCCTTGGAGTAAAGGCTAATGTAGAATCACCCCAACAAAGCTTAAAAATAAATCTCAGAAGGGCTCAAGCTGCCCCACAAGTAACTTAACTGCCTGCCAAAGCACTCTTTAAAGGAAGACAACAATGTGATATTTAAAATGTCAAATACTCAGTCAAACATTACTGGATGTACTGAACTGTACATTTTAAAATTATAAAGATGGTGAACTATCTATATATATGGTAAACTACATGTATGTAGTGTCCGTGTGTGTGTGTATGTGTGTATGTATTTACCTCAATAAAACAAAAAAAAAATGCTAGATGTACAAAGAAGCAGGAAAATGTAATCCATATCCAAAAGAAAAATCAGTCAATAGAAAAAGACCCAGTAATGAGTCATGATGAAACTAGTAAAAAAATGACTTTAAAACAGCAATTAGAAATATACACAAGCATTTAAAGGTAAACATGAACACACAATGAAGTAATAGAAATATAAAACAAAACCATAGGGAATTTGTAAAATTTGTACATACACTAAATTTTAGTCACTAGATGGGCTTAACTGCAGTTTAGAAACTGCAGAGTGAATATCAATGAATAGATATCTAAATTATCTGAAGTCAGAAATTCAGAGATAATAAAGATGGAAAAAGAAATGAACACAGCTCCAATAAGCAATAGGCTAAATTTTAGTGCCTTTAAACATGATTTAGAGTCCCAGAAAGGTTTGAGGACAGAATAAATAGTTACTGAAATAATGACCAAAGTTTATCAAAATATGATGAAAACTACAAACCCACAGGTCCAAGAATTTCACAAACACCAAGCAGGGATGGAAAATGTTGCCTGAGGGGTGCCTGAGGCCCCTCTGTGGCCTCTCATCACCCAGTGGAGTAGTCCTGCTTTATTTACATGTTAAAAGGAGTACCAAGAGAGAGAATACCCCAATGTCTAACTACTTTTCATGACTGCTTCTGTCCTATTTTCTAATGTTCCAGTGGCATAGCACGTCACATGACCTAGGCCAGATTCAGAGAGACAGGCATAATGAGATAGAAAGAATGTGTGACCATTTGTAACCTACCCATCAGAGAAGTCTTATTGATCATCCTATCTAAATACCCCTTTCCACATCCCATCACACTTTATATTCTTGTTTTATTTTTCTGCCTACCTTCAATAAGTACTTGAGTTCTATTAAATGTTAATGTATCTACTCCATTAGAATATAAAATTCATGAAATTCTCCCTTTTGCAGTCCATTCATTATTCAGTGCCAGCACATAGTACTTGATCAGTAAATTGTTGAATGAATGAAAGTATGTTGTTGAATGAATGAAAGTATCCAGGAAGAGATGAATTTCCTAAAAAAAAAATCTAGGAAACATGCACATTTTCAGTAGAACAATTAAATAACATTATTCCTTTGGTGTATTCAGAAGATTCGGAAAGCCAGAAGAGTTTGAAAAGTAAGGAGGATTTTAACTTTTCTCACAACTCTTGATAAAGCACTATGTACACAGGTATAAATTAACACTAGGACAATGTGGTCTCTTTATCTTTTGTACAATTTTTAGATACCCACAATTGGTTCAACAACTAGAAGATGATAATAAGTACATATTTTTCTTTGAAGGACTGACTTTCAGAGGACAAATTCGAAATGATTAGTAGCTGCTGTAAGAACTTTTTTTAAGTATTCGTATTAATGATTTTTGTTTTTGTTTTCCTTTCTTGCATTCTTATTCACTTGTTTCTGATGTAATTATAATGATGTAATGATGTAATTATAAAGACCTGAAAACAAGTCATTAAACAATAAAAAAAAAAAAAAATTGCTCATTCCCTCAAAACTTAATCAGACCAAGGCTTGGTTGAAGGCTCAGGTTGGTCAAGATAGTTAATTTTTATTATCCTAATTAGAATCTAATTTCAGGACTTCTTAATCAAAAGTGATTCATTTTGTTGGTTAAGAAGAGGCTAAATGAAGTGAGTCTTAACAATCCTTCGGAACAGAAAGATCTGATTTTTTTCTTGTATTGCTTATTTTCCTAAGCAAACAAAGTAATGGGAAATAGCCACCACAGTATGACTGTTAACTGGTGAAAAGAGGGGAGAAGAGAGATTTAGATAGAACATAACTGAATTTTCAATTAATAGTATTTCATGTAGAAAAAAGTTTTCCTGTTAATCTGTCATCGTATTAAATAATCACACACACACATATGCACACAAACCTTTTTATAGTAGCTGGAGTTTTGATTCAAAGAGTTTCAAATAACTGATTTATTCGAAGATATAGCAGTCAGGCCACACATTATGCCACTAGGTTTTCTGACTTTTACTAGAATTTTTGAGATTTGAAGCAAAATGTAGATTTAGAAGCTTTAGTTTTCAGTGTACCTAGGAACACCTACTTATATCAATATAAATTATATAGTTATCATCAGTAAAATAAAGTTTATTTCCTCAGATAAATTCCTAGCCTGGCAGTTCTCCAATGTTTTGATGTCAGTCCTCTTTTACATTTTTTTTAAAAAATTGGGGATATCAAAGAGTGTTTGTTTATATATTTTAGGTCTATCAATATTTGCCTTAGAAAATAAAACTGGGAAAAATACATATTAATTCACTAAATATAATAAATCCATTATATGTTAACATACCTTTTTATGAAAGTGTATCATTTATTAATAATTTTATAAGATAGCTATACAGAACCAAAACATAGAGAAGTGCCATTAGTTTGCACTTTTGTAAATCATTTTAATATCTCATATAATGGGAGAGCTGGGTTCTCACGTATACTTGTGCATTGGATCTGTGCAATATCTCACACCATCCAGCCTCTAGAAAACTCCACAGTGCATTTGAGAGAACAGGATTAAAAATGGTGAATAATGTCATAACGTCATTTGAAAATAGTTTTGACTTCACAGACCTCCTGAAAGGGTCTCTGGGACTCACAGGCGTCCACAGGCCACCAATGTGTCCCAGATGTCCTCAGGCCACCTGTGGGTCAGAATGCCTGTCCTAACTTGTTTGAATAACTCTCTCTGACTAGAGTCATCTGATGGAAATTCTATGACTCATTAAAATGCAAAGTTATCATAAGTATAAGAGAAAAAAGTCAATTTCATTTCATTTTTTCCCATGGCAAAACTCAACTTTAATTCAGTCAATAACTTTTTTTTTTTTTTTTTTTTGAGACGGAGTCTCGCTCTGTCACCTGGGCTGGAGTGCAGTGGCCGGATCTCAGCTCACTGCAAGCTCCGCCTCCCGGGTTTACGCCATTCTCCTGCCTCAGCCTCCCGAGTAACTGGGACTACAGGCGCCCGCCACCTCACCCGGCTAGATTTTTGTATTTTTTTAGTAGAGACGGGGTTTCACTGTGTTAGCCAGGATGGTCTCGATCTCCTGACCTCGTGATCCGCCTGTCTCGGCCTCCCAAAGTGCAGTCAATAACTTTTTATACAATGATATTCGATGCTGCTAAAAGGAAAACTTTAGACAAATTAAATTTAGCAGAGTTTGTTTGAGCAAAGAACAATTTATGAATTGAGCAGCACGCACAACCAGGAGAGGTTGGGCTTCACCCAACAACATGGCAGGCAGTATTTATAGACAAGAAAAGGAAGTGACGTACAGAGACAGCTTGATTGGTTACAGCTATGAGTTTGCCTTATTTGGTTATGGTGTGATGAGGTATTTGCCGTATATGATCATGGTCTGATTAGTTGACAGCCTGTGATTTGCTAAAAGCTTGGCTGCTGTGATTGCCTGAGACTCAGCTACTTGTTACAAGAATGTATTATATATGTGTGTGTATATATATGTATATATGTGTGTGTATATATGTGTATATATATGTGCGTGTATATATATGTGTATATATATGTGTCTATATATATACACACACACATATATATATATGACTGTAATCTCACTATGTTACCCAGACTGGAGGACAGTGGCTCTTCATTGCACACTACAGCCTTGAACTCCTGGGCTCAAGCAGTCTTCCTGCTTCAGCCCCCTGAGAAGATGGGACTCCAGGTGTACCCTACCATACCCAGCTAAGAATGGTTGTTTGAGACAAGATCTCACTCTGTCACCCAGGCTGGAGTAGCACAATCTCAGCTCACTGCAACCTCTGCCTCGGGCTCAAGTGATCCTCCCATCTCAGTATCCCAAGTAGCTTGGACTACAGGTGCATCCCAGCACACTCAGCTAGTTTTTTTAACTTCTTGTAGAGATGGAATCTCACTATATTGCCCAGGCTTGTCTCAAACTCCTGGGCTCAAGTGATCCTCCTGCCTCAACTTCCCAAAGCACTAAGATTACAGGCATGAACCACGGTGGCTGGCCAAAAATGTATTCTTAAATTAGGTTGCAGTGGATTTACTTACTAAGTTAGGTTGCATTTTGCTGCATAGAAACTCGTAGGATGGAGGCAGCCTCAGAAAAATTAGTTTAACAACACATTTTTTAAGTGAAAATATATTTACATTGTTTTATAAAAATGAATGATCCCTAGACAATTTCTCATCTGTGAAAGGGGCTTTCGGTAAATCCACCAGAGGAGTTAACTTCCAGCCATTTTAACCACCACCCAACAACTCTATGCCTTTCCAACCCCACTCCTAAATTGTACATTTTAAATGTCTTTCAAGAATTGGATATTCCTGTTTTAGAAATCATTTTAAATTTTTTTAAGTAAAAGTGTTCAAAGTTTATCTCTTAAAAATTCTGATTCCCCTAGATGATATGATTAAGGCAGATAAAAATTATTCACATCCTTGAGTTTGTGAAACTAAGACAGAAGATAATTAATATGCTCAAAGTTAGACAAAGGCCCTTGACTTTCTAACCATTATATAATTAGAAATAATCTTTTAAAAACAATAGTTCTAATAAAAGGCAATGGCAGAGTCAACCTATTTTCTTTTTTATTCCCATTGTGTCCAGCTCTCCAAAATGCTTACAGACAAGGTTCTTGGGGGCATTTAAATGGAAATGAATCTAGCTCTTTGTATTAACATATGACTGTTACCTGTGAAAGTAAACTTCTTTAGAAATATTAATGTATCATTTGCAAGGCTGTAAGTTAAACCAAATGGTAATGAATAGAAGACATTAAAGTATGTAGAGGCCCTAATGTCCATGTGTCGTGGTTACTGGCTGTGTAACAAATTATCACCAAGCCCAGTGGCTTAAAACAGTCCTTTTATTTTGCTTACACTTTTGTAGGTCAGGCATTCAATAAGGATGTGGCTGGGTGGTTGTCACTTAGGGTCTCTCATGCAGCTGCAGTCACATATGGGCTGGGCTGCAATGATCTGAAGGCTCTACTGGGGTGTGTTTTCAATTTGGCTCACTCTCCTGGTTGGTGGTTGATGCTGGTTGTCAGCTGGAACTCAGTTGGGCTGTCAATCATAATGCCTGTATGTGGACTTTCCAATATGACCACTTCAAGCTTCTTAGGTGGCACCTGATTTGTCCACCCCAGAATAAACATTGTAGCAGAGTTAGGCAGAAGCTACTTGGCCACTTCTGAGCCAGCCTCAGAAGTTATTCAACATCACTTCCATTGTAATCTGATGGTTACAAGTGTGTCATTATGGTCAGCCCAGATTCAAGAGGAAGGCACATGGGACCTGCCTTTCAACAGGAGCCATGTTCAATCATTTGCAGACATGCTTTAAAATCAACATACCATGTAATGTTGAGAATACCTGCTTTTATATTTTCAAATGCAGAAAAACTGTTTTCCATGAAGACTATGGAATATCAGTAAAATTCATTATATCTCTATTCTAATTAAAAATATTCATGATGACACAAAAACAGTTTATATTAAGAATTCTTCTTTTAATTCTCTCAGTAGGGTTCTGCTCTATGTGGTAATAGGAATAAAGGCAGAGTGAGTGGCAACATGGAGTAAAGGAGGTGATCAGACAAGATCTGCAGAGCCAGGGGGTTGGATGTGTCATCTACAGAGACTTCACATTTCCTTAAAATGATGGCAACAGTTGAAGAACCAAAACATGATTCCACCAGTTGTGCTAAGAGGCTGGTGTAGCCAGAGGCTGCAAGCCTCATGGAAGCAAAAAGCTTACAGTGGACTGGAGGAAGCAAGGATAAACAGGAAAGACCCCAGTCCTCCTCCCAGCTACGCTGCCCAGGCTAAGAGAGATAATTTTCTTTATTAGAGTCCCTAGGAGCATTCATTCCATTATCACATTAATCCTCAAATTAACCCTATGAGGAAGGTATCATTAAAATTATACAAGGTGTATGTTTTCATATGTGTGTGTAGCACGTGAGAAGGCACTAGAGATCCTACCAATCAACACTCATTTACTATTTAATTTCTTCCAAGCGCTTTTACATTTGTTATCTATCAAAAACATTGTTTCAAGTTTCTGGGTTCAAAACCCAGCTCTGCTGTTGACGAGCTATGTGACCTTGGGCAAAGTTAGCAAATCTCTCTAAACCTTGGTTGTCTCATCTATCAAATGGGACTAGGGTGTTGAAAGGATAAAATAATTCATGGAAACGCTTTTAAAGTATTAGGTTGATGCAAAAGAAATTGCAGTTTTTGCTGTTACTTCTAATGGCAAAAACCGCAGTTACTTTTGCACCCAATCTCTCTAAACCTTGGTTGTCTCATCTATCAAATGGGACTAGGGGGTTGTAAGGATAAAATAATTCATAGAAACATTTTCAAAGTATTAGGTTGATGCAAAAATAATTGCAGTTTTTTTGCCGTTACTTTTAATGGAGACCAGACCTGAAGATTCCCTGGTCGACAAAGCCAATCAGTCCTCATAAGTGCCTTAAACCTTTCGTTATATGCAAACGTAAGTGAAACTTAGCTTGAGCCATTTCTTATAAGCGCCTGTATTGAAGAAAAACAGGACTTACCCTCTGGTTGAAAGCAGCCAACTAACTTATTTAACTAGGACTTTCCAGCAGGACAAACCAAATAAGGCAAATTTATAACCGTAACCAATCAAATACTTTGTTTGTATTACTTTCACATTAGCTCTATAAAAGATTGTCCCTTAAGCTGCTTTGATAGAACCCCAAACCACTTCTAGTTTGGAGCTTCCTAATTCATGAAGTGCTGCTTGTTCGAACAAACTTTTTAAAATTTATTATGCCTCAGTTTATGGTTTTAACATGCTTATTATAATTAGCATATAATAGGGGCTTAGTAAAAATGCACTGAGTGAATGGCTTAAAAATATATATATACGGACATACACACATAAAATGTCGGTTAATATCCCAGCTCTGCCACCAACCAACTTTTGACCCTAAGCAAATCACTTTAACATCAGGGCATTTTTTTTTTTTTCATTTATTCACCTATTAAATCTCAGGAAAAAAACTACATTATTTCTCCAGTGCATGCCATGAGCAACCCGGGCATATCCCTGTGATAGTACTTATCTTACCAAAATCTTTAGTATATTTCTTTGCCACTCTTGACTGAGCTCTTTGAAGGGAGGGACTATGTATTAATCAGCTCAGGCTGCCATGACAAAATACCACAGGCTAAGTGGCTTAAACAGCAGACAGTTATCTCTCACAGTTCTGGATAGTGGAAGTCCAAGATCAAGGTATCTATTGATTCAGTTCCAGGTGAGGGCTCTCTTCCTGGTTTGCAGAAGGCCACCTTCTGGGGGAAGCCTTCTGGCTCAGATCTCTCTTCTTATAAGGGCACTGATTCCATCGTAAGAACTCCACTCTCCTTACCTCTTCTAAACCTAAATCATCTCTCAAAGGATCCATCTCCAAATATAATTGTCTTAGATGTTAGAGCTCCAAGATAAGAATTTTAGAGAGACACAAACATTCAGTTCATAACTGACCAGCTTTCATCCCCATATTCACACTACTTCATGTGTCATTTTTCCTTCAGGAAAGGCTTGTTGAAATTGTAAAACCCCTTCTTGTCCCCAAATACTATCATCTAGAGATAATTAAATAAATAAATAAATATATATATATAATCTCCACAATATAAGAGTTTCACCTCATATGAAAGAAAAGAACCTTGGGTATTTTCAAAATCTTGTGGTGTGTTGTTGTTTGGATACAGCAGACTTAATTTGCTGTATCACTGTATATTCATTTAAAAATCTATCTTAGTGCCCTTGGAAGGAAAAATGAGGAAAATTATTTTTTCCAGTTAGATAAGTTTCATTCACTAAACAGAATCACCGTTAAACAGAATTCACCACTCGCGTCACTTTTCTCCTGCTCTCAGTAGGAAATATGGTCTGCTTCCTATTGTATTTAACAAAAAGTATGGAAGGAAACCATCTAGTGACTACCATAACACCTGCAAATGCCTAATGGGATTATCTCTGAAGCCACCAGGATAAAAAATGTCACAAAACAGAGTTCAAGTGGTGTGGAGGTTTCGTTAGTGCTTTTTCTTCTCGTAAAAATATCAACCTGTGTTTCAACACTAGTTATTACATATTCATTACATATTCATCTTTTAGAATTTTCCCCAAAATACGTGAATGTGCTCCTGTTTAATAAAAACAGACCAAGCCAATATGCTTCTAATTATAATGAAGCCTTTTAAGTCTATGTTGTAATTCTGAGAGTGAGTCACAACGAGTTTTATTAGTTTTATTAGTTTTATTAGTCACAACGAGTTTTTATCATAGTCACATCTAAGTCATTCTCAGTTTTTATTGCCTGAATGGAAAAAAAATTAATATAGTTCATTATACTAAGTAACAGCTTCAAATTCTCAGATTTGCTCTGCCTAGCAGGTAAAAATTGTGTGTCTTATTTCAAACCCACTAGGTTGAAATCCTCTGAGGATTAGATTTTCATTCATATTCCCAGTAACCTTCCCTTTCTGTTGTGCTGTTCATCCATTTTTGTTACTATTCAAAGCAAAATGAGAGAGAAAGAAGAATGCAGGCACTATGTGAAAACTGAACTGGAAAAAAAAAAAAAGATTTTTTTTCTTGAAGTGGGAGGATAAACCTGTCTGAGCCCTAGATCATTAATAAAGCCGTTACATCATTGGGCAAATTGGGGCGGTTAAATAATTTTGTTCTAAGTGATCAATTATTTAGCACCATTTCCAGTGACAGTGTTATACTGTTTGTAAAGTAACAGCAGAAGGGAGGTGTGTGTTTTGGGGTAGATTCCTGGTCCTTGGGCTTTCATGCGTTGTTGGTAGGCGTATTCACACTGGTCCAGGAAGAGCTGCGGCCTGTCTTCCATTTCTCTTTCCCTCAAGCTCACCAAGAAACGAGGTCAAAGTGCACCCGCTTTTCCCTCTCAGAATAATCAATTCACAGGTACTCCTTTCTTCCATTCCACACGTCTGGACAAGGCCTACATCTTCACACCGCTGACTTCAGCTTGTTTGGTTGCCTTTTTCCTTCCGTCGTGGAATGCCCTGGTGTAGGGAAAGGGGAGCTGTGAGTCTTCACAAGTAAGAAATCACTTACTGTGCCAGGTGCAATGGCTCATGCCTATAATCTCAGCACTTTGGGAGGCTGAGGCAGGCGGATCTCTTGAGGCTAGGAGTTTGAGACCAGCCTGGCCAACATGGTGAAACCCCGTCTCTACTAAAAATACAAAAACTAGCCAGGCGTAGTGACACATGCCTGTAGTCCCAGTTATGATGGACACTGAGGGAGCAGAATCGCTTGAACCCGGGAGGTGGAGGTTGCAGTGAGCCGAAATCATGCCACTGCACTCCAGCCTGGGCGATGGAGCAAGACTCTTTTGTCTCAAAAAAAAAAAAAAAGAAAAGAAAAGAAAAAAAAAGAAATCACTTACTGTGAATCCAGCAATCAGGTTTCATGCAGCTAATAAAAGTGTGGTGAGGGCTGGGCATGGTGGCTCATGCCTGTAATTCCAACACTTTGGGAGGCCAAGGTGGGCAGATCACCTGAGGTCAGGAGTTTGAGACCAGCCTGGCCAACATGGTAAAACCCCATCTCTACTAAAAATACAAAAAATTAGCTGGGCATGATGGCAAGCGCCTGTAATCCCAGCTATCCGGGAGGCTGAGGCAGGAGAATCACTTGAACCCGTGAGGCAGAGGTTGCAGTAAGCTGAGATCGCACCATTGCACTCCAACCTGGTTGACAAGAGCGAAACTCCTTCTCAAAAAAAAAAAAAAAAAAGTGTGGTAAAGTACTCTTCTTTTGTGTCCTTTGGATGTAATTATGCAGATTAAGGCATAAGTAAATACATCTATATTGATAAGAAATGGACAAAATTAAATTATCTTGCTGATTGTAAATAGAGTATAGGGAGATTGTGGGTGGTGGTGTGCTGATAAATGTTCAACAACCTACTCTCTGGGAAACAAAACTGATTTATACTGTCTGCATATTTCTGTGGCGTAAGTATTTCTACCATGGCCAATTTCCAGTTACCAACATAATGTCACTGAGTGCAGATATGGAAAAAGGTGCACACAGTGGGCTGCCTCAGGTGGGTGTGAGCCAGCTCCAACACACCAATGAGTGTGGACAAATATTCAATCTCACCCTCCATTGTGAACCATCTTCCCAACCAGAAATTTCACAAATTACTGACAAGTGGAAATACTAACTGATTTATTAAATTAGGTTTTAAATATTTTCTAGGTAAAACTCTTAATTACTAGCGATGTCATAAAAAGATGCAAACACATCAACGGATTCTGTAATATTCTGTCTTTGGAGCACAACCTATCTCTCCAGCTTTCTCATTCTCTTTTTTCATATTGCTAATCTTATTGGCCTCAAACTTCTGCATCTATTTTTTCTTTCATTTTTTTCATTTCTATTATCACATCTCTCCCAGCTTTACTTTCTTTCCCTGCACAGGCCAAAACCCATGGGCCATGCCTTCAACTCCAGTCTACCAGAACCCACAGCTATCTCATTCTCTCTTCCTTCCTCATCTACTCTTTAAACCTGCAATGCAAGATCAGTCCATTCATATTCTTTGTCTTCTCTTGACTTGCATAACTGAGCACAGATGGAGAAAATCCCAGCCCCAGGCAGATGGTATTCTTCAGATTTACAGCTTAAACATCAGCATGGCCTTCAAGTATGTAGTGACCTTTTTACTGGGTTCTGTCTTCATTTCCACATATCCGATAGTCCAAATATTTGTCCCTTTCTTAAACCTACTCTCCCATTCTTCTTTCTTTCTTACCAAATGATATTGTATCCAGATTCTCACCTATAATTTCCCACCCATACAATCTGAAAATATATCTACTATCTTGCTTATTCTTGTTTCTTTTCTGCCTTCCTCCTCTATCCAAAAGTCACATTCCTAGATCTCTGTTTTGGTACCTGTCCCAGTTATCTGTTCCTGTTTAGCGCACCACCCCCAGAATCAGTGGCTGTAAAATGATAATTGATGATCTCTCATGGTTCTGTGCATTGACTGGGCTCAGGTGGACATTTCTTATTGGGCTCTCTTGAGCACTTGAAGTCAGATGTTGGCTAGGGCTGCAGTTATGGCCTTGACTGGACCAGAGATGCAAGATGACTCACACGCAAGGTTGGAAGTTGATGCTGGCTGGGAGCTCAGGTGGGTGTGACTAGAATACCTACACAAGGCCCCTCCGTGTGGCTTGGGTTTATTAAAGGGCATACTGAGAACAAATACTCCAAGAGGCAGGAAGAAGGTCCCAAGCCAGTTAAAGATTTGTGCCAAGAAATGGCAAGGTTTCATGTCTGCTATATTCTATTGGTCAAAGCAATTACAGAGCCTAACCAGGTGCCAGTGGGTAAAGAAATAAACTCTAGCCCTGGGTGGGGGAGTAGAAAGGTCACATGGCAGAAGAGCAGATGGGATGGGAGATATTGCAGCTGTCTTTGGGATCTACCGTCTGCCACCGACATGCGGAAACTCTCCTAGTTTTCATCTCCTTCCTTCCTACTGGCTGCTCTCCTGCTTTAACCTGTGAGCATGTTCTTATCACTATGTTGTTCAAAGAAAAAGGTATAGAAATCAGTGGATATATCATTTGTGATATGTATACTTTTTTCTATGTATATTATAGTTCAATAAAAAGTTTAAACGTGGTAGAAAAAGGGAAGAATTTGTGGCTCACTGCTACCAAATATGTAGGTCTTCATAGAATTTATTTTTGATGCTAATTTCAATGGTAGGTATGTCCCCAATCCTAGCACATTTCTTTCTCGACTAGAGAACTAATTAATGTGTACCACACATGTAAAAGAATGTTATAGTAACACGTGCTAATATTAGGACAAACCAAACTAATGCGTATATCTATTTCTATCTATCTGTCTAGAAAGCAAAAACTTTTTTTTCCATGTCTTACTTTTTTTAATAGCAAAATGATGTAATAAACTGGGCTCTTAACTTGGATACTGGAGGAATTAGATAGGTCTAAAAAAAGTCTCGAGTTGTCAGAAGAGAAAAAGTCCATGTAAATATCACGTATTTGATTTCTATTATCCTTCCAATGAAGTTAGGTTAAATAATATCTCTTAGAAACTAAAATAACAGGTGGGGCGCATGGCTCATGTCTGTAATCCCAGCACTTTGGGAGGCCAAGGTGGGCAGATCACAAAGTCAAGAGTTCGAGACCAGCCTGGCCAACATGGTAAAATCCCATCTCTACTAAAAATACAAAAATTAGCTGGGTGTGGTGGTACATGTCTGTAATCCCAGCTACTTGGGAGGCTGGGGCAGGAGAATCCCTTGAACCCGGAAGGCGGAAGTTGCAGTGAACCAAGATCACCATGCCACCACACTCCAGCCTGGGTGACAGAGTGAGAATTCATTTGGGGGAAAAAAAAAAAAAATGGAAACAACGAAAGTCCTGCATGTATATTTTAGGATAGGATTTCTGCTCTGTCCCAACAACTAAGACACAACATTTTCTAATCCCTGGTTTTATGAAAAATTACAAAATAGGCAGCCTTTGTGATCCTCCAACTTCACTTTGGTATGGTGTCTACTTCCTCTGCACCCCTCTGCCGTGTTGCATTCTCTCCTCACACCTTATCAACATAAGGAGTCATTTAGAAAATCAGCCATGAGTCATTACAAAAATTAAACAACTGAGTGCAGTGGCGTGCTTCTTTGGTCCCAGCTACTCTAGAGGCTGAGAGGATTGCTTGAGCCCGGGAGTCTGAGGATCAGTCACAGCAACAGTGAGACCTTATCTCAAAAAAAAGTAATGCCCAATTGTAAATGGTTTATTATATTGCCATTGTGATTACCTATATCTTATATTATGCCAGACCTCAGCCCTATCTACTATGTTAAAATCTAAAATTTAAGAACTTACTTGCTGAGAAATAGGAGATGGTTAACATAATAATAACCAAGAAACCACAATATTCATGTATTTTTATGAATTCTTAAGAAAAATCAGGAATGACATCTATCTTTAACATTTTTATTAAAGGTTACTTCAAGAAAAGGAATAGAATTTAATAAATATACTTTAAAAGATACGTACATTAAATTTAGGGACATTTGGTATATTAAAAATAAAAGGCCATAAGTCATTGAAATTATTTCACTTTGACATGTAAATGTATTGCGTATCTCGGGGTATATGTATTTAAATCTTCTCAATAATTATACAGTAGTTTTATTTATTTTTTTTCCATGTTGAAACAATTTGGACAGCAGGGACCAGGGACTAAGTCTCCACAGCAAATACTCACCCTCATAGAAATACTGGTGTGGCTCTCCAAGTGACTCTGTGCTCCAGTGATTTCCAAAATGCCAGTAAATAGCAAAAACTTTCAGGAAGTCAGCCCTCTGAGACCCAGAGCTGGGTCTTCTGACTCTCAACGTGAAGCTATTATGACACTGAGTCTGTGAATTAGGACCAAAAATGGGAAGCAGAAGTCTCCAATTAGTAAAATCTCTAGTTACACATTCTTGAGTTTCTTCTTATTTCCATTTTTAAAACATCAACCTTAAATCCGTGTGGTCTTTAACCCACCGCCCACCCAGCCTTCTGCGGTCAGGCATCAGTGCACATCTGCCACGTTCCAGGCAGTAGCAGAGCACGGTGGCAGTCGCACTGGCCTGAGCACAGTCTCCAAACAGTAAAAAGTGATTTACTGCCTCTTTTTCGTTAATATATCTTGGTTGCCTCCAGCCTTGTTATTTTCTCTAGACATTACTGGACACACTAACACAGTGGCCTGAAGTAGACAAGAGGCAGTGTACACTCCCACCCCCACCCCCCAACTTGCAGAGAAGAGCAACTCCCTGCTATTGCGCCATAAATAATTGAACAGTCTCTTCCAGGCAACACAGTCAAGATGCAGATTTAATTTATTCCCTGGGAGAACTAAAGGTGGCTATGTAGACCCGGTTCACAGTCAAGCTGAGCTGGGGACACTGGTACTTTCAAAATGTGTCAAACTTACAGAGCGCATGCCCCGGGGTCCAGTGTCAAATGCCATTGCAAAGAAGGATTCTTTTCTTTTTAGCTTTGTTCTGTTTCCCTGAGCATTCCTCATTAGGAAAAGAAACTTCATTCCACAACAGAAAGGGAAATGATACTGGTGTAACTGGCTGGCGTTTTGCATATCTCTAAATTCACTAAAAATCTATGTGCCAAATCTAATGTCATGGTTTCTACCTTGTTTATTTTCTTCAGAAGATTTCTTTTTTAAAGCCACCTGTGACTTGATGTCTGGAGTTGTTTTGCATCACACAGTCTGTAAAGGAAACCTCGTAGACGCTACCACTTCTTTGCTTGTGTTAGAAACTTAGCAGGGAAACAATGGAAAAAGGGGAAGGAGGAAAAGGAGGAGGGAAGGAAGGAAGAAAAGAAAGAAATCCCAAATCGGGTGTTTCAAAAGACTTCTAGGAAGAACTTTCCGGGTGGAACTAGGGGATGTAAAAGAACCTGAGACCACCAGCAGCACGAGGATCCAGGAGCAAGGGGAGAAATGGGCTTTCCAGCGGCCACTGATAGCTGAAAGAGAGAGGAAGTAGTGAAAAGAGGCAAACATCGCCAGAAACTTGGTAACTCAGCCCACACCAATACAGTGCTGAAACACGCAAACATATACTCAGGTCCCTAAGTCTCCTATTGTAGGAACTTTGATATTGAGTACATTGATTTTCACATATTATCTTCCATTGTCTATTTGACAAAAATTTCTATTTTGCATTTCAAAGAAGCTTATATCTTAAAAATATTCCATTCTGTCTTTTATTACTCATTTTACAAAATGCTTGATGTTTTCCATGTGAAATATTTCCTTTGGAAAGCTCCTCTCCTTCCCTTCCTCTCTCCCTCAATTTTCCCTACATGGGTATTTGCAAACTATGTAGACTATGGCTGGAATCTCTTTGGCAAGTGCTTAATCAGACTCCAGCTTTGTTTTCAAGTCTGAGTTGCTATGATTGTATCCCTAAGGAAGTTGGTTACGTTTTGGAAAGACTATGTAATGCAGAGGCCAGAGCTGTCTTTCTGACCTGGGAGGTGATCTGAGGAAATGACCTCAACAAATTAACTTCTCACTTGTTTCTAAATGACTTTGAGATACAAAGGAGGAAAAAAAAAAAATCAGCCACTGCTGAAGTTCAAAGAAACGACATTCTACTGAGTGCTTTACGGACTTTTTTAAGTACAATTTTCCAAATAATAGAAAAACATTCCAAATCATGGTGTTGCCTGATTCACTGCACACAGCTGTTAGCTGATCCCAAACATTTATGCTTCCCATTAAAAGCTTGGAGACATTATCCTGAAGATCTTTTTTATCCTGATGTCACCTGATGTCCAGTATCTTATTTCACTCATTATTTTTACTGGAACTTCTGGCCAAGAACCCAGATTTTAGTGGAAGGAAACTAGACAGGTAAGTCTGCTTAACCTGGCTCTAAATCTTAGCTTTGCCATTTATTCGCTGCATAACTTTACATTTATTTTGTTGTGGGTCCATATTGCTTATATAAGTAAATTTGATTTTCAGAATTTCACACAGCACTGGAAGAAATTGGACATTGACTTATTTTACCAATGTATTAAGACACTGCACATTACCACTTTTGTAGTCCTTAATAGATTGTAATGTCATACGTTGTTTTTAAGGCACTCTTTTCCCATTCTTCTCTAGAACAAAGATCATGTCTTGTTCATCTTTGTAACCACCTTAGTGCCTCATGCATGGTTCCTAATACATCATGACTGTACAATAAATGTCAGAATGAAAAAAAAAAAAAAAAAGCTTGGAGAAAACCAGGTAAGGGTGACCTCTAGTCCATCTAGATAGATAACAACGCAAGGCTATGCAGACTGTAATATAAACATGTAAAATAAACCCACAGAAGCAAAACAAAACAAAACAAACAAACAAACAAACAAAACTGCAAAAATGTTAAAGGCTCTCCCATTGCCTGGTGACTTTTATTGAATTTTTTTTTTTTTTTTTTTTTTTTTGCACCCGTGGGGTGAGGAAGAGGAGAATTTTGTCCTTCTAGTGAAACCTCTTGCCATAGACTTGAAACCCGTAAAATCGTCTGGTTTATGGAGCAGTGTTTTGTGCCTTGAATTCCATATGCAGAATCTGGGGAAAGGACACACGTGGTGAGAGGTTCTGAGGTCTTGTCTCCTGGGACACTGGTTCCACGACTTTTTTTCTGGGTGACCTTTCTTGGTGGTTAAAATAAAACATGAACTTTCACCATTCAAGTTTCTCCCTTGCATGCCTTATATCAGCTTTCCTCACTCACTCAATTTGGGTAAATGTACACACATCCTTGTATCGGCTTATGTACGCACATATATTGTACCAAGCTGGCCAATGCAATATTTATGTTTGTACTTTGAGCTACCTAAGATTTTGTCATGAAATCTAAGGCTGCTGTAGGGGAAAGAGTGCATAAAACTTTCATGACTAGTATAAAAAATACAAAATGTTATCATTAATATTTAATAAAATTTGCAGCAGTCAATGAGCAAAATCAATGTTTTTTAATTAAGTTGTTCATTTGTAACACGAGCTGTACCTTGTTGTGCATTAGGGTGGAATTTAGAATGTTGAACTTAAAATAAATAAATAAACCTAATTTTAGCCCTCGGGGTTATAGTATTAGTGATAAAACTATTAATTGATTGCCTTTGTTTTGATAAGCAAACAGGGTTTCTTTAGTGACAACATCTTTTATCCCAAAGAGCTTTCTGAGTCTCAAGCTGGATTCTGTCCAAGGTGTTTAGTAAGATGAATTGCGGTTCATACTGTTGATAACAGGCACATCAGTGCCCCGAGCATATCGTTAGCTCCTACCAAGGCTCTCCTATTCGAAATTGGGGCTGTTGAAGGGCGGAAGTTTACACAACTTGAATGGGTTTTTAACCAAGGTTGCAGAGTCATCCTATATTAACGAAATTAGCAATAAATCGAAGGTCTGTTCATCTCTCCAACTCATCCTTGCTCTGGAATTTATTTTTCCAACCTGTCCTCACTATCCGGTTCTCCCTGTCCCTTCTCTGAGTCCTCCTTGTCGGTTTCCAGACCTTCACCCCTTTGTCCAGTCTTCTTTCTGGGGATGTGGAGGAAACAGCTTCCTGTAAGCAAAGCTGATGTGGACAGGTGGCACATTGCTCTTCCTTACAGCCATTTAAAAATACAGCTTTGATTGGGATGCTGCTAACTTAGTCTCTGTATTTGCCCTAAATCTAGTCGATGTAAATAATGTGCTGAAATTGTGTATTAAAATGATTCTGGTCAGGTGCAGCGGCTCACGCCTATAATCCCAGCACTTCAGGAGGCAGAGGCAGCCAGGCTCGCTTGAGCCCGGGAGTTTGACATCAGCCAGGACAATGTAGCAAGACCCTGCCTCTCAAAAAAAATGTTTTTGTAAATTAGCCAGACATGGCGGCACATGCCTTAATCCTAACTACTTGGGAGGCTGAGGCAGGAGAAGTGCTTGAGCCCAGGAGTTAAAGATTGCAGTGAGCCATGATTGCACCACTGCACTTCACCCTGAGTGACCTGAGTAGTGACAAAGTGACTCTGTCTCTTAAAGAGTAGTGACAAAGAGACTCTGTCTCAGGGAAGGAAGGGAAGGGAAGGGAAGGAAGAGAACCCACTATATTTACAAAACACTTTACCCAGATTCCAGGGAAAATGGTAAAAAAGAAAAACATTGATTGTACTGTACAGGGGTGTCCATACTAGCTGATAACTATAAGTTAAAAATTTATAAATAGATCTCTAAGGACTTCTGATGCAAGATTTTCAAAGTTGAGAGAAGAAAGCCGTTTTTCTCATCAACCCTAATTATCAAACAAATTGTTAGTGTGATTCGTAAATGCAAAAAATGTAAGCACATTTCATTATATATATTGATGCTGGTTAAATTTACCTAATGGGGAGTCGTGAAATTCCTGAAGTCTCGACTCAAACAAAATAATTTAATACAAATAATATATATTGGAAAAATGGAGTATGTAGAATCCAGGATTAAGTTGGTCACTTCTGAGGGATATGCAGAATGACACAAGCATTTCAATACCTGGTCGAGATTCACTAATAGTATGAAGTTGAAGGTATAAGGGAAACAGTCTATTCAGCAGGGCGACCACAGGAAAAGGATTTAATTTTGATCTGTTCTAAGAATCTCTAGAAATAAATATAAATGTAAACCAGATTTAATTAAAATTGACCAAAGATGATTTCCTTATCCAAATTATCAAGAATAGTTAATGTAGACCCTTTGGGGGTTTAGGAGAATGTAGGAAAAAGCTGTGCTAGCTTATATTATGCTCAGCTTCTTTTAGTTGTTTATTGAAATGTGTCAACTTTATTGTTAATATTTCACTGATGGTCCGTTCTTCATCTCTCCAATATGGAATTCAATTTAAAATACAATCCGATATTCCGTCTGAAAATTTCAATTCCCACCAGAAGGATAATTCAATTAAGTTCCAAATATTTCTTTTAAAAAATACAAAATAAAATCATTCTCTCTACATATGCTATTTCTGCTCAGTTCCAAAAGGATAAAAAACTGCATTTGTTTAGTTTTGGTTCATCTATCACTTTGTACATTTTTATGGATTTTTACGTGTAATCACATTTTCAGAGGGGATTTTATATAGTCTGCTCCATTTCTGCAGAGTTATTATCTTTCAGCCTTAAAATTATAAAAATTGATACACAATCTTGGGTTTCTCTCTCCCTGGGAAAGTGATGGGTAGCCATTCATCATTCACTGTGACGGGCTAAACTCGCTTTGTTTACTGTAGTGAAGGAAGGTTGTTTCTCCTCTTCCCCCTTTCTTACTAACAATGGTGGTGGTGATCACAGTGGCTTTCCTGCCTGTGCTGGGGTGGGAGGATGAGGGATAAGCACCTTACTTGTAAGCCTAGAAAATAATCTGCATTTTTTTTCTCTAAAAGCTTGATAAGGTACAGTATGTTATTTCAAAGGAACTTGCAACTTCCGTCTCCCTCTCCTGTTGAGGTTACTCTCCATACATCTCTTCCCCCTGCCTCTCTCTACCAATGTGCTGTTTGCAAGATGACTGCTCTATCAGACATAAAATGCTGCCTTTTCTCTTAACTATGCAACAACTGCTCTCTGTACTTCTAGGGCAGCCTTAATGGTGCATTTATATTCCATTCAAACTTGAACACAGCAAGAGAAAACCTGCCTACAGGGATCGTAAGTACTGATGGCATTTGCCACCATCTGAAAGCCTTGCATATGGCGTTATATGTACCTGAGCCATTCCAAAGTGTTATCTTTAAAACACAATTGTGCCTTACAGGTGTCAGCTGGGCAGAGGTGAAGTTTAGAATCATTTTTTATGCTCCTTCCCTATGGCTTATGTTGAGGCTTATTCTAATCCCTGGGTTTGTGCAAAGGACCACATAAAAACGCTACAAACCCAATGTCAGCTTCCATTTGGATACCAACTGGGGAAATACCTTCTCCCGTAAATATGTTAGGAAAATGGGAGGTGGGAAGAAGCAGAGTTATGTTTAGGAGGAAGAGAG
This sequence comes from Rhinopithecus roxellana, assembly GCF_007565055.1. Lineage (NCBI taxonomy): Eukaryota > Metazoa > Chordata > Mammalia > Primates > Cercopithecidae > Rhinopithecus > Rhinopithecus roxellana. The sequence continues at coordinate 86,869,898 of NC_044559.1, forward strand.
CTTTCCCATTGTGCTATGCTCTGGTGAGGGAGCATTCCACTCTCACAGTTAAGTTTGGGTTAACCTTATGTTTAACCTGCACTTCTGTGCTAAACTGCCATTGTCTTCTCAGACACAAAGAATCCAAAAATGCCCTGCCACTGATCAGAATTATGTACATAATATATGACCTCTTTGCCTCTTTACTCTCACCTGCCAGAGACTCTCACACACTTGGACAAGTGTGTCTTCTAATGAGATGTAGTGAACAGTGCTGCATTTTAGGAGGCCGATTACGTTTAATGCAGTGTGACGGCTCTGATTTTTTGATGTCTGCAGGACAAAGATGTGCAACGTGGAAATGCCTCTTCACTGACCCCTGCTCTCCCTATATGTGTTGGTTTTCCTGCTCTCCAGAATGCCTCTCCACTTACGGGATTATGTCTCTTCTGTTCTCCTTTCTCCCGTCTTTAAAACCAAGAAAGCATCATCATGCTCTCCTTCAGATGAGAGTGACATTTCAGATAAAAGTTAAGAGATGCTTGTTTAAATGGAGCAACGTTTGTGCACATGCAATGTGTGTGTGGTCTGTGTGTGTGTGTGTGTGCGCACACATGGTTGCATGTATGTAGGATGGAGATTCAGATCCATACCTGAAATTCCTAAGCTCACATTTCCTCAGCTGAATGCCACCCAGAAGGCTTATTTGTACTCCTCTAGAGTACTGGCAGTGTTAGCTTCCTTCTACAAGAGTCCCATTGCAGGAGGCATCTAAAGATGTGGCTCCATAAAGGTAAGCAACTAAAGTAGACTTGCCTTAAACAAGTAGAGGCCACTGCGGTGATCTGGGCAAGCAGTAATTCAACTTTCCTTCAACTTAATCATCAGGGCATTATGACTGACAGTTTCCTGTGTGAACCCCAAATATCTGAGACAAATCTCAGTTGATTTAGATAATTTGTTTTGCCAAAGTCAAAGACACACACCCCTGACACAGCCTCAGGAGGCCCTGATGACACGTGCCCAAGGTGGTCAGAGCACAGTTTGGTTTTATACATTTTAGGGAGGCATGAGACATCAATCATCATAGGTAAGATGAACATTGGTTCAGCCCGGAAAGGCGGGACAACTAGAAATGGGGAGAGCGCTTCCAGGTCATAGGTAGATTCAAGACAAATGGTTGCATTCTTTTGTTTCCGATGAGCCTCTCCAAAGGAGGCAATCAGATATGCATTTATGCCAGTGAGCAGGGGAGTGACTTTGAGTAGAATGAAAGGCAGTTTTGCCCTGAGCAGTTCCCTGCTTGACTTTTTTCTTTAGCTTAGTGATTTGGGGTCCCCAAGATTTATTTTCCTTTCACAATTGAATCGATGAAAGATTTTTCTCAGCAACCTGAAATCTGGAGAACGAATTGGTAAGGCTGCAAGATAATGAGTGAGTAGGACGAGTTGGGTGGGAGGGAACCATTTTACTGCCATCCTTAGAGGAGGCTGAATACATTCCTTCTTTCCTTCCTTTCTTCCTTCCTTTATTTATTCAATAATTCTACTTCTTGCATATTATATTCAGCAGGCCTGGTGTAGCCTCTGACCTCCTGTAGTTGACAGCATACATCTCTTTTATTCATTCATCCAGATAGGATCTAATTTTCTAGCAGCCTAACCCACAACAAGCCAATGAAGATGCACTCTTCCAACTCTTCCAAAAAAGAAAATTCATAAACCAAGTGGGGGATGGCTGATAGAAAAAAGACCAATGGAGAGGGCAAGTGGACCTCCCTGCCTCTACCAGAAGCTGAGGCAATTAAAAAGCTTGGGATTGCTCACCTGCCAGCAGGAATTTCCCAGCTAGACCAGGAAATGAGCACCACCCACTACACCTTCCAACGTGAGGATCCCAGAGGCCACAGTATGACTCTAATAGAATCCTTCACTCTCCACTAGAAGGAAAGGTATTGATTCCAGTGTCAACTAGCTTGAACCCAAGGGCCACTCTTTCCTTTGCTCGGTTGAGGGGCCATCTCCCTGAGCGAATCTGGTGACCAACCTCAGATGGGAAAAAACAAACAGGCCTTTCTGTGAGTCTCTGAGCACAGGGGGTTACTTTCCTGGACAAGACACAGAGCAAACACTTGCTTTGTGTGTGAACCCTGTTTTCTTCCATGAAACCTTGGGTTTAACCTGCGCTTCTGTGCCACGATGCCACTGTCTGCTCACTTCCTCAAGCCTGAGACTGGGGGGCTTCTGTCTGCTCTTTGAATAAGATGATAGGTAAAGATCTTGTATACGCATGTCCAAGTGGGCAGGCCTAGACAAGGGGTCATACAAATGCCCTCCACTTCAGCCCCAGTCCTCTCAAGTTGGTCATTTGTGCTGAGAAATCTGTCCTCATCTTAGTGAGTGGAGGGTTTTCTGAGTGACAATGCATCACTGCTTGTGAAGGAGACAGTGTTTGTTTCCAATTCAAATTGAGATCACATAATTGTTTGCGACAGAAACATGATTTTCTTTTCCACAAACACACAGAAGAAAGCAGCTGTCCTCATGACAGCGTTGTTCCAGCATCTTCTCGTCTCCGCCACGCTCTGGGTGAAGATCAGGGTCGGGGAAATGAAGAACTATGACTGCTTTGCGGTTGACTCTCTCCCACCTCCCTCAGATGCATTGTCTAGAAAATTAAACTAAGATTTTATCCGTTACTTTTCACACTCCTCACTCCCAGGGCCATTCCTGTTCCTTTTTTGTCTTTGCTGGGATGCACAAGGGGCCATTAATTACCTGTCTCTTTGTATCCAGGAGAATAACTGGGATGACTGTACTCACATCCCAGGGAGTTATACTTTAGGTAATCAAATGAAAACAGTTAATTCCAAGCCTGCACGGCAATGTACTTTCTCATAATGGAAAGTAAACACTGTGTCACTTTCATAACACATTTAAACAAGGGGCCTGGTGAATGCAATTCATTGCATTTGACAAAGACAGAAAACCTCCCTGGCTGCTCCTGTGTCTCCCAGAGCGCCCACTCCTGGACATTTCTCCAGCGTATACAATGTGCAGTGCCACGCACTGGCTAGTATTTTCAAACGCAACCTGGTTAAATCCACACTAAAGACTTGATACAGAACTTGACTCCAGCCAATGTATTTTTTAAATACAAGAAAATCATAAAGAAAATCAAATTGTTCAGAGTTGAGTTGTTGCAAAGCTCACGTTTGATGTTGTTCATACCACACATTCTCAGAATTACAAATAAAATACAGTGTTGAATTTACGCATACCTTCCCAGAAAGCCCCATGATTAAAAAATTTGGAAGGGATAGATAGAAATTCCATTTTGAAAGCTCTCTAGAAAAAGAGTCTGCAGGGCCCCTGTCTAAATTGTTTAACACTGAATTAAGAAATCCTTCCTTTGGCCCCATCAAATGTAATTGTTACCTAGTATGATTGTGCCTTCCACGTGAAATCAATGCTTTCTCTCTCCAGCGCACCTTGCTATCCCGCCATCCTGTTCTTAATCCTTCTCTTCCTTGGGTGGAATAATTCCAGTATTTTCAAATAGTTTCGCTGCTCCCCCAACTCCACACCTGCCACTCACCACATACACTTTCTGAATCTTCTTGTCTAGTCTGACGGTAATGGCATCACGGAGGTGACCATCTTCCTAATTATAAAACCTGACATCTAACCTCTTGAGTAATCTACAGGGTGAACTCAAGCAGTTCAATTTTCAAGTTTAAATCCATTTAGCAAATATTTATTCAACCTTCTAAGTAGAAGAAAATGTGCCCAATCTAATGGGAATCAGGAACGGTAAGAAATGGTTTCTGTCTTCAAGGAGCATAAATCTTAACTCTGGAAATCACTAAATAAAAGAACACAGCCATGATTTGAGAGATAGCACAAGTGGAGACTGTTCCTTGTTTCTTGACAAAAGATTGGTTCCTGCAAATCCTACAGAAACTGTGAGGGGCTGGGTCTACCAGGGAGGAGAAACATGAAATTTGGGTTTGGGAAGACTTAGATTTTTTTCCCATGCCTGCTGTTATGAGGCCTATGTTATAGTTTCTGCTGTCTTTGAACTTACAAGTGGCTGAAAAGATAAATGTACCATGATTTGGAGGTCTGAATATTCTGAGCAGAAAGAAAATAGGGGTGATCAGTGTACTCTGGAAATTCTCTGACTTCGTTCCTTAGGATGGTCAAATAGGGAAGGGTGCTAAGGAGCCTTAACCACATCCTTTTAGGACTGACTCTCACCTGAGAATCCTTCGAGTGAGATTTGGGGTGTTAAGGATACTGGCTTCAGCCTCTATGAGTAAAATGTGTTGAGCATATGGATTTTACAGGAAGACATAATTTCTGAAGCTAAGAAGTGAACAGACTGGGAAACACAAAAAGGAAAGACCAAGCAACTAGGCCAAAGCCAGCAGAAGTAGAATAAGCGTCTCTGTTTAGACAGAGTGAAGTGGAAGCAAATTTCTGGAAAGACGATGTTTTTTGTCTTAACCAAAATAGTTGAGCTAATGTCTGCCATATTTTGTACATTCTATGTTTGTGCCTTTTTCTAGAATTCTTTGTCTTATTTTCTGCTTTTATTTTTCCCGGTGATGAGGAAGGTATACTTCTGAAAGGTAAAAAAGTAGTCTTGGGTACTCAAATGACTTAATTCAAGGACCACCATTTTTTATTCTTCCTTATTTTTAGTGAGAAATTTAGGGCATTTCGTTTTCCCCACACACCTTCTGACTAATCTTTGTGTCACATAGAATTCCAGACCCTGATGATTGCTACAGTAAATAGATTCTTCCAAAAACTATTGTTTAACATGCATGTTTAACTTTGCAACTTCACTTACAACTGTTACTAGGACGTGATTCTGTGGGCTCACCTTGGTCAGTTGCTCACCATTGTCCTTTTGTCCTTAGACTTGCCTGCCATGCGTAAGTTCTTGCCTTTGATTCATCTCACTTATCACTGGAATATATTTACATACATTTTCAGAACTGGCGCATGGATGGTATATTTTGAGAGACCTCGCATGTCCAAGCAAGACTTACAGTTGCCTTAAAATCTGAAAGCCATCTGGCTGCGTACGGAATTCATGAGTAACTACCTATTTCCTTCAGAATAAAAAGAAATTTTTAACTTCATTTTTTTCTGAAGTTTAAAGCTGTGAAAGAGAGTCTGGCTAGGGAAACCAGCTGTTGGTAAAATATGAGATATTTCAAACTTAATGCCTCTGTCCAAAGATTGGGAGCATTAGACAAAGGTAAACCCACCATCAAGATTTAGCATCATGAAACATTTTTCATATGTAACTCAGATCTCTTTTCTTTTTTTTTTTTCTAAGAAATGAAATGTTACAAGTCAGCTAAATTCCCAATCTGACTTTTGATGTGAATATTTTGCTTTAGTCTTGACGTTTTTAAAGTCTTGATATGTGTATAGGTATGTGTCTTATACTGAAAGAGTCATCTCTCAGAGTCCACCCGGTGCTGCTAGAATCCCTTTTTTCAGATGTGGAACTTAAGAGCAAGTTGTTAGTTATGCAGATGCCAGACAAAACTGCTGCTGCCTAACAGTCATTCACCCAACATTATTCCACTTATCAAGTTTCCAAAGTCTAGGCATGACTGGATATTATTCCATCTTCAATATGATACATCTTGTTTTGAGATTGGGGCAATTTCTCCCAAATATTAGTAATATTTCAACTGACACTTTCTTATGTAGTATTACTGCCCTTTGGCATCTTTTAACATGTTTTTAAGGACACTTCAGGAGAAATGGGCAGAGAGTGAATCTGGCAAAGCCAGCAGATTGCCATCATAACTCTGAAAATGCCATCATTACCATATCCATGTATTTGGCTGGTTTTCCCATTTCCCACAGAATGCTTATCAACACTGTTTAGATTGCTATTGGCTTGCATCTTGTGACTCATGATTTCATTCTTATAACATGATGCAATTGACAAGAAAAGTGAAGTCGAAAGACCTCAATGAAGAAAGGAAGTAAGGGAAGAAGAAAGCAAGCAGGGAATCCCCAGAGTGGCCTCCTCTGGCTTAAATTGCCATCCAAGAGCAGAAGTGAAATGTGGTTTCCCTCATAGTTTGTTTTCTTAAATGTATCTCCATTCTGTCATGACTTGACCACAAAGGGAAAGTGTTCTGTTGTCACTATATTACTTGTCTGAACAGGGAAGGAAGTTTCTATTGGTTTAATCCTCATTCATAGCTATGAAAATGTAGCCTGTCTTTCTCATGAAACTCAATTCATTATTGGAAAATCCCTCTGCTAACATGAACAAATTGAATTATTCCATGGGGTTTTATTGCTCTAAAAAGCAATTGCTTCATTGATGAGAGAAACTCTATATTAAGAGAGGGAAAATATCATACTTAATGACAATTTGCCTCATGTGAATTTTCTCCCTTAAGGTTTTCTTGTGATTTGGGCCCTTGATAAATAAGGTGCATTTTATTATTTTGCTCCCATTATTTTATTCTATTATTCCAAAATTTAAAATATCATATTTTAAAAAATCAACTTCTGGGTACATTTGTAACCTTTGATCTCTTTGCCTGTCCCCATAAAGCACCCTCAGACTAGGAGTCTTCTGTTATAATAATATGATCTTGTCATGACTAAATAGTAAAGTTCACTTTCCCCTGGTTTATAAGCTCTGGGCATGATAAGATGGCAAAGGGGCTTATTGTCATTCTTCCTGTCTCTTGAAATGTTAGTTCCACACTTATTAATTAAGATAAGGTAGCACCAAGAGCAAGACTAATAGTTTACTTTCATTGCTATTGTATTTTAACAGGCCATTACACAATACTCAACAATACTCTGTCATTCTGCTAATCTAGTAACAAACCCATGTATATCCATTTTACTTTTCAAGAGAAATATCTTTATAGATCTTGGCAAATTAACACATTGACTAGAGGAGCAAATATGTACATGTTTAAAAACCTACAGAAAAATAATGAGGCTAAATGTTAACTGAGCTACATTGTATTTACTTTTAGCTTTAAAATTCCTTACATAAATTGAGCATTTAAGCAATAACATTTGAGAAGTACAGCGTTTTTCATGTTCCAAAATTTTCTATCCTGTATAAGGAAAAGAATGTTTTATTCAAGCAGTCATGTTGCAATCCAATAGCAGCTCTAACAGATTCTTCATTTAAATGTGTGTTCTCTACAGAAACTGCCCTCTTGATTTTTTCGCTCTATGATCCCAACAGTCATCATGGATGCCGCCACCCGGAATGGCATTTTTAGGTTATGGGGAGTGTAGCTGTGTGCTCCTCATGCTGTCCCTGGCCAAAGTGACGTTGTGAAGGGGACAGGATCCACAGCCAGTGCTCTTGTTGGACTCATCTGCTGTACCAAGATGGTGCGGAGTCCTGCAGTTGTGAGGAGAAACTCATCTCAAGCGTGGAAAGAGGGGGAGAAAGACGGGTACAGCCAAGGCCACTTGCTGATATTTGACCATATTTACCCACAGAAATGGCAGTTTCATATGGTTTTGCCTAATACGTTTCCCTCCTGCTACTAGTATTGAACAGATGATGAGGGCTAGGCATTCTCGTAATTTTTTTCTTCCTCCTTCTCCTCTTCCTCTTCCTCCTCCTTCTCCTCCTCATCCTCTTTATCTCCTCCTTCTTACTCTTGTCCTTCTCTCTCTACACCTCTTCCTTCTCCTCCCCTCCCTCCTACTCTTCCTCTTTGTCTTCCTCCTCCTTGTCAGGAGCTGTTTGGGAATATGATTTAGGAATCCACAAGGAACCTCGCAATCTTCTTTCTTGCTCTCCTTTTGTTTGCATCTAAATGGAAAGAAAAAAGAACACTACCACCACTAAATAAAAACAGCCAAGAGTGAGTAAACAATCATCTTGAAGGTCTTTTTCCAGTTTCAAAGCTCTGTAACAGTGACTCTTTGAAGAACAGCTGTAACTAAATGGGGTTTTCCTAAATGAGGGAGCTGTGTATTTTCTAGAGCCTGGCTTTGGGAAAGTAGAACCTGTGCCTGCCAGCCACAGTCAGAAGTGGTTTGGACAATCTGGAAGGTATTGTGTGATGTTTCTCACCCCAATTTTGAACTTAACCATTTCCCATTGCTAAGCCTGCTTTTAAATGTCAAAAGTTAAAGTATGAGTTCACACAAAACTGAATGACACTGCACTCCCAGATTTCCCTAATTTTTTATTTCATTATATACAAAAGAAAGTCCACATTCTTTAACAGGACTTTTAAAACTATGAACAGAACTTATCCTACCCTTTATGTGTTTCATGTGTACTGCTCTTTTGCCTACCCATACATTCAAGACCCAGACACACTCATACACTGTGCTTGAACCATCCTTGACTTCTTGCCATTTCTAGAATATGTCTTATACTTACATGACCACAATTCCTTACTCATACTGTTTTCCTGAACTTGAGGAAATCTGAACAAACTAGGGCCCAGATGAAATTCTGTTTTATTTATTGAGAAGGATTTCTCAATAAATATCATCTGTCCAAGCCTTTGCACTTCTATACAGTGCCACTGTGTATGACTTTGGGCCACTTGGTCTTTTTGTGTTGAGTGATTATTCTGTGTACATGCATGCTCATTATGGCATGTTTACTGTGGCCTTCTCTGCAATGGCACTTATCTAGCACATGCTAAGCACTTCGTAAGTGATTTTTAAGATTAAATGATAGGTTGGCTGGGCACGGTGGCTCACGCCTGTAATCCTAGCACTTTGGGAGGCTGAGGACAGTGGATCATGAGGTCAGGAGTTTGAGACTAGCCTGGCCAACATGGTGAAACCCTGTCTCTACTAAAGATACAAAAAATTAGCTGAGCTTGGTGGTGTTTGTCTGTAATCCCAGCTACTCGGGAGGCTGAGGCAGGAGAATCACTTGGTGAAGGTTGCAGTGAGCCAACATTGTGCCATTGTACTCCAACCTGGGTGACAGGGTGAGACTCTGTCTCAAAAAGAAAAAAAAGATAAAACAATAAGTCTTTACAGACTGTATGTAGGTATGTGCTTCACACTAGTGTATATGCTGGAGAAACATGCTTTCTAGAAGAAAAGTTATCAAATGGTAGATGGTTGTTCCTAAAAATTACATGAGAAATATAAGTGCAGTTCTAGTCTAAATCTAGAATCTAGGCTTGTAGATTAACAGGAAACAAGCAGAAGACAAGAATTTTATCGTGATGAACTGTATAACAAACCTCCTCTGACTTCCTGAAGTTTATAAAAATGCTTACATAAAGGAAGCAAGCTCACAGAACAGTTTTTTTTAAAAATTACACAAAAATGTCTCCATAAGCCCCTGGTAAACAAAATGGAAATCTTATGTAATCCTTTCCTGTTGCTGCTGTAACCAATTGCTGCAAATGTAGTGGCATGAAACAACATAAATTTATTATCTTATGGTTCAGAATTTCTTCCAGAAGCCCTAGAAAGAATTCATTGATGTGTCTCTCCCAGCTTCCACAGGTCACCTGCACTCCTTGGCTCCCAGCCTCTTCTTCCATCTTCAAAGCCAGCAGTGTAACATTCAGATCTCTTCTTTTTGACCTCTGCTTCCCATCTCCTGTCTCCCAGTCTCCTCCACTGACCCTCACTCTCCTGCCTCCCTCTTTCTCTTATAAAGATTTTTGTGCATACATTGGGTTCACCTGGATAATGCAGGATATTCTCTCCAGTTTAAGATCCTTAATTTAATCACATCTGCAAACCCCTTTTGCCATATAAAATAATATTTTCACAAGTTCCAGGGATTAAACTGTGGATGTTTTTGGAAGAACATGAGTCTGCCTACCACATCTCATGATAGCAGAAAGAACTCATCTTTCCCAGGTATTCTAATAATCTGGATGGGTGGTCTTTTATATTTTAAATTAATGTTCTATCCAGGGTCATTTTCTTTCCTTGCTTCATTCTTGCCTTCCTTCATTTCTACCCCTCCCTCCTTCCTTCCCTCCTTCCTTCCTTCCTTCCTTCCTTCCTTCCTTCCTTCCTTCCTTCCTTCCTTCCTTCCTCTCTTTTTGTAAGTTTTTACTGAGTCTGTGTATCAGGCACTGTTTTTAGCCTGTTAGTTATACCTGCATAACTCACTTGACCATCTATTACCCCTTTAGCTGTTGCTTCAAGACAAAGCTATTCGGAGAAGACCGTCACCCAAAATGATAATATAATATAATATAACAGCCTTTCATAAACAAGTTTGAGCCTCATTATTTTAGAACTCTCACCGAACACTGAGACATGCAGAATATAGGCAACATGCCAACAGAGGGGCTGCCCTCCAGATATTTACGTTTTTGACAAATGAGACTGTTGCACAGATACATGAAGAAGAGTCTAACAACTGAACAACAGCCTGAATGTGCATGTGCATTAAAAAAGGAAATGAAGCTGGGCATGGTGACGCATGCCTGTAATCGCACCCCTTTAGGAGGCCAAAGCAGGAGGATGGCTTGAGCCCAGAAGTTCAAGACCAGCCTAGGCAATATAGTGAGACACCATCTGTGCAAAAAATAAAAAATTAGCCAAGCATGTGGGTGCACGCCTGTGGTCCCAGCTACCTGGAAAGCTGAGGTAAGAAGATTTCTCGAGCCTGGGAGGTCAAGGTGGCAGGGAGCTGTGATCACACCACTGCACTCCAACCTGGATGACAGAGTGAGACCATGTCTCAGAAAAAAACAAAAAACAAAATTAATGAGCGAGATGCTGACATTTATAAGCTGTTTTTGGTATGCCAAGCAAGGGACTCTCACAGAAATTGCATTTCTAGATGCGGCGAGGTTTGGGGAGTAGAGTGGGAGGGGGAGACAGATTTTTGCCTGGGTGTCACAGCCTCCTGAATTTGCAGTTTCAAATGGCTGCCTTGGCAGTCTCTCATACATTCACTCCCTGTCGCCAGGTCTAAAATAACCAGGGACTGGCAGAAGCCTGGAGCTATTCCTTCCCAGATTTGTAGCATTGTTATTTTTTTTTCCTAAGCTCCACTTGTAGAATGTTGAATGCCAATCCAACTTGCAAAGCCATCTGATACAGGCACATCATCCCGTAAGCATTTCTGACAGTCAGTGTCACTATGCATCTTTTTTATCACCCTTCTTTTTACAAGGTATCACAGATAGCACGCGAAGTTCAACTGTGATTAATAGGACTCTTTCACCATTGACTTCACTGAGCTGCAGCCTACTAAGAAAAATGCAGTTGCTGATAAATCTCATGTGATAAGAACCGTGTTATGTAAGCAGTTCGGGCAGGCGTTTCAGTGCATGTTATTATGACAGGGTGACAGTTTGCAAAGTTCATTTGAATCGACTAGGCCGCTTGTCCAATTGATTTTGCTTCTGTTGAGTGGGGAAAACAAATACTAATAGTACCAAAACCCATGTTTGCATGATAGAGATTATCTGTTTGGTTGTTGGTCTATTTTTTATAACCACTTTTAGAATATTATGCACACTTGGAAAAAAATTGTCTAGTTGTCTTTTCTTTCCTTAGAAATTCATACATCAAAGCTTCTGGTGGAACACTGAAACAAAACATTTAAAATTGTCTGGGAAACTTTGAAGAGGGAAGAGGAAAATGCAATTGTTCCATGTAGACCTTTTTTTTTTTTTTTGAGGCAGATTCTCGCTCTGTCACCAGGCTGTAGTGCAGTGCCACAATCTCCGCTCACTGCAACCTCCGCCTCCCAAGTTCAAGCGATTCTCCTGCCTCAATCTCCTGAGTAGCTGGAATTACTGGCATACGCCACCATGTCTGGCTAATTTTTTGTATTTTTAGTAGAGATGGGGTTTCACTATGTTGGCAAGGCTGGTCTCAAACCCCTGACCTCTGGTTGCCTTGGCTTTTTGAAGTGCTGTGCTGGGATTACAGGCATGAGCCACCGCACCCAGCCTTTGTAGACTTTTGATGCACAAACCATACATGGGGGAGGGTTTAGGATGTCAAGATGTACATGTGCATAAGATTTATGAATAACATAGCAAATGATTTACATTACTGAATTTCTAAATGACAAGAGATGTAAATGGTGAAAAATCACCTTGGGTTAGATGGGAGCAGAAAGAACGTAAACATTCCTTCCAGGTATGACTTGCTTACTGGACACATTCCGAAGGAAATTTAAATGTGTGCGCAGCATGGGAAGAGCATGGCGCAGGCACCCCTGTAGACTGAATTCTCTTGGGGGATGAGTTGGGGGAACAGTTTCATCTCACACCATAACTTTAAGCATAGCTAAAAATTACCATGTGGTTATAGAGCAGTATTCAATTATAAGGACCAGTTAGATCAGTGAATTTGGATATTTCTGAGACTAACAAATGGAAAACAGAGACTCTGTTTTACATAAAAGATTGTTTGTAGGTAAAGAAAAAAGCAAGACATACCTTATCCAGCCTCATTCAGAAACTCTGTGTTCCCTGAGCCTAGGGCTGAAGCCTTCTGGGAAAGTCTGCATGCCCCAGGCTTGAACAATGTTTTCATACCTCCATGCCTTCACCTGATCTATTCTCTCTACCTCAAACACTCTTTTTTTCTAGTAACCTTGGGCTTGCCCTTCAAGACCCAGAGCAAACAGTTGTTACCATCTCTCACCAAAATTAGTGAGTGACTTCTTTTCTGAAACCTTTCAGCACGTTGTACATGTATCTTTTATAACTGATTCGTTATTTATCTACAACGCGGTCTGTCTCCTCCAGTAGATAAGAGGCTTCTTGGAGTGGGGACCATATCCCTCTCATCTTTGTCTTCCTGCCCTACCCAAGCAAATCATAGACTCTTAGTGCTTATTAAATAATTGAATGAATTTGTGCCCAGAGAAGGAACACCAACCAGTCCAAGAGACACCCCATCACCCTCCTTTGATTTCTTCTCTTGTCAAACATGCAAAAGTCTTAACGTAAAACCTTCTGTGATGAAGAAAGCAGAAGAGGTTGTGAAACTTAAAATCCTGTAATATAAAATGTTCATGTGGGTAGATCCAACAGAGAAGAAACTAAGCCTAAGGGATTTTCACTCTGAAATCCATGGATTTGCTTTCTTGTTGTTTTCACCTCTTCCCAGTAACGCCGTGTGATGGAGGCATTTCACAGGGGTTAACCTACACCTAATGAAGTTTCAAAGAAATCATATACTGTACCCCACTTATGGGGCTCTGAGATTTTTCTTTTCTAGGCAGCATGATACAAAACAGTGATAAATAGGCTGATGTTTGTCACTGAAGGTAATACCTTTTAAAATAAAATTTTTTTGCTGTCCCTAAGCAAGTATATATTATTGTGAGTAGTTTCTTCATTAAAATCAGAGGTTTTAAACATACTCTATCAGAACTGGAGAATGTCTGATCACCAGAAACATGCAAGATTCAGGTGATACATTTTCTCTCAAAAGACCTCTAGCAGTCTCTGGCCCATGTCAGTCTGACTTTTGCTTTGTAACAAAACTCATGAGCAAATGTGCAGATCTAGCCTGGCTTGAGCACTGATATTAAGAACTTAATTCTGCCACCTCCAAGCATATACGTGCTGGTCAAGAAAACATAAAGTATCCTTCCTCCTGCCCCGGCCCTAGGAGGGGAGCATTACACAAGAGTATTGCATAGGAGAGTCTTCCAAAGTAGCACTCTGATTCTAAGAAAAGTCATAGCCCATCTGGAATCTTCAGGGACCATTTCTCTTCCTGGAAGAGTGTACAGTCTTTCCTGTGCATGATAAATGTGGGGAATGTACACGAGGAGAGTCCTATACCAATGTGGATCACCATTCATCTTTATCTTCTATGCTAAAATCAAAAGTATACAGTTTCCTGAGATGGAAACAATGGGGTCAGGGTCACAAGGAGGAGGGTTTTTTTCCCCCAAACTGCAACTGATAGAATTTTAGTGGCACGTGGATATGGTGAGTTCTCATGACTTTTTTCTCTTTAGTTCAAAGTAAGAGTAAAATCAACAGCCAAAGAGAAGGAGAATAATGACCTGTCAGGTTTGAAGATGATCTACACAGGTATTGGCCAGCTTTGTGGAAATCAGGGGTATTTCCATATAGCTTTATATCTAGGCATGGATTGCTCAAGGGTGAATTGTCTACATCACGGACAGTAAGGTAGAAAGGAAGGTCCACAGACTCAGAATTAAGGACATGGGAATGCGTGCCCCCCCCACCCCTCACCAGCTGCTGGTCTAGACCAACTTACAAGAGTGACTGAGCTTTGCAAAATGTCATGGCAAAAAAATGCTTTGTCAACTACAAAGCATAGTATAAAATTCAGTTGTGCGTTATTACAATTATTGAAATGATTACTTTATAATTTTACTGATTTTCCCCATAGTCTGATGGACATGGATGAAATTTAGGGTTGTTTAGGATTTGCCCATTTCTTGAAAGTAAACTTTGTGTGGACCACTAAGCACCTCTCTGCCTTGGAAGGTAGCACTTTCGCTGAGAGGTGAAGCTGGTTTTAGTTGTTCTCCATATCTGTGTGCAAAGTGTTTCTTCCATTTCCACAACAGAGAAGAGATGGGAAAGTGATTAAAGAGACCAGCATAGGCTGGGCACTGTGGCTCACACCTGTAATCCCAGCACTTTGGGAGGCCAAAGTGGGCGGATCGCCTGAGGTCAGGAGTTCAAGACTAGCCTGACCAACATGGTGAAACCCCTTCTTTACTAAAAATACAAAAATCAGCTGGGCATGATGGCAGTGCCTTTAATTCCAGCTACTCGGGAGGCTGAGGCAGAAGAATCGCTTGAACCTGGGAGGTAGAGATTGCAGTGAGACGAAATTGCGGCATTGCACTCCACCCTGGGAGACAAGAAGGAGACTTCATCTCAAAAAAACAGCATAGTATTCAGTGTAATTTTTTTCATATGTTTAAAGTTATTTCCAGACGATTAGACATATAGACTCCAGGTGAGAACAAATGTAAGTAATTTTTGGATTATCTGTTTAGGATTATTTGTACTGCCTTCCCATATATTAATGTAAGCAACTGGGAATAGACTGCTGTTCACTCTCTCTCATATAAATCCTTAGCCAAATAAGGGCATCTGGGGAGCAAGCAACACTAACTTACCCTGATAGGCAAACTCTATGGAAGAAATGCTGTTCCTTCCTCCAAGACAAAGTTGAAAGAATAGCTCTTATTATTGTACATACCAAAATCTCAAAGATTTCTCTGTCATCATCATCATTATTGTCATCATCAGTAGCAGCACCTTTTACTGAATTTCTTCTCTGTGCCAGATGGAACACTAAATACTTACAAACATTAGAGCTTATAATTTCATCCTTGCAACAACCCTGAGAGGTATGTGTCATATTTCTCATTTTTCAAATGAACAAACAGCTGCTCAGATGTTGACATGACTCAGACATGAGCTTTTAAGAGGCAGAGCTGGACTTCAACCCAGACTTGACTTCAGGCCTCGGTTCATTCCATGACTCAATGTAGCTGCTTCACTGTTTATTAGCTGCACGGGCAGACAGGATGGATTTACAGAGCAACAGGCCTCAAGGTCAGATCACCTCTGGCTTCTGGTCTCGATTCTGTCACTTATTACCTCTGTGATCTTGGAAGAGTCTGTTAATCACTCTAAGTCTGTTGTCTCATCTGTAAAGTGTTAAATTGGGCCGTCAATCCTTGCAGGATCATTGGGAGGAGCAAATGACACAGTATATATTGAGTGCTAGAAAAATCTAACGTCTGACAACCATTCTCTCTTGAGCGGCACTGCTTGCAAGGCTTATTCTTTAAAATATGTTTGCCTTAATGATTTTCTATTATTTCAAGACATAAACATTCATCAAGTAGCACAAGCAATGATATGCAAAAAAAAAAACCTTTATATAATTAGAGCCCACATAAATAGAAACTCTTGTTTCAGGTTGCTTTCTTGAACTCCACTTTTGAGAGCAAGAAATAATTAAGAAAGTAAGACATAAGTAAGAAAAGAAGCATAGAGGTAAGCATAGATTTGCTAAAAACCCAAACAACGTCTAGAATATTTTAGGGTCACAATCAGGTTTAGGCAGGAAGCTTCCTTAGAGACTAGAGATGTCCAGTTACTTAGCCAAGGTCACTCACCCACCCGGGCCCAAGTTCCGATGCTCTACCCTGTGGTTGGTCTTTCTACCTCATCCCCCAGAGCTCCTCATCTCCTTGGCCTGATCTGGAGCACACATTCATGTTCAGCAAGAGAGTTCTTCAGATTGCCTCCATCCACAAACGGAAGGCACCCTTTTTTGTTCCTGTAGACTGAGCCAACTCAGTGAATTGCTTCACACGTAAGAGTTTCAACCACAAAGTCTACAAATAGAAATCTCCGTTTATCAAAATGTCCCATTCTGCATTCATTCTCATTAGTGAAGCTTTCATTGTTGTTATTTGCCTTCTGTAGTAATGGAAAATAAGTTCCCATTGTGATTTGAACTATCTGGGACATGCAGTGAACTTGGACAATGTGTCAGGTCTACTGCCAGGCTCTACATGTTGTTTCAATTCACTGGAAAACTTCCAGCCTCACTCCTAAGTTTTGTAAATCTACCATGGAGGAAGACATTGGGTATTGACACAGAGGAGAAAAAGCACATAGAGATGATTTTTGTTGTTATTGTGTAAAGCTAACTCAGGAAAATGTGTTTGTCAAGGAGGATGGAGCTTGGTTATTCCTTACATTTGGGTGGAGGTGATAGGACTTGAAAGTCAAACGAAGAAAGAGGAAAATGTTGATATCTTTTTTTTTTGTCATCCTTCTTTTCTTATGGTTGTTTTCTCTTCATTGTATCCTTCCTAACACTGGCTCCTTGTGGACTCCCTGGATAACTTTAGAGCAGAACATTCTAACACTTTGCTTTGAAGTGAGAATTGGAATTAACTGCCCTTTAAAATACAGCAAGAAATTAATCCAGCCCAAATCCCAATGAGGGCGGTCAATAAAATTCTTCTTATTTTGCAGAGGCAGGGCATTTCACACAGAGACACAAGAGAGGGTGGATTACTCACTCAAGGCCACACAGCAAGTTACTAAGCAGCTTGACTGTAATTACACATAGAGAAAGAACTTAATTATCTGAGCCCTAAGATTATCGAAGTGCCATTATACATGAGGCTTCCAACAGTTCCTTTGCCATCCAAGTGGTTTCCAGATCAACTCTCATGAGGTCAACAGCTTAAACCCAGGAGTCAGGCAGGAGTAGGATGCAAGATTTACAAGTCACCACTGTGGACTTGTGTGGGGCTGCAGGACCTAAAACTATGGCCTTGTCTACTGTACAAGGTTCCCAGAGCAAACCCAGTCTAGGAAGGTGTATTCATCCGTACCCACATTGCTATAAAGAAATACCTGAGACTGGGTAATTTATAAAGAAAAGTGGTATAATTGGCTCATGGTTCTCCAGGCTGTATGGGAATCATAGTGGCTTCTGCTTCCGAGAAGACCTTAGGAAGCTTTCAATCATGGCAGAAGGCAAAAAGGGAGTGGGACACCTCACAAGGTGGAAGCAGGAGCAAGAGATAAATGAGGGAGGTGGTATACACTTTTAAACAACCAGATCTCATGAGAGCTCACTCACTATCACAAGAACAGCAGCAAGGGGATGGTGCTAAACCATTCATGAGAAACCTCCCCCATGATCTAATCACCTCCCACCAGGCCCCACCTCCAACACTGGGGATTACAACTGAACATGAGATTTGGGTGGGGACACGGATCCAAACCATATCAGAAGGCAAGCACTGGGTACTCTTCATGGTTTCTGGAATCAGAGTTCTTGGAGTAGAATGACTGTGTTAACCATAACAGAAATGAACGTGAGACATTTTTAATGACAGCAGACAATTACAATAACAAAAAAAGTTTTTAACCTGATTCTTATAGGCCAAAAAAAAAAAAGCCAAGTGATAGATTTTTCATTTTGGGCAAAAAAAGAGTTGGAAGTAATCTCAGAAGTTTACCACTTTGGGCGAGAGGCCAACATTTGAAGTGCAGAGAGGAGGTATAATGTGAACTTTAAAATGAATTATAAAGAGTCAAATAGAATAAAATTGGGGTCTGGGAGTTGGTAACATGTTACTGGATTTCTGATGATGAATCCTCTCACCAGCTCAAGGGCACCAACTTGATGGTTTTAATGTAATGTCTAAAATGACTAAGCTTTGATATTGTAAGTAGCCTGACCACATCGTGAGATGAGATTCTGAGTAACTTGATTTGGCTGGCATTGTTCTGAAGTGGATCCACTTTATCAAAGCCACAGATACAAGGCACAGTTGAAAAGATAATGTGAAAATTCCTTTAGCACACAGACATTCCAGGCCCTGGTTTCAATCACACCAGTAGGATGGAATTTTAGGCAGTTGATAATAAAATTTGTCTGAACTTAGGAAATGTACAATTAACTGGAAAGAGGGGTCTACTATGATTGACTATAAAATGTGCCACCTGAAAGAAAAAAAAATGAATTGAGCACAGGCAGCCTGTCAGGCATCATATTTATAAATGGTGCTAATCCCATTCGTAAACTTAGAGTGCAGGGCAGTAGGTTTCTACCTTGTGGTGAATTCACTCTGTTGATGGGCACACCAGAAATCTAATATGATTTCATACTCTGTTTATAAACTGGAAAATGTCCTTTTAAAACTCCCAGTACTGTGTTTGCAAATACTTTCTCTTACATTGCTCCACTTGTGGTCTCCAGGTAATATTATGAAGTGAAACTTATCATAATATGAGTCCGTATTCAATAAGAACCAAATGTGCTAGCTACTATATGCCTGGCACTGTACTGAGTGATATCACATTAAATCCTTACGAGAGTCCAGATTTACCTGCATTTCACAGAGGAGATACTGAGATGCAAAGGTGACATAACCTGGCTGAAGTTGCACAGCTGATTGGTATGTTAGAGAACCAAGATTTGGACCCAGGATATCAAACCCCTGAGCCCAGCTGCCTCCTGATGTCCTTTATGGACTTACCCCATAAAGATATTTTCCCAAGAAAGAAATATTCACCATCTTGATGTGAATTTGACTGTATTATCCACCCTATACATTTTTGACCTTACCTGGAATTGAGCAGAAGATGTAGCTTAAATGCATTCTAGGGTTTGATGGAAAGTAGAAATTGTGAGCAACAAACCTGAGAATCTAGCTGAAGAGATTTCCAAGAAAAAATGTAGAAAGTATGGCCTGTTTTCACCTTGTTGCTTATAACAAAATGAGAGCAGAAACAGAAAAAACGAGGAAGAACTATGAAACAAAGAAGGACCAGTAGTTGATTTGGAAAATTTTCAACCTATTCAGATAATATGCTCCAGACAATGTGGCCAAGGGTGTGGCTGGACAAATCTTTTCCAGTTCAAGAAAATTTCAATTTCACAATTTATTTTCCAGTCCCAAAAAATTCAACTGCAGGGTATCTGCTTCTGACCTAGATGGAGTATCATGGACTAGATTTATTCTCCTGTCTGATGAAAAACCAAAAACATGAGCAAAATATATTAAATACATTTTTAACATATATTAATAAATTATACTTTTGGGAAAAAAATAGTTTGCAAGGCACTCGACGACAGGCAATGAAGGGCAGTGATCTTTCAGAGATGGGAAACAAATGGGATGAACTCTAAGCTCCCCAGGCTTGCTGCTTTGGGAGAGTTTCCAGGCTATGGCTTAAGGTATTTGGAAGGGGAAGAAGGAGGCTGGTAGACTCCATTAGTTAAGGAAACAAAGCAGAGAGTCCAAGAAGATTAAGGTGGCTAGAATTCACAGGAGAGTACTAGAGAGCTGAGAGCTATGTAGTGTGAAAACTTCAGAGATCTGTAGAAAGTCCCCCTTTAGGACTTAGCTTCGTACTGACTGATGTATGTATGTAAAGAAACTACTGGAAGCTGGGGAGATAACCACTTGAAAGGATTAAAGTTAACAGTGACTGCTAGTCACACAGGGCTGAAAATAGTGCCCATTCCCATCAGTCAGACAGGAACACCTCAATATCCACAGGGCAGTGGGTACAGCACATAGAAGGGTCTTGCGTCCACAATGGAGGTCATAAGCCATTAATTAAGCAAGATCCAATTATATGCTGCTTGCAAGAAGTGCACTGCCAATATAAAAATATAAACAGATTACAAGGGAAAGGATAAAAAAAGATACACTATGTGTACTGGGTTGAATAGTGTCTGTGAAGAATTCATGTCTACCCAGAATCTCGAATATGACCTTATTTGGAAATAGGGTCTTTGGAGATATAATTAGTTAAGATAGGGGCACACTAGATTAGGATGGGCCCTAAATCCAATATGGCTGGTATTCTTATAAGAAGAAAAGAGGAGACACAGAGGCACAGACAACACACATAAAAGGACAGGTGACAACAGAGGCAGAGACTCTAGAGATGAAGCTGCCAGCCAAGGAATACCAAGGGTTCTCAGCAAACACCAGAAGGTAGGAAGAGGCAAGATGTTACTCCCTGGAATCTTCAGACCAGAGGATGACCCTACCAACATTCAGTCTCAAACTTTAAGCTTCTAGAATTGTGAGAGAATAAATTTCTGTTGTTTGAAGGCACTTTGTTTCTGGTACAGATGCCCCTTGACTTAGGACAGGGTTCCATCCTGATTAACCCATTCTGAAGTTGAACAATTGTAAGTTGAACCACCATCAGACTGGGACCATCTGTAATTAGTAATGATAGTCTTAGGAAACTAATGTTGATTTTTGTACTGGGAAATGGGGTGCTATTGTGCAAATACCTAATAATGTGAAAGTGGCTGTGAAATTGGGTAATGGGTAAAGGCTGGAAGAATTTTAAGATACCATGAGAGAAAAAGACCAGAATTCCTTGAAGACATTGTTGGTAGAAATACAGGCACTAAAGATGTTTCTGGTGAAGGCTCAGTAAGAAGTGAAGACCATGGTAGAGAAAGCATCTATCATTTTAGAGAATGCCTATATCATCATGAACAGATTGTTGGCAGAAATTAGAATATTTCAGGTGCTTCTGGTGAGGTCTCAAAAGAAATATGTTATCAGGCATGAGAGGAAAGGAGATGCTTTTTAGAAAGTGATAGAAAATGTAGCTGAATTACCTTCTAGGGTTTGGTGGAAAGTAGAAATTGTAGCAACAAACTTGGGAATTTAGCTGAAGAGATTTCCAAGAAAAATGTAGAAAATGTGGGCTGTTTTCTCCTTATTGCTTATGGCAGAATGAGAGAGAATGGAAAAAATTATTGAGGGAGTAACTATTAAACAAAGAAGGACGGCACTTGATTTGGAAAATTCTCAACCTATCCAGAAAATATGCTCGAGACAATGTGGTCAAGGGTGTGGCTGGACAAACCTTTGCTGAGGAGATGAGGCCTATGACTCATGGACCCAAGCAACCATCTCAGCAGAGGCCAGCAATAGAGATGGGTCATCCAGGAAGGATCCGTGCAGAATCTTCTTGTGTAATGGTATGGACCTCACAGCAGGCACAGGAGAGCAACAAGCTTTCTGAGAACATTATATCAGCAGAAACACTGACTGCTTGTACTGAAGGGAACAGAGCAGAATGAAATGAAAGAAGGAGGTTGAACTTGTAGGTTTCTACAGGCAGAAAACAGGCTGATAGAACTGCTCAACTACAAACATGTTCTACCTTTCTAGAAAAAGAAAAGAAAGACATCCAGAGGCAGAGGCTAGAAAAGTGGACATAAATGAGAGGCCAATGTGGTCTCTGTAGGTCCAGAAACAGTGACTGGTTCAGTCTTCGTGGGCTTAGAGGGTGGATCAAGCCACAAAGAATATTATCTGGCCCTAAAGATTAATGGAACCTTCTCTGTTGGGGTTCAAACCTACTTTAGACCAGTAACCCCTTATTTCTTCAATTTTCTCCCTTTTAGAATGGGAAAGTCTATTGTATGCCTGACCCACCATTGTATGTTGGAAGCAGATAACTTGTTTTCTAGTATCACAGGTCCACAGACAGATGAGAATTTTCCCACTTTGGATCATACACATTGTCTCACCAAAACTTATTTATGTGAATTATATGATGCTATTTGGAACCTTTTGAGCTGATGCTCTTCAGAGGGAGCATGTGTAGGCCAATAGCTTGATTTTGGACTTCTGGCCTCCAGAAATTTGAGAGAATAAATTTATATTGCTTAAGCCACCTATTTTCTGATAATTTCTTATATCAGTCTTAAGAAACTAATACCCAAATCAAAAGTAAGCTTGAGCGGCTCTATTAGTAGTAGACAAAGTTAGTTTCAGAGCAAAGACTATTTCCAGGGATAAAGAGGGTCATCTGATAATCATAAAATGGTCAGTTCATCAGCTAATCAAGAATATATCATCATTCTAAATTATAGTGCCTCTAATAACATATTTTCAAAATACGTGGAACAAACACTGATAGGAGAAACAGACAAATCCACCATAGAGTTTTCAACATTCCTCTTCAATAATTGATAGAACAAATAGACAGGAAATCAGTAAGGATATAAAAGATTTGAACAACCCGTGAAACAACCTGACCTAATTGACATTTATGAAGCATCACACCCAACAACAGAATTCACATTCTTTTTAAGTGCACATAGAACATTTAGCAGAATAGTTCATACCCTGGCCCATAAAACAAGTCTCAATGAATTTAAAAATATTAAAGTGATGCAAGATATGTAAATGATAAAAATATTGAATTATAAATCAGTAGGACATCTCCAAATATTTGAAGCTAAAAATAAAACATTTCTGCATAACGAATGGGTCAAATACATCAAATGGTCATTAGAAATTATTTTAACTGAATAGATAAAGAAATACAGCACAGCCAAAGAATGCCCCTAAAGCAGTATTGTGGGGGACCTGTTAGCTCTAAACCTCTATGGTTAGAAACAAAAAAAGTCTCAAATCAATTACTTCAGCTTCCACATTAAGAAACTACAAAAAGAAGAGCTAATTAAACAGAAAATAAGTGAAAGAAAGGATATAATGAAAGTCAAAGTGGAACTGAAAACAGAAAATTGATGAAACTAAATGCTGATTCTTTGAGAAGACTGATAAAATTGCCAAACAGATTTATGGAGTGGGGTGGGGGAAAAAAAGCACAGTTTATGAATATAGAAAATGAAAGAGGTGATATCATTAGAGATTATACGGGCATTAAAAAGATAATCATGGGTATTATGACAACTTTATGCCAATAGATTTGACAGCCTAGATCAGGGATGAGCAAGCTTTGTCTGTAGAGGACTAGATAGTATTTTTGGCTTTTACAACCACAAGTGGTCTATGTCATGTTTTTTTTCTCCCAACCTTTAAAAATGTAAAAAAATTCTTAGCTTACAGACTGTACTAGTCCTTTCTCACACTGCTGTAAAGAAATACCTGAGACTGGGTAATTTATAAAGAAAAGAGGTTTAATTGGCTCATGGTTCTGCAGGCTGTACAGGAAGCATAGCTGGGGAGGCCCCAGGTAACTTATGGTTATGGTAGAAAGTGACCAGGAAGCTAGAGCAGGAGGAAGAGGAGGTGGGGAGGTGCTACGCACTTTTAAAGGACCAAATCTCACAATAACCCACTCACTGTCACGAGAACAGCACTAAAGGGAAATCTGCCCCTGTGATCCAGTCACCTCCCACCAGGCTCTACCTCCAACATTGGGGATTACAATTTGATGTGAGATTTGGGTGGGGACACAGACCAAAACCATGTCCCAGACTAAGAGCCAACCCTTGTCTTAAATGAAATAGACAAATTCCTTGTAAGATACAAGTTTTCAGAACTCACTCAACAAGAAATATATAACCTGACTTTCCATATCGAATAAGAAATTGGATTTTATTTCTGAGGACTCTGTTCTGTTCCATTGGTCTATATCTCTGTTTTGGTAACAGTACCATGCTGTTTTGGTTACTGTAGCCTTGTAGTATAGTTTGAAGTCAGGTAGCGTGACGCCTCCAGCTTTGTCCTTTTGGCTTAGGATTGTCTTGGCAATGCGGGCTCTTTTTTGGTTCCATATGAACTTTAAAGCAGTTTTTTCCAATTCTGTGAAGAAACTCATTGGTAGCTTGATGGGGATGGCATTGAATCTATAAATAACCTTGGGCAGTATGGCCATTTTCATGATATTGATTCTTCCTATCCATGAGCATGGTATGTTCTTCCATTTGTTTGTGTCCTCTTTTATTTCACTGAGCAGTGGTTTGTAGTTCTCCTTGAAGAGGTCCTTTACATCCCTTGTAAGTTGGATTCCTAGGTATTTGATTCTCTTTGAAGCAATTGTGAATGGAAGTTCATTCCTGATTTGACTCTCTGCTTGTCTGTTACTGGTGTATAAGAATGCTTGTGATTTTTGCACATTAATTTTGTATCCTGAGACTTTGCTGAAGTTGCTTATCAGCTTAAGGAGATTTTGGGCTGAGACGATGGGGTTTTCTAAATATACAATCATGTCATCTGCAAACAGGGACAATTTGACTTCTTCTTTTCCTAACTGAATACCCTTGATTTCTTTCTCTTGCCTGATTGCCCTAGCCAGAACTTCCAACACTATGTTGAATAGGAGTGGTGAGAGAGGGCATCCCTGTCTTGTACCAGTTTTCAAAGGGAATTTTTCCAGTTTTTGCCCATTCAGTATGATATTAGCTGTGGGTTTGTCATAAATAGCTCTTATTATTTTGAGGTACGTTCCATCAATACCGAATTTATTGAGCGTTTTTAGCATGAAGGGCTGTTGAATTTTGTCAAAAGCCTTTTCTGCATCTATTGAGATAATCATGTGGTTCTTGACTTTGGTTCTGTTTATATGCTGGATTATGTTTATTGATTTGCGAATGTTGAACCAGCCTTGCATCCCAGGGATGAAGTCCACTTGATCATGGTGGATAAGCTTTTTGATGTGCTGCTGAATCCGGTTTGCCAGTATTTTCTTGAGGATTTTTGCATCGATGTTCATCAGGGATATTGCAGCCATCTGATCGTTGACAAACCTGAGAGAAACAAGAAATGGGGAAAGGATTCCCTATTTAATAAATGGTGCTGGGAAAATCGGTTAGCCATAAGTAGAAAGCTGAAACTGGATCCTTTCCTTACTCCTTATACGAAGATTAATTCAAGGTGGATTAGAGACTTAAATGTTAGACCTAATACCATAAAAACCCTAGAAGAAAATCTAGGTAGTACCATTCAGGACATAGGCATGGGCAAGGACTTCATGTCTAAAACACCAAAAGCAACGGCAGCAAAAGCCAAAATTGACAAATGGGATCTCATTAAACTAAAGAGCTTCTGCACAGCAAAAGAAACTACCATCAGAGTGAACAGGCAACCTACAGAATGGGAGAAAATTTTTGCAATCTACTCATCTGACAAAGGGCTAATATCCAGAATCTACAAAGAACTCAAACAAATATACAAGAAAAAAACAAACAACCCCATCAAAAAGTGGGGAAAGGATATGAACAGACATTTCTCAAAAGAAGACATTCATACAGCCAACAGACACATGAAAAAATGCTCATCATCACTCGCCATCAGAGGAATGCAAATCAAAACCACAATGAGATACCATCTCACACCAGTTAGAATGGCAATCATTAAAAAGTCAGGAAACAACAGGTGTTGGAGAGGATGTGGAGAAATAGGAACACTTTTACACTGTTGGTGGGATTGTAAACTAGTTCAACCATTATGGAAAACAGTATGGCAATTCCTCAAGGATCTAGAACTAGATGTACCATATGACCCAGCCATCCCACTACTGGGTATATACCCAAAGGATTATAAATTATTCTACTAGAAAGACACATGCACACGTATGTTTATTGCGGCACTATTCACAATAGCAAAGACTTGGAATCAACCCAAATGTCCATCTGTGACAGACTGGATTAAGAAAATGTGGCACATATACACCATGGAATACTATGCAGCCATAAAAAAGGATGAGTTTGTTTCCTTTGTAGGGACATGGATGCAGCTGGAAACCATCATTCTTAGCAAACTATCACAAGAAGAGAAAACCAAACACCGCATGTTCGCACTCATAGGTGGGAACTGAACAATGAGATCACTTGGACTCGGGAAGGGGAACATCACACACTGGGGCCTATCATGGGGAGGTGGGAGGGGGGAGGGATTGCATTGGGGAGTTATACATGATATAAATGATGAATTGATGGGTGCTGACGAGTTGATGGGTGCAGCACACCAACATGGCACAAATATACATATGTAACAAACCTGCACGTTATGCACATGTACCCTAGAACTTAAAGTATAATAAAAAAAAAATTGAATTTTAAATTTTCTCACAAAGGAAACTACAAACCAGAGTATTTCACTGATAAATTCTACAAATATTTAAAAAAAGAAATGATACCAATTCTACACAAACTCCTCCAGAAAATTAAAAGAGGGAATGCTTTCCAATTCATTCTATGAGATAAGCATCACCCTGTTAGCACAAG
Source organism: Rhinopithecus roxellana (assembly GCF_007565055.1). Lineage (NCBI taxonomy): Eukaryota > Metazoa > Chordata > Mammalia > Primates > Cercopithecidae > Rhinopithecus > Rhinopithecus roxellana. Next base: position 86,896,369 of record NC_044559.1, read on the forward strand.
CAAAGGTGCTACAAGAAAAGAAAGCTAAAGATCAGTATCCCTGGTGAACATAGATGTAAAATTCTAAACAAAAGTTTAGTAAATTGAATCCAACAATTTATAGAAAGTGACATTCATCATAATCATTAGGGGTCTGATTTGTATAACATTCCAAAAGCAATTTATATAATTTATCACATTAATAAGCTAAAGGAGAAAAACCACATAATCATCTCAATAGATGGAGAAAAGGATTTGACAAAACTCTACATTCATTCGTGATAAAAATTATCAGCAAACTAGGAATAGAAGGGAAAGTTCTCAACCTGAAACTTCCTTAATCTAGTAGCAGAAAATTCCCTGCTGCTATAGAGTTTAATAGGGAAAGACTGAGTCTTTTTTCTCCAAGATCAGGAACAAGACAATGAGTCTGCCCTCTCCACTCCCATTCAATATTCTATTGCAGGTTGTAGCCAGCATGGTCAGAAAGAATGCAATATAAAATACGACATAAAAGACACTTACATCGAAAAGAAAGAAATTAAACTGTCTTTCTGCAGACAGCATGATTGTCGATGTAGAAAATTGAAAAAAAAATCTTAATAAAAAAGCTACTAGAACTAATAAGTTAAGTTTCACAAGTTGGCAAGGTACAAGATATATAAATAGAAGTAAATAGTATTTCTGTATACTGTACCTGTTATTCCTTCAAAAGTTTTAAGTATTGGGGGATAAATCTGACAAAAGAGGTGAAAATCTGTACACTGAAAACACAAAACATTGGAGAGAAATTAGAGAAGACCTAAATAAATGGACACACTGAATTTATGGGTCAGAAGACTCAATAGTGTTAACACATGAATTCTCCACAAAAAAAAAAAGATCTATAGATTGAATGCAATACCGGTCAACACCCCAAGGACTTTTTGGTCGAATTTTCTGATAAATTCATGTGGACATAGGACCTAAAATAATCAAATAGCTTTGACAGAGAAGAACAAAGTTGGGAGGCTAACAGTGTATGATTTCAAGATGTTTTATCAAGTTGCAGTGATCAGGACAGTGTGGTCTTGACACAAAGATAGATTAATCAAGGCAGCAGAATAGAAAACCTACATATATCAAGCAAAGAGACCTTACATATCTGGACAACTGATTTCCCACAAAGGTGCAAAGCCAATGAAGTGGGAAAAGAATGAATTTTTCAACATATGACAGTGAACCAATTAGACATCCACATACAAATAAACTTTAATCCTTGCATCACTTTAATATTAACTCAATATGGCCACAGACCTAATATAAGGCTTCACATTATAAAACATTTAGAAGAAAACATTGGAGAAAAATTTTTGTGACTTTGAGTAGGCAAAGAGTTCTCAGATACAGCTCTAAAAGCGTGATTCAACAGCTAGTGCACCGGACTTCACTAAAGTTTTTTAAAACTCATTTTATTTGAGAGACATCAATAAGAGAACGAAAAGAGAAGTTACAGACTAGGAGAAAATATTACTACATTTATATATCCGATGAAGGAATTGTGTCCAGAACATGTTAGGTTTGTGCTAAAATAATTGCAGTTTTTGCCTTTACTTTCAATGTATAAAGAATCCTTTCAACTATATGTATAAGGGTTTTTGCCATTACTTTCAATGTATAAAGAATACTTTCAGCTATAAAGAAACCCTGACAATTCAACAATAAGAAAACAAGCAACCCATTTTTTTGTAATTGGGCAAAAGATTTGAATAGGCGTTTCACCAAAGATACACAAATGTCAAATAAGCACGCAGAAAGATTCTCAATATCATTAGTTATTAGTAAAATGCAGATTAAATGTACAGTGAGCTACCACTATCCCCAGTTTTGAATGACTAAAATTAAAAATACCAAGTCATAGTGAGAGCGGAAGTACTAGAGTTCTCATATACTCTCACACACTGTTGGTAGGAATGTAAAATAGTACACTCTCACCTTTGCTTTAGAAAACAGTTCAGCTGTTTCTTAAAAAGTTAAATACACATCTACCATTTGATACAGCTATTCTACTCCTAGATGTTTACTCAAAAGCAAGGAAATAATACAGTTTTGATAGATGTGTACATGAATGTTCATAGCAACTCTATTTGTAAGAGTCAACAAAAAGGAACCCACATGTTCCTCAAGAAAAATATCGACACATAAGCCTCATGGTCTACTCATACAATTGAATGCTACTCAGCAATGAATCCTGTAATAACTGTGCTAAGTAAAAGAAGCCAGGCCAAAAAATGGGTACGTACCATAGGATTCTATTTATATACAATTCCAGGAAATGGAAACTTACTGAGAGTGAAGGAAGGCAGATCAGTGGTTACTTGGGGACAGGGAAGGGATGGGAGGAAAGGATTACAAAGGGGCAGAAGGAAACCTTTGGAGTTGTTAGGTGTGTTTACTATGTTGGTTATGGCAATAGCTTCATGGGTGTAAATTTATGAAGTCCTGTACGTTAAGTGGGTGTAGTTGATCATCTGTCAGTTATACCTTAGTAAAGCTCAGGAAAGGAGGGAAGGTGGGGAGGGGAAGAGAGGAAGTGAGGAAGGAAGGAGAGGAAGGGAAGATGGAGAGGAGAGAGAGAAAGAAAGGGAGGGAGGAGAGGAAAGAAGAAGAGGAAGCGAATATGGACAGGAGAGAGAGGGAAGAAGGGAGGGAGGGAAAAGAGGTAGGGAGGGAGAAGAGGGAAAGAAGGAGGGAAGAAGGAAGGAAGGGAGGGAGGGAAGATGAGAAGAAGGGAGGGAGAAAGGAGAGGAAAGAGAGGAAGAAAGAAAGGAGAGAATGCGAAAGAAGGGAAATTTCAGCTATCAGAGAACTGGTCTAGGAGCTTAGGTTAGTGAGAGGAAAGTGAGATTTCTTTGGAGCTCCTCAATACCATTTCCTAATCTCAGTAAGACTGGCCCTGACTATGCGTATCAGCTAAGTGACATGTTCCACCGGAATACTAGCTCACATTATTCCATTTCCATTTATTTTGTATAATGCCCCTGCAATATCTGTGAGACATGAGGGTTCTACCAGTCCACTGTCCCAGAAAAATCTGACCTATCTGCTCCCAGATGTCAGATGAAAACGGTGATGGCTATATACAACTCAGCCACATTTGTCATCTAGGACAGAGTTTTTGTTAGTACACATACCTCCTTACTTTCTACTTACCCCTCACTGTGGAGAATTCTATTAATGATGGAACTTTCCAATAAGCAAACCCAATTGATGAAAATACAAATGTATAAAACAGATAAAGAAGAAATGGATCATATTTCTTACAAAAAGAGTCCAAAAGGGCCACTTGAAGTAAGAAAGCTTCTATAGGGAGTCTAAAGATGAGTCAATGTGTAAAAATTGACTGTACATATTTCAGGAATCTAACTACATACTATTAGGCCAACCTGACCAAGTGAAATGAGTTTTATAAACTGCCCTTGTTTTCAGAAGGGCCTCCATGGTGCTGAGTATCCACCCTGTCCTAAACCCCCATTTCCTGCTGGTGGTGAGTGAAGGGCGTCAGGGATAGTGGAGTGCAGCTGTGCTTAGGAATGATGCAGAGCCACCTGCACAGGGGCCTCAGGCTTTTCCGTAGTGCCCCTAGAGGACAGGAGGCCCACATGCAGTCATTGGGGAAGCCAGCTGATTGCCAGGTCATGCATGCCTGCATAGCATAAAAGACTCACTGATGTGGCTGGACCTGGCCCGGCTATGGGTATGGTGAGTTAAGGGCATCCCTGGTGCTAGTGCCTGGGATAGGAGGCACCCAGCACTCTGTGCCAGCCACCTGCCGTCTCCTCTCTACAGAGTCCACCATGGATCACGCTGCTGTGTTCCCTTCCAGGACCGTTGCCATCCATGTCCAGACTTGAATGTACCCATGGAATATTTTATTCATCTGTGTCTTTTATTTTTAAACACAAACATCCTTAAACTAAACCATATTATTCTGTATCTTATTATTTCTGTCAATCAACATGCCTTGTAATTTTATCTATTTTTAATTTTTTTTGTTTAGAGACAGGGTCCCCTACTGTCACCCAGGCTAGAGTGCAGTGGTGTGATCATAGCTCCCTGAAGCCTGCATCTCCTGGGCTCAAGCAATCCTCCCACCTCTACCTCCCAAGTAGCTGGGACTACCGGCATGTGTCACCATGCCTGGATAATATTTTTATTTTTATTTTTTGTAAAGACAGAGTCTCAATATGTTGCCTGGACTGGTCATGAACTCCTGGCCTCAAGCCATCCTCCCACCTCAGCCTCCCAAAGTGTTGGGATCATGGGTATGAGCCACTGTGTCCATCCCGCTCTATATTAGAATATGGAAGTCTACCTCATTCTTTCTAACCACTCCCTAAATTGCACACAACATCCATAGCACAGTTTACGTAGCCATGGGCTTATTCGTGGGCATTTAGGTTGTTTCTGTTGCAGACATCGCTGTGATTAATGTCCATGCACTTGCCTTTGGTACAGTTGGGGAGGGTTTAAACTGAACTTTAACCCCCTACTCCTGAGAAATACAGTTTCACCCCCATACCCTTGATAAATACCATTTTACCTCATAACTGCTTTCAAAACTTCTAATATGTGTATATACACCTTTGTCATAGAAAGCATCAATTCCTGAGAAGCAGTTGGAAAAACACTTCAGGATCAACAAGTAAAATTGGGGAGTGGGACTTTTTTCTTAGATGCCTGTTTCTCTCATTTCAGCCTTTAGATAAGGATCCACCCAGATTATCATCCTGTTTGGATGTCTCTTGATCATGATTAGCTATGTTTTGTTTCATTTGCTTGTTTTAACTGTTCACGTTAGACTTGGACAGGCCTGGGTTCAAACTGATTTGACTTCTCTGAGCCTCAAGTTTCTGTATCTGAAGAATGGACATGATAATTAATAACTAACAGTGTTGTCGACCTATGGAATGTATGTGAAGTGCTAAGCAAAATGATTAAAACATAATATGTAATAATTGGTGGCTGTTACGGAATAATTGGTAAAGTTTACAAAATAAAGTATATCCAGTAATTTCGGTATTTTGAATATTGAGGGTATTTTTAGCAATAGCATTTTTTTGGTATATTCGTATCTTTGTCACTCGTTGTCTTTCATAGGAATGAAAGTACTATTTATTCACTGCCACTCAATTACACATACCCATTTTAACCTTTTGTTAAATTGCCATTTGAGTTTAGTCTAAGTTTGATAAATTACTAGTAATGTAAAATTTGAGGCTGGGCATGGTAGCTCACACCCATAATCCCAGCACTTAGGGAAGCCAACATGCGAGGATCACTCGAGGCCAGGAGTTCAAGACCAGCCTTGCCAACATGGTGAAACCCCATCCCTACTAAAAAAAGAAAAAAAAGACTTAGCTGGGTGTGGTGGCATGCACCTGTAGTCCCAGCTATTGGGGCGCCTGAGGCAGGAGAATTGCTTCAACTCAAGAGGCTCAGATGGTGCCACTGCACTCCAGCCTGGGCGATAGAGCCAGACTGTCTCAAAAAAGAGATGAAAGTTGTAAAAGATCTTAAAAGATGATCTGTCCCAACTCCTCATTCCCAACATGCGTAGGCTGTCTCACCATTTATTTCCCAGGTCTGCTAATTCAACAGGATACATGGTGAAAATATTCTTAATTTCCAGAGTTGTACTACCTAGTTTTCTTCTATCTTCAAAGTCATTCAGGTGATAAAATTTTTAATTATCCCCAACATAACTGGGAAAGACCTGAAAAAAAGCTGTCTTTGCTGATGCAGTGTGTTCAATTTACCCAGCACTTTGCACCAGCCACTCACTGTCCTAAGTGTTCATGATGGAGATGTTACAAAAGCACCCAAGCTGCTGCCCTCATGGAATCTACAGTCCAGCACAGGAGACAAGCAGGAATGAAGTAGCATTGAGTCAGAATCTAGATTATGAGAAGAAAGCATTTCACTAGTCCTAAGTAAGCTGATATTGACCATGTGCTCCATGAACTACTAAACTGAGAGGCAGACCTGTCACAATCCAGGGACTTCTTAGTTTTGATGCTATAAAAATATACAGTAAATAAACAAAGAGGGTAGAGTGTTTTGTAATAGGTAAAGCAGAGAACATACCAGAACATACCTTTCTTTTTCCTTTTCTTTTTCTTTTTTTTTTTTTTTTTTTTTTTTTTTTTTGAAATGGAGTCTTGCTCTGTCGTCAGGCTGGAGTGCAGTGGCGCAATCTCGGCTCACTGCAACCTCCACCTCCTGGGTTCAAGTGATTCTCCTGCCTCAGCCTTCTGAGTAGCTGGGACTACAGGCACATGACACCATACCCAGCTAATTTTTGTATTTTTAGTAGAGATGGCGTTTTACCATGTTGGCCAGGATAGTCTAGATTTCTTGACCTCGTGATCCACCCTCCTCAGCCTCCCAGAGTGCTGGGATTACAGGCGTGAGCCACGAGAACATATCTTTCTAACATAAGAAATCTTTTCTGAAAATCTTGATCAAGAAAACATACTCTACAAATATAGCATTTCCTTTTTGTTCAAAGACACACATACACACACACACACACACGCATGCACACACGTAACTAGAAGGGAAAAAATTCATACAGCTTGCAGCAGGCCCTAGAGATTTAAATACCGAAACCTTTAATTTGTACCGGTAATTCATATACAGCTATATGGGGTGAAAAAGGTTAATGATGGAATTTTTTTAAGTATGTTTCATTGACTATAAATGGCAGATTTGACAGTTAAAATGAAAATTGTTCCAGAAGAAACTTTAGTCAAACTAATTATTTGAGACGTTATAAGGATGTATAATTATATTCTTCACCTTTTAAAAAAAGTTTTATTACAAATGTGCTTTTAAAGAACAAGTAGAGAAATAAAAGCTGTAATTGTTCTTAATTATAGCTAACTGTAATTGCACTCAATTGCAATATGCTGAATATCACCAATGGCTAAAGAAATCCTGGCATGCAGGCAGTGCACCCACACTCATGAGATGAGGTATCGTTTTATGAATATTCTGTTATCTATAATTTAGCTCTTTTACTGTTGATTCCACTTCTGTTGGTTTTATTTTAATTTTTTAGTGATTATAGAGATATAATTGTCATCTGTGAATGTATTGAAGGTTGTAAATTTTATCTGGGGTTGGTTCAAAATTCCCATTGCTACAGAGAAAAGATATATTGGAGATTGTTAAAATGAGAGATTTGCACATGACCCCATCATGGTTGAATACACTGAATACCCAGATTTGCATTTTCAGAGGTAATGATGAATACCACATTTAATTTGCCCAGCATGGTCCAAGAAGCAACCTGGTAGCATGAGCTACCCCTCTGCAGAAAGCTCTCAGAGTAGTGTTACTTCAAATGGGTAAAATGCCCCATGAATGGAAAAATGTTCATCTCGCTCTCTGTCCTTTATGCTCAGGACTCCAATCAAGTTCTGTTTCTGCCCATACTGCTGCTGCCCAGCCTGCCCATACCGTCAGAGGGTGGATGTTTGGCTCTGAGTTGCCTTCTGACCCTCAGGGAACCTCACTTTGCTAGTTTGCAAAATGAGGGCTGATAACACTACCCTGTTCCTTGTCAAAGACTGTATGAGGGGATATTTTTAAACATAAATAAATACACTGTTGGAGAAAGGAAATAGGTTCTTTAGCTTCAGGAGAAAGAAGCATTTTATTATGTGTTTATAGCCGTTGTTCAGAAAATTAAAAAATAAAAACCAACGTTAACAACAACAACAAAAAGATTCTTTCAAATCATATCAGAACAACCTTTATTTCTTTGCTATTTCCATAAGTGGCTGCTAAGAGTTTTCAACCTCATAGCCAGAGATACCTTTGATGCAATTGCTGGTATTTTTTTTTTTTTTTTTTTTTTTTTTTTTTTTTTTTTTTTTTTTTGAGATGGAGTCTCGCTCTGTCACCCAGGCTGGAGTGCAGTGGTGCCATCTTGGCTCACTTCACCATCCACCTCCCGGAGTCAGTTGATTCTCCTGCCGCAGCCTCCCAAAGTGCTAGAATTACAGGCAAGAGCCACCGTGCCTGCCCACTGGTGCATTTTTTAAAGAGAAAAATAATGCATTTAACTGAGGGGAGCCCCATTTCTGACTGTGGGTTGGAGGTAGGCCCAGGGAGAGGGAGGTCCTCTGAGGGGCTGTGCTTTTGACCAAGGTCACCGCAGCCACACTGCTCCCTAAATGGGAGCAAATCTGTTCCTTACTTCACGGTGTCTGGGGGAGGCAAGAGAGGCTGTGTCCTTAGAAATGGCTTGTGTCCGTCAAAGTCTTCATAGTACCTGGTAGGAGGAAATAATGTGGCCCCTACTTCATCACAGGCAGTAGAAGTCCAGGGGCTAGGGTAGCTTATCTCTTCATCGTTTCCATCAAACCACTTCATCCTGGATGGAGTCTTTCTGTGGCTATCACAAAGCTGCTTGTTCTTCTCCCTGGTTTCTCTCTCCACCAGAACCTCCCGTGTTCCTTCTGCCCTGGTAGCTCTCACACAGACTCCTCTTTGAAGGCCGTGGCTTTTGCATTTTCCATTCTCAGAAACAGAAGGAGCATCTCTGAGACAAAAATCTTCTTCCTCTTGTCCATGTTATCTCCTTTTTCAGTCACCAATATTGGCATTGGCTGTTAGGTGAATGAAGTCCCTTGATATTTGTTTCAGCAAAAACTCCCTTTCTTCCCTCCCCGAAAGGGAATCGGTGGGATGAGGTAGATAAAAATCTCCTCCCATGACTTATCATTATGTATTCATTTGTGTAAGTATTTGTGGCCGTGTCTTCCCCAGGAGACAGACAGCCTCATGAAAGAGGGAGCTCGTGTTTATAAAGCTTCCTGTCTAATTTCCAGCATGTAGAGATGGACACACAGTAGGAAGTATAGAAATGTGTGTTGAACAAATGAATAAATGCTAATGGATTCAATACCAATACTTGGTGGTTGATGGATTAGACCATTAGTCAAACATCACAATTCAGGCTGGTATTTGCAGATCCCTCTTTGATCCAGAAATTATCAAGAGTAGAGAAGATTTTCTCTAATTAAGAGGACTTATTAGTGGTATTATGCCCCTGGGAACTAATAGAGAAAAATTAGGCATTATTGCAAAATAGGCATCCTTTTAAACAAACTTACATAAAATTTTTACTTTTGATTAATAATTATTTTGGTGTGTTTTTCCTTAAGAAGCCGTGTATGAATTGCAGTGCAGTTTAGAGCACAATAATTCAACAATATTAACTGCAGAGTTCTTTAATAAATTGATCTTCTCCCACTTGCACAAGCATAGGACTTAAAAAAAAATACACTCCTTTTGGTTTGTTTTGGAGAGAAATCATTTTGTTCACAAAGCTTTAAAGAAACACAGGCCAGTGCAGTGGTTCATGCCTGTAATCCGAACACTTTGAGAGACCAAGGTGGGCAGATGATTTGAGTTCATGCATTTGAGACCAGCCTGGCCAACATAGTGAAACCCCGTCTCTACTAAAAAATACAAAAATTAGCCAGGCATGGTGGCATGCATCTGTAATCTCAGCTAGCTACCTGGGAGGCCAAGGCAAGCGAATCGCTTGAACCTGGGAGGCAGAGGTTGTAGTGAGCTGAGATCGCACCACTGCACTCTCTAGCCTGGGCTACAGAGTGAGAATCTGTCTCAGAAAAAAAAAAGAAAAAAAGAAAAAGATACGCAAGTATATATCTCACATGGGCATTGTCTGTTTTTTTTTTTTATTTTTGCTTTGACTTTTGCTTTTTGTTTCTGGGAGTACAAGTTGGTAAATGAAACTTCATGTGACATTTCTAGGCTCTGAGACTGTCTTCAAGGGCTGGTTACATTTGCAACTGCTAAAGTCTGAATGAGTGACTTTCAATGAGCAGGAATTGTTACTAACAGCCAAGTCAGTGGCTCACGTTATTTAACTGTGGTAGAATTACAGAGCATAAAGTGTATGATGATTAACATACAACCCCAAGCCTGCATGGGGAACATCCTCATAATGCTACTAGCAGTGTCCAAGACAGGCCTCCTCTTCTTAGGTGGATTTCTGAGTTGCGGCTGAAGAGCACATTTCTGAAAGAAAAGCAAACAGAAGCCCTTCACACTATCTCGAAATGATGGAGGGGACACCAGTGCCATGTGCACACTGGCTTCCCTTGCAGACGCCAGCCAGGACCAGATGGGCTCCTCTGCGGAGGTGATTAAGAGAAACCTTTGGCAGTTTGATTTTTGAGGCATTTGAGCACAAGGGCAGGGACAAAGGCACACACTTGTGGCTCTTTTATAGAAAGAATACTAAAATAATACGAGTAAATTGTGAGCCAAATAAAATCATAGCAAGGACTCTGAACAGGACTCCCCAAGGGAAAATGAAAGATGATCAGGAAGAGGCTGTATGTGTCAGTGATTAGATTCAATGAATCTCAACTGCAACGATGCCTCTGACAACTCAGACTGCAGACCTGCCTACTAGCAGATGGAAGTGGCTTGTTCTGAGCACCGTGCAGTGCATTCCTGAGTGTTGACTAAGGGATTTGTGCATGGAAGACCGGTTTCCCCATGGCAGCGCCTCTCGGCAAGCCTGGCCCTGGGGCCTGTCCGGACCTCCATCCACGCAGTGAAATCCCAAGAGTGTATGGAGTGATTTAAAGCGAAACTCCACCTCCTGGACTTTATCTTGGAACCTGAGAGTTAGAGAAAGGTTCGTTCCTATGAACGCAGGCTAGGCAGAAGGAACTTAGAGGAGCGCTCTTGGGAAGCTGTTCTGAAAGCAGAACCACATCTGCAAATGTAGCTGGCTCATATTGCAATCATTTCCACCCAGGAGTAGATCTGAGAGGCTGGCCTCTGTAGTGATGTAAAGTATCTCTTGTCGAACCCTACGGTTTTCTAAGTGATGTGGTGAGTTTATTTAAGGCATTTTGAATGTACAAACATGGGATGCCCATCTTTTCTCTTAAATTACAACAATAGCTAGTATCACCTGCCTCATACAGCAGGTACCCCATAAATCTTGAGAAGAAGAAAGAAATATAATAGTGCAAAGGAAATAAATGAGCATAAGAAAAGGAGGTGGGGATGGAAGCAGTTGCATTTAATGCAATCACATATTCACAGAGTCACCTCATCAGAGAGGTCTTCCAGGACCACCCTGTATAAAATTACAGCCTCTCACCCCGCTACCTTGCTTCATCCTTCGTAACATATACTATGTAATGTAGGAATCAATATTCATTTGCTTGTCTGGTTTTTGTCTGTCTCCCACTTCTAGAATGTGAAGTTCCTAACAATGGGGCTTTTTTTTGTTTTTTTTTTTTTTTTTTTTTTTTTTTTTTTTTTTTTTTTTTTTTTTTTTTTTGAGATGCTCTGTTGCCAGGCTGGAGTGCAGTGACATGATATTGGCTCACTGCAACCTCCACCTCCTGGGTTCAAGTGATTCTCCTGCTTCAGCCTCCCAAGTAGCTGGGACTACAGGTGTGCACCACTATGTCGAGCTAATTTTTGTATTTTTAGTAGAGATGGGGTTTCACCATATTGGCCAGGAGGTTCTCGATCTCTTGACCTTGTGATCTCCCTGCCTTGGCCTCCCAAAGTGCTGGGATTATAGGTGTGTACCACTGCACCCGGCCAATGGGGCTTTTTTTTGTTGCTATGGTTCATTTGCTGTAGCAGAAGCCAGAAGGGGTGCACAAGTATACGGCATAGATAATGTATCTGTGGCTTATGCATACTCCTCTGTTGTTCACATCCTAATGAAAAGCATGTGCTCCAGAGGCAGGATGCTTGGGCTGTGTTCAAATCCTGACTCTATCCGTCAGTGCCTGCACGGCCTTGGGAAGTTACATAACATTTTTTTGTCTCATTTTTCTCATCCTAACCATGGTTTAGTGACAATAACTACTTCGTGAGGCTTTTATAAGGATTAAGTGAGTGGATGCCTGTAAATGGCCTGGAATAGTGGCTTGTGTTAAAGAAGATTCCGGTTGGTGTGAACAGTTGCACGAATGTGTGCAATTGTAGATGTCACCGTGTAAGAATAATTACTTGTGTTTATATACAGATACACACACACACAGAGACACATATTTTGATGTTTTAATCATGTGAGTGAAAATCAAGAAGGAATAAAAGTAGGAGAGAAGATATAAAGGCCAAAAAGCATGAAAACAGCGATGAATGACTGGAGGGAAAATCAGAGTGAGGGGAAAGAACAGTGTCTTTAGATTTTTTTTAACAGAGAAGAAACTTTTATCTCTAAGGTGTTTGGGATTTTCCAGTGCTAAGGTTTACCACACAAGAAAAAATTAACTGTCCTGAATCAATATATGCCTTTGTAATGATGTCTTTTTTTTTTTTTTTTTTTTTTTTTGGAAATGGAGTCTCGCTCTTTTCGCCCAGGCTAGAGAGCAGTGGTGCGATCTCAGCTTACTGCAACCTCTGCCTCCCAGGTTCAAGCAATTCTCCTGCCTCAGCCTCCCAAATGGCTGGGATCACAGGCAGGCACCACTACGTCCAGCTAATTTTTGTATTTTCAGTAGAGATGGGTTTTCACCGTGTTGGCCAGGCTGGTCTCAAACTCCTGACCTCAGGTGATCCACCCACCTCAGGCTACCAAAGTGTTGTGATTACAGGTGTGAGCCACTGCACCCAGCCTGTAATGATTCTTTAAGCTAAGTTCTTGTTTATGTTTTATTTGAAAATGGATCCAAATTAAAAATGTCCACTGTTTGCCTCAAGCTGACAAAAGAGAGAAAGAGCGAAGCAGAGAAGGAGAGAGATAAAGAGAGAAAGAGAGGGAGGGAAGGAGGGGAGGAAGGAGGGAGGGAGGGAAGGAAGGAAGGGAGGGAGGGAGGATGGAAGGAAAAAGGGAAGGGGAAGGGAGGGGAGGGGAAAAATCTGCTTGGTTGTAATACTTTCACTCTTAATTACAATAAAGAAAACCTCACACCTACAACTAGAACATTAAATCATTTGTAGGACAGACAATAAAAATAAAATCTATTTTACCTTTTTTTTAAAAAAAGGTCTCTGTACTTTTGGGAGAAAAAATTAAAGATACCATTGCAGAAAAACATTCCAGGTCTTAAAAATATTTATCTTGCTGACACACAATTAGCATGGGGGCTCATGTCTTCTGTTTTACAGTTGTCAGCTAATTTTGGAAACTGGCAGCTGCACAGAAATAGATGGTGTGCTCTTGCTTCAACACTTCCTAAAAAAGAACTGTTCGCATAGTTCAGGAACGGGGAAGGACAGGAGATGACGAGGGAATGTTACTGCAGACAGCTGATAAAAGCTGGCATCACGCTATGCACTGATGAATACTCTACATATTTAAAATTAAACGATTTTTTTAAGGAATGCTAAATAATCTACCAAAACTGTGTCAGACACAGGGGACACTTGTCTGCTATCTTTTCTGGGAATTTTTCCCTTCAATAAAACTGAATTTATGCTGCAACTTCAAATTTGCGGAGAGCTTTCCTGTTGGTTCAGGCTGATGATCACATCAACGATGGTGTGGTGTTACTTTGACATCTGGGACACAGAGACCCTGAAGAGGTCAAATGACTTGCCCAAGGATACACAACTTACCAGAACCAGCACCTCCCATCACCTCCGTCTACTTCTTAGTTGCTGGGACAGTTCTTTTTCTCTGAACATATAATTGCACTTTGTAGTTTTTTGCATCCTTGTTTTCATTCAATTTTTAGTGATCTGAGCCAGGCGTGATGGCTCACACCTCTCATCCCAGCACTTTGGGAGGCTGAGGCGGGTGGATCACCTCAGGTCAAGAGTTGGAGACCAGCCTGACCAACATGGTGAAACCGCGTCTCTACGAAAAAATACAAAAAAAATTAGCAGAGTGTGGTGGCACGTGCCTGTAATCGCAGCGACTCGGGAGACTGAGGCAAGAGAACTGCTTGATCCTGGGAGGCGGAGGTTAGAGTGAGCCAAGATCACGCCATTGCACTCCAGCCTGGGTGACAGGGTGAAACTTCATTTAAAAAATAAATAAATAAATAAATGACTTTTTCGTGTTCTGCTTTTCACTTGAAATCAGATCATCTTCGTAATGATCACTAAGGAAAGGAAATTAGTACAATTAAACTCCAAATACTGCTATAACTATATCAGGCATTTTTTTGAAAATGAACTTAAGAGAGTAGAATTACCAGCCAGTAGAAAATGTCTATTACACTCATATTTATTGAGTGTTTGGTGTGTGCCAGGCACTGAGTATTCAAAATTATATACGAGATGTGATCTTTGACTTAGAGTAGCCTTTCTGTTGTTGTTTTTGACATAAGATCTTGCTCTGTCACCCAGGCTGGAGAGCAGTAGAAGGAACGTAGCTCACTGCAACCGTGAGCCCCTGGGCTGAAGTGCTTCTCCCACCTCAGCCTCCAACGTAGCTAGGATTATAGGTGCATGTTACCATGCCCACCTCATCTGTTTTGTTTTTTGTTTGTTTGTTTGTAGGAATGGGGTCTTGCTGTGTGGCCTAGACTGGTTTTGTACTCCTGGGCTCAAGCAATCCTCCTACCTCAGCCTCCCAAAGTGCTGGGATTATAGGCGTACCCGGCCCTTAGGGGAGTTTTCAATAGTAGAAAAATGAAACATATTCATTACTTGGTACCTGATGCAGTTACAGTTTCTTTCACTGGAATGTAAACACTTGGCAAGAAGGATCAGGATCTAAATTCATCTTAGTGCCTCTCAAAACATCCAGCATCGCCTGGGCTGAACGTAGATTAAGTGCTAATGAATATGTTGCATGAATAAACATTAGTCAGCAAATAAAGATGATTTACACTTAGGAAGCAATGCTAATAATGGACATTGTGCCTATAAAAGTTCAATGAAGAATGCATGGTCTTTACGTCACCTGCTTTAAATCCCCTCTACTGACTTATGACAGAGCATAATCTAGAAGAAGCATGGGATATTCTGCTCAATTTATTTCGCTCAAGGGTTTCTTTACAAAAGGTATAAATTCATGAAAACATGTGACTAATTCAGATGACTGTTTAACAGGAGTAAACAGATAAAAACAAATAAATGGTCACCTGAAAAGCTCCAGTGTTTGTTGATTTGCTGATCTAAAGAAGGGTGACTGGATGACGAGTCCTAGCTACATTACTGCAGACAGATACAGTGGGGTTTTTTCTTTGTTTTGTCTTGTTAACTCTTAGAGCTACATGCGCCAATGAAGTCATCAGGTTTTCAGTAATCATGGACATCAAGTAATATCTGTAACTCTCATGTAAGTTTTTAGCACATGACTGTGTAAGGCATAGTTTTCTCCTGCTGGAACTTAATACGTGATGAACATGACTTTCCCCTAGCATCTGTCTTTTGCTTTCAAGGTAGGGCCAACACCTTTGTCTTTGAATGTGTGCTTCACTGAATAAAGTTCTGCGTTGTCTTTTGTGCGTAAATCCACCCATACTCCACTATTTGGAATTTCATTTTTGTTGTTGTTGTTGTTTAGAGACAGAGTTTTGCTCAGTTGTCCAGAGTGGAGGGCAGTGGCACTATCACTGCTCACTGCAACCTCTGCCTCCCTGGTTCAAACAATTCTCCTGCCTCAGCCTCCCAAATAGCTGGGATTACAGGCTTGTGCCACCACACCTGGCTAATTTTTGTATTTTTAGTAGAGATGGGGTTTGACCATACTGGTCAGGCTGGTCTTGGACTCCTGGCCTCAAGTGATCCACCCACCTCAGCCTCCCAAAGTGCTGGGATTATAGTCATGAGCCACTGCACCTGGACTGGAATTTCCTTCTTCTTCTTTTTTTTTTTTTTTTTTAAAGGAAAAGAACTTCGAGACATTTGTATCTAATTCAACACCAGTTTTTCTTAAGCGACTTGTCATGTTTTATCTTTTCAAAGTTTCCAACTTAGTTTTTACAGAAACAAGAATTTTTCCACACTTGTATTTCATCAATTTTACATCATGCTTAATTAAATTTAAAAATTACAGTGATTACCAATACCATAAGCGGGTTGGGGAACGAACACAACATACTCTTGCTAAGCTTGGAGACTGAAGCAGCTGGAGCCAAAGCAAAGCAGGTGCTCTTAGGAGGCTTCAGCCTCTGTGTTTTCCCATGCGAGTAAAGGATGTTGGTCAATCAAGCAAGCTTTTGAAACAGAGGTCAATTGTGGACATTTCTATTGCAGTGGATTGTTGTTTTGTTTTGTTTTGTTTTTAAGAGAGAATGTCACTCTGTTGCCCAGATGGAGTGGAGTGGTGTGGCACAATCATGACTCACTATAGCCTTGACCTCCTGGGCTCAAGCAGTCCTCCCGCTTCAGCCTCCCAAGTAGCTAGGATTACAAGCAGGCACCATGATACCCAGCTAATTTTTAAAATGTTTGGTAAAGACAGGGTCTCACTGTGTTGCCCTGGCTGGTCTCAAACTCCTGGGCTCAAGCCATCCTCCTGCCTCAGCCTCCCAAAGTGCTAGGATCACAGGTGTAAGCCGCTGTGCTTGACCTTACTGCAGTGGTCTCAGTTGATGACAGCTTTGTCACCAGAGGACATTTAGCATTGTCTGAGGACATGTTTGGGAGTTATAACGGGGCGGGTGGGGAGCGGTACTACCAGCATCAGTGGGTAGATGACAGGGGTGCTATTAAACATTTCTCAATGTCCAAGGTAAAACAATGTCCAAAACAAAAGATTATCTAGCTCAAAATAATGTCAAGGTTGAGAAATGCTGCTCCACTGTGATTTAAATGGATTTATTATAATGTATGAACAACATTGTTTTAAAAGATACCAGGGGACTCATCATATTAAAATATGTATAGTCTGGAAAGCAAAAATAAAAAGTTAAAAGATTAGACTAAAAGAAATTTAGTTGTATCTTAACTCTGTGCTGTTAGTGTTACTATGATCAAGCTGTAAACATGAATCTCACCCTCAAGGTCAATGAGGCCAGAAAAGTTCATTCATTCCTGATAGGATTAATAAATATTTATTGAGTATATATGTTGGTCTCAAATGACAGAAAGATAAAGGATAAAACAAACATTTAAAAGATACTTCTGTTGTAATAAATGTCCTAAGGGAAGGCTAAAGGGAGGGTTGTTTTTTAGCTGGGGTATCCACAATTCCAGATTCTGTTTGGAAATAAAAATTTTTTATGTAGACACTAAATTCTTCAAAGAGATGAACATGTGTGACCTTTCAGTGGCATAGTGGACAATGCCTTCAACTCTGGTTTTGCTGAAGGAATGAAAACTTTCTCCCCAAAGCCGATTTTTGTAGCAATAAAACCTGATTGTTTAATATTATATGATTACTTAGGAAATAATATTTTTATAGAAACTAAACTTATTCATTTCTTAAGGAAGTATGGCTCTGTGGGAACCACCACTTCTCCAAACTACCCAGGTGTTTTCACAGGGATTAAATAGGAAGAGCGAGTTCTAATAGCTGGGAGGGTCAGGGAATGTCCTTTGTTGAGAAGGAAGTCCTTTGTTTGAATTGACACAGTAGGAAAAGAAAATGTTCATTTAAAGCTGAGGGTCTTAACCAGGATTGACACATTAGATTCAGGAGGCCGATGAACCATCTACAAGTGTGTACCACAGTGTGTGTGTGTGTATGTATTGTTATTTTCTCTATATAAGGTGTTTGTATCTTTCATGAGATTCTTAAAGGAGTTATATGACACTAAGGAGATTTTACACCATTGTTGCTAAGAATTACACCTTTAATCCTTTGGTCTAAAGTTGAGCCCTTGTCTCCTTTTAAAGGAGTTCAACATAAAGCCTTTATCTCCTCCTTCTACTCATTGTTCCCTTCTCTTTCCAAAAATACATTTCTGATTGAAAGACAAGAGATGGGCTGGGTGCGGTGGTTCAAATCCCAGCACTTTGGTAGGCTGTCAGATCACTTGAGGTCAGGAGCTCAAGACTAGCCTGGCCAACATGGAGAAACCCCATCTCTACTAAAAATACAAAAGTTAGCTGGACATGGTGGCACACACCTGTAATCCCAGCTACTCAGGAGGCTGAGGCACGAGAATCGCTGGAACCCAGGAGGCAGAGGTTGCAGTGAGCCGAGATCACGCCAGTGTACCGCAGCCTGGGCAACAGAGAGAGACACTGTCTGGAAAATAAAAAAAGAAAACGAAAGACAAGAGATGGCAATTAGGACAAAGTTAGTTCTGAAATTTGTCCCTGGTCATTTTTATTAATATGCTATAGAGTCTTTCTTTAGTGACTTTTCTTTTGTGCCATTTGAATTATAGTATCTACCTTCAACAGTCCCCAGTGGTAGAACTTTATAACAAAGAAATGAAAAACAGCAATTTGCTGCTAAAAGAATTCCATTTTGTGCTGTCTGTGTTCCTTCATAAGCTTTGGGTGACAGAGGTCAACATGAAGCAACATCCCAAAAGGAATACGTTTCTCAGAGATTCTTGGAGAGAGATCATGGGTGCTTTGTTTAACATGTAAATGTCTACAAGGTGGTTTGGGATTTGTTTCTCCTTCTATTATCCTTCTGAATGTTGTACATTTTTACATTTTAATGTTTTGAACTCAGTTGCATTCAACTACCAGAAAGTAGAGGCAGATATTTTGCACGTGTATAAAATTTCCATTGAAAGTAACCATTGGAATGATTAATGGGAATTAACCAGAAATGCAATTAGTCAATTTTAACTTTCTAACCACCTGCATGTATGGTATCTTCTTTATACCTGGTACCATAATACTTATTATGTGAATGAATATATTTTTGTAATTCACCAAAACGAACTGAATCACGCTTAATCTTCTTTTTCTCCTTCCTGCAGAGAGACGGCCACAGAGTTAGCTGGGAGTCTACCAAGGTGAGCACGCTGGCTTTACTTATTCTATGCCTGATTTCTTATAACCACAAAGAGAGGTACTGTGCCATGTCCTCTGTAAGAGGGTCTTCTCATTTTGTCTTCCTTGTGTCAGATTTTGATACCTCATACATCACTATGTAAATGCCAAAAATTATGCATGAGTCACAAATACATGATGTAACCAAGAAGTAATGAGGCTCATGTTCATAAATGACTTAGAGAGATTATTCATATTCCTTTGAAGTCATATAGTATATTTGGAGATGTATATATGAGCTAGATATGCCATAGAAATCATAAACATGCTGCTTCCTTTATTATGCTCATGGGAATTGGCAATCGAAAAACATATTGAATTGATTTTTTCTTCAATATATTCATTACTGTTACTGTGTTCGGGGACTTAGAGATTTATGAAAGAATCCCGAGCTTCCCCTGAAGAGCTCACATCATAGTATTGATGGCATAAGTGCGGTGGAATTCTCATTGTCATCGAAATAAATACTTAGTAATATTATATCATAGAAAGAAATTAATATGCAATTGATCAATGTGTTTTATATGTAATGTATTAATGTGGTTTATATGTTTTTGATATTTATGTCAATAATTACATAAGACATGATTAACAGAATGCAAGCTCTAGATAACTAGCCATCAAGGATGATTACCAGCATTTAATGGAAGAGAGGGAGAAATGGAGAAAAGAAGGAAGGAAGGAGGAAGGGAGGACAGGAGAGGAGATGGGAGTAAGACTGGGAAGACAGGAAGAAAGGACGAAGGAAGAGAGGAAGGGAGGGAGAGGGGATGGGGGAGGGAAGACTGGGGAGGGAAGAAGAAAGGAAGAAAGGGAGGGAGGGAGGGAGAGAGGAAGGGGCAATAATTTAAGCGGTATTTTACTGGGCATTGCATGTATCTAGAATCTCTCCTGAGCACCAAGGATCATGCCTTTGTTTGTTCTTGTTGTTGTTGTTGTTGTTATTTTTTGAGACACAATCTCGCTCTGTCACCCAGGCTGGTGTGCAGTGGTGCAGTCTCAACTCACTGCAACCCCCGCCTCCCAGGTTCAAGTGATTCTCCTGCCTCAGCCTTCTGGGTAGCTGGGATTACAGGAGACTGCCACCGCACCTGGCTAATTTTTGTATTTTTAGTAGAGATGGGGTTTGGCCATGTTGACCAGGCTGGTCTCATTCCTGACCTCAGGTGATCCACCTGTCTTAGCCTCCCAAAATGCTAGGATTACAGGCATGAACCACTGTGCCCAGCCAGGTGTTTCTTTGTTTTTTGTTTGTTTTTGTTTGTTTGTTTTAGCTGGAGTCTCCTTCTGTCACCCAGGCTGGAGCACAGTGGCATGATCTTGGCTCACTGCAAATTCCGCTGCTGGGTTCAAGCGATTCTCCTGCCTTAGCCTCCTGAATAGCTGGGATTACAGGCGTGCACCACCACGCCTGGCTAATTTTTGTATTTTTAGTAGAGATGGGGTTTCACCATGTTGGCCAGCTGGTCTCAAACTCCTGACCTCAGGTGATCCACCTGCTTCGGCCTCCCAAAGTGCTGGGATTACAAGTGTGAGCCACCGTGCCCAGTCAGGTCGGATGTTTCTTAAAGAGAGGAGAAACTTACTCATCTACATGCGTACAAGACATCAGGAGAGGGGGGAAGGAAGTGGAGTCCTTGAGAAGGCAAGAGGGCACGGGATCCAGGGCACAGATGGGATTAGCCTGAGAGGAGAGCTCAGGCTTCCATCTGAACAAGGATGGAAGCAGGAAAGGGCTGCGTGGATTCAGAGTGCTGTGTGGGACTGGGGCCTCAGGGAGTCTTAGACCTTCTACCTAAGCATGGATGGGATTACAGGCGTGAGCCCCCGCGCCTGTCTCGTGCTTTAGTTTTTGAAGGTACTCGATAATCATGCGTGAATGTATTAATATGTCCTAGGATATTGCCTAGAAACTGTTGGAAGTAGAAATCCAGAGAATCTCAAGAACACGAAAAGCAGAGTGAGCACAGTGTTGTCATGAACAGCGCTGGAGAACAGGGGAAAATACAAATTGTTGCCATCTGTTACCGGAGATAAGCACATTTGGTTGCTTTTTTTATGTAAAGAAAATCTTTGCTTATAGGATCATGATTAATATTGCCAAAAAAAACTGTTTACTGTGATCCAAATATTTAAATTACTATATGTCTTCATTCTTTGGATAACGTCCCAAAGAAACATTTCCATCGTGTGCCAGTTTTCAGGGTTAAAACTGTCCGAGTGTTCTGGTCTGTGTCTCCCTGCTGAGTTTGTTTGTCTTTGTGCTTTCACTCTGGAAAAAGTCCACCCTGAAGACCTGAGCATCCCATCATGTGTGGGGAGAGAGAGTGTTATGTGTCTACGCACATTTGTGCTGAGGAAGTTAATCCTGAAATAATGGAATGAGGAATGACTTCCAAACTTTTGTAGAGCAGCTAAGGAGTGGACCACCTCTGTGTTGTCAGAAGAGACCCACTCCGTGCTATAATCACACAGATGAAAATTACTCAGATGTCTGAGAAATCACCGTCAACACCCAGAATTCTATTAAGTAGCGCTGTATTTTGAATACCAAGCAGCAATGCATTTATTCCCCAGGAACGATCTTTTGTAGCTGGTTTATTACTCAAGGGAGAGGCTGCTCTCTCCTTAAGTTTGGTGGGTGGTATTTTGGTAATGAGCCTACTTATTTTTCTTCAGGAATTTTTGTTATTCTAATGTCGAGTCATGTAGAAAATAAACAACATGCCAACATGCCCATTCTAACTGCAATTTGCAGTCACCGCACTGCCTGGCAATAAAGAAGTGAGAAATATACGTCAGTGATTTCACAATCGTGCTTCTAATATACAGCTTCAGGTATTCTTTTGACTTCTCCAGGGGCAGTTTGAGATGTAGCCATTGACAGGTATTTCCCTTCCCCACATTAACATGAAATAATGTGATTATTTGATGATGAATCCTTCCCTTGCGTCCAGATTATTTCTTTTGCTAGTGTTTGTTTGTTTGTACAGTCTCGTAGAATTCCATTGGTTGTTTCAGCTTTCAGCCTTTTTTCAGATTTCTTCAGCCTGTCACAAGGAAAGTACAAATTAGCCCCGAAATACCTCGGTGCTGTGGAAAACAAGGCACCTGTAGTTATTTTGTGTGTTTGTAGGCTAATGATTAGTGGAACATGACACTTTGAGTTTTTTCTGCATTTAGTCATAAAAGTGCGCTTACGCTGTGACGTCTAGGAAAAATGGAAAATTGCAACTCAGGCAATGGCTAACTAGTGATATGTGGCTGGGAAGGAAGACAGTGGCATTTGAGAACAGTTTTATGGTTTGGTTTTCATTGGCCATGACTGTCTTGAAATGTTCCGAAAGGCCATTTACACTGGTTGCATAAGGGTGGAGTATTTCCACTGTCATTACCTTACATGGTACTAATTTAAAGTACCCTGGCCACTGGTGGATAATATTCTGTGAAAATGTGCACATCCTGTAGCAGTGGATTGCATCTGGGTAGTTAAAAATGCTTTGAAGTCTAAATGAGATATGTGCCCAAGGTGCTTGAACAGGCACTAGGTTTGTTTTTCATTACTGATGATAACCTAAATGTGTTTTTGAATTCTTGCCATTGCTGAAATTAAAGCCTGGTAGTAATAAGTCACCAGAAAAAAATTGGATTATATGAGCAACATGCACTAAGCATTGTAATTATATTATAAATATTAAAACCAATGATCTTGTCAGGATTAAAACAAACATTTAAACTGGCTACATGTACTATTCATGCCGATCTCTTTATCTTGAAGTGTCCTGGAAACGGGATGTATGGAACCATTTCTTGAACTGTGAACACAATCATTTTCAATCTTATAAATGACTCCTTGCTTTTATTTTTGCTTGTAGCAAAGGACAATTTAGCAATCTGAGCAATTGTTTTCCCCATTACAATCATATTTTCAAGATCTGGTTTTTAGGATGAAGGCAGTTGCGTTTCAGTAGATGTGTTTTAATTAAATCGTGGTGAAACCCAACGTGTTCAAATGGAATGAGGTTTCAATATAAATGCCTATAAAGAGAGAAAAGTTTATTTTGGATAGCAGAGTAAATATCTAAACAAGGTTTATATCAACAGAGGTTGATATAACAGAGGTTTTACTGTTTTACTGTGAGCTGCTGTTTTTGGTAAAAAGGGAGCATTTTAATTCCTTGTTAACAGAGTCCACTGTTATTCAACATAAACTAAACAGTTTAGAAAATGAAGGGATATAACAGAGCTTAACAGAAGTATCTTAAGTACTGCAGTAGAGATTCACATGCTGATTCTTATACACAGCACCAAAAAGTCAGGATGTTCTCTGAGGACCATGAAGTATTCGTCAATGAAGCTTAAAATAATTCGGAATATAAATCAGATGTCATCTTGTACCAGATTTTAGTATAAACCAGTGAAAGCAGGGGCCAAAAGTTAAAGTAAAGTTACGAAAGAAAAATGTAGACTTTTCCCTTGTATATTAATCCAGTAACTTGATCTCTTTTTTTTGCCTT
The DNA here is from genome assembly GCF_007565055.1 of Rhinopithecus roxellana. Lineage (NCBI taxonomy): Eukaryota > Metazoa > Chordata > Mammalia > Primates > Cercopithecidae > Rhinopithecus > Rhinopithecus roxellana. The sequence continues at coordinate 86,919,780 of NC_044559.1, forward strand.
CTGTGAGGCCGTTAGGAAACAATTCAATCTAAGCAATTGGGGAGCCCCCAATACCTAGAACACTGGCGTATACCATAGGATCACTGTTTGAGAGCCTCTACCAAGAAGACAGAACTGCCTGGTTTGCATGACTGTCAGAGACAAAAGCCATTATACTGCCGTTTTGCATGTGAAATTCTGGTCTTAAGTCATAGATCTTTGTTATCTGAAATTTGAACTGAACAGATCCCGTTTAATGGACGGGCGAGACTTACCTCTCCAGTTGACCATATATTTCTCAGTCATGGATGTGACAGATCAGGGAGCAATAGGCAGAAACAGTGGAAACAAAGAGAATTCAGATCATCTCTGAGAGCTCACCTTTCTACATGGAGGGCTTTGATAGGTAACAAGACCTCCTATTTCTCGCTGTCCTCGGTACACAGTGCCATCTTCTGAAAGACTCACAGAAACTGGGAGATAAATACGCTGGTACTTCCAGGCCAACCTCTAGAGTCGATGGATGGATACTTCCTGTCTTCTTTATAATCCCTAAGAAACAGCAGCTCCCCCAGCTCTCCTGGGGCCCATGCCTGGCACTGTTCCGTATTGACATAGTTCATCCTCTATCGTTAATTCAACCAAGGTACAGCATGCACTAAGTATATGTCAAGCATGGTTGTAGGCTTAGCATATACTTAGTACGTGCTGTACCTTGGTTGTGGGAGAAAACAGACAGGACACCATCTCTTCTCTGAAGTGGTTCAGTGGCATGAAGAAGGTAGCAATCATCCCAGTGCTATGGGGAAGGGTTTAACCCATAAAGAACTAGGAAAACATCAAAGCAAACAAAAAACCCAAAGGATTTCAGCAGCGAGATCGGCTAGTTCTGATCAGAGGCAGTAAGGACAGAATCCTGAATCAACCTTCTGAGCAGGACTGGAGTGGGTAGGTCAGAGTGGGTGAGCACAGGCCAGGGGATAGCCCACGGAGTCCCCAGACCTTGCCACCCTCCAAACCCTCTTCTTTCAGATTCACTACCTGGCTCACAATACAAAACAAACACACTGGCTTAAGTGGCTGGTTTCCATACCTTTCACAACCCAACTTTCTCCTCCCAGTGCCCAACCATCACAAGGTACCCAGACTCTGTGATCACAGCTGCAGGTGGTGAGGTGTGCTATCTCTTCCTCCCTGCCCCAGCCCCTACTTGCTCACCTTTTCTAATGCATCTACCACTCATAGTCTGTGCTGCACAAACCTTTCTCTTACAATGTCCTTCTTTATTATTTTTCTCAAGTTGAATCCATTGAAAAGACTCTGTAGTTATAGCAGGCTAAAAATGCAGGTTGAGTTTGTAGCTGTGGTTCAAGAGGTCAGAGAAGGCCCAGGGTGAATTCAGAGCCTCATTGGTCTGAAGGTGTCCCCCAGAATTCATGTGCTGAAAGCCTAATCCTCAATGTAACTCTGGGGTGGTGGGAATGAATGGGAGGTGGTGAGGTCATGAGGGCTCTGATGTCATGAGCAGATCAATGCCACTGTGAAAAGGGCTTGTAGGGGCAGATTCACTCGCTTTCTCACTCTTCTGCCACGTGAGGACCCAATGTTTGTCTTCTCTTGCTCTTCTGCCATCTGCCATGTGAGGACACCGTAAGAAGGCTCACACCGATGTTGGTGTTTTGAGCTTGGACTTCCCAGCCTCCAGAACTGTGAGAAATGAATCTGTGTTCTTTGTCAATTACTCAGTCTGTGTGATTCTGTTATAACAGCACAAAACGGACTACAGCCAGCACCCTGGTATACCGTCTGCCATCTTCATCATGTTGATAACGTGCACCTCATGCTCACAGCAACTCCAGCCATCACATGGGGACCACGTCCAACTTCTTCCATGGGACTGTTTTTTAGGGGAGGAATCCCTTTTCCATGCCTGATCCCCTAGGGAGGGGACATTGGATTTCTGGGATTCTCAGCCTTTGTAATGGAAGGCCTGTTCTGTCAGCAAGGAGAAAGGTAGGAGTCAGGGTAAGGGGAGAATCGATTGTAAGTGCTTAAAGAATGGCATCCATGTCAGGTAGGTGCTCTTCTTCTTCTCCGTCTGGGTAAACCCAATGGCCATTTAGCTGTGATCCTATTTAGCCCCTCAGCCGCATTCAACCTAGGGACGACTTCCTCCTCCATGAAGTGCTCTCTTCATTGTAGAGACATCAAGCCCTCCAGGTTTCCCTCCTCTCTCGCTGGCCATTCTTCATCAGTCTTCTGTTATTCCTTGCCAGCTTGACTGGCCTCTGCAGGTTGAGGTGTGCCAGGGTGCCCTGGGCATTGCTCTGTTCCCCTGTGGGAAGGGAGTGGACAGAGATTTCATCTAGCTCCGTGATTTTAAAGATCATCTTTATGCAGATGGTTCTCATTTGTAGATCTCTAGCCCTGACTTCTTCCTTGAGCTTCAAAGCTGAATACCCAGCTGCGAATGTGACTCTCTACTTGGAAGTGTAACCTTAAACTTGATGTGGCTGGAAAAGAACTCTTGAACCCTACTTCAGCCCACCTTATCATCATACACCCAACACTCAAAGGAGAACCTAGGGACATTTAAAAAAATAAACAAACACCACCTTTTTCTGTTTTCAGACTTAGCAGATAACTTGTTAGCTCAGCTTCCAAAATGTATCTTTATTTATTTATTTCTTTTGAAATGGGTCTCACTCTGTTGCCCAGATGAAAGTTCAGTAGCATGATCATAGCACACTGCAGCCTCCAACTCCTGGGCTCAAGTGATCATCCTGCCTCAGACTCCCAAGTAGCTGGGACCACAGGTGCACATCACCACACTGGGCTAATTCTGAACATTTTTTGTGGAGATGCAGTCTTGGTATGTTACCCAAGCTGGTCTCAAACTCTGGGCCTCAAGAAGCTCTCCCACCTTGGCCTCCTAAAATGCTGGGATTACAGGCATGGGGTACCATGCCCAGCCTAAAATTTATCTTCAATTTGTCTACTTTCTCTATCTCTTTCCAAGCCACTGTAAACTCCCACCTGAACTGTTAAACGGCCTTCCAAATTGTCCTTCCCACTTCCTCTTTTGCAATTCATTCTCTACATAGAAGTCCAAATGATCTCTGAAAAGTCATCCATCAAAATATTGTTTTCTTCATAAAATCATGTAAGAGTGTCCTATTGCTTAGAATAAAATCAGCACAATGTACTTTGGTTCCAAGGGCTGCTTTTGTCTACCTCCGCAGCCTCATCGCCTGCTACTTTCTTTCTCATTTACTTTGCTTCTGACACACTGGCCTTTCTCCCCACTTACTTCCACAGAAAATTCTCCTTTCACCACCCTATTAAGTAACCCCCCAACACACTTCTTGTCATATTTATTGTCATCTGTTTTTCTTCATTGATTTATATATGATCTGTTCCCTTCCCCTTAGCTCCAGAACAATGTTTCCCTTGCCTGTCTGGTTTATTCCTGTATTTGTAGGCCCCTGAACAGAACTGGCAGTCAATAAATGTTTTGAATGACTGTATGAGCCTCCATTCCAGAGATAAGAAAACTGACATCTGGTCTCCTAGACTTTGCACGTGTTCTTCCTTCTATTTGGAAGTCCTGTGTCATCACTCTGCTCTTTTTCTCCCCTATCAAATTCTCTACCACTTTTTCTTCTAGATCCAGATTTCTTCTAGATCCAGCCATAACATCTATTTATGTGTTGTCTGTACCATTTTTGTGCTATAACATCACAGTTGAGTGGTTGTGGCAGAGATGGTATAGCCCCCAAACTGAAAATATTTACTGTTTACTTTTATAGAAAGGTTTGCTGACCACTGTTCTAGACACATCCTAGGTTTCTTTGATACCTTCTCTGCCCTGAAGAGTTTTACGTTCCTTCTATTGGTTCCCAAAGACCCCAGTTTTAGCCTCTATCCTACCATCTGTGTCACCCAATAATGTAATTGACTAGAGGACTTTTACACCTTCTCCACTAAGTAGGAAACACACTAAAACCTTATTACTATTCATTTTTTGTCCCCAGTGCCTAGCAGTGCCTGGAACATAGTAGGCACTGAATAAATATTTGCATAAGTGTTTGACCATCTGAATAGATGTTTAAATGAATTAATAAGTGTTTGAGTGGATTAATAAATGTTTGAATCAATGAATAAATGTTTGAATTAGGAAAGGAGGGAGGAAGGATTGAGGAAACCTTCTCCTAAAGAACCAGGGGTAGACAAGATGTATGATTTCTGCCTTCTCTCACCCTTCTCACTCTTCTCACTGCTCCGTAGATTTTTGCACCTGGAAAAATTCATCTAATTGGCTGGAAAGTTATTAACCTAAATCCGGTTGTTGCCAAGCTGCACAGAGCTGTTGCTTTCGAGGCCATGTTAACATGGAGGCTAAGAGGTCAGGCTTTGGGCTCAGAAATGCTTGAATCTTGTGTCTGCCATTTCTTAATCATGTGAACTTAAACAAGTTATTATAGTTATTCTCTCTGCCTCAGTCTTTCATTTATAACATTGGAAGAATTATAATACCCATCTCATAGTATCACTGTGTGGAGATAACCCATGTAAAGTATTTAGCTCAATGCCTGCCGCATAGCAATCAATACATGGTAGCTGTTATCTCAGTTTGCTGAAAGAGAGGATTATGCTAATTATTTTACCAGTGCTTAGGTGTGTTCAAATCTAAGAAAAGATACTGTATTACATTATAAGGAGCAGCCCAGCAAAGTGATGCAGTGCATATGATCTAGAGCCAAACTCCGGCTTATGTTAAAATCCCAGTTCAGCCACTTACTTGGTCTTTGACCTTGTGCAAGTTTCTTCGCCTCTGTCTGCCTCAGTTTCTTCATCTGTAAAATGGGTAATCATAGGGTCAGCTGTTCTGAGAAGTAAGTGACATGATACATGTAAAGTGCTTAAAACAGTGTTTGCTGTTTATCTTATTATAAGGAAATTAAAGTTACCTGTTAGTTGAAATTTGAGGTGGAGATGAGAGTGCATCAAGCCATCGGGCATATAACCCTGTAATTCAGATTTTAATTATGCAGTGCCTAGATTGTTGCCTTGCTATGAGTTATTGTTGATGATTTAAAAGAGAATACCCAAAGCATTAAATGTAAAAGTCCCCTGACCTTGCTGTAAAACATGAAAATAACAGTCGCTTAAAGGAAGTATATATGCAAATACTGCCCACCTATCACAGGCAGTTCCAACGCAAATGTGCTGTTCATTAATTCTCCAAATTCTTTATAGATGCGTATAAGAATCCGTAGTGAGTGAATTAAATTACACTTGTTTTGTAATATAGTGTTCTGGTGTGTAACAGACTATCAAAGGAATGATCTTTACGAGGAAAACTTTAGAATATTGTTAAGTTACTCGCTGTGTGACCTATTTAGACTTCTCAGATTCTTCTTGTGGTAGACTGCATAATTAAATTTTAAATGGAACATGATAAAGAAATTATACTGGTGATCTCCAGAGATTCGGCTACCCTATTTGGCTCTTTATAAGAGTATAGCAAAGACATACTTTAAAAATTAATAAAGGCCTGCCCTAATTTTTTTTTTCCTTTTAGATTTTCCTTATCTGCTCTGTAATTCAAAGCTATGTTGCATGATCCACAAGTGTTTCCTGAAATAAATGATCAAAATAAAAATTCTTAAAAGCACATTTATCCCAATTTGAGAATTCCATTATTTGTGCATGAGAGCTTTTGTGCAGCAGTGGAGCTTCTTTAAGATAAAACCTGCCATTTTCTGGATTTGTCACCATAGAGAATTGGAGATTTATTCATTCTGTTTGTGGAAGCATTCATATCTTCAGAGTTTATAGAGCAAAGGGGTAGAAAATAGCTTCCATGGAAGATACAGTTTTGCGGTTAGAATTCCTCATTTGCTACCTAAACGTTACTGGTCCCTTGGGTGAATAATTGTTTTCCATAACCTTTTGCTATTCATTTTCTTCTGTATTTAAGGGGGCATTTCCAAGATATAATAACATTCTATATTAAACACAATATTCTCCTCTTTAATAACTTTTGTAATATAAAGCACACCCATGTTAGTTTAAAAGCCTTTCTTTTTCCTCTAAAGGATTTCAGATTTTGCTGTCCAATGAGCTTTGACAAAAACAAAACAGGTTGGAGAGTTTCTGTGCCTGCCCAAGGTTGATTTGCTTTTTATACCTTCTTAAATATTGGCTTCCACTGATGTTTGGGATTGTCAAGCTACCAAGAACTTATAAATTAATAAAATTTATTCGTATGTATACGTAGATAGTTTTAAACCTTGTAAACCTTTCTTTTCGGATTAGATTTTGTAAATGTTTCTATTATGTATTTTCCTTTTCCTTCTTTCTGGCAAATACGCAGTTTTCTTTTTGGACTCAAACCACTCAAGCATCCTATATTGTGTTCATTTTTCAAATAAGCAACATTAGACTCACAAAACACTATATAAAACCAAGCTGAGGCAGTGACATGAGCCAACAGAGAAAATAAATTCCCCATTAGACCTGACTATTCATCCTTAAACCTCTACTTGTCATGCTGGCTGGGGGTGGGGAGTGTAGCTTTAAGGAATAAGGCCAGGCTCCATAAAGGATTCTGAAGAGAAACTCATATTGGAAACATGATTATCTGGTGAGTAAGTGGAAACTCCGTTTACCACCACAGTACAGAATTTGAGACCCTCCCTCACCCAGATCCCAACCTGTGGAACTCAGGCTAGCATCGACATAGTGACACCTGGTGGCCCCTAATTCATCACTGGGCACCACGGCACCCCTTCCAAAGTAAAGAAAATTTATTTCCAAATTAGGCTTTCAATGTAATAGGTTTCTGCATATGGTTTACAAGTTTTTAAAATATATACCTAATTAATAATGGAGATGCTTACGGACACCACAATGAAACCTTAAAATGAATCTCTTGATAATAGCAGTACATTAGTCTTTTCTCACGCTGCTAATAAAGGCATACCCACAATGGAGTAATTTATAAAGAAAAGAGGTTTAATGGACTCACAGTTCCACATGGCTGGGGAGGCCTCACAACTATGGCAGAAGGTGAATGAGAATCAAAGTCACGTCTTACATGGTGGCCAGCAAGAGAACTTGCACAGGGGAACTGCTCTTTATAAAACCATCACATCTCATGAATCGTATTCACTATCATGAGAACAGCATGGGAAAGACCTGCCCCCATGATTCAGTTACCTCCCACCAGGTCCCTCCCACAACGTGTGGGAGTTCAAGATGAGATTTGGGTGGGGACACAGCCAAAACATATCAGGCAGTATCATTACTAATGACATCTTTGATCAAGGAAATACATGAGGTCCTATGGGGGATGCAAGGTACAATGATCCCTGCCCTTAAGAACCAAAAGATTCTACTAAAAAAAAAAATCAAACTCATAGAAGCAGAGTAGCATGGGGGCTGGACAAAGGATGCAGTTGGGAGTGGGGAGATGTTGGTCAAAGGGTACAGAATTTCACTGGACAGGAGGAATGACTTTCAGAGGTCTATTGTACAGCATGATGACTACAATTAATGTATGTATACTGGAAAATTGCTAGGAAGGTAGATTTTAAATGTTCTCATCACAAAAAAAAAAATGATCAATATGTGAAGTGATAGATATGTAATTATTTGATTTAAACATTCCACAGTGTATGTATATGTACATCAAGACATCACAATGTACCCCATAAATATGGGAAAGTTTTACCTTGTCAATTATAAATTAAACTAATAAATTAGTTAATTAAATAAAAGAACCAGATGGTTCTAAAAGTAGGAATCAATTTTAGTAGGGGAAAGCATGTTCTTTCTTAGCAAAATGTCTCTTATGTGATAAAGTACATATATATATATATGTATAAAATACATTAAGTAACATATACCTGGACTAAACAATTAAGTGCAGAGAAGACAGAACATTTTTCATATGGCAAATGAAAGAATATCATTGGAGGGAATATTCCTTCTGCAGCCAGAAAGGTCAAAAATAAAGCAGAGTGCAAGGAACGTAGAGTGTCTTGAGATGGAGACCCAGCCAGCTGGTTTCACCCAGATGGTTTGTTAAGAGAATAATGAAATATGAATTAGAGAAGTAGACAGAAGCCAGATTGTAAAGCTTTAGAATTATAGAAGTGGTTTACTTTTTAAAAAAAAAAATTGACCCAAGGCCAGGTGCAGTGGCTCATGCCTATAATCCCAGCACTTTGGGAGGCTGAGGCAGGAGGGATGCTTGAGCCCAGGAGTTCAAGACCAGCCTGGGCAACATGGCAAAACCAAGTCTCTATAAAAAAAAAAAAGTACAAAAGTTAGCCAGGCACGGTGGCACACGACTGTAGTCCCAGCTACTCAGGAGGCTGAGGTGGGAGGATCGCTTGAACCTGGGAGGTTGAGGCTGCGGTCAGTCATGATGGCACCACTGCACTCTAGCCTAGGTGACAGATTATAACCATATATAAAACAAATTTTGACACATAATAGTTATACATATTTATGTGGTACAGTATGATATTTCTACACCTGAATACATTGTGCAAAAATCAAATCAGGGTATTTAGCATATCTGTCATCTCATATAATTATCATTTCTTTGTTGTGAGAGCATTTAAAATTACCTGTTTTGAAACATATAACATATTGTAATTTTATATTATTATAACCACAGTCACCCTATTATACAATAGAGCAACAGAGCTTAGTATCTAATGGTAACTATAACCATTGACCTTCTCTCCCAGTGCCCTCCTCTCATCCCCACCCGACCCCATCCCCTGGTAACCACTATTCTGCTCTCTACTTCTATCATATCAGCCTCTTTAGATTCCACATATGAGTAAGGTGATACGGTATTTGTCTTTCTGTGCCTAGCTTATCTCAGTTGACATGTTCTTCAAGTTCATCCATATTGTTGAAAATGACAGATTTTGACTTTTTTATGGCCAAAGAATATTCTATTGTGTATATATGCCACATTTTCTTTATCTGTTCATCTGTGGATGGACGCTTAGGTTGATTCCATATCTTGGCTATTGTGGATAATGGTGCCATAAACACGGGAGTGCAGATATGTCCTGACATATTGATTTTAATTCCTTTGCACGTATACCCAATAGTGGGATTGCTACATCATATGGCAGCTCTATTTTTAGATTTTGGGGGAACTTCCATACTGATTTCTGTAATGGCTATGCTAATGTGAATTCCCACAAACAGTATATAAGGGTTCCCTTTCTCCAGTCAGTGCCAGCATTTCTTATTTTGTGTCTTTTTGACAATAGCCATTTTAATTGGGGTGAGGTGATACCTCATTGTGATTTGCTTTGTTTTGTTTTCACTACCAGTAGGGGTATTGCAACAGGGTTAAAAATATAATTCAAAGAGCATGTTAGCAGGGTTAATCTGACGGTAATCTGTAAAATCTATCATGGTGGGAAGAGCCAGCAGCTTGTAAACTCCTCGAGGAGTGGCCCCACATCTACTGTGCTCACCTTTCTATCCTCAACACCTAGCATAGTGCCTCCAGCACACAACAGGTGTTCAAATATGCATCAGATGAACTCATGAGTAAATGGGAGCTAAGAATCTTTCTGAATGGTGGAAGTGAGCATAACAGGTGCATGAACTAGACTGATCATTGTAGAAACAAAAATGAAATAGTTGATTACAGAAAATATTGGGAAAAACTAATCAATATTATTTGCTTAAACTCAGGCAACAAAGGAGGGAGCGAGCAGTCCACATGATTCTCATGTTTCCAGTTTAGGAATGTCATAGTATCATGAACAAAAATGAGGGATGTCTGGAGGAAGAGGCATTCATTGGAAATGCAGAGCTAGAACGAGGGTTGTTTTGTACTGAGTTTGAGAGGGTGAGGGTTGAAGGGCAGTTATGCACATAGAACTCAACGTTTGGGTGTTTAGTAAGAAAGCATCTTGTACGTTGTTTGCATGGAGGTTCAGTTGAAGCCATTTTGCACACCCTAAAGGATTTTGCTGTTGTCTTATCCTGGTGACATTCCTTGCTAAATTAGACAAGATGCAAATTTGATAGAGATTCCTTAAGAACAAATAATATTACTGCAAAGATACATGCAATACTCAAAAGGATTTTAACTTCTTCTAGTAATTTCTCGGGAGTAAAAGGAAAAAGGACTTCTCTGGGGTGACTTTGTCATAGACTGTGCTTCTCTTTTGACCACCCACCTCAACTGGCATTTTTGCTGACATTCACTATGAAAATTTGGTGCACAACACTGTTAGGGGAGATCTGTTGGCAACAGAATCGTGTACGCTGCTTGTTCTCATCTGGCCTTTCACATCTTGGCCTGGTATTCCTTGGCTTATTTTGTCATGTCTGGAGTTTCATCTTTTCTGGGTTCTTGCCTGAAGCTCTGGCAGATGACAGTGTTCAGCTGAGAAAGTCCTATCCAACTTCAACTTCCATAATGCAAGAATTTCTCTTGACTACCAGGGTGAATGGAAACCCAAGATTCATGAGACATTGTAGCTATTCATTTTGTCACCTTTCTTCAGTATGGCCTAAGTATCCTAAATTAGAATTTCCTATAAAAGAGCAGAGATGAGTTTGAGACAGTGCTTTGAGAGAAACTTGGGCATAACAAGTAAGGGAAAATAGGTCATACAGTGGCTGGTAGCTAATATGGTATACCATCCCAAGGGTTGTTTAGCCACAGGGATTTCCTTTTTTTTTTTTTTTTTTGAGACAGTCTTGCTCTGTCGCCTGGGCTGGAGTGCAGTGGCCAGATCTTAGCTCACTGCAAGCTCCGCCTCCCAGGTTTTACGCCATTCTCCTGCCTTAGCCTCCCGTGTAGCTGGGACTACAGGCGCCCGCCACCTTGCCGAGCTAGTTTTTTGTGTTTTTTTAGTAGAGACGGGGTTTCACCGTGTTAGCCAGGATGGTCTCGATCTCCTGACCTCGTGATCTGCCCGTCTCGGCCTCCCAAAGTGCTGGGATTACAGGCTTGAGTCACCGCGCCCGGCCGAGCCACAAGGATTTCACATTTTGTTTGTTAATGTGTGTGGCCACTCAAACATCATGCAGGGATGCCTGGGAGGTTAACAAAGATATGCTCCCATTTCTAGCAGTAATAAAGAACAATCCTACTTTATAATTGGGAAATGAAACACTGCAAAAGAAATTAAGCTCTGGAGAGCAAGATGGGGTCACTTTGGTTTTTAGGAATTCTCATAATCCAGTGTTTCTGCAAATATTTCTTATGTTCTTCATCCTTTCTCTCTTCCACTCTCTCATAGATTTTTTCCCTTCTCTGATATGCATGTGCCTTCTAGTTGACTTTTGTAAAGTGGAAAGAAATAATAAGTTCTTGGATCACGCCTGTAATCCCAACACTTTGGGAGGCCGAGGCAGGTGGATCACCTGAGGTCAGGAGGTCAAGATCAGCCTGGCCAACATGGTGAAACCCCGTCTCTACTAAAAATACAGAAAAAAAAAAAAATAGCCAGGCATGGTGGCACACACCTGTAGTCCCAGCTACTCAGGAAGCTGAGGTGAGATAATCGCTTAAACCCAGGAGGCAGAGGTTGCAGTGAGCCAAGATTGTGCCACTGCACTCCAGCCTGAGTGACAGAGTGAGACTCCATCTCACAAAAAAAAAAAAAAGAGAGAGAGAGAAGAAAGAAACAATAAGTCCTGCAGAGGTTAGAAAGAAGGTAAAGAAATGGTTACTTTCAATGGAGCAATAATCACATTTTGACATAAAGATTGTCCACGATCACAAAGTAATTTGCATAACTGTGCAAAAATTCTCATGTTACGCGACTGTTCTCCCCGCAGTATATAATCAGCCTATTAGTTTTTTTTTAAATCTATAATCCTAGTAGAACCTTAGAGCTCCATGGAATCTGTTTTGCGCTATCTCCTTGTTCTACAGCTGAATAGGCTGAAGATCGGACAATGAAAAGCAAGTCCTCATGACAACACTATGTGGGATCACTGGACAAGCTAACATTTGTTGGGTTGGATGGAGTCCAGTTATCATTGCAGGGCCTGTTCTTGGGGGCAGAAGAGTCAGGAACCCTTTTAACTACATTCTGGTTGTCTGTACCTTTTCTTGCCACTTCTTTGGTAACTTGCATCCCCCATCCCTGGGGACAGAATCTTCATTTCTAGTGTTTTCCACCATAACCTTGCTCTGGTGCTGAAACAAGCAAAAGCAAAGTGCTGAAACAAGTGTTGATACTGGCATATCACAGCATAGAAAGCTGCTCCTCAAATTTAGGTGGCCCATGGAAGTGACCTGAGGATTGTGTTTAAATGCATGTTCTGATTCAGCTGGTCTGGGGTGAAACCTGAAATTCTGCATTTCTGACAAGCTCCCACAGGGTTTCTGAGGATTCTGGTCCTCAGACCATCCTTTGAGGAGCAAACGACTACACAGCCACCAGTCTCATCTTTGATAGAAGTAACTGACACTTGCCAAGTCTCCCATCCAGAGCTTTAAGAATATAATGCTTAGGCTTTAATTACATCTCAATAAAATTGAATGAATGAATGTGATATTTTTATTTATTCTACCTTCATTATCTTTCTTTCTTTCTTTCTTTCTTTTTTTTTTTTTTTTTTTTTTTTTTTTTTTTTTGAGACGGAGTCTCTCTCTGTTACCCAGGCTGGACTGCAGTGGTGCATTCTTGGCTCACTGCAACCTCTACCTCCCAAGTTCAAGTGATTCTTTTGCCTCAGCCTCCCAAGTAGCTGGGATTATAGGCAAGTGCCACCATGCCTGGCTGATTTTTATATTTTTAGCAGAGACGGGGTTTCCCATGTTGACCAGGCTGGTCTCAAACCCCTGACCTCAGGTGATCCGCCTTCCTTGGCCTCCCAAAGTCCTGGATTACAGGTGTGAGCCACCACACCTGGCCAATTCTACCTTATTTCTGATTGGCTTCTTCCAATTTGCTTTTTGAGAAGATGCTACAAAGCATTTTGGAAACTGGTACTGCAGGAAAAATTTCTCTTCAAACTCTGGATTACCATAAAACAGCTGTGGAAGCCTGTGGATTGAAAAGAACTTGAGAAAGGTAATATTCTGTTATTAAGCTTAGGACACAGTATCATATGAGCTTTGGATATAATATCAATCAAGATCTGACTTTCAATTCTGAGTTTGTGATGAGTAGCTATAATTGACGGAATGAAAGTAGTTTTTGTATTAGAAAATGTTTATTTTACCAATATGAAGTGTTATTTGTGTCAAGTAATTGAGTTCCTAGATGTTCTCATTCTGTATCAGTGGCTGCAGACAGTGTAAGTCTAGGTAGCATGATAGTGTGTGAATGTATATATATAGAGAGGGAGAGAAAGAGGGACTATGAATTAACCATAGTTTTGAAATTGATTCCTGGAAACTGACATTTATTTACTGCATGGGTGTTAAAATTGTCTTTTTGTTTTATTTACCCCATATGAACTGAAAAGTATTAGAGAAGCAAAATTCTTCTCTACTTTTGACTCTATTCCCATTCAGTCTATCCCCTCCACTAAAGTAAACTGAGGTGTCTTAGATATAGAAATCTAATTTGGAATAATTCAAGAGAGATAGAGGGAAGATAGGTAATACTGAATATGCAGAATTCAATCATAGAAAACTAATCACTTTAGTGAAAAGCCAGCTGTTCTTTGTTTTCTAATGGGCATGTGATGTTGATGAAAAATAACATTCAAGTAAAGTTTACCAAGTACAATTGGTTTGATTCAAGATATTATGTTATTTTGCAGTATAGGAAATGTTATTTAGATTTAACAAAGAGCTGAACGGAGCAGCCAGTCCAAAGACCCAAATACCAAAGGATTATCTTTAAGTTTAGAGAATGAGAAATGTGACAGCATTGTATTTTGGGCATCAGATAATAATTATTTCAGAGAATATGCCTGCGTTTTCTGCGTCCTTCAAATTTCATTTGAATGAACACTTTATGGATTTTTGTGATACTGAGGGATATGTTAAAATACCATTGCAAACATGTCAGGCAACTCGGGTTTAGAGGATTCTCAACTTGAATTATTTTAGCATTCTATTTGAATTACTTGGGGGAAAACAGGAGTTGATGACAATTTGGAGGTCCTTTTCTTTGTCTCCCAAGTGAGTTTGTAGGTTCACTGGATTTCCCCAAAGAAGATCCTAAGACAAGAATTTGAGTCTAAGGACATGAGGGAGGGAGATGTGAGACAGGAATGGGGGAGGTCAGCAAAGCTGAGTGTAGGTGGGTTACTGCCTGGGCAACTCGGGTTTGAGCCTACTGGGGACCCCGTAAAGCATTGCCCCACCAAGGGACGAAGAAACTGCTGTCTTTTTCCATCTGTCCTGCCTCTCGCTAGTTGAAGTCACCCCAGGGGTGTTTGCTCTTGTGTACATCTGTCTTTCTCCATGCCTAGGCCAAGCACTCCTGCAGCAGGAAAAGCCCTCTCTGAAAGTCAGAAAGCCTGAGATCCACAGGCTTCTTGGGGAGGGTTCTGCAGGCGACCTTCAGGGCAGGCTGAGGTCATACAGGCAGGGCCCTGACAGTCTCCACCTTATCAGTGTGGCCACTGTTGTAACCTCCTCACCTGGGCTGTAGTGCTTGATAATTAGCAAGTTCTTTGGTGGTGGTGGTGGTGGTGGTAGTGGTGGTGTTCTTTTTGAGACAGAGTCTTGCCTGTTACCCAGGCTGGAGTGCAGTAGTGTGATCTCGGCTCACTGCAACCTCTCCCTCCCAGGTTCAAGCGATTCTCCTGCCTCAGCCTCCCGAGTAGCTGGGATTACAGGTATGAGCCACCATGCCTAGCTATTTTTTATATTTTTAGAAGAGATGGGGTTTCACCATGTTGGCCAGGCTGATCTCAAACTCCTGATTGCAGGTGATCCACCCACCTTGGCCTCCCAGACTGCTGGGATTACAGGTGTGAGCCACCCTACTCAGCTGATAATTAGCAAATTCTTAATAAGTGTTTATTCAATGAAGGGAGGGAGGGAGAAAAATGAATGACTCAAATAGAATCAGAAAAGCCAGCATTGGCAACATGTCAGGCAGCATCCATAGACAGATCAACGATTAGAGATAGTTTTTGAAAATAGCATTTTACTTCTGATTTAGGTCCCCAACCTAATATCTAAATTTTATGCTTGCCAGATGTATTATGCATGCAGAGGTGGGAAAATAAACAGAAGGGTTGGCATGAGAGAGCACATAGCCCTATATGTCAACTACCTTAACTCTAAAGGGTGGCACTTGGGGGAATTACACTTTTGACATCAATAGTTATACCTGGATTTTTTGTTTTGTTTTGTTCTGTTTGTTTTTTAAAAGATTAGCAGTATGTTTATCTTTGATTATTCAAGATAAATCAAGTTCCCAGCGTTCTGGGCAGTTCACAGTTCTCAATGAATCATTGAAGAACTGTAGATAATCCCTGCTAAGTCCCACAAAGGCAGCTCACTTGCTCCTTTGGCATGTGGGGAAAGGAGTAGTGTGGACTGAGGAGTGCAGGTTTGAGGTAAGGACGATGTCCAGCATCCAGACAAAAATGAAAAAATTGCTTTAGTCACTTGGACATTTACAGATATCAAGAGGTTCCGTTTCATACAAATGACTCTGTTTATATTCTACTAACATATTTGAATGAAGTATACAAAATTCAGTAACTCACGGATATTTTAAATGCATGGCACTAAACATAGAAATATCTAGGAATCGCATCGGATTGCTTTCATTTATTATTCTGGTAGTTCTCATTATGTAGATAGTAGTTGTAACCTGAGAGTGTGCCTGTCTGGCCAAGTATAAATCTCAATGTGTTTGTATGTGAAGTGTATGTATGTGTGGCATGAAGGGTAGGGAGAAGAAGGGTTGCAGAGAGCTGTTCCTTTCAAAAATATGTATATTTTTGGCTTATTTGCTGGTTTTGATCATCTGTAACTTTTGTGGCAATCACAATTTCTACATGATTCAGTGAATGACCCTATAGTACTAATGTAAAACCTCAAAAGGGCCATTTCTCTAGCAAACATCTAAGTATGCCAACTGTGTTAACTTCAGGACTTATAGTCAGGGTGATCTTTTGTCTTCTTCACGGGGTCCTGAGTGATGTTGTTCTAGAGAAACAACACTAGAGGGAAAGGGGGCTCACAGAAAAGCAGCATTGAGCATGCAGAAATGGAAAGTATCTGCAAAGGGTTAATAAGTTAGAAATACATATTCCCTGCAAGAAACAAGAGCAGAAGGAGCTTGGCAATGATTACTTTCTCTTTTTTTCTGGAGGAGTTAAGAAATGTGCTACGGAGACACCATAGCCAACTTGGACCAAGAGTGCTGGAGTGTTTTCCTGCCCCCAGTGTCCTGATGCCATCCCCCTCTCTAGGCCTCCCATGACCCTGGAACTGGGTGGCAGGCCAGCTACAGAGGAGTGTGGGAATTCAGTCCATAAACCCTTGGTTTCTTCTAGCAGGACTCCCAGCTCCTCTTGACAATTTCCTCATACTGATTTATTGATTTAATTTCTGGTTGGCAGTGGTAGTAGTTATAAAGTAAATTTACCCTAGGAAAACAAGATATTTTGGGAATTCACTAATGCTAACACTGCACTTGGATCCTAGAGCCACTTTGCATCTGCCCAAATCAGCTAGAGAAAACAACAGCCAAGTGACACCCAGCAAGCAACAAAGACTTGTTTCTTCCATTTACTCAGTTGGAAGTAATGGAAGGATATGCGTGTTACTTTCCTCTTAATAGTTAACCTTAGAAATCAAAAGTCAACCAGGCGCAGTGGCTCACACCTATAATCCCAGCACTTTGGGAGGCCTAGGAGGGTGGATCACTTGAGGTCAGGAGTTTGAGACCAGGCTGGCCAACATAGTGAAACTCCCTTTTCTACTAAAAATACAAAAATTGGGAGGCCAAGGCGGGTGGATCACAAGGTCAGGAGATCGAGACCATCCTGGCTAACACGGTGAAACCCCATCTCTACTAAAAAATACAAAAAATTAGCTGGGCGTGGTGGTGGGCACCTGTAGTCCCAGCTACTCAGGAGGCTGAGGCAGGAGAATGGCCTGAACCCGGGAGGCGGAGCTTGCAGTGAGCGGAGATTACGCCACTGTACTCCAGCCTGAGCAACAGAGTGAGACTCCATCTCAAAAACAAAAAACAGAACAAAAATTAGCCAGGTGTGGTGGCAGGTGCCTGTAATCCCAGCCACTGGGGAGGCTAGGGCAGAAGGGTTGATTGAACCCAGGAAGTAGAGGTTGTGGTGAACCACGATCACACCACTTCACTCCAGCCTGGGTGACAGAGTGAGACTCTGTCTCAAAAAAAAAAAAAAAATCAAAAGTCAATAATCTTCATAACATCATGATCCTTATCATGTATCATGCTTAAATTTGAACAACATAGTTTTCTGTCTTCATTTTGATTTGGGCCTCAGGAAAAAAAATCTCTTGGATGTGATTCTTTACTATTGGATCATGCGAAAGGGTTAGCTTAGATGCAATATTGGTTATCTGTTTATGTATTAAAATGATTCCAAAAGTTAGCTGCTTGAAACAACAGACATTTGTTATCTCGGCTTCTTGGGGTCAGGAAATTGGGCACAGCTTTGGTGGGCACTTGTGCCTCGCTGCCTCTCACAAAGCTGCAGTCAAGGGGGCTGCAATCTCATATGAAAACTTGATTGTGGATGGATCTGCTTTCAGGCTCACTTGTATGGTTGTTGGAAGGATTCCATTTCTTATGGGCTATTGGACTAAGGGCCTTAGTCCCTGCCTTTCTGTTGCCTGGAACCGCCATCACTTCTTTGCCATTTGGGTCTTTCCATAGGAAAGCTGGCTTCTATTGTAGCAAACAAGAGAGAGAATAAGATCCAGCCACAAGATGGAAGTCACAGTCATTTTACAACCCAATCTACTGACATGCCATCCCTGTTACTGTACTCTCTTCATTATAAATGAGTCATGAGGTTCAGCCCATACTCAAAGGAGAGATTATCCAAGGACATGAATACCAAGAGGTAGGGATCACTGGGGACCATTTTAAATGCTTTATATGTAGATTTGATTCTGAAATTGCTATATGATGGAGAGTTATTTTGATCCAATACACGCTATGTTCTAGGACAAATTCTTAATTCTTTGTGGTGATGTGGACTAATACCTTGAGAATGAAGACTAAATCATAGGGTCAAGAAAATATGATCAGATTAACTATTTCTTGGATAATTGGAAACTGTCCCTTTGTGGCCAGAAACAAACCAGAGTTCAAGCCAAGTGGAAGCTCAGGGCAGGATCCACAAGTATTGAACCATTTTCCAACAAGCTGGGGTGCCCATAGAACTGAAGCTGCAGAAACTTATATTTGTACAATGAAATGCACCTGCTGCCTGTTAACCAACTCCTCTTCCTTGCCCCTCCTGTCCTTCCTGGCTATATAAACCATTAACTTTGTCACTGTGGAGGGGAGAGATTTGGAGTTTGTCTCCCATCTCTCCAACTGATGTCACCTGAATAAGGTCTTCTTCCTGGCGATACTTGTCTCAGTGATTGGCTTTCTGTGCAGCCAGCAATGAAGCCTAGACTGAACCTCTGGCATTTGGTAAGAGTATCCCTATCAAGTTGCTACCTGTGAGGGGCAGAAATCCCACATGGGGCCGAAGGAAGAGTGAGTTAGTTGAGCTCTGAAAGGAAAAAGTCACGTGGACCCGAGAGCTACATACAATGGGAGGAGTAGAAACTCAAGTGCATATTTCTTACGAGGACGAGCAGATTAGGGTAGGGAATCAGTCTTATGATCTAGGCATGTGCTAGGAAAGATTGAGATGCTCTAGAAGGACTCTGGAGCCTGAGGCAAAACACTGTTCTTGAAGAACTAGCTATATCAGCTACCCAACATGCTCTTTTCCTTTTTTTTTTTTTTTTTTTTTTTGAGACAGAGTCCCACTCTGTCACCCAGACTGGAGTGCAGTGGCATGATCTCAGCTCACTGCAACCTCTACTTCCCAGGTTCAAGTGATTCTCCTGCCTCAGCCTCCCGAGTAGCTGGGATTACAGGTGTGCACCACCACACCTGAGTATTTTTTTTGTATTTTTAGTAGAAAAGGGGTTTTGCCATGTTGGCCAGGCTGGTCTCGAACAGCTGACCTCAGGTGAGCCACCTGCCTCGGCCTCCCAAACTGCTGGAATTATAGGCATGCGTCCCTGCACCCAGCCAGATGTTTCTTAAAGAGAGGAGAAACTTACTCATCTAAATACATAGAAGGCACCAGGAGAGGGAGGAAGGAGGCAGAGTCCCTGAGAAGGCAAGAGGGCATGGGATCCAGGGCACAGACGGGATCAGCCTGAGAGGATCACCCTGAACAAGGATGGAAGCAGGAAAGCAGTGTGTGGATTCAGAGCGGTGTGTGGGACTGGGACATCAGAGAGTCTTAGACATTCAGCCTAAGAACGGATGGGAGCAGTAGGTGCTAACCCAGGAGTGGGGACGCTGCCAGGGGACCCAGCATAGAGGCAGGGGGAACAAGGTTATTTGGTGGAGGGGTAAGCTGACAGCATTTCCCTCCTTTGGCCTCATGCAGTAGCCTTGGGCCTCGGCAGATGAGCAGGTCTTAGGTATCATGGGAGGGAGGAAAGCAGGTAACTTGCCCTGAGTACCTGCTCTTGATCAGACCCCAGCATATGCCACCTATAGGCACCACAGCATTTTGTTAGGGAAGTGACAAGCCCCACCTGCAGTCTTCCAGCTTGTAAGAGGAAGAGCCAGCCCTGCACCAAGGCCATCTGATTTCCAGTTTACACCACGCTGTGTGCCCAGGCCCGGACACAAGCCAAGAGCTACCTGGGCCTGACTTAGGTGGGCTTGCCAGCACAGCTTTGAAGGTGAAATCCATGTTTAGCTGCCTAGTCAGTATCAGGGAGCCTGGGAATGTCACTGGGGCTCAGTGGAGGCAGCCAGAGCTCTGGGAGCCCCTCTCTGGGTGTATTTGAGCAGTGAATGGTGTCACTGGCAGTCACTGGCATGAACCCTGCGGTGCCGTTGATCCCACACACCTAATGTCCTGGAGGAGTCACAGCGAGGGCCCATCAGCAGCCATTCCAGGATAGAAGCCCCGGGAAAGGGGCTGTTAATGATGTTGACAAATTTCTGGCTGGGCTATTATGGGATGTTAATGCATACCCTCAAACAATATGTTTCCACCTCCCACGTTTTCCCCCTGCTGCTTTGATTGAGAAAACCATAGCGACCAAAAGTGCAAGATTTATACAAATTGTGTAGCAGGGGATTGGGCTGTAGGCAGGGGAGCCCCCTTGGGGAGGAATTTACCTTTTCAAAGTAGAGGGGAACAGGTGCTCTGGAACTGGCACGTAGCTGTGAGAGGGTGGGGATGGCATTCCTGAAGGGAAAGGTTACCCAGATTAACAACACTCCACTGAAAACCATGCCATCCTGGCTCTGTCATTAAAACAGGTGGCTGTCATTATGGCCTCTGGCTCATAATGGGAAGATAATACAGGCTGGGAGAGATTTATATAGGCCCCAGAAAGATGAAATTGCACATCAAGAAGGAAACAAGGTATAAAGAGGACCAATTTGGGGAATTTCTCTCCCCACAGGAACGCACGTGATACTCATTAAGGGTGTAGAAATTGTGCCATTCTATCCAGAGGGTTAGATTACCTACAGAGCTTTCATTTATTCGGGTTTTATTTAAGTGGCCTTCGGGGAAGACTCCCTTTTCCCGCTTCGGATGTTTTCCTTCAGTTTAAGAGAGCAGTAAACATAAAAATGTACTGTATATGATAAAACTTACCCCTTTTCTTTCCCTGCAAATAATGTTGGCTCTCAGTAGACTGTTGGAAATCAAAAGGTTGGGGGATATATGTTCTCTTTTCCTAAAGAGATAAAATTTTAGGTTTGATTTTTTTTTTTAATTTAATAAGCACTCACATGGTGACTGCCAGGCACTATTCTAAGCCCCTTACAAATGTTAATTCATTTAATACAATAATACTTCTAAGGTAAGTTATTTTATTGACTCCATTTAGAGATGAGGTATAGAGAAGTACGAACCCTCTGTACTTACCTAAGTTCATCCAACTAGGACCTCATGCGCTTGGGGTTGCCACCCATGCAGATTTGCTCCAGAGACTATGTTCTTAGCTGTCACAGTCCTCTGACTATACTGCGTCCGTTTCCATTTTAACAGGCATTTAAATGATCCGTGTGTCCCATCTTTGAGTCTGTCTTCTGACAAGAACACATTTTAAAATCTCTGCCCATGAGGAGTTGTTGAATTAAGGTCGATAAGATGGAAGAATGGCAGCTGTGCTGGAGCAGACAGTGGTGTTTTCCATTGCACAGACATCTTTAGAATGTGCAAAGCATGTCACAGGCAGGCCTGGAAGGCTTTGCTGTCCTTGCTGTAGGATCGGAGAAGGCAAGGAAACCTTTCAGTCCGTTAGAAGCGCACAGACTCATTTTCAAACACAAAAGCTCAGCGCACACTTACTCTAGCCAGTCCCTTACCTGCTACAAAAAATCCTACCTTTCCATGCATGGTTGGAAGGACATTTCTCTGGCGATCCTGAGTGCATTTTTTCCTGAAGATTTAGAGCTGATTGGGCACAGATGGGAGGCAGGGTTATTTACCATTTTCCTCCCCCTCCCTGTTCACCATTTGACACAAGAAATGAACAGCTCTTTTGCCTTACAAGGCATAGTCAGATTGCTAAGTAATTACCTTGATTTATGAGGGCAGGAATAGAAGGTAGCATGAAACATCATTTGTAACTGGGGATGGTCAGATTACCATTTCCCGAATTTGTCGATTATTTCATGTTGTGTTGAACTCCTAACAAGCATACGAAAGAGGGAAATGGTGTCCTATTACCTCTGTGTCCTCAGTGCCTAGAACAGTCCCTGGCTTTCAAGTTTGTAGAATCAAGAAATGTATGAGGGAGTGAGCACCTGCTGTGTAGTCTCCGCTAGACACCCGAATACCTTCAGCTTTCTGCTTTCAAGGTCATGAGTAGCGTAAGAAGACAAATACACACATCTTCACCACAAAAGAAAAATACGGCATTTGAGGAGAGAGAAAAATGCTTCCAGTTTGGGGCCATAGGAAAGTTTTCATGAAGAGTGTATTGGAGCAAGCCAGCAGAGGAGAGGTGGGACCCTGTAGGAGTTTGAGGCAAGAACGTCCAAGTATGGTAGAAAAATCACAAAGAATTGCCCTTGGGGTATGAGATATGTACAGATCATGCAAGGGAATGAGAAAGCTGGATGTAGGGTTGGACACATTGTATGGGTGCCCACTTTTCTTAATTCAGAAATTCAAACATTCCAGAGGGTCTGGGCCTCTGTATTTTGCCAGAAACCTGGGCTCAGCAGATCACACAGCTGGACAGTGGGCAAGTTCACCTGGATGGAGAGATGGATGGAAACCACTTCCATAATACAGCCTGGTCTGCACCTTCTTCACCCACAGTCCTCCAGTTCTGTATTCTTGGTCCTCTATTCAATAACTCAGTATAAACCTTGCTTCCCACCTGACCTCACGCTGCACCTTCTGCAGCCCAGGAGATGCCCTCTGGGAGTTTACATCCAGCCCTTACATGTCTCTCGTAGCCAGGGGAGTAGCAGAAAAATAGCTAGCCTCAGGAGCACGCCCTGCGAGCTAGGCCCAGAGCGTCCTGCCCCGGAAGGGAAGGTTTGGATGGCTTCTAAATTTGGGGGCTGCTGTCCAAGTCACACCCTGTCTTGCGATGACACCTTCTGTGTTGGACCTAAGACTTGATGTTCTTGTGTTTGATCAAGCTTTATATAAATTTGTGGTCTTCAATTTAACCTTTGGCTAAATTGGTTGTTTTCTGAACATTTTAGAAGGATTTGAGAATGTTCAGGAAGCCAAGGCTACATGAAACCCCCCTAGGGTGGAGGGTGCTTCTCTGCATGAAGCTGCATAGCTTCCTTTCTGCACAGTAGTCAGAACCTCTGAGCACTTCCTCTTCATTCTCTACCTATCCACATCCCTAGGATGGGCAGACCCTCTTGCACAGGGGCTGTCATGTTTTTACATTCTAAATCTTAGGGTCTTTCAAACTCTCCATGGTCCTTCTTAGCATGATCAAACCCCTGTCTGAATTCCTCCGCTGCTGGCATTGGCTGGCTCTGGCTTCCTGCAAAAACACTTACCTGTCTCTGTACCCATCTAAAAGGTGAGTTTCCTGCTCCTGACTGTGGAGAAGGAGGAGCAACTCCTTCACGTGTTCCAGACACTGCCTGGACACAGGTTCCCCCAAATGAACATGCACACACAAACAGCAGGTGACAGCAGTATTTACTCAGAGAGAATTGGAGGAGGTGAGGGGACCTCTGAGGGAGAGAAGGGAAATTTAGGGTGAAAATATTTGCATGTGAAGTCTCACTTCATGGAGTTTGAGGGAGTCCTCTATACATGTGTTCCCTCGTTCTCCAGGGCCACCTCCTCTCAGCTTTCTCCATCGCATCCCCTTCCCATATTCTCTCTCCTTTCATCCCTGTGCCGCTCCCAAAGCCCCTGTACTTTCTAGAGCAACGTATCAGTCCCCAGACCCCACTCATGTCATGTGGATGACACGCCTCTAGGCGATCTCCCCAGGCCTGGCATCACCACTGTGGATAAGAGAGATGGGACACCCAGTGCCATGGTGGAGGCCATCATGCCACAGAGGAGGGTGGCAGAAACTTCTCAAGCAGGAATGCATTAAGTTTTGTTTTGTCTTTTAAAAACCTCACCCAGAGGCCAGGCGCGGTGGTTCATGCCTGTAATCTCAGCACTTTGGGAGGCCGAGGCAGGTGGATCACTTGAGGCCAGGAGTTCAAGACCAGCCTGGCCAACACAGCAAAACCCCATCTCTACTAAAAATACCAAAAAAAAAAAAAAAAATTAGCCAGGATTGGTGGCAGGCACCTGCAGTCCCAGCTACTTGGGAGGCTGAGGTGTGAGAACCATTTGAAGCTGGGAGGCAAAGGTTGCATTGAGCCAAGATCACACCCACTGCATTCCAACCTGGGTGACAGAGTGAGACTGTGTCTCAAAACAAAACAAAACACACACACACACATATACACACACAAGCTCACCTACAAATTCAGACTCACTTTACATGACTTGGATCAGTTTTGGCTGAAAACCCTTATTTGGCCTACCTGAGACATTCACATTCTTTTCAGGTTGATGGGACTTTGCCTTTTTCAATGCTAAAAGGGCACAGCATCCCTTTTCTAACACTTGGTTGCTTGACAGTCTTCTCTGATTACCTTGGCAATGTCTGGGGCCATATATCATCACGCCTCCCTCTCCTGCTTCCTGAGTTTATCCCCTGGCTGCAGGAGGTGAGTTGAGGGTGTGCAGCTTCCCTGGGTTCTCTACCTTGACCTTGCCTTCTTGAAGAGAGGCAGGAAGTTTGCACTGGGAAAGGGCCAGGGCCTGAACCGTGGTTCTGAGCATTTCTGAATCTTGGAGTTGCTAGAGTCCCAGAGGTCATTACTAAGAAGAACCCAGGCCGGGCGCGGTGGCTCACACCTGTAATCCCAGCATTTTGAGAGGCCGAGGCGGGTGGATCACGAGGTCAGGAGATCGAGACGAGGGCATCCTGGTTAACACGGTGAAACCTCGTCTCTACTAAAAATACAAAAAATTAGCCGGGCCTGGTGGTGGACACCTGTAGTCCCAGCTACTCGGGAGGCTGAGGCAGAATGGTATGAACCTGGGAGGCGGAGCTTGCAGTGAGCCGAGATCGCACCACCACACTCCAGCCTGGGCAACAGAGCAAGACTCTGTCAAAAAAAAAAAAGGGAAGAAGGAGAAGAACCCAGTGTAGTATATGTGTTTGAGGACGGGAGGTGCAGGTGAGAGAATGACCACTCTCATAGGCTTCTCTCTGTGGTCCCAGCAAAGGCTGGGTCTGAACAAACGAATAGGGCAAAAGGCTCCAAAGAGTCAGGATTTCACATGGGGACTTGGATAAAGACAAAGGAAATGTGTGATGGTCTCATAAACAGTGATAACTGCAGGAAGAAGTGATACCGTTCTTAATGTTCATTTTATTCTGTGTGTGTGAGGGGATACGTATGATTTCTTTAATAGCACCTTACCATGGGACTGCCTCGCTCAGGGATGTATAGAAGAATGGCAGAATTGCAAGGATTTCATGAGGGTCACATGAAGAGGGACTCTGGGGACCATGAGTCCCCATTGCTGCTGCTGTCTTTTGGAAATTAGATATCATTTACTTATTTATCATTTTTGCACATCACATTGCAACTTTCCTGATTAAATTGCCTCAGGGCACAAGTACAAAATATGAAAGTTCAGTTAAAGTGTCTAAGACAGAACAGCAGCAGCTATCAGCACGTATTAAATATGCCTCTACTGCAAAAAAGTGTGTCATGCGTGGCATCCGGAAATCTAGGCCTGTGCCGAGCCAAAGGAGAATTTCCACGGAAAACACCTTGGCAATCAAAGTTGAGAACAGTCAGATTTGAGCATTGTGGTGTGTGTATGTTGCAGTGGCTATTCTCTCATGATAGGATTGTGGTAACTCATGAAAATAGCTCCTGTCCCAATTTCAAACCCCTCTATTTCATGATCTGTTATTTAGCTAGACACTTGGTGTCTACAAAAAACAGCTACCAAAGTCATCAGAACAAATTCTTCAAACCACTAGGAACTCAACTTCAGCACCATCCTCCTTTTTTTTTTCTTTTTAGAGATGGGGTCTCGCTCTGTTGCCCAGGTTGGAGGTATGATCATAGTTCTCAGCAGCCTTGATCTTTTGGGCTCAAGCCATCTTCCCACCTTGGCTTTCTGAGTAGCTGGGACCATGGGCACGCACCACCACACCCAACTATATTTTTGTAGGGACAGGGTTCTTGCCACATTGCCCAGGCTAATCTTGAACTCCTGGACTCAAGTGATCCACCTGCTTTGGCCTCCTGAAGCACTGGGATTACAGTCATGAGTTACTGCACCTGGCCCTTCTCCAACACACACAAAAAAAGATTTTTATAGTATCAAATATTCAAGCCCTTCATTGTAAAAAGTTTCTGTTTGGTGAACAGACACCAGCAAAGGGGAAGGGTGATTGAGTGGCTGAGGGTGGCTCCATGCCATTTTACTCCTCCAAGGACACTAATTTTAAAGGTTGAAAACCACAGCCCTCCCAATTCACCCGGTGTTCAGTCTTTCCACTTCACCTAGTATCTGCCCCTTAGAGCCAGCCCTTGAGTAAAGAGGAAAGAAAAAGCTTCATGCTTTTCCATTTAAATCAAACTCTACTCACCTAGAAAGACAGGAGAAGAAATAAAGAGATGCCTTGTGTTCTATCCACCTACCCAACCCAGGCCCAGCCTTTCTCCTCCTATGGGCCCACCAGTCCAAACATAATGAAGCCAGCATCAAGCTGGCACAAGAGGGGAAGAGGCATTCGGTGTGAAGAGACCTCTGGATCCCATCTCCAAAATGCCAGTCGCCTCCTACAGGGACCAATGGCTCCTGGGTCTTCTGCATGCTGAGCTGCTGGAATTGGCTGACAGGCCACAGAACACCTCGGAATCTATGATCCCAGAGAGGGAGGAGAGTGGAGTCCAGGTGGCACCCGCTATGAGCACCATGTTCAGTGGCTACCCTGAGTCATCAACTGAAGCCCCAGAGCTGCTCTGCAGGCATCCAAGGGGCGTATCTTCAGCTCTTTTGAAATGTCAGAAAATGGCAACCGGGAATTACTATGCCAGTATTAGCACCTCGGTTGTACGATCTAAGAAAAGAACCACGTCACGGCCGGGCGCGGTGGCTCACGCCTGTAATCCCAGCACTTTGGGAGGCCGAGGCAGGCAGATCACGAGGTCAGGAGATCGAGACCATCCTGGCTAACACGGTGAAACCCCGTCTCTACTAAAAATACAAAAAATTAGCCGGGCGAGGTGGCGGCCCCTGTAGTTCCAGCTGCTCAGGCGGCTGAGGCAGGAGAATGGCGGGAACCCGGGAGGCGGAGCTTGCAGGGAGCCGAGATGGCGCCACTCACTCCAGCCTGGGCGACAGAGCGAGACTCCGTCCCAGAAAAAAAAAAGAACCACGTCACAACAAACTCATTACCCTTCCTCGCTGAAGTTCCACACCCATGATGCGCTTTTCTCATCACAGCTCTGTGATCCAGACCAACTCTGAAAAGAGCCGAACTCCTATGCCTTTGAAAAATGGGGTATTGGACCAAACTCCAAAGACAGGAGCTACAGTTGTGCATGGCTTCAGGGCGGGAGCCTCTTGAGGTGGAGGAGGAAATTATGAAAAGAGAAGAAAGGCAGTGAGCCGGGAAGGAAGTCAGGAATGAAGGCTTCCAGCCACTGGACTCAGGAGAGGAAGTTAGGGCAGAATAGATTCCTGGAGAGTGGCTTTTCCTGGGAAGTCCCAGAGTCTCCACAGGGTGTTTCCTTCTCTACACAAATAGATACTTTAACATCTGTGGGTGTCTATGTCTATCTACATATATTTATTTACAGAGAATTAATGAGTATGAGATGGTCCAGAAAAAAAATAGAGACGGGGGGTTGTAGTTAAATAAGTAGCTGCTTTAACGTTATTTTTAATCAGGCATTTGTATAATGTAATTATGGCCAATGAGCTTATAGGAGAAAAGTGCAGTTGAAAAAGGAAATTAAGCAAAGATAGGATAGATAAATGATGCCTGACTGTTTTTCACCATTTGGTCCGTATGTAATTAATTTTCCTCATTCCTCCCGTAATCAGGCATCCAGAATTATCTCTACATTTTTAAAGGGCTCAGGTTTGCTACTAGTAAAAGATGATGCTTCAGAACAGATTGGTGAGTTGGTTCAGATGTCTCCATAATGGAAACACAGTCGTAAAAATGCCATCACCTTCACATTGTGAGAAGATAAAATGCAATGCTCATCACGGATGAATGGTTACTCTCGTTCTGTCCTCGAGCCACAATCAATTGTACATCATTAAAAAGACACAAAATCTTTACTAATTAGCTTTTATGATTATATTGTTATTGCATTGAGGCTTTTAAAGCATTCGAAATCAAGGAGATAGGATGCCCACAGAAGAGAATTCTGTGGCAAGGGAGGAAAATACAGTCCATCACTCAGGTCATCTTCAGAAACTTTCACTCTATACCATCTATAATTACCATCTATAATTTTTAGCTCAATTCACTGTTCAGATTAATATTTTTGGTTAATGAGTGACAACTAGTAAGGAGAGGGAGAAGAATATTGAGTGTGCTTTCACACCCGAAAGAAATTTAGCTGTTGAAGTTATCTAACAAGAGTAATGGTTCATTTTCTCTTTGCTTGAAATCTTCAAGACTGCTGTTATAAATCCTACCTACACTTCCTTGTATATTGTTCTTCTCTAAGTGTAAAAAAATACAATTCATCCAGTTAAAAAGAAGTTAGAGCCATACCTTCCACCAGGATGAATTTCAAATGGATCAAATGCTTAAATAAAAAATACAAAATAATAAATTTATCAGAAGGAACCATGGGAGAATTCTTTTATGATATCAGAGTGGGGAAGACTTTTTGAAACCATCAGACAAAACCCAAAAGCCATAAGAGAAAAATTAGATAAATTCAACTACATTTTGAAAAATTCTGCTTGGCAAACTAACATACAGAACAAAAACACCATAAGCAAAGTAAAAAAATAAATGACAAACTAGAAAAAAAACATTTGTAGTTCATTTCGTAGGCCTGCTATTGAAAATATATCAAGAGTTGCTATAAATCAAAATGACAAAGACTAGTAGACCAATAGAGAAACAGGCAAAGGGTATGAATAATCATTTTACTGGAAAAGGTATTGAAATTATTTGAAAACATGTGAAAAGATGCATCGCACACTGCTAATAAAGCAAATGCAAATTAAACTCCATCGTGAAACTGCTTTTTGATGATCAGATTGGCCAAAGTCAGAAAATTTGACAACAGATTGTGTTGGGGTGAGAAACAGCCTCCCCTCTTCCATTGTGGATAGGAGCATAAATTGGCACAAAATCTATAGAGGGCAATTTGGCAATTTATTTATTTATTTATTTATTTATTTTGAGATGGAGTCTTGCTCTGTCACCCAAGCTGGAGTGCAGTGGCATGATCTTGGCTCACTGCACCCTCCGCCTTCCTGGTTCAAGGAATTGTCCTGCCTCAGCCTCCTGAATAGCTGGAATTACAGGCGCATGCCACCATACCCAGCTAATGTTAGTATTTTTCTAGTAGAGGCGAGATTTCGCCATGTTGGTCAGGCAGGTCCCAAACTCCTGACCTTGTGATCTGCCTGCTTCAGCCTCCCAAAGTGCTGGGATTACAGGCATGAGCCACCGCACCTGGTCAATTTGGCAATTTCTAGCTAAATGTCAAATGTACCATTTTCCTGATCCAGCAGTTCCACTTCTAGGAATTTATCTTACAGACGCATTTGTTCAAAAAAACTTATTTAAAAGTTATCTATTCCTGCCCTGTTTGTAGAAGCAAATGGTAGAAAACATCTTCAACACCTGTCAATAAGGAACTTGTTAAATTATGAACCATCAATTCAGTGGAATACTACAATTTTGTAAAGTAAAAATAATGATGTTCTTTACTGATTTGAAAAAATTCCACAAGATATATGATTGAGTATTTTTAAAAAGCAGCATATAGCAAAGAATACGTAAATATGCTATATCTTTTGTTCCAAAGGGATAAAGAAAATATACTCATGCATTTGTTGTTTTAAAAAGATAAATCATAATCCACAGTTCTTAGAAGATCAACTGTCTATTTCAAAGGTTCCAAATAGCTTAGCAGTTTTATTTCTGTGATCTTTCCTTCTGGTTTGAGCAATCTGTGTAAGGTTAAATATATATTTTTTAAAGTATCATTTATTGATTGCCTGCTAGGGCTTTAAATTTGTCATTCACCTCTCTTTAAACCTCACAACAACTGCCAGAAAGATGGTGTTCTCTCCATGTTATTGATGAGAAAACAAACTCAGAGGCAGTAAGTAACTTGGTCAAGGCCACATGGCTAAGAAATTGCAAAGCCAGTATTTGAACTCATGTCTTTCTGGAACTAAAGTGTGTGTGCTTCCCGCTCAACCACACAGTGCGAGTATGCCTCGCCTGCCTTTGGGGCCTCATGTGAACCGATAACTGGCATTTTCACCTCTAGTTGTGCATCAGGGACTTTGCAGCTTCCTGAGACTCAACCCAGATCTCTTGAATCTGACCCCATGAAATAGAGCTTTTGCACGTGGCTTTCTCAGAGCTCCTTGAGAGAGCCTGAAACACAGTTCAGAACCACTGCTACCCAGTGAAGCCATAATAGCACACACTCTCGACATATGAACTCATTCAACCGTCAGCCACCTGTGTGGAGTAGGTACTGTTGCTATAACCATTTCATGGATGCAGGAGCTCAGGCTTAGAGAGTTTGAATACTGTGCCCAGGTCACACAGCAAGTAAAGTGAGCTGGGGCTGAAATTTAAGCCCAGATAGTCTGTCCCCCAGGACCGTGATTCATCATACTGTATTTTTAGCCACCTACTCTGCGCATATACAGCAATTTCAATAATAAGACAAGAACCAGACACTAGGATATTGTCGTAGGAAGATTCTGTGTTCATACAGGTTGAGGTCAAAGGCATCACAGGGGTCCCTTCAAGTCACTCAGGAGGAAACGGAAGCTCCAAGAGGCAAAGTGACTTGCTAGCATCCCATGCAAGACCACAATAGTTTAAATGCTCACCTGAGTCTCCCCGGTTCCCGCTAGGTCCATCGCTGCAAATCAAGTCATCACTGGGAATCGTTCAGACCTAAGTTAGGAAAGATTACACTTGTTACAAAGAAATGGAGAAGAAAGGGCAACCGAGAATCCATTTGCCCTCGCTTTTCAATTCATCTGATATGGATGGGTCTGTTTACAGATATTTTTATAGCAACATCCTTCTTCTGTTTCTCCTCTAAGTTTGATGGGGAGCTTAGTGAGCGTCGATACTGAGTTATTTTCCTTTATTGCTGCCACAAAACTACCCTTAATAAGAAGTGAAAGAAAGAAGAATGGAAGCTTATGGCGTCTCTGCTCTATTTCTTCAAGAGAGTGCCATAATCAAAATGTAAGGGCTTTAAAACGCTTTTCTGGAGAAAATGCTTTCCTGTGACGGGTGGGAAGTGTTCCAGGTGCTTTATTGACTTGCATATTTGTCTCCCTTTTTAGCAGTTATTTTATCCTGGATGGAAGCCATCAGATGGCCACAATTTTGGAAGCAGCCCAGAGTTGGATCTAATCCTGCTTCTGCTGCCTTTAAGCAGTGTGACCCAAAACACTTTCTTACCTTTTCTGAACCTCACTGTTAACTTCTCTACCATAGTGTTAAATAATATCCGCTAGACAGGTCTTTGAGGTGATTCAGGGAACCAAATGCAAAAGAACCCATGAAAGTGGGTTCCTGGTCGGGCACAGTGGTTCAAGCTTATAATCCCAGTGCTTTAGGAGGCCAAGTAGGAGGATTGCTTGAAGCCAGGAGTTCAAAACCAGCTTGGGCAACATAGCAAGATCTCTACAAAAAGAAAAAAAAATTTAATTAGCTGGGGTGTAGTGTTGTGCACCTGTAGTCCCAGCTATTTGGGAGGCTGAGGCTGGAGGATCACTTGAGCCCAGGAGGTCAAGGCTGCAGTGAGCTTTGATTGCACTGCAGCACTCCAGCCTGGGCAGTAGACAAGACACCGTCAAAAAGAAAGAAAGAAACAGAGAAAGAAAGAAAGAGAGAGAGAGAAAGAAAGGAAGGAAGGAAGGAAGGAAGGAAGGAAGGAAGGAAGGAAGGAAGGAAGGAAGGAAGGAAGGAAGGAAGAAAAGTGATATACTTAAAGTGTGTTGCCCTTGATTTCAGGTCCTCTTAGAATGAGCCTAACTCTGCCTTCCTATAACCTCCATGAGTGGCCCCCCCCTCTGCCATCTAAGGACTTCAGGATCACGTGTAGACTCTTGCACAAGGCAGCTCTGGAAGTATTTAGAGACAGCTACCTTCTCCCCTAATCCTCTCTTTGCTGTGCCTCTCTGGAGTTCCTGACATTTCCACAAATAAGTCTTAGTCTCTTTACCATTTAACCAGTTTCCCACTAATTCACTCAAACTGATTTATGTATTTAGATATGACTTCAGGTGCCAGTAAAGTTATTGAAAGAAGTACATTACAGGTAATGGTACATTAGCGCTGTGATCGAATTAACATTCTTTTTGTGCCTGTGTCTCCTCTGGGATTCATTCACTCTCGCTGAAGAATGATCCCAGATGCCTTCTGTTTGAATGTAAGAGGATGAATTGATTCACCTGTGAGGCGATGTGAGTTAAGGCCAGAAGAAACCCTACTGGAATTAACTAGGGTCTACTTTAAACAACCATCAGGCCACCAGGCGTTTGTTCCATTGATTGCTTCAGTCCTTCTTTCTCCCTATCCCTCCTCTCTCCCTAGATAAAGGGCAGACAGGTCAAAGTCAGTGGGCGACCTCTTATCTGAAGAACACGTTCAGGATCACTTCTGCGCTCCTGACATAGTAAAATGACTAATAATTGGCCAAATTCTCCAGCTTCTCCTTGGTCACATGTCTTCAAAAGAGTTGGTAGCTGGTGAACAGAAACTGGTTTGAAAGTCAGGACAAACACGGGCCCTTTAGCTCACAAACCACGTTTTTCGTCGGTTTTCTCCATCTTCCTAATTGGGATCGCATTCTCTGCTACATCCTCTCACCATCCCATGGTGAGATGATATGAAACTAAGCACTCGAATCACTTCAAGTTGTTATGAAGAAAATCATTTTATGTCACCATTTTTGTTACGTGTTTCAGGGGAGCGCTATGACTTAAGGAACATGTATGAAGTCTTCACCAGGTTGGGGGTGAAGTAAGCAGACTAAGTGTGAGTGATTCTTTAGGAGTAACTGAGTCTAGCGGAAAGCCCTATTTCATCAAAGAAATGTTTAGACTCAAAAAAGCGTGTGTTGGTCTCTTCTCTGTCCATCTGTCTAGAGAGAAGGGTGGATAAAGGGAATCTGACAAGTTTCAACAAGAAAGAAAAACTTGCTCAAGCATGAGGGAGAGGTTTTGCTGAAATCTGTGCTTGGCTTTTTCCCAGAAATATCACTTTTCCTGGGCTTTGCAGCTGAATTCTCTGGGATCTATCCTCAGAAGTCCTGTGTGTCCCAATTCATCTGCTTTTAGAATGAACCACATTTTAAAAGGGGAAAATAGAACAAACGGTGGAGTCAGGGAGATGGAAGTGAGAAACCCAGCCATCTGCCCAAGATATTTTGCACCCCAACTTGGGATTCTCCAGAGCTAGCACATGGAATGTGGAGCATTATGGAGAAACAGTGACAGAGGGCCTCTGAGTTGGAAAGCTGCTGCTCTGCCCTCATTTGGAGGCATCCTCTCATGTTCTGCCTCTCAACTCTGTTAGAAAACCAACAAAGATGGCTGGGCATGGTGGCTCAGAGCTTTGAGAGGCCAAGGCAGGAGGATCCCTTGAGCCCAGGCATTCAAGACCAGCCTGGGCAACAGAGCAAGACCTCATCTCTAGAAATTTTTTTAAAAATTAGCCAGGCATGGTGGTATGTGCCTGTCAGTCCCAGCTACTCAGGAGGCTTAGGCAGGAGAATAGCTTGAGCCCAGGAGTTTGAGGCTGCAGTGAGCTATGATCACACCACTGCACTCCAGCCTGGGTAACACAGCAAGACCTAGTCTCAAAAAAAATAAAAGACAAAACGAAGAACAGGGCCACAACAACACCGCAAGGTATGTATGTATAGCGCTTTGGCTGACATTTACAAGACAAGGCAAAACATTTTTTCAGTCTCAAGAAGTCTTGGATCCAGGCTGGGCATGGTGGCTCACACCTGTAATCCCAGCACTTTGGGAGGCCGAGGTGGGCAGATCATTTGAGGTCAGGAGTTCAAGACTAGCCTGACCAACATGATGAAACCCCGTTCTACTAAAAATACAAAAATATTAGCCGAGCGTGGTCGCAGGCACCCGTAGTCTTAACTACTCGGGAGGCTGAGACAGGAGAATCACTTGAACCTGGGAGGCAGAGATTGCAGTGAGGCGACAGAGCCTGGGCAACAGAGCGAGACTCCATCTCAGAGAAAAAAAAAAATAGTCTTGGATCCATTTTAATACCTTTTGTGGCACTTCACATGAGGAATGTGTGCTTATCAGTTATCAAAGTAAGGAAGACTTTATTATGACCCACTCGCTTCAATATATGGTGTACTCCCTTTAATGAGAGACTGATCATCTTCCACAAGTGTTTACTCGGCATTTTAAACACTTTGAGTTCCGCTCAGAAGAAAACAATTAAAAAAAAAAAAAAAGTGTTCCATGCATTTTCCAAGGGAGAAAGATAAGGTTTCAACTGGATGACTTGTCCAACATGGAAAACCAAACATGGATGGCAGGGATGTTCTTGAATCTCCAGCCCATGTTGGTTAGTACAGCCCTACTTCCAAAGCATGGAATATGCTTTCAGAAAGCATATTCTATTTTTCCTCCTTGCATCTTTCTAGTCCATCCGCAGAAGGTGCTGTCACCATGTAAGTATTGCCTGGCCTCTTCAGAGACACGTAATGCCCCATACCCCAGAAGAAATGACCTTAGATTACTTCCCTTTGTGACAAATCTGTCTGCTTGAAAATGTCTTCTGGATGAGAAGGCATGGGGTAGGTGTGAACTGTTACAACATTGAATTATCGTTTTCCTTTTCAATTAGCACCAGTCACCGCCACCTTGTGTGACCAACACTGAAAAAAGATTTGCATCAACATGCTTTTATTCCAGCACTGTGGTTATCAACATAAGCACGAGCTTTCAGAGTTCCTGCTACAGGCTTTCAAACTCTCCAGCCACTCAGGATGGCATTACATTGCAATTGGGATGTTACAGCCGGATAGTACGCTTCCTAGGCGACCATTTATTGGTGGTAGACCCCTCCCTGGGGACACTGGAACTCAAAAGGGATCCGCTCATTACAGCTGGTGAGCTTTCTATTAACGGTGCTGCAGGAACAGAGGTGGAGGCATTGAAGCAACTGTGCTTCTCTCTTCATCACAACCCACCCTTGTGGCAGGAAAAGTCTTCTTGATCATTCAAACCATTTGAAGACAGCACTCTTCTTGAGGAATTGAACTGAATGTGCTGCCATCCTAGGGCAAAACCTCCCAACGGACCGGTATTCACATTTTTGGTCCAGAACCCCTCCTGTAGAAACATTATACTGTTAAAGCTAGTTTTTAGAACATTCTGTCAAATGGAAACCTTTATTAATTGATATAACCATGCTTCACTGGGCATAGTGAAAATTGAGGTTCATAAGGGTGACCTAGAGACCATAAAAAATTCTGAAATGTCTTGACTCATCAGAGAAAGATTAAAATATGTTCAGTGTTGTTTTAGTGTTAAGTGTATTTTGTTGTATTGCATACCTGGCAAATTGTTAATGCATACCCAGTATTTTTGATAATACTGTATTAAACAGTATTTGATTTGACACGACATCCCATTTCCTAACAGAGCAGAACAGTAGAGACTTCTTATTAGAGCTGGCTGGTTGTTCAGCTCAAGGCAGAGTTGGGTGATTCTTATATGTTATGGAGAACCTAATAGGTATGCGTTAGCATCTGCCTCCTTTTTCCTTTTTAATTGGGCATTAGCTTTGTACATTTCAACGTCATAGGCACATTTAGAGGCACATTGTAACTAGTCGTGCCCCTAGACAGACGCCTCTCTGCTCCTAAATTTCTCAAAGTCTGGCATTCTCTTTGGCTAAAAGGTTAAAGAGGACATGAGGATGAGACGGCTGTCATTGCTCTAATATTTCTGCCTATTTCATTAGCACAGCCCCCAGCTGCCCAATGCACTTTGTATTCCGATATGGTCTTCTTACAAGTAATATTTTTTAGGTCAGAAAAGGCCAAAGAATTAATTTGAAATTGGAAGGCATCTGTTGTTCTTTTTCCTAAAAAAAAGAGAAGTGGTAAGTTCTTTAAGTAGGTGAGGGGATTTGGAGTAGGAAGATGCAGTAATGATTTCAAGTTTATAGGAGACCCAAAGGAAAGCTGACCTCATTTTATTGGCAGAAGATTACACTGTGTATTTATAGTTTGTGATATTGACTTCCTGAAGAGAAAAACTAAAAATGTATTGTAAAATGTTACCATATTAAAGTAAGGAGTGGGTGATATTCTCATCCAGGTGAATTTCTTTGTTTGACAAATTTAAACAATGGTCTCAGTAACATGGAAGATTTTGTTTAAAAAATGTGGGCCGGGCGCAGTGGCTCAAGCCTGTAATCCCAGCACTTTGGGAGGCCAAGACAGGCGGATCACGAGGTCAGGAGATCGAGACCATCCTGGCTAACACAGTGAAACCCCGTCTCTACTAAAACATACAAAAAAAAAAAAACTAGCCGGGCGTGGTGGCGGGCGCCTGTAGTCCCAGCTACTCGGGAGGCTGAGGCAGGAGAATGGTGTAAACCCGGGAGGCGGAGCTTGCAGTGAGCTGAGATCCGGCCACTGCACTCCAGCCTGGGCAACAGAGCGAGACTCTGTCTCAAAAAAAAAAAAAAAAAAAAAGTTTGTAGGCCAGGTGCAGTGGCTCATGCCTGTAACCCCAGCCCTTTGGGAGGCCAAGTTGAGCAGATCACTTGAGGTCAGGAGTAAAATACCAGCCTGGGCAACATGGCAAAACTCCATCTTTACTAAAAATACAAAATTAGCTGAGCGTGGTAGTGGGCACCTATAATCCCAGCTACTCAGGAGGCTGAGACATGAGAATGGCTTGAACCCAAGAGACAGGGCAGAGCTTGCAGTGAGCCAAGATGGCACCACTGCACTGCACCCTGAGCAACAGAGCGAGACTGTGTGTCAAAAAATAACAATAAAAAATTAAAAAAGAAAGTTTGAAATCTTTCCCACATTATTTAATTTTGGCTTCTGAAGTTAATCTTTCATTGTCTTCCTGGGTATACATTTTCCTTTTCCTTCCCTCAGATCTTTTTTTCCCACCTAAGTATGAATGAAAACCAAAAAACTAATCTCAAGTTAACAAAGGCTGTCCTCTTACGGCCAGGTGTGGTGACTCATGCTTGTAATGCAGTACTTTGGGAGGCCAAGGCAGGAGGATCACTTGAGGCCAGGAGTTCAGGACCAGCCTGAGCAACATTATAGGAGACCCCATCTCTACCAAAAAAGAAAAGCAGGAGGGAATGAGGGAAGGAGGGAAGGAGGGAGGGAGGGAGGGAACAAAGGGAGGGAGGGAAGGATGGAAAGAAGAGATGAGAAGGGAGGAGAGTGGGAGGGAGAGGAGGAAGAGAAAAGAAAAGAAAAAAGAGGGAGGCTCTCCTCTCTCATTTCTAACCCACAGGTGCCATAGCACCGCATGGCAGAGGTTTCAGACAAAACCAAATGGGATTCCGGGTACAGCACCGTCTCCCTGCCCTGTCTCCTCTGCTTTCTGTGGCCACTCACAAAGCCTTGAAAGTCTCTTAGAACCAGTATTTGTTTTAGGATAAGACCAGAATTCTGCCCTAAGGGGCTTTTGTGCTTGAAGTATCAAACAAAGTATACTGTAACAAGAAATTTCCTCTTCAGCTAGGCATAGTGGCTCACACACATAATCCCAGCACTTTGGGAGGCCAAGGCCGGATAATTGCTTAAGGCCAGAAGTTCAAGACCAGCCTGAGCAGCAGAGCAAGACCCCATCTCTACAAATAAAAAATATTAACCAGGCGTGGTGGTGCACACACCTGTAGTCCCAGCTACTTGGGAGGCTGAGGTGGGAAGATGGTGTGAGCCTGGGAGTCTAAAGCTTCAGTGAGTCATGACTGGGCTGCTTCATTCCAGCCTGGGTGATAGAGCAAGACACTGTCTCTGAAGAAATTAAATGTCTTTTTCAACAACTAAAGAGAGGAAATGAAGGAAGAAGGGAGGTGATAGGGAAAAACTAGGAGAAAAAAATGTGATATTTCTTCCAGCCTTCCAATGGTCACTCAAACCCTCAGCCAATGCTGAAGTCAATTCCATTTTGCTACATGGCCATTTATTGCTTGTGCTTTAGGGGTCATGTTTTCATCAAACGTGCAATACCATCTTGGTCAGTCAAATGGGTTGTACTTCCCTATAAGGAAATTCTGTTCTGTTCTGTTTTGTTTTGTTTTGTTTTGTTTTGTTTTGTTTTGTTTTGTTTTGAAATGCAGTCTTGCTCTGTTGCCCAGGCTGGAGTGCAGTGGCATAATCTCAACTCCCTGCACCCTTCGCCTCCGGGGTTCAAGCAACTCTCCTGCCTCAGCCTCCCGAGAAGCTGGGATTACAGGCACACGCCACCATGCTTAGCTAATTTTTGTACTTTTTAGTAGAGATGAGGTTTCACCATGTTGGCCAGGCTGGTCTTGAACTCCTGACCTCAAGTGATCCACCCACCTTGGCCTCCCAAAGTACTGGGATTATGGGCATGAGCCACCGTACCCAGCCAGGACATTGTTTTATTCAACACTGAAAAAAATATTATCTTCTCTTTCACACTTGAGGCTGTCATCTTTAACTCTGTCTTCTTAATGGGGCTTTTAACATCTCTCACCACTGACGGTTAGAGCTTTTCCTGGAAATTTGTCAGAAGTGCGTGTACAAACAATCCACATGGCTAAAAACTAGAGAAATGTACGTGAAGAATTGGAGGAGAATGCACGCTGCCCTGCTTTCACCTGACAGTGTGAAGTCTTTCCATAGCTCCCCTATGCATGAGCCTGTATTTATGTGTCCATCCTGCCATATATTTGATATCTATAAAATGAAAAAGCAGCACGTTAACTGGATTTCATTTACGGCTTTTGAGCAAAAGTACCAAATTGAAGTCAGAGTTAAGGTCCTTCATAGTTAAAGCCACCCATGTAAGGAGAAGGGGCTTATCCTCCTGAAATGGTCAGTGTGGCCATGTTGATCCAAATCTAGATGTAGCAATGGATTTTCAACCTGTTCCCATTCCAGTGTATCTATGTCCTCAATGGAGATGCCTCAGGAACACATTTCCTGAGTTCTCTCCATATTCACAGCTGTCTAAAAAGATTCAGAAGGATTCTTTCATAAACTTGAATCTAAATCTAATACCATGTGCTCCCACTCAGTCTGAAAACTTAAATCTGAATCAGAGAGACATTAGAGTAGATATTATATTAGTACAATATTAGCATTATAAAGCATGGTCAATAAAAAAGGAAGAGCAGAGCACTATTCAGATAATATTATTTTGCAATTATTGGACAAGTTTGTAGTTAAAACCTCCTTTGAAAGCCATGGGGTTCCTTTACCTTACAAGAGAAGTTCTGGAATCTTTTTCTCAGGCTCCCCTTTTTCACCCTCAGCATGGTGTTAAGGGTGAATTTGATCATGCCTCTAAAAGTGTTTATGTTTATCAGACTCTAGCACTCAAGAAATTGAAGCTATTTGGACTGATGTGATCAGTGATTAAGGGGGTAAACTGACCACTTTTTGAAGGTGTTTTAACACTTTCAGACATTTAAGATATCATTTCGTGCCTTCAAAAAGGTAATTTGCTAAATGGTACTTTTGTAACTTAAAAGAATTAGTGACCACCCAAAGTGAGCAAATTATTTTCTTTTTCACTTTAAGGTCAGGCCTATGGAATTGTAAGTGAGGCCATCCACCTTTCAAAGAGATTTTATTTTATGTCATCTTAGCAACTTAAAAAATATCATTTTGAGAGCAGAAGAAAGCCTGGGGCTTTTGATTTTCTGTTGTACATTTCCAGATACATCTACAGAAGAAATAAGAAAACAGATTTTCTAAAATTTTAAACTGAATGTGAACCTTCTCATAGTGCCACTTTAGAACGAACAAAATCCTGAAAGCTCTCATGCAGAAGCAGTGCAGCTCTTTAAACCAAGCAATAATAATAATAGCAAACATCTACCTTTTATATAACATTTTAAACTTGGAAGATGGAAAATGCTTTCACATCCCACGATCTTATGGTGCCAATTATGAATTAGCTATGAAGAGCTTTCTTCCGGTCAATGGGAAAAGATTTCAGCTGGACATGAAAAAAAACTCTTAGCTCTCACAGTAGTAATACTAGCGTGGCTTAATGAGAAAAACCATGCAGTCATTGTCTTTGATGTTTAAAACAGCATATTTACATATACAATTCAATTTACTCCAACCCACTTCTTAGAGTCTGGGGAAAAGAGGCTTTTCCCTCTCGTTTCTCATTTGCTAGAAGAGTATCTTGCCTTTCCATCAATATTATTTATTTGTTAGGCAAATGTTGAATCATGTCTGAATTGATAGAGGCCGATGAATATAGCCCTCTCTCTTGAATATCCTATGGTACGGTTTGATTGGTACAAAGTTAATTACTTATGTCCTGTCAGTTTTCTGTTAATTTCATGTGCGTCAGCTTCCCCAAAGTGCTTGAAAATTCTTAAAGACAAAACTCATTCTTGAAGCTATTTTTGGATTCTCCCCAGGGACCATTACATATAGGACACTTAAAACAGCTTTAATTGATCCGTAATTGACATAATTCCTGTTCTAAATATAGTAGATACTTTCGATCCCAAACTTGAGTATGGATTAGAATCACCTAGACGCCTTGTTGAAATTCAATTCTGGGCCTGAACCCCGGAGTTTCTGATGTAGTAATATGGGATGAGGCTGAA
Organism: Rhinopithecus roxellana; assembly: GCF_007565055.1. Taxonomy (NCBI): domain Eukaryota; kingdom Metazoa; phylum Chordata; class Mammalia; order Primates; family Cercopithecidae; genus Rhinopithecus; species Rhinopithecus roxellana. The sequence continues at coordinate 86,960,554 of NC_044559.1, forward strand.
ATCTGCATTGCTAATGATTCCCAGGTGATGCTAATACACTTTGAGAATCATTAGAACAAATAAATATTTAGTCCCCTCCAAATTTTATTTGATGATATTTAAGATTTCTATCCATTTTAAACTGGGATATAAGAGCACAAAATATTATTCATAAAACCAAATACAGTTAAGGAACTCAATGCTAAACCCACAAGTTAAAAGACCTAAAAGAACGCAAGCTGAGCTCCAAATATATCAGGCTATGAGTGAATAACTCTAACTGATTAATGAGAATACTAATAATTTTCTAAATGAGGCTGTATCCCACATCATTAGCACAGTTATTACCTAACTTATGAATGGATCATATTCCACAGTATATTTGGAATTTGATGTTTGGAACTCAAGTGTGTTTTGCCATACATAGAAAGATTGTGACAAGCAATGATCACAAGTGTCTCCCTAACACAAAATACTTCTAATAGTGCCACAGGCCCTACTTACTGTGCTTCCAAAGGGAAAACTTTAGGATTTACTGCTATCCAGCACCACCCACTACGGTGGGGTACCCAGATAGGAAAGCTGGGATGGAGAAGATGGTGAGTTGGGTTTGCACACCTTACATTTGAGTTTCCGTTGCACATCCAGGCAGCGTCCATGTGCAGCACTCTGAGGATGTGTATCTTGCATACTCCTGCCTCCTGCAAAGCCCAGTCAGACATTCCCTTTGCCCTCTCCCTTCATTAGCCAGTGACTGGGGAGACTCCAATGCTGCTTTTCTTCCAGAGTTGGGTCAATGAGTGTAGTACAGTGGAGCTGAAGAGCTTAGGGACAGCTGTGTGCCCTGTGATATAAATGGCTGAGAATATTTTTGATCTCTTTCTCTATTAATCCCTTTTCTTGCTTCTGGAGTTCCAGGCATGGACAGGCCTGCTTGGATATTTTAACCTTCGGCAGCAACAGCTTTGCTCCCTCTCTCACCTTCTCCTCTGGGCTTCCTACTATACTCCAACCCTACCATTTTCCTCTTTTATGAAGATTTGCAAAGGATTCGTAGCTGATAAAGATGGTGCTTGGGACACCCATTTTCCTACCTTTCTGGGGAAAATCTAAACGCCTGGAGCTGAGCAGGTGTTCCATGTCGAGAAAGAGAAGAATATCTGGGGATAGGGCATTAAATGATGAGAGGACCATGACAAGGACACCAGAGGCTGGCCTGAATCACTGCAGTAAGTCAGTGAGTTCCCAGCAGTCCTGTATCCCCGCGACTGCAGGAACCAGCCAGGGCTGCCCCAGAGCCCAGGTCGCCAGTAAGGTCTCTACCATTGTGGGGTAAGGGAAAGGCAAAGAAAACAATCATTACCGGCAAACCAGAAAGTAAAACTAATTGCTGTAGCCGCTTGACTGGAATAGTTTGGGATGAACCAGAAGAGCTATTCGAAGTGATATGCCTGAATGGATTTCATTGATTACCGATTCATACCATTGTTAAAAGAAAAATTCAAGACAAATTAAATTTAACAGAGTTTAATTGAGCAAAGAACAATTCGAGAACCGGGTAGCCCCATGAACCAAAGTAGGGTCAAGGAGACTCCAGTGCCACTACGTGGTCAGAGGGTGTTTATGGACAGAAAAAGGAAAATGACCTACAGAACATGGAAGGGAGGCACAGAGACAGCTGGGCATTTGCTTTGTTTGAACACTGAACAGGTGGCTGCCTGGGATTGGCTGAAACTCAATGATTGGTACAAGAGTAGGTTCCAGTCTGTTTACACATCTGGTTAGGTTAGAGGTCACTATATAGGAGAAACCTTTAGGCTGAACTTAAAATATATAAGGAGGCCTCTTTAGGCTAGGCTTGACTGCACACCTTCCTACTCCTGATTTTCGCATAGAATTACAGAGTGTGTTAGTCCTGGTACTTTGAGAAGTAGGCATGGAGAGGGAAATAAACACGCAAGGATTTCATTCAGGGGAGATGCCTATATGAGAAAATGCGCCGGGCGAGGTGGCTCCAGCCTGTAATCCCAGCACTTTGGGAGGCCGAGACGGGCGGATCATGAGGTCAGGAGATCGAGACCATCCTGGCTAACACGGTGAAGCCCCGTCTCTACTAAAAATACAAAAAAGTAGCCGGGCGAGGTGGCGGCGCCTGTAGTTCCAGCTACTCGGGAGGCTGAGGCAGGAGAATGGCGTGAACCCGGGAGGCGGAGCTTGCAGTGAGCTGAGATCCGGCCACTGCACTCCAGCCTGGGCGACAGAGCGAGACTCTGTCTCAAAAAAAAAAAAAAAAAAAAAAGAGAAAATGGGGTGGGAGTCCAAAAAGGCAGGGAGAGTGGTCAGGCCACAATACATGTTGTGACCCTGAGTGCAGGAAGGTGGGCGCCAGCCTCCTAGTTTGCAGTGCAGTCTAAGAAACATAGAGCAAGGCTGCTGGAGGGGCCTCGGGCTGAACAGTCCTGCCTTAGTGTTCCTGCCACCTGTAATCAATGGCTGGGAGCTCCCAATAGGAAGCAAGGCCTGGGAGCAAATGCCCTGATGGATTTCAGAGCCCAGCAGCTGGGGCCCTGGGTCAGCCATGCCTCCAGTAGCTGGAGTTCGGCCAAGGGTATGTCCTCCACATAGACAGAGAGCTGAAGTGTCTTGGGACAAATGTAAACTGAACAGTTGTGCTTTGCAATGGGGATGCTGTAATATGAGTTATTAAAGTAAACACACACACACACACACACACACACACACACGCCATTTTATTATCTCTAGTGCTTAGAGAGAAGAAAGTGTAAGTCATTAAAATCCAACAGGACCTGAAAGCTGTACTTTAAGCCTACAATTTCAACCCAGCCCCTCTAGATTTGTTTTAAGGACTGTGAAGGAGCAACAGGAACTGTCTAGTCCTCACTTTTTTCTCAGAGGTTATAGAAAGCTCAACAAAATGCCACAGGGTTGGCCACCAGAGTTGATAAGGGAGGGCTGGGAAAGAGCTCCGACTTAATCATCACTGCTAAATCGTCAAGAATTGACAGCACGTCTTTTTGGGTTTTTGTTTTGTTTTGTTTTACTTTTTCGGATTCATGATAATTTTCTTTTTTTTTCTTTTTTTTATTATTATACTTTAAATTCTAGGGTACATGTGCACAGCGTGCAGGTTTGTTACATATGTATACTTGTGCCATGTTGGTGTGCTGCACCCATCAACTCGTCAGCACCCATCAATTCATCATTTATATCATGTATAACTCCCCAATGCAATCCCTCCCCCCTCCCCCCTCCCCATGATAGGCCCCAGTGTGTGATGTTCCCCTTCCCGAGTCCAAGTGATCTCATTGTTCAGTTCCCACCTATGAGTGAGAACATGCAGTGTTTGGTTTTCTGTTCTTGCGATAGTTTGCTGAGAATGATGGTTTCCAGCTGCATCCATGTCCCTACAAAGGACACAAACTCACCCTTTTTATGGCTGCATAGTATTCCATGGTGTATATGGACAGCACATCTTTTTGTTGTTGTTGTTGTTCATGATTGCCAAAAGGTTTATTGTTTTGACCCAGAAAAAAATTCTTGGCTTGTAAATTTGGAGCACCTAGTTTTTCATTTTCTATAAACAATCTGTATTCCATTCCACTGGGTGGAATGCGTGATGATGTTTACAATACCAGCTGCCACCTAGCCATGTTCCCAAAGTTAAATATGCATATATCATGCTGTATTTTCAATTATGTAAATAATTTGCTTTCTGTTTCTTCTGATGTCAAAATGGAGAAATGAGCACTTATTGTTTCTAAAACCCAATGAGTATTGTATATTTTATTGTTGTCTGTGAGAGGTGGGAGTGTACAGGGAGCAGAGTTTCTTTTAGATGACTTTTGAAAAGCATAACTAATGTAAAGATTCCAGTGAGGACATATGTGTGTTGTATTCTAATTGTATTGCACTTCACTCTGTGTTCTTCTGGGGGGCTTAAACTAGTGTGTAACAAAGATGAGAGTATATTAATGGATTTTACTAAAAGTGGTGAAAAGAAAAAAAAAACATTCATTTATCAGGGGTGGTACCATTGCTTCATGCTCAATATTACTTTTCCTGGTAAAGAATCCATAGACTAGAGGTCAAACCATTATGGTTACTGATAAAGTTGTTATTCATGATGTTTAAGGAGATACATTTCTAATGACAAGAGCAAAAATGGATAATAAGATATAATGACTCTAAGAATAAAAAGTCTTTTTTTCTTGTTCAAAATGAAAATGCATTAACTAGTTCTAATAATGTGCAAATGGGATGAACAAAGACCTTGCTTTTTCTGATAGGGATAACAGCTAAGATTATGATTGCGATGATGATTATGATAAGAGTATCTGGGGACAACTTCAAAATGTGGGACTTGGAATACAAAAATTAGTTGGGTGTGGTGATATGTGCCTGTAGTCCCAGCTACTTAGGAGTCTGAGGCAAGAGAATCACTTGAACCTGGGAGATGGCGGTTGCAATGAGCCAAGATTGTGCCATTGCACTCCAGCCTGGGCAACAGAGCAAGACTTTAAACAGTCTGAAAAAAAAAATGGGACTTAGGCAAACCCCAAAAAGTATGGAATGAATTCCACTAAGTCACACATTGGGGGTAAGGCATTCAAGAGAAACAGCAGGGGTGAGTGATCTCTAAGAATTCTGACTGGGGGGGGGGCTTCCAGTAGATGGAGAAGGCATATTTTGTCACATGAAATGGAGACTTAGCCCTTAAGCAGATTAATTGTAGATTAGTCTATCTCTTTAGTTTACATACCAATAGCAAATAAACTATAAACATTCCCGTTGTGCTACGCGCACAAAGATACACGCAACACTGCATTCCCTCTCCCTCTTTCTCTCTATCTCCTTTTCCCTCCCCTCCCTCTCCACTTCCCCATTCTCTGTCACTGTGCACACTTATTTATTCATGCACTACACATAAAGGAAGGAATGGTCTTGATGCTTCTTTGCCTCAGAATATATATCCAATACAGATGCATTCCCTAAAAGAATAGATCTAAAGTCATGTGTGGTTACTTGAGCTCTATTTCCATCCGAGCCTTTCCCACATAAATAAAGGTGGTTATCTCTCATGTCTGTGGCAATTAAAGAGATGTAGATTTAATGGTCCTACTCCATCTATAGGAAGTTGGCTGGTGCTGGTGTCATATGTTACCAATGTACTACCTAGTACTTGTTTAAACACTTAATTTGGGATGGGGAGGAACTTTCTCTTTCTGGTGGGGTAGACAGGGATGCTTCACCAAGCCATGGAGGGGGCCAGCTTCTAATGGAAACAACTACAGTGACATCTTTAGAACTGGGTAATTTCCATTTGTGTGTGTGTGTGTGTTTTTTTTTCCTTGAGACAGGGTCTCACTGTGTCATCCAGGCTGGAGTGCAGTGGTGCAATTTTGGCTCACTACAACCTCCTTCTCGCAGGGTGAAGCAATTCTTTTGCCCCAGTCTCCAGAGTAGCTGGGATTACAGGTGTGTACCACCTTGCCTGGCTAATTTTTGCTTTTAAGAGATACGGTGTTTCACCATGTTGGCCAAGCTGGTCTTGAACTCTTGGCCTCAAGGGATCCGCCCACCTCGGCCTCCCAAAGTGCTGGGCTTACAGGTGTAAGCCACCATGCCCAGCCAGTGTGATTTTTTTTTATTTTAAATATGATTGGCTGAAGGATTAAAGTGGAATGTTAAAGAGGAAAACCACTGAAAAGCTTGTGTTGATGCAGCCTGCTTAGAACAGAAATGTTCTGTAGAAATGTCCTTCGGATGCATCTAAATCCTAGTATTCACACTTGTTCCAAAACCAAGAGATGGCCAGTGAGTTCTTGCTTTGAATTGCACAGTCATGCAAAACCTTTAAAATAATTGTTTCTAAAATATTACCCAAAGCACTGATTATTTCACATCTTTAAATGGTAAACAGTAATCACTGATAACAATTCTCATTTTATTTCCAGATTCTGGTCTTGTAGAAATCCTTGACTCAATTCTTCATTCCAAATTAGCAAAATGAACATGTAATTTTTTTTATCTACAAGATTTGGGTTTGTTCTGGCTTGTCTAATTACTCTTCAATTCACCAAAAGTAGACTACGTGTTTCATTAGTCTCCTTTTCTTTCTTTAATAGAAAAAGAAAACTTTGTTTTCTTTTCTTTGTGTAAGTTGAGATATAGAGAGTCAAGTAATTTTAAAATTTAAAAAAAAAAAAAAAATCCCATAGTCAATTAGACATCCTCTCCCATGGAACTGATGACATTCAATGAAGGGAGAACTAGAATAGCTGAAAGTGAAAAGTGCTAGAATTCCAATCCTAAATACTCTTTTTGGGGTGTACTCTGTTTTTTAGCCTCTCAACTCCTTTTCTTCGGGTTCCCATCCCTTTGGAATGGCTTTCATTCCCTGCCTACTTCTCACCTCTGCTTCTCTGGCTGCTCCTTCCTGGTCCAAGTCAAAGGCCGCCTTTTGGAAGGAGCTCTGTCCTGTCCTCCCAACTAGTGTGAAGCCCTTGCTCCTCTGAGTTCTCATAGACAGTCACTTTATTTTTATACATGCACACCCCATGTTCTGTCTTACTCTTGGTTCCTCTCCATAGCTTCAGTGCCTCTGTTGAGCACCTACCCTTCCACCTCATCCCCCCTCACCTTATATATTTTTGGCTTTTCTTTCTCTCGCTCGCTCACTTGCTTTTTCTATCCAGCATATAAATGTGCACAATGCTCTGCCAATCCTGAGATGTCCAATTCATGCTGCACCCACCCTAGTTACCAGCCTATGCGCCTGGTAACGCAAGTTTCTGGAAAGAGTCATCCACATGTATAGTTTTGTTATTGTTGTTGTTTGTTTGTTTTTGTTGTTTTGTTTTGTTTTGTTTTGAGATGGAGTCTCGCTCTGTCGCCCAGGTTGGAGTGCAGTGGTGTGATTTCAGTTCACTACAACCTGTGCCTCCCGGGTTCACGCCATTCTCCTGCCTCAGCCTCCCAAGTAGCTGGGACTACAGGCACCCGCCACCATGCCCGGCTAATTTTTGTATTTTTAGTAAAGATGGGGTTTCACCATGTTGGTCAGGCTGGACTCGAACTCCTGACCTCAGGTGATCCACCCACCTCGATCTCCCAAAGTGCTGGGATTACAGGCGTGAGCCACCATGCCCGACCCATGCATGGCTTTTACATCTTCTTTTCTTTTTGTTTTTTATTGAGATATAATTGAAAAATAAAATCGGTATATAATTAAGCTGTATGACACGATGTTTTGATACACATATACCATCCTCATTTCTTCTTAGTGAACTGTTGCTCTTCTTCAGTCCGTTGGTCTTTACTACTCCACTGAAACAGTACTGGTTGATAGAGGTAATTCAGTGTCTTGGCAATTGTCAAACTTTAACCTTTATGGAGTCCTCATATACTGGATTTCTCTGTGGCGCTGATCTCACAGACAATTTCCTATTCAGGGAAACTCACTACCTAGGTTATCCCAAAGCATGCACCAAAGAACACAACTTTTGAAGGATATGAATAGATTTTATAGAAAATGAAGAGTTCTGTGGTTAAATGATTTTAGGAAGCTCTACATATGATCATCCCCTGTAAAAATTCACAATAGAAATTAGCAAGCTGTTTTGCTTTAACCTGGAAAACTCATCTTATCTACAACTATGAATACCCTCTGGGAAATGCTGCTCTTCCAACTTGATTTCCCCACCCCTCTCGTCTCCTGGTTCTCCCTCTATGTCTGTCCTTGTAATTCTCCTTTCTCTTGGTATTGCTCAGCTTTCTGCTTTGACCCACTGCTCTTCTTTCCATATATTGGCTCCCTGGGTGAGCTCATCTCTGTTATGGGTTCAACCATCTCCTACATATTGATGATTCTCAGTCCTAGTCTCCATGCCTGACCTTGCTGTGTCCTTCAGGTGCACATATCTAGTTTTCTCCTCTGCCTCCTCACCTGGCTGCTCCTGGGGCACTTCAAACTCAACGAGCCTCCAACTCACAAGGTCATGTCCACTCACACCCTTCCTTTTTGATCTGTTTCTATTCCAAAATACACAATATCCATGAGTGGCCCTCAGAGAGCCACCTTCCCCAGAAAGCATGAGGACATGAGAGATTTTGCCTGTGTCTTCCCTCCCTGCATCATCAGCACTGCAACGAAGGCACAATGGGATGCTTACATGATAGACGGAAAGATGTGAAGGGAGCGTGGAGATGTTTTTAATGGCAAAGAATGTGGAACCCTGAGGAGATAATTAAAGAAAGCAGAAGGCGGCCGGACGCGGTGGCTCACGCCTGTAATCTCAGCACTTTGGGAGGCCGAGGTGGGCGGATCACTCGCAGTCAGGAATTTGAGACCAGCCTGGCCAACATGTCAAAACTTCATCTCTGCTAAAAATACAAAAATTAGCCAGGCTTGGTGGCATGCGCCTGTAGTCTGGGAGGCTGAGGCAGGAGAATCACTTGAGCCTGGGAGGCTGAGGCAGGAGAATCACTTGAGCCCGGGAGGCAGAGGTTGCAGTGAGCCAAGACCACACCACTGCACTCCAGCTTGGGGGACAGAGGGAGCCTCTGTTTCAAAACAACAAAAAACAAACAAAAAAGAAAGCAGAGGGCAGCAGCACATACTCTTGGGGGATGTGACTCCTGGGCCCCAGCCCCCCATGCCTGACATCCCACCTCAGCAGAGAGAAGATTCCACTAAGTGTAAGAGCTTTGTGACATTTTTAGAGTGTTATACCCCTCACGCCCACCCATGCCAGGTTCTTGTGCAGACCACGCTTAAAAGCCTGCCTACTCACCATGTGGAAGAGGCCGGGTGTGAGTGGGAGGACCAGTTGCCAGCTCTTTAAAGATAGCCTTGATGTAATATATGACAGCATGACCCAGAAAGTCTCACTCAGTTGCCCAGGCTGGACTGCAGTAGTTCAATCATAGCTCACTGCAGCCTCTACCTCCCAGGTTTAAGCCATCCTCCCGCCTCAGCCTCCTGAGTAGTAACAGGCATGTGCCACCACACCTGGCTAATTTTTTTATGTTTTGTAGAGATGACATCTCACTATGTTGCCTGGGCTGGTCTCGAACTTCTGCCCCCCAACTACCCTCCCCCGCTCAGTCTCCCAAAGTGCTGGGATTACAGGCATTAGCCACCCTGCCTTGCCAATGTGACTCGGGTTTTCCTTTGAGCCCCAGTATCCTGCTGCCTTCCTGATTTGGGGTTTTACTTTCCAGCTCCATTTTTTGGTACCTTTCCTCCACATCATTCTAATTTTTCTAATTAGATATACAGTAACTTCAGGGAAGCATAGATAAATGGAACATGGACGTTGGGGTCAGACACATGTATACCAGAATCTCAGCTCTCCCACTTTAGCTAGGGTGACTTTGGACTTGGCATTTAGAATCCTCTGTACACTGAGTATAGGAATATCTACCTTATAAGGGAGCTGGGAGGATTGAATGAGATAATTTATGATGCGTGCCGAGCACACAGTAGTTACTTAATAAATGGTGGTTAATGTCTTTTTTTTATGTTAGATTCGTCTGTTCCCTAGACCCATTCCTTCACTAGTATTAGCAGATCAACATATATAAAAGATACAGTGAATTTATCCCAGCAAAAGATTCTCATCTTAATTAAAAGTTTTCACATAATTTTCTCTCTAACTGTAGTTAGAGCGAGGTGTTAGAAACAGTAAGCCTGAAATTCAATACTTAGATAAATAAAAAGGACAAGATATTTAGTGTCTCCATAAGATAGACTGGATTTGGGTTCTAAAGCCTCATTTGAGTCTCTTACATAATAAAAAATCTATGAAATGTAATTGATCAAACTCAAGGAGATGAAGAGTCATGCACTGACTCTGCCGGGATTAGAACTTGAGGTTTTAAACAGCCTAGGCTAGCAAACCTGAAGCTTACTTCACTAAGCTATCCCCTCTAGCTATGTGATTATGTACAGCAATTTACTATCAATGAAAGGAGAAGAAATGCTTGCTGGCTATATTGCTGTTTTTCCCAGCCCCACCTCTCAACTGTGGTAACAAAATTAAGTATATACTATCTTAGACACATTGAGCCCTGCCTGGTCAAATTCTTGTGAACCAAGACTAAAATTAATTTTCAGTACACAATGCAGAGGTGAACTTCTGTTTTTACCACAAAGGAAGGCAAACCATAGAGTGATTTTATAGTGTTTTGACTCAAAAACCTATCTTCCCATATTGGCAGACCAGCATGGTGATATTTGTCTGCAAATGAATGGTCCCTTGTAATCAACAGTAGATAAAGGCTGAAGAAGAATGGCATTAATTCTTAGTTTTCAGGGATGTAGCCTCAGAAGCCCAGGTTTTAGATTTGGATAGTCCTAGTGTCAAATGCTGTCTCTCACCTCCTTTGTGGCTATGTAACTTGGAACACATTTTTCCTCCTGAGGCGTGGTCTTGCTCTGTCACCCAGTCTGCAGTGCAATGGTGCAATCATGGCGTACTGCAGCTTCCACCTCCCAGATTCAAGCAGTCCTCCTGCAGCAGCCTCTAGAGTAGCTGGGACCACAGGCATTAGCCACTGTGCCCTGCTAACTTTTAATTTTTAGTAGAGACGGAGTCTTACTGTGTTGCTTGGGCTGGTGTCAAACTCCTGTGCTCAAGTAATCCTCCTGCCTCAATCCTCCCACCTTGGTCTCCCTCAAAGTGTTGGGATTACAGGGATGAGCCACTGCACCTGGCCAACACATTGTTTAAATTATTCATTTTCCTTGATGAAAGATCCAGGGATCAGAAGTTCAAATACTTAATTTCCACTGTCAGGTCCACAAACTGACCACTCAGTTTTAATCTTCCTTACTTCTACAATGGGACCATCTAATTCATGGAGATCTTAGTTCTTGCATTTGTAATATTCACAGACACTTGTAGGTGGTTGATTAAGAGGAATCTGATTATCATTTTAAGCTAATATTTTTGCCTAGCTTCTAAGTGCTAAGCACATTCACATATATGGTGGGAGGCCGATGCTGATGATGCAGGACTGTGAACCCCAAAACTGGGCTTAAGCCAGGAGGGTTCTTGGCTTCATTCAGGAAAGAAATCGAGGGCAAGCCCGTGGTGTGAGAGAGCAATCTTTTATTGAACAGTGCTGCTCCTCGCAGAGCACAGCTAATTCATAGGCAACACACCAACTCCTACTTGGCAACTGTATTTATACTCATGTAAACCCACTTTCAGTTACATGCAAATTAAGGGGTGGGTCAATGCAAATTGAGGGGCAGGTTGTTTAGAGCTTTCTGGGAAAGGGGTGGTAACTTCTAGGTTGTTTTGCCCTGGAAAGGGGTGGTAATTTCTGGGTCTTTGCCTTGACATTTGTAAACTGTCATGGTGCTGGTGGGAGTGTCGTACGCTAATAAGCAATGAGAGCATCTAGGGATGCCTTTTGTCACATCTGCTGGTTCCCACTATTTTCTTAGCTTCATCCCATTTTATCCAGATACTGTTTTGGTCAGCAGGGTTGTGACCAGAAAACAGGTCCTGCACATCTCCTACCTCACTGTCGCTCCAATTCTGCAGATCAGGAAACTGGAGCTTGGATATATTCAATGACATTGTCAAAGTTACACAGTGGGCGACTTGTTGAGCCAAGTCTAGAATGTGGGTCTTTTGACTGCATCACATGCTTGTTCTCAGAACCACAGGGTTCTGTTGTAGACAGAGTTGCTATCTGTGTATATCTTCATGAAATTAGTATGTCTTATCTCATGTCAGGCTTGGTCTTTTTTTTTTTTTTTTTATGTTAAGCCATTTTACCCTACTCTTTTTTTCATGCCTTTAGTTTCAGAGAGGAGACCTTAAGATCACCTTTCATTTTGCTCCTTTTTCTTGTCTTCCCTTTTCTGGGTTCAAGATCTGGTTCCACTTCTGAGTCTCAGGTTCCTAATCAGTTAAAATGATACAATGCAGCTAAAAAGGCTTTGGAAATTGCAAAACGCTTATAAAGTATTGATATTCATTATTATGACTAAGCTTGCAATTCAAACCACGATTCTGTATTTGTTCATGTTCAGTGTCATTTCCTTCACCTTTTAGGGTCTGACTTCCTGACATTTCCCCTCTCTTCTCTCGAAGTAACTCAAAATGAGACTCACTTGCACCATGGGGCACCTCTCTTGGCCCCTGTCATGTGTCGTTTCTGTCATTGTGCATTTCCAGATAACCCTTCTTCTGCCTAAATGGCTCAAGCACAGACTTTTCTGCTGTCCCCATCACTGACTTATTTTTGAGTACAGATTCCACCTATATGACCGTGGCCCAGAAAGAAATTCTGAAACCTAAAACAGTTCCTGCTGGTTAATATCTTTCTGTCAGGAGCTCTGCCCTGATTTAGACCAATTCTTGACAGCTTCCCAAGGGCAAACACCTGCAAAAAAAACTGCCAGTAGCCACAGGTGGATTCCAGAACCTGAAGCTGATCTGAGTTTGAGAGCTCATGGATTCTTCATGAAATTGTTTTGGAAAAGTGAGGGGAACATCAGTTCCCTGCAAGTCATTTTGTTATTCCAAGGGAACAAGAATTCAGAACATCTGTTGTTTCAAAGGTGTTTACACAGACACTTAGCGATGCTGCAGGTCCATGATGTTTGCCAGTTATTTCCAAATACTATATCAGCAAGAAGTATCTTTAGTCTTTGGGGGATATTGTACATGGCAGACACATTGTTGACATCTGGCAGGTTCATATGCAGCCACTGAGATCTTTCAAAACAAAACTGTTGCAAAGGATATTTAAACCCAGAATGTCAGTTGGGAATAAAATGTTCCCTTCTTTGACTGTCTTTCCTGGTGTGAAATGTGCAAATTTTAAAGATTAGGAATGAGTCAATTTAGATATTCTGAAACACAGAAAGAGAAAGAAAGCATTTTTCTGAATGTCATCCCCTTCTAAAATTATGGGGAAATCTTTGCAGTTTCTTTAAAGGAAAATGGAAGAATTTGGTACATTTTGTACATTCTCTTCACTGGATTCATTCTGGTACATAACTGCCTTGCTGGCAGTTCACTGTCATGTGCCCCGGAATTGGATTAGGCTCAAATTCTGGATTCACAGCTGTGTGGTTCTGAGCAGTGTGTTTAACAATTTGGGGCTCACAGTAAAAGGGCATCTTGACTGTCCCCATCTCCTGGGATTGTTTTGAGAAATAAGCATAATATCCACAGGAAGTTGAAACCAGTGCCTGGCACAGTAAATGTTAGCTGCTCTTGTGTTATTATGTAGAAGTTAACATAGGAAGAAGAAAAGTATTATATGTGTTTTGGGTTTGGGTTTTTTTTTTTTTTTTTTTTCAGAGAAAGGTGGTTAACATTAGGCAATTCTTTTCAGAAGTTGATCACAGATTTACAGGAATGTATCTATGAAATTACTGTACTTGACTCATCCTGAAATTACGTGATTCAAAAATCAAAGCAAAGCGACTGCTCTTCTAGACTTCCCAAGACACTGGTTTTATGCTATTGTTCAGTTACGCAGAAAATGAATATCCAGTTTTAGCCTAATGCTTTGTACAATCCATCTCTGTTTAACACTTTCGCTGCCCCTTACAGTTCTAATAATGTAAGTCTTGGTGGAGAAAGGAAAACTATTCAACTGTGAATCCATCATTAAAAAGTGGTGTTAAGAGCTAGGGCTAGCTCAAGAGTTTTCATTTACATTTATGCTTTTACTGATGTCTTTGATTGGTAACCCATTAAGATGGCAAGAACAGACAAATCCTTCATAGTGCTTAGGTCTCTGATGTGGTTTGTGTCTTTTAAAGACATTAAGGTAATAGGAGATTGGCAACTACATGTTAATCAGTGTCCAGAATAATTGGTAATGAACACACAAAAGTTGTACTGCAGGTGCCAAGAAAGTAATAAAAACAACTTGAACTATTGTAGGGGGATACTGAAGCCGTATCTCACAGTCACTAAGGTAAGTGTAGGGAGAAAACTCAATTGGCGAGAATCAACCACTACCGATTATACAGTAGGCTAGTACCCTCAGTTGCAAGACTGAATATGAAGAGGGGAGAAAACAGGAGATTTTTGAAAACCTGGTGTCAAAACAATGTCAGTATTACTGATGAATATTAAGAAAATTCACAAAAATACTCATAAGCAAGGGATCGCTTGATGGAAGCATATCCCATGCCTTTTTAGAAGTTAATAGCTGGAGAGTTTTGTCCTGTGTTGACCTTGTAGCCCATTTGCGGGATTTCAGACTTCTTCTAAAATTCTGAGAAGTGTTCCCCAAGCCTCCAGTTTCAGGGCCAGTTCTCTGCTCTCGGAGAATCCCACCCCCGCCTCTCACTCTCTGAGCCCAGGTTTGGCCACCATTTTCCAGGAGAGAAAGTGATTGAAAGGAAGCCCGAGAACAAGGAAAGAGGAAGGGTATCTGGAGCCCCTCCCGCACACCCACGTTTTTGTATCATGAGTGGTAACATTTCTGTTCTCTTGACGCCAGGCCTGTGCCTTCTAACCACACAGCTGGGAGCCCACAAGAGTCGCTGATTGGCAAACCTCAGATTGTAAATCTAAGAAGGAATGACAGGGGAGAGCGGTGGAAATTTCTTAAATAATGATGAGTGATAATAATTCTAATAAAGATTACATCAGAAGCCTGACGCCACGCCTCATGCCTGTAATCCCAGCACTTTGGGAGGCCTAGGCCGGTGGACGGCTGGAGTCCAGGAGTTCAAGAGCAGCCTGGGCAACATGGTGAAACCCTGTCTCTACAAAAAATACAAAAATTAACTGGGTGTGGTGGTGCATACCTGTAGTCTCAGCTACGCAGGGGGCTGAGGTGGGAGGATGGTTTGTGCCTGGGAGGTGGAGGTTGCAGTAAGCCAAGATCGTGCCACTGCACTCCATCCTGGGCGATAGAGCCAGACCTTGTCTCCAAAAAAAAAAACAAACAAACAAACAAAAAAAAACACACAAAAAAAAATTCCATTGGCTTATAACCTTACAATTTACAAAGGATTCTAGCTAAGGAGCAAATCAAAGTTGACAATGCCCATAAGAGCAGACCTCAGTCAGAACATAACTGGTAAAACATCTGAGATGGCGGGGAATGAAATGCTGATCACAGTCAAGTGAAAGAGGAAAACTATGTAATTGCAAGGATTGTGGTAACTGTTTCTCCTGTCCCTTTTTGATAAGGACAGATTCTCTTTTGGTAGCATGTCTATTTTAAGAAAGTCAAGGGCATAGTTTTTAGGGAGAATGTTGACAGCACTTGCAGAAGCAAAATGAAAGGTGAGGAAGAAGGCAGCATGAGGTCGGCACACGTAATCCAATTCAGAGTCATCAGACTTCATTTTTTCCCTAAAAAGTTGCTGAAAACAGAGGAAGAAGGAAGAATGCAAGGAACAAGAAAGAAAAACCACCAGAGCTTTAAATGTCAAAGAATAGTAAACACACAGGAGCAGATCATTCCGGCAGTCAGTCTTGGCTTCATTTCTTCCATTTCTTTTCTCCTGTCTTCAGCGTCTCCGCTGGTGCTCCACTTTGTCATGTACGGTTCTTCTTCCAAGATCACACGGTTTCATCTTTACAGATGTTCCTGTTTATTTAAAAGAAGTTATGTCACTTTTCTTTTCCCTCCCGAGATGGTGCTCACTTTATCGTAGAAGGAATGTTATCTTCGAAGCTCTTCTCACCTCTTAGACTCTGCCGTGCCTCTGTTTTAAGATGCAAACGTCCACGTTCTCATGGCCTCCTTCTCTTGCTTTCCGCACTCTGCTCAGCTCACTGTGCTTCTGCTGCGTTGGTCTTCTTGCTATTTCTTAAAAACCTCCTGTTTCTTGCATTTAATGGCAATCGCTTTTGCATCAACCTAATAGATTCTGTCTTGGGAGTCTTTGCACCTGCTCTTCCCACTAACTGGGATGCCTTTCTGAGGACTCACATGGTCTCCTAACGGTCTCTCTCACCTGCACAGGTTATTCGAGTATCTGCTCAGATGTCACTTTATCAGAAAGGCCTTCTTTGACCAACATCTATAAAATATCCCTTAATCCAGCTCCATCCCCTCTACCTTCTTTCCCCTCCTTTATTTTTCTTTCTTTTTTCCCCTGAAGATGGGTTCTTGCTATGTTGCCCTGGCTGCTCTTGAACTCCTGGTCTTCAGTGATCCTCCCACTTTGGCCTCCCATTGTGCTGGGATTACAGGCATGAACCACCACACATAGCCCCTTTTATTTCTTTTGATAGCACCACTCATTACCTGGCATGAGAGCACATATTAATTTGTGTACATTTTATAATGAAGTTATCACAAAATCCTAAACTGCTAGCACAGGGGGCTATGCATTAGGGGCTCCAGAGAGAGCCCTTTTGCCCTTGTGCCATGCCCACTGAAGTCCCAGAGTCTGTATAGAGTAGGTGCCCAATAAATATTACTGAATGAGTGAAGGTTTCTCACTTATTTCATTCCTTTCTTTGCACTTGGATTCCACTTCATTATAGAGACTTCTATTCAGTACCTGTAATCAAAGGGCTTTCTTTTCAGTTTGAACTATGTGATTTGTTGAAAGGCTGAGTAGGGAATGAGCTTACTAAACCGTACCTCCCTGTCAAAACATTTATTGGCTTTTACCACACACTTAGTGAGACCCTATTGATGCTGCATTTTGAGAGCACTAAAAACTAATAAGCCAGAAGAAGTGGCCAGCATATATGGTCTAATAGATTCAAGGTTGAAGAATCTGCAGCGACAGTAATTTGTACAAGTCAATAAGTACTTCCTAGATTGTCTATATTTTTTAAAATACACAGTTTTTATACCTAGTTTAGAAACAACAAAAGTATATACTTAGTGTTCTATCATCCATGCAGGCTTTATTTTCAGTGAAACTCAGAGGAAATAGGTCTTTCCAACAGTGTTTGCCATAGTTACACCCTTTTCTAGGGCTCTGCTCATTTTATTACATTTCACACTCATCCTTTTCCATTGAGAACCTATAGAAATAATGCAAGTAAGTAACATTTGTTGTGCACTTTCTATGTGCCAAGCCCTTTTCATGCATTTCCTCATTTAATTCCTCTACTTAATTAGGCAGGTAAAATGACATAATCCTCATTTTAAAGATGAGGCTTGGAAAGGCTACACAGTCAGGATATAAACCCAGGTCTGTCCGATTTCCAAGCTTCCACTTCTAACTGCCTGGTAGACCCTCTCTTCTACTTCCTTTTCCTTTTTTAAAAAATTTTATTTTATTATTATTATTATTATTATTTTTGATGGAGTCTCACTCTAGGAGCCCAGGCTGGAGTGCAATGGCACAATCTCGGCCCACTGCAGCCTCTACTTCCCGGGTTCAGGCAATTCTCCTGCCTCAGCCTCCCAAGTAGCTGGGATTATGGGTGCCCACCACCATGGCTGGCTAATTTTTGTATTTTTAGTAGAGACATGTTTTCACCATGTTGGCCAGGCTAGTCTCGAACTCCTGACCTCAGGCGATCCACCCACCTTAGCCTCCCAAACTGCTGGGATTACAGGTATGAGCCACCATGCTCAGCTGACCCTCTCTTCTACTTCCTGGCACCCATACAATCAAAATCCTCTGGCACCCGGAGCCAGATAGAAATGATAGGTAGCGGTGTAGAAGTCTCACAGTTACCCCAAAACCCACAGAGGCCTGTCCTTAATAATAATGTTTTTAAACCGACAAAAGAAAACTAGCTTTCAGAATAACATGGAAAATGAATTAGCTGCTATAAAAATTTAGGAATCTGGAGATCTTGGGGACACAGATGAGGTTAACGAAGCAGCATCTGGGTCCCAGCCCAGGCTACAGGCCCCAGAGGAAGGAGGTGAGGGCAGAGCAAGCAGGAATGAGGTCCAGGAAAGAGCTCCTTCTCAGATCCCAGGATTTTAAAGAAAGTCTGCTGAGTGTTTTCTTCCTATTACCCTGTAGTTCCAGCTTTGATCTGAAGGGAAGAAGTTGCTTCCCTTCTAAACTAGATTTGTTTTATGACCTAAGGCATGTTCATTTGGGCAACGTGAGTATGACATTTTTCTCCCACCCATGTTAAGTCTAATTAATTTATCAAGCACTTGCCAGTTTTCCCGTTCTTGCCCATAACTACCCTCAAATCTTCCACTTTTAAAGTGAATTTGGTTTTGAAGTTACTTGCATTTCTTATGGTCTACTAGAAATTTTCTGGTGTTTTTTTTCATGTTTGATTTTTCTAAGACTACTGTGCTTTTGTATTCATTTAAATTGTCAAAAAGGATGTTGTCAAGATATACTGAGGGAGCCCCTTCCTGCAGAAATGTTGCCATATTAATTGGAAATTAGCCCTTTACTGACTTGAAGCTTGCATCTTCTCAATCCAGTAATTAGCTGAAGTGCTACATTTTTAAAAATAATTTAAGCTCTTCTTTCATTATATTTTTTCGATTTTTCAGAAGGCAAGTTTAGACACATACTTTATACAAGATGAAAATATTACATAAAAATCATGATACATCTGAATTATGTATTTCAAACATTTTTACTTAAATACTACACATGTCCACATAGCAATATTTACACACATTTTGGTAAAACAGGCTGAGGGCATTTGGGGGTACGGTATTCAGTTAGTGACCTGTATCTAAGTTGACACATCTCCCTTAAACTGTTTACTTGATTGAATTGATTAGGGACTATTAAAAAATAAAATTATCCTTGAGAAGCAAAGAGTAAACACATATATAACATAGTTCTAGTTCTTGTACTGGACTCAATTCAGTCTGTAATTTTTACTGAGTCCTGATAAAGGTCTTGTGCTGTGATGGGTGCTACTGAAGATATATCTGGAGTCTTTTTGTTGTTGTTTTTTGTTTTTATTTTTTTGAGACAGAGTCTCACTCTGTTGCCCAGGCTAGAGTGCAGTGGCACAATCTTGACTCACTGTAACTTCCACCTCCCAGGTTCAAGCGATTCTCCTGTCAGCCTCACAAGTAACTGGGATTATAGGCACTTGCCACCACACCTGGCTAATTTTTGTATTTTTAGTAAAAACGGGATTTCACCATGTTGGCCAGGCTGGTCTTGAACTCCTGACAGGTGATCCGCCCACCTCAACCTCCCAAAGTGCTGGGATTACAGACATGAGCCACCACGCCCAGCTGATATATCTATTATTAATGTAGGTTTTGATGCTTGCCCTCAAGGATTTAAAAGACAGCATTGTAATTTGCAGGTAACCTCTGAGTTATAACCACACATGTGAATCTGCCAATTTTTTAAGGACCTCGGTGTTGAAAAGATCATATGGAACAATAGCTAGTATTTATTAAGTGTCTATTATGTGCCAGGTTCAAAGTATCTGTTAATTTATTTTACCTTTGTGATATTCAGGAAAGGTATGCGTTATCCCCACTTCACAGATGAGGAAATAGGTTCCTAAAAGAAACTTGCTGAAGGACACACAGATGGTCGAGTCAGAGATCCACTCCAAGCCCTATCTTACTCTAAAAGCCATCTTCTTTTTACTTCCTATCCCATCATAAAATATAAAACTAAATGAAGTGTTGATGGTTGTTTAATGCGAGCAATGCAGGCAGCCAAGTAGGACAATTAAGACTCTGAAATAGCTATTTTGCTTTGACTACTTGGCTTATTTAACTATCTACAGTTACTAGCTAGATGGATAATTGTACAGCCTCTCAATTACTTTAGGTTATGTGGACATAAGCCTGCTGCTGTTTGATTCTGACTCTAATAATATTTGATTTCTTATTCCTAATAGCTCCTTGTCTAGTGAGTATCCTACAGGATGGGGAAAGGTACACTTTGAGGATGACCTCAGTTGCGTGTACTCAAGCGGTCTTCAGGTAGCACAAGCGCTCTCCCTTTAAAGAAACTCGGTGCAGGAAAGTCAGGCTGACAAACAGATATACTAGTACATCATGGTTTCACTACAGAATGACTCTCTTTTAAGGGGATTCACCACCATTTTTGTCTCCTTAGCAAGACTCACTAGCATATTTAAAATATTATTTTAATATATGAATATGAATTATACCTGTTTTTGGAGATATGTCTGTTAAGTGAAGCATAGTCATACCTTGAATTGATTAAACGTTTGTCCTTATACAGAGTACAAAATGCTTCTTTCTCATTCATTCTTTCAATAATTGTAAAAGCAAACAGGGACCGGAGCGGTGAAGAAGAGAAACAGGCATGTGAGTGTGGTCAGTGGAGTCTATTCTATTGACGAATG
Organism: Rhinopithecus roxellana; assembly: GCF_007565055.1. NCBI lineage: Eukaryota > Metazoa > Chordata > Mammalia > Primates > Cercopithecidae > Rhinopithecus > Rhinopithecus roxellana. Next base: position 86,980,791 of record NC_044559.1, read on the forward strand.
TTTCACATTTTCTCAAATTTTTCGAGGAAATGTAAAAATATGTTGCCCCAGCTTCCTTTCCAATTTCCGAAGGAACATTTTGGCTGGGAATTAGGAAAACTTCGTTCTATGTATAACATCTATGAAGATGTTTAAACTGTAATTGCATGTCATCTCAAGAAAATGTTCGTTCGGTACAGTGAAGACTGACCTACTTGGGAATATTAAAATGTACAGGGGTTCACATTTTTGTGATAATATTTTATCATTTTGAAAACTTATTCTTAATAGAGCCCCACATTACATTTTAGTAAAGTGGTTTCATTTTCTTTAACACCCATTAATAGCTATTAGAAGTTAAAAAAAAAAATAAGGTTTTATATAGATCCTTAGACTACACTTAAGTAATTTGTAATTGACAATTAAATCAGCATGGCAATGCATTATCATAAGCTTGATAGATCTGCCTTTCTTAAAATCCTGAGAAGAAAGGGCCCTTTTGTAAGACACCCACTACAGACTATTCTTGCATTTTAATTGACCACAAAGCACACATTGTCTGCATGTAAGTGCTTGGTAATCATCTTTTACAAGTTTCCTTTTGTTGAAGATTTTGATGCTGCCTATGGTAGTCTGGTTCATGCTAGAAACACTGTCCTTAGTTGAAATGTGGGATTAGCCACAGCCATACTTAAATGATTGACCTTGCCATGGTCATAATATAAAAAATAGAGTTAAAGCTTTTCACTTTGAAAGCCCGGGTTTCTCATTCTCTCCTTCCCTCTCTTGTTTCTTCTTCTCGCTAAAGACCCATGAATGTGTGCTCACAAAGCTGGGTCTGCATGTGGGCCTGATGACAGTCACACTGATGATGACCCCATTCCTGGGCAGCTGATGGGCGTTGGAGTCACCTGTCCAACCATAGAATAGGCATGTGGGCTATGTTTGTAAACTCTGGACTCTTTTCTCATCCCTAGGAAATCTGTAGACTCACTGTATAGAAATGCCAGTTAAAATAGTTATATGTTGAGATCAAAATAGAGAAACACTGAATTTGAGAGAGAATTCTAACCATTCATTTATCTGTCTCCCAAGCAGCTTCTGAAAATTCTGTAGTTGATTAGATTAATTTCCAGTCTTGTCTACTTCCCTACATCCTACACTAATAATAGCACTTATCTATATAGTATAAACCTTTTTTTAAAAAAGTGTATTCTCTGTATTTCAAACTATTAAAATTGCAAAAAATTCAAAGGATTGATTTTCATATAATTTGCTAGAATCTGGGATAAATCAAAATACCAACAGAGTTTTTTTTTTCCCTCTAATATCTAAGAACACTGTTTTATAACATGGACATAATCAAGTTTCCTGTGAGTCTGATTAATCTCATAAAGAATTATCTCCTTTACTACATCTTCCTTCTATTGTTTAACCCTGATTTTGTGGGTTTGCATATGAGATAAATGCATTACATTAAAGGTGAAAACGTGTGATAGGTGTTTTTAAGTAGCTTGTAAAGTGTGGAAGTTACTTAGGTATTGATACCCAATTAGTAGAAATTAAAATTGTAATCTGGGAAGAAGAAAGGAGTATCGTATAATCAGATGATGAAGTATCTTTACATTGGAATATAGTTCCATGCGCATGACAGCTGCTTGGTGATGTTTTTAAAATTAAATTGAATTAATAAATTCAAGGGGATCAAACCACACTTAAAGTGATGATGGCACGAATCCCTCTACGGGGCAATGTCTGCCACACTGCAGTGTGGCCAGGCTAACAGGGAGGAATGCGTGAGATAAACATTAGCATCAGCACTACAAGGTCATGAGTTCTCACTGCCAAACATAATGGGTTGATATGACTATATAAAAGAAGGGAAGAAGGCCCCCAGCCCTGAGGACTTTCAGTGGCAGGAGGAAGGCACAGTCCAAGCAGCAACTGATGAAAATGTGGAGTCTGCTGTACAAGTGTATAAATTGTTTATTTTATGGGACGAAAAGTCATCAAGAGATTTTTCCAAAAGTCAGGCATGGATAGACTAGCTGGCAGGAGTCGTCTTTACCTTTAGTCCTGCCGTCTCAATTGCATCCTACTGCTTGAATCATGTCACAAGGTATTAATGGAAGAAATTAAGACTGGTGAGACAGCAGAGACTCTCAATTCCAAAACTCCAACAGCAAAAGAATTGATCATTTTAGAATACCTTGTAAGTCAGTAGTGAAAACATTGTAACAGCTCTCCAGAGATCTTTTTTTTTTTTTCATTTCTGGCATTGCTCTGAAACCTCACTAATTCGGAACAGTTTTTCCTAAAATTGGAGAATTTCCCAAATGTAAGCTATTTTTGTAAATATTATCATAAACTAAGGCATATATATATGTGTGTGCGTGTTGAATGAAAATAAATATGTCACAACAGGGCTGTATTAAATGTTTCCTGAACTTTAAAATATCAAGATACATTGTTCACTTTTTAACTTTTTACTCAAAAAAAAAAAAAAGGTGCATATTCTTTGGGACTTCTAGTTAAGATTGTGTTTTAACTTAGGGCCCTTGATGTAGTTCAGAGATAGAGCACATTAAAAGAATTATACTCCACAATCAATTGTAGTTTGTTTGAAAATAAAAAGATGTTCTAGTTTATAATATTAATATACTATAACATATTACCTCATTAGAGCAATAAAAAAAATCTCAATAGGAACTCAATCATGACAGCCAGAATCTTTATAAGGAACTCAAACAAATCAGCAAGAAAAAAAAAATCCCATCAAAAAGTATGCAAAGAACATGAATAGACAATTCTCAAAAGAAGATATACAAACAGCCAACAAATGTATGAAAACATGCCCAACATCGCTGATTATCAGGGAAATACAAATTAAAACCACACTGAGATACCACCTTACTGCTGCAAGAATGGGCCATAATTAAAAAGTCAAAAAACAGTAGATGTTGGCACGGATGTGGTGAAAAGGGAACACTTTACATGGGCTGGTAGGAATGTAAATTAGTACAATCACTATGGAAAAGTATGGGGATTCCTTAAAGAATTAAAAGTGGATCTACCATTTGATCCAGCAATCCCAGAGGAAAGGAAGTCATCATATGAAAAAGACATTTGCACACACATGTTTACAGCAGCACAATTCGCAATTGCCAAGACATGGAACCAACCTAAGTGCCCATCAACCAATGAATGGATAAAGAAAATGTGAGATATATATACAAACACACACATACATATACATATATATTTATATATCATGGAATACTACTCAACCTTAAAAAGGAACAAAATAATGTCTTTTACAGCAACTTGGGTGGAGCTGGAGGCCATTATTCTAAGTGAAGTAACTCAGGAATGGAAAACCAAGTATCATACATTCTCACTTATAAGTAGGAGCTAAGCTATGAGGGATACAAAGGCATAAGAATGATATAAAGGACTTTGGGGACTTGGTGGGGAGAGTTGGGAGGGGGGTGAGGGATAAAAGACTACATACTAAGCACAGTGTAGACTGCTTGGGTGATGGGTACACTCAAATTTCAGAAATCACCACTAAATAACTTATCCAAGTAACCAAAACCCACCTATACCCCAAAAACTATTGAAGTAAAAATATAAAAACTATTAAGCCCTTATTCCTAAGAGACTAAAGAAACTCTTAAAAAATGAGGAATACAAAGGAACTTTTAAAATTTCATAAAAGACAGCTATCTTAAACCGACAATTGGGTAAGAGATGAGCAAGGGCACAATTTGTCAACATTCACAATATAATGTACTGGAAGTTCTGATCATAGCAATAAATCATGGAACCCAAATAAATAGATACATTCATTAGAAACACAAAAGATCCAAATTTCATCATTTGCAAGAAAGATAAATAAAAAGTGAAAAACCTAAAAATCTGTATGAATTTAAGAGCTGTGTGAATTTAAGGACAGTGTACTGAAGAAAACTTTTAAGCAACAGCTTTACCTTAAATCGGTAGTTAACACGTGGGAACTGTCTGAAGAAAACATTAAGTCCTCTCAGAGAGAAAATGTTAGGATTTCAATAAATTTAGAGTTAGCCTATACTTCTAGATGGAAAGAGCTAGTGCTCTAAATACATTAAATTTTTCCCGGATAAATCCAAGGGTTTAGAACAAATACCAATAAAAATTTCAGTAGCATTTTTTTAATTGATTTGAATTTATTCTAAATCTCAGCTTGAAGTTCCCTTTGAAAAGGAAGCATAATGCTAAGAGTAACTTGCCGTACCAGGTGTTAGAAAGCATAGCTACCAGTTTTTCACCATTAAAGCAACATGGTACCAACCTAACAAATGACGGACGGATTCAGTAGCATGAAATCTGATATGTAGACATACACATCTTACCCCAAAACCCCAGGGAAGAGGATCGTGTCATAAATGATATTGGTTAAACTTCCCACGTGAAAAAAAGAAATAATTCACATTGCATCTTCACCTTCCACCGTGCACCAAAATAAATCCTGAATGGATCAAATAGCAAAAAAGGAAAACAAAAAAAAACACAAAGGTAAAAATCTACTCTCAGGGTAGGTAAGACTTTTTATGTTAAATAGAATAAGCAAATTATTGAAATCTTTGGCTATATGAAAATTTGTAAATTCAGTACCAAAACATTTTTAATCATTAAAAGTAAATGATGATTTGGGGGAAAAAATTCTTTTTTTAGGAATTAAAATACATAAATAAATATAGAACGATTTCAACTTGATTAAAAAAACAATTTATGACTAAAGCACATAAGCTGACGATAAAAGTAGACAAATGACAATAAACATTGGGAGAAATATTTATCTTCACTAGTATTCAGAGACATGCAAATAAAACAGTGAAGTAACAGGTCATCACTCATCATATGTACAAAGTTAAAATTAACGGTGCACTTGAGAATAGCAAGCCACTCTTTTATATGGGGGGAATGTCCATTGCAAATCTGCAAAGCAATTTAGTAATTTATGTTAAGATGTAAAACAGTTATCTTCTCTCTGAAGAAAATCAGAATTATCCACACACTTTCATAAGAATTTTCATCTCAATGCTGTATATAAAAGTAAAAATTTACAAATGCCCTTAATATCTAATCTTAGAGGAATGGTTAAATAAATTATGGGATATTTATAAAATGAAATAATATATAATCCTTTGAAAATATTTTCAACAGTAATTACTTTTGCGAGAAAAATATATCATGTTGTGTAGAAAGGATTAAAAATTCTGATCAATACAACCACAGTTTTATATAAAGCGATAAAGTACATGGATTGAAAATGACTAAAAGGAAATATTACCAAAAGTTAAACAATTTTGTATCTAGTGAGATTGAGGTGTAGATAATTTTTCTTCTTTATACTTATCTGTGTTTCTGAGCATTACCATGAGCAGGAATTGCTTTTGTAATCATTAAAAACAAGAAATGTTATTTTAAAGAGAATCACATTCTGTGTCCAAATTATCACTAAATCTGAGTTAATGGCATCTAAATGAAGAGTCTTTCAATGGTAAAGTTTTAGTAGTATAATAGTATAATATACGCTCAGTGGGAATTCAGTATATTTCATAGATAAGTTTCATTTGTAGCAGGATGCTAAATATAGGCTAAAACATGGAATGATCTTCCAGAGATTCGTAGATAAATAATTGTTATAAAACAAGTCTTGTTTCTGCCCGAGATAGCCTAGAAAGAGGATTGAATAAGATGCTCAGAAATGCTCCAACTGACATTTTATTAAGTCAACATGGTTTTGGTATCATTTGGGGCAAGATCTGTTCTCAGTGGCTTTGCACAGCCCTCAGAATAATTTTGCAGGCATTTTGGCATTGAGCCTTCATTTAAAGAATGAAAATGAAATGCACTCCAGTGCTTGCAGCATCTTTTTGAGTTTCTTCTGCGTGTGTGTGTGTGCGCGCGTGTGTATGTGTTGTTTTGTTTGTGTGAGTTTTTCTCCCCCCCATAAAGTATTCCTTTTGAAGTTCAGAGCTTAGGCAGAGAAAGGCTGAGTTTGGCGGGTGTAACTTTTGGATGCATAAAACAGCAGCTTTAATCTCAGGTTATGATTGACACCAAACAAAATGCAGACTCTCTCTTTGTTCTCCAAAACGCAGTGGAATCCTTGCGGGTATTTGTGGTGTTGGGTGTGCATGTGTGCACACTTGTATATGTGTGTGCTGTTTGTTCAAGGTAAGAAAAATGTTTGCAAAGTTCAGCTGACAACAGCTAATGAATTTGGCATCCTTCAAGCTGTCTCCTAAGAAGCAATTCTGATGACAGACCTATGAGGCACACACCAAGGGGATGTGACAAGAGTCTCAGTGGGGATGATCCTGCTGAGAAGACTGACAAATGCACTGCAGAGACCTCTGGTAACCAGGCTAAGAGCTGGGAGAGCTTCAGATGTGATGTCACACCTGCCTGTCCCCAACAAATCCACCGGTGCATCCATGGGGTGATAAACTGCCCATATCAAATTAGACTGTTACACCGAGACAAGGTTATCTGAAGAAAAATAGGAAAGTTTTACTTCTCAGGGATTTTGTTTTCTCAATTTTTTTCGAAGGAGTTTGAGGCTTTTCATCTTTCATCAATTTCTCTAATATTGCTACAGAAAGGCACTGCAGCTGCCCCCAAAGACTTGAAAGAGGGAAGGAAATGCTCTTCAAAGATTACTGGAATCACATGGAGTCCCTGTGGCCTCTTGAAAAAAGTAGACAACATTTTATCCCATAATTGTGCACAGATCCCATTATGTTTATTACTTGACTCCAGACTTACTCCCTATTTCCATCCTACACACATGTATCAGTTTCTCCTTTGTAAAACACCCCTGTGCCGTGCCTTTCTCCACTATAGTTCTTCAATCATTTGGTCATTTTTTACTCTATTATGCAACCAACATTTATTGAGTACCTACTGTGTGTCAGGTATCTTAATAGGCATTGGGAAATATGGAAATTCTCATCATGGTACCTGAGCTCAAGGAGCCAACACTCTAATGGGGTCCCAGACAAGAAGACAAATTTCCTAGTCATTTGCTGCAATAAGGCCACATACAAATTATCCCACAGTGCAGTGGTTTGCAGCAATAAACGTTTATTCTTACACTTATGAATCTACAGATCAACAATGGTTTGGCAGATCCAGGCTAGGTGGCTCTCTTTCAAACTGTGAGTCAGCTGAGGTTGGCTTTCAACTGTGAGCTGGGCTCAAATCTCCACATGTGTTTATTCTGGGACCCAGGGGGAAGGAACAGTAGATTCCCCAGGCATGCTTTTCTCATGTCAGAGAAAAACCCAAACACACAAGCACATTTAACCTAATGTTGGGCAACATGTTAATGATGAAAGCAAGTCACATTATCAAGCCCAATGTCAGCGGAGTGGGGACATACATATGCCACTCACTCTATCGTACTATAAGGTCATATGATCGAAGGAGGGCACTAAGAATTGGCAAAATAATCCATGTAACACAAAATTTGTGACAATGAAGTATAATAAATGATACAAGAGAAGTATATTCGAGGTTTAGATGAAGTACAGGGAAATATTTCAGAAGAGGGGTGTATTAGTCAGGGTTCAGCCAAAGAAACAGAATTAGCAGGATCAATAGATGATGGATATATAGGTAGGCAGAATCTGATAGTTAAATAGAAAGGTGGATGAATAGGTAATTCAATGATAGGTGATAAATGGATGTTTGTTACAGGAATTTGACAACACAGTTGCGGCAGTAGGTTAAACAGTCTCTGTAAGGTTTTTTTCTCTATATCCGGTGCTGGAACTTGAAGACTGTAGACCAAATAGTTAACAAGGAAAGATGGTACAGTGGAAGAGATCAAGGGCAGGCTAAAGCCCACAACCACAGCTTGAACTGCTTGAGGATGTGCTGAAATACTTATATGTTCTTGTTGTCTCTGTCTCAGTAAGGTTCATTGACCTTGGTGAGAGAGCTAAACACATGCCTGGCCCAGAATTCAGAGAAACTGAGGGCGGAGGATCCAGGTCAAGGCAGAACAATTGCAGGACCAGTTGCTGCTTCCCACCAAAGAGGCGAGTCAGCAGATCAGTAACAAGGTGTATGAGCTACAAAATAACTGTTGCTTCCCTTCTGTCCTGCAGATCTCCCAAGAATCTTGTGTCTCACCCTAACTAGTAATATTTTTAAATTAATTTTGGGAAATGTAGTTTGGCCTGGCCAAACTACATTTGACTCGTTACAAAGGCTTTGACTCGTTTCAAAGCCATCATGAGAGGCATCTAATTGAAACTACTAGAGAAAGTAAATTAGGAAACACTTTCAGGGTAGATGATATATGAACTACAACTGTAAGGATGAGCAGGAGTTAACTGGGAAGGGGAAATGCCAATTTAGGCAGACACCAATCATGAGAAAGGCAAGTCTCAGGAATATGGAAGATCCTGGTATAGAAGTCTGACAGCCTAAGCCACTGGGAACACACTTGTAGTCAAAGCTGTATTTACATAATTGTGGCAGCAAAAGAGAATGCATGCCAAGAGTATGACAGGAGAACTTGGAAAAAGAAAGTTGGAAGGAGCTTTTTGTAGACATAGGGCTTGTGCTGCATGATTCTAATGGGGTTTTCAGGAACTGGAGAACAGTCCTGTATTGGATGTTTTCAGAAAGCATTGGATATCATTATGGACTCAACTGTTTTCTCCCTAAAATTTGTATGTTGAAGTCCTAACCCTGGTGCCTGGAAATGTGAATGTATTTAGAGATAGAACCTTTAAGGAAGTAATTACAGTCATAGGTGTGGGGCCCCAATTCGAATAGGACTGGTATCCTTATCAGGAAAAAAAAAAAGACACTAGAGATGTAAAGGCATAGGGAGAAGGCGCAAGCCAAGGAAGGAGATGAGCCTCATGAGAAACCAAACCTGCTGTCACCTTGATCTTGACTTCCAGCCTCCAGAACTGTGAGAAATAAATTTCTGTTGCTTAAGCCACTGAGTTTGTGGTATATTATCACAGCAGCCCTAGCTGACTAACACAAATATCTTGGTAGTTTTTATGTAGACAACAGGAAGATTAAAGAAGGATTAGAGTTGTCACTGGTAAAGAAGCAATTGGAAGAAGGGGATATTTCATTACTTTTATGTTTGCAGTGTGGCTGTTTCTTTCTCTTGTTCCACCATGATCTCAAATTCTGATTATTTTTATATTATGTGAGTGCTGTTAATGTTTAGTTGGGAACATCATGATCTACCTGTCAACTGCTCACCACCAAAACTGTCTTTCACTTTCTCATTGACATATTCAGAGAGGATTCTCATTTACTGATCCAGAAATTACACGGAATCTCCGTTGTTTACTATGTTGAGTGCAGATTCCTTTGCCTGATTTACAATAGGGGTCCCTAGCCCTGTTAGGAACAGGGCCACACAGCAGGAGGTGAGTGGCTGGTGAGCCAGCTAAGCTGCATCTGTATTTACAGCTGCTCCTCATTGCTTGCATTACCACCTGAGCTCTGCCTCCCGTCAGATCAGCAGTGGCATTCTATTCTCAAAGCAGCACAAACCCTATTGTGAACATCACATGCAAGGGATCTAGGTTGTGTGCTCCTTATGAGAATCTAATGCCTGATGATCTGAGGTGGAACAGTTTCATCCCAAAACCATCATCCCCCCTCCCACCCCCACACTCCACCCTTCCGGGTGCCAAAAAGGTTGGGGACTGCTGATGTATAAGATTCACAGTTCAGCCTCATTCTTCTTAGTGTCTGTTTCTCCACCTTTTTCAAGACAAGCTCTTCTATTTGGCCTTGTTTTTACCATCCCTCATGTAATCTGCCTCAGGCTAGTCTTCTCTGCAGGACTATCTTGGACTTTCCCTCCATATCCTACCCCAGTGAAGGCACACCCTTCAAGAGTCTCCCAAGTCTTGTCTCTCTGCAAAAGTCTCCCTGGTGACTCCAGCACACTCTTAGCACCTGCCCTTCCTTGGAGCTCTTGTGGCCCATAAAATCCCACAGTAGTAGACACTGCATTCTTCTTTGTTTCCCAAATTAAGCTGTGTCTTTCTAACTTGGTTATAAGTTCCTTGAGGGCAGGAGCCATGCCCCGTGCCTCTTTTGAATCCTCCTTAGAGGAATTCAACTTTAGATAACTAACACTGTAGTCCTTCAGAAAAAGAAACGTGTGGCTTACGTAGCTCATCAGTTTTTTTATTTTTATTTTTTGAAACTGGGACCATATTATGACATCTTTGTATCTCCTTTTCTCCTGAGATGATATCATTGAATTAATCATATATTCAGCCAGCCAGTATTTTTGAGCGCCTATTTTTATGCTTGGTGCTTTGATATTTAAGCTCAGTCCTGAAGGATACACAGAAATAAACCCAGTCACAGGGTGGGGATCACTGGAGAGTTTTGCATTGGTAGAAAACAGCACGAATGAAAGCACAGACACAAGAGAAATTGTGTATTTGAGGAATTGAAAGAAGTTCAGGTGTGCCAAGTGAGCATACCTGAGAGATGAGTTGGAAACATAGGTGGGTCTCATGGGTTGGACTTCATCTTAGGGCAGGGGACACCTTCAAAGTGTTCTAAACAGGAAACAGCTATGAGCATATTTCAGTATTAAATAACTCTGGCTGAAATGTGTAGCATGGATCAGAGCCAGAGAGACTAGGGACAGGGAGATTCCTTAAGAGGTCTGATGGGCTCAACTAACGTAGTAGAAATGGGAGGAAGTCAGTGCTTCTAGAGAAAGTGTTGATCAACGGATTCTCGTTGTGTCTCTGACAATGTAAACTCATGGGCATTCTAGTTTCTATATATTTATGTTCATCAAATTATGCATTGGTTCTGGAATTAAAAATGGACATAAGGCTCTTTTGATCTGGGTGCTAATTGCATGGATATGTTCAGTCTGTGAATATTCCATGAGCTAAACACTTATGTGAACTTTCCTGTAAGTATATAATACTTTTTACTAAAAAAATTTAAAGTATAAAACAATTGGCCCAGGACGTTTTATGCAAGTCTAGAGTTTCTAATTTTTTATAATTTTTTGGAGTCCTTATCTTGCCAAATTCAAAGACATCTTCAAAATCAACTTGTGCTGTTGCTTTTCTGGAAATATTGGACCCAACAGGCCTACTGGAAGCATAAGAGCTTGTTCTGCTCCTTTGCTTGTCTATTCAGAAAGTGGGGCTGCAGTTCCCCTAGCCCAGTCCTGCAGCCCTGTTATTTTTTAGTTATATGTTAAAGGAGATGGTGATGAATAGCAGAGCACTTATGATTCTATTTCAGAAATCAGGGCAAGGAGCTGAAGGTTTGGCTAGAGTCAGTGAAGGCAAGGATTTTATCTGACCTCTAGGGTCTACCTCTGTCCTCGCCTCCTTTCTCAGGGCATGTGCAGGCCCAGAAGTAGCCTGCTTTGTTTTAAAAGTAGGCTGCCTTCGTGGGTTACTGCCCCAGTCCCCAACTGGTTTCTGAAACTTTCTGCATGTTCCTGCCTCTTATTTGTACTGCCTTGTTTTTTTTTTTATTTAGCATTCAAATAAATAATTCATGAGCTCATCTATGGCAAGGTAACTCATAACTTTGTATGTATATATTTTCTCACTCCAACTAGGTTTCAACCCTTTTGTAATGCATTTGGTCTTCTCTTTTGCTGGAACATCCTCCTTTGTCTCCGCTGTCAAGTTTGGATTTGTCCCGGGGTTCTAGTCCTCCTCTACATCCCTTTTTTTTTTTTTTTTTTTTTTTTTTTTTTTCCTCAACTTTCTTCCGGGCTGGTCTCTTCCACTGCAGTATTTCTAACTTCCTCCTCCCCTGGGAGGTGCTGCCCACAGGCTTCTCAAGCTCAGCGTATTCTCAGCAGAGTAACTTATCTTCCCCAATGACCCTGTTTTACCTTTTTTGGTTGCCTTTGGTCAACAGTACCATCATTTGCCAAATTGTCCATGTTGGAAACATCAGAATTATCTTCAAATCCTTGGTTTTCTTCATTCCACCCACTCAGTTGTTCACATTGTGATTCGACTGCTAAAATATGCTTTGGCCCCTCTCCTCTCTCTACAGCTGCTGCCTGGCAACATGGAATAGTGATGCCCATCCCTTCCGCGTACTGCGTGTGTCAGCTTGGGCCATTCTCAATCTCCCAGGCCCTTGCGTTTCCTCATCTGTGTCATGTGGGTGATAATGCAGATTTACGGGATGGCTCTGATAGCTGAGTGATGCAAGCCTTTGTGCCACTGCACTCTAGCCTGGGCAACAGAGCAAGACACCATCTCTGAAAAAGTATAAAAGATTAAAAAGAGCTGTGGATGTGTTATGATAGTTTCAAACTCATCTTCCCTAGACCATCTGGGTTTCTCTTGCATTTCCGTCATGTGATCATATGAATCACCATATTGGTGTCACCTTCCAGGAAGGAAGGCTGATCCACGCCACTGTGGTCTTTATTAAGCTTGTGCGGTTTACTTCTTAGGATTCCCTGGAATCAAAACCACCAGGCAAGGAAGATCCCCAAGTGTACCAAACACCACATTTACATTTTGGATGCCTGGATAATGGTTGAGTTACGTAGTTTCTCTGACCTAGCACTTTGAGCAAGAAGAAAGGGAGTTGCTTGTGCCTTTGCCGCCTCTAAATATTGCAAGAACAAACTTGGTCCCTCTTCCACATAAATGTTATATGCATCTTGCACAAGCTGGACAAGTAGGCAGTGGTTGACGAAGAGAAGAACCTCCCTCACAGGCTTCATAGTCTCTCACTTGTACGGTGGTCTTCCCACTGCCCTTCCTTCCTGTCTCTAGATTCTTCCAAGTTCTGAGTCCATGCTTCATGCTTGATATGGTTTGGCTCTGTATCCCCACCCAAATCTCACCTTGAATTGTAATAATCCCCACATGTCATGGGAGGGACCTGGTGGGGGGTAATTGAATCATGGGGGCTGGATTTTCTCATGCTGTTCTCGTGAGAGTGACTAAGTCTCATGAGATCTGATGGTTTTATAAAGGGGAGTTCCTCTGCACACGCTCTCTTGCCTGCCACCATGTAAGATGTGACTTTGCTCCTTATTCACCTTCCACCATGAGATTGTGAGGCCTCCCCAGCCATGTGAAACTATGAGTCAATTAAGCCTCTTTCCTTTATAAAGTACCTAATCTCAGGTATGTCTTCATTAGCAGTGTGAGAACAGGCTAATACAATGCTGAGTTATCTTTCTAGAGCCTCAAACCTTTCATGGCTTCCTATTGGCAGAGTCTTCAGTGTGAAATGCAATGTCCTTCCTCACTCAGCCCTAGGCTACTTTCTGCCTTGTCTTCACTGTCCCTTTGGCCTCTAGAAACCTGCCAGGGACTTTCTTTTGGAGCTCATAACTTAGTTATGTGCTCAGAGCATTTGTCATATTTACAAGGACTAGGAAAGTAAAAGTAATGCTTACTTTCTACCACTGCAATGTAAAATAAAATTTAATGCACTTTAAAAAGTGAGGCTATATCTCATTAGGAACTGATTTAAGGAAATGTGTGGGGCCTTTAATAGCTTCCAGTGAATTGTTTTTAATAGTAGGCAGAGGATAGAACTCATAAGAGTAATTTGCTGTTGATCTCTGGGGGATCTCAGTGAGGTGGGAAGTCAGCAGGGTGCAGACTGACCTGGGAAGAAATGAGGTGACACCAGCTCCTGGGACTGCGGCACAGTCAACTGAAGCATTAAATACTCCTGAAAATGAATGAAGCAAAAATTACACTGACTTCTGATTCTTGTTCCTTGCCCACAGGACACTTGCTTTTGCCAAGCCACCACAAAAATCTCCCTCCTGCTCCCGTTGCCCTTAATTCTGAAAGTCTTGTCTTCCAATCTCATCTTCAATGCCCAGTTCTACCTGCCTACAGTTTATGAACTCCCAAACTTTAGCATTTATGGAAAGTAATGAAGGAAATATACAGTTTTATCACTTCATTTTCAATGTACCCACATAAATGGTGCTTTAAAATTCAAAAACAATTATGAAAACATCAAGTTTATCATTCCATCTCAAAGAATGTATCAAATCCTTAAAGTTACGAACAGGCCCTTCCTAATCTTTTTGTCTCTCTCCGTTCTAGCTGAATAACTTAATGACTCCACCTCATAGAGCGTGGTATTTCACAAATTGTGTGATATAGCTGCAAGCCACCGAGACTAGGTAACGCACAAGAAGAATGCTTCACGAAGAAATCCATCCTCTGAACAAATGTTCCTAAGTGTCTACCACATACCACACGTTGTTCTAAAGTGGGGATAAAATGGAGAAACTCCCTGTTTTGATGGAACTTAGGTTCACATGGAGGAAACAGATAATAAACAAGTTAATAAGTAAATAACTTAATTTCAGAGGGTGATATAGAAAGAAAGGTAACATTGAAAGCACCTGAGTATTATATGAGAGCTATGCGTGGCACATGGAAGCATGCACTTGTAGTCCTACCTACTTGGGAGGCTGAGGTGGGAGGAACACTTGAGCCCAGGAGTTCAAGGCCGCAGGGAGCTATGATTGTGCCACTGCACTCCAGCCTGGGAAACAGAGCAAGACACTATCTCTGAAAAAGTTTAAACAATTAAAAAGAGCTGTGGATGTGTTATGATAGTTTCAAACTCATCTTCCCTAGACCATCTGGGTTTCTCTTGCATTTCCATCATGTGATCATATGAATCACCATATTGGTGTCACCTTCCAGGAAGGAAGGCTGATCCACGCCACTGTGGTCTTTATTAAGCTTGTGCGATTTACTTCTTAGGATTCCCTGGAGTCAAAACCACTAGGAAAGGAAGATCCCCAAGTGCACCAAAGGTCATATTCATGTTTGGATGCCTGGATAATGGTCGAGTTACATAGTTTATCTGACCTGGTATTTTGAGCAGGAAGAAAGGGAGTTGCTTGTGCCTTTGCCGCCTCTAAAAACAGCAAGAATAAACTTGGTCCGTTTTCCACATAACTGTTAAATGCCTAACTGATGAATATTCACCTGTGGCCTTCTTAAGATTTCCCACCTGCCTGAAAGTGGTGCTTGGCAAAACATTAGACCAAAAATGGCCGCTCCATTGTGAACATGTTGTCTGCTAAGTTGTAAGATTTCACAAACCAAAGATAATTTTTGTTTGTTTGTTTTTTATCAACTACGCTATCCATGATAGTTTATTTTAATGGGAAACCCTTACCTTTCTTCTTACCTTTCTTCTTCTTACCTTTCTTCTTCTGGTCTTCAATGGACCTTTCTTTACCTACACAGACATAGTCCTCTGAAGCCAGTTCTCGGTGTCTGCTTTCATTTACAGCAGAAAGCCATGATTACTCTTTAGAACAATACCTCTTAAATTTATCTAGTATCTACTTTCAAGTGGCTTCTTGGAATTCCAAGTACTTTATGGTTTATTATTTATACATTTCTATTGATAACTATGACACTTTCTCATGATAAGGGGCTTTACAATTAGTCTTGCTCATTAATCATTCCTGTGCCCTGCTCATCCTGGCAAAGAGGTCCATTTTGAAAATGAGCAAAGAGTCTTTGTGGGAGGAATTTCCATTTGGAATTTAGGGCCCTTGGATTTGTCACTGGGATGGCCACCTCCTGCTTCCACAGTGTGACTGACAGGTCATTTTTGAGTTGCTCAAGTGAAAGCAACTCATGTGAACAAGTTCCCAAGATACTATCAAACCCTTTCTTTAGCAATGCTACTGGGGTCTTACTTTAAACCCACTGTCAGTTTTATGTTTCAGGCAGTGAATTGTGATACTTGGGTCTTTTATGCTTTGGAAGTTTTTTTCTCCCGCAAGGCAGAGCGGGGAACTGGGGTCTGGAAGGATTGCACCATATTCCATCAGTTTCTGGCTTCTGTCCCCAGTACTGATCTGGGCTCCCCCACTATTTGCAGATGTCACTGCTTTGCCTCTATTGCACCCATAGAGAAAGACTCTTCTTCTGAAGTTGATAAATTGGGGTCAGAGGAGCTTTGTGTCTTCAGTGTGACATCAGCAGAATAGAAGAATGTTCATCCATTTGCATGTGTATTTGTCAACTTCACTGAGCTCCTACTATGTATCACACACTTGGTACACTGAAAATCCATTTCTTTTAGACCTTGATCATTGCTTCATATTTACTTAACAAATTTTCTATGTATTCTTTCCATCTTCCAGAGCAATATGGGATGTTTCTTAATTAAACTTGGCAGTTCTCAGTATCTGAAACTAGCAGCTAAATAGATTTAATGTCCTCGGTGCCTCCACATTCCTGGATTGTTCTTTTAGGATTTGAGAGGCAGGCTAGATTTGTGTGCTGTCCCATTCTTATCAAAGAGGGAATCTGTTCTGTCAGGCTCTAGCATATTTCATATTAACACTTCCATTGAAATGATACTTTCTATTACTTTTGCAATGTAAATGCCAAAATGCAAAAACAAGGCACAGAAAGCAGAAAAAACTGAGAGTCATTAAATTGTGTCTGGAAATTTAGTTCTTTCTTCTGGAAATTACCTATAACAGAAATAAATGCACCTATAATTTCACCTTTTAAAATTTTTTAGAAAGCTCAAATCTGGAAGGGCCAAGAAGCTGGCTGATTCTTAGCTCACTGCCAATATTCTCACATTGCAGTACTTTTCTAGTTTTTTTCTTCATCAAGTTTGCATTATTAGCTACAAATGTAATTTCTATAACAAAAACATCTTTTTGGATATAGAGGGCATGAGAACAATCTAAGATTTTCTTATTGTTGTTCTTTGTTAATTACTGCTTTTTTTTTTTTTTTTTTTTGGAAAAAAAATTCCCTACCAGCCAAATATAGTAATAATCAGGATTGTTAAAAATTGGCTCCTACTGCAGATGATCTCAAAAAATATGAATAATTTGCCCCCAAAAGTTGTTCGTCTGTCTAGGCTTAACTCAGCCTTCATTTGGAGTAAAGTTTGAAAGGAATTGCTTTGATACTAGTATCCAAGTCAGAACCTCTTACGCAATTTTTCATTAACTTACTATCTATCTGTATTAGTCCATTTTCACACTGCTGATACAGACATACCCAAGACTGGGGAATTTATAAAGAAAAAGAGGTTTAATGGACTCACAGTTCCACATGGATGAGCAGGACTCACAATCATGGCAGAAGGCAAAAGTCACATCTTACATGGCAACAGGCAAGAGAGAAAATGAGAGCCAAGTGAAAGAGGAACTCCCTTATAAAACCAACAGATCCCATAAGACTTATTCACTACCACGAGAACTGTATGGAGGAAACCGCCCGCATGATTCAGCTATCTCCCACCGGGTCCCTCCTACAACACGTGGGAATTTTGGGAGCTACAATTCAAGATGAAATTTGGGTGAGGACACAAAGCCAAACCATATCACTATCCTCTAAGGTTATTACTATCACATTAGGAAAGTGTAAGATTCATTACACTAAGCACTCCTTAAAAACTCTGCTTTGCTGGGGTGCATATTTGGATCTCTGTGCACAGTGGGGGCACTGAGTTGCGTGTGGTGCTCTAGAAAGGCGCAGACCCAGCAGTTGGTAGAATGAGCTCCTAAGCTCTGTCATTATTGCATCTTCTCTGGGTAAGTCACTCCAGTCACTTCCTACACTTGAATTTCTGCAACTAAGAGGGTTAAGGAACCAGCTCTGCCTGCCTACCATGTTGTCGTGGGGATTAAATGAACTGCTAAATGTGAAAAGGTCTTGAAATGTAAGACACAATAGCATGAAAGGAATATCTCAGTGTAGTCATCTATGCTGACCAGTGCCTGAATTAGAATACAAAATATCAAGGTTATTTTTTTTCACATATTTGTTAAAGAATAAGTATGCATATGTAACAAACCTGCACGTTATGCACATGTACCCTAGAACTTAAAGTATAATAAAAAAAAAAAAAAGAAATGGCATTTAAAAATTTTTTGAAAATAAAATAGTTCTCTCCTCACATTCCCAGTGGTTAAAAATAAATTCATTCCTTTATTTAACAAATATGTATTAATTACCAGATAAGGGAAAAATATTCTATTGGGTGCGTTACGAAGTGCAAAGATTAATTTAATGTGGAGTTGGGGAGGCCAAAGATACATACACTATGTACATGGTATAAACCACATCCTTTCTTCCTATGTACTCATCTTTATAACCCAGGTTTAGCACATGGTGGATGTAAAGCCCTCAATCTGTCATCTTAGTGGCATTTAGACAGGTACTCAACTCTACCTCAATAGCGTTCTCATTATTTACATCCGTAGACTAAAAACGAAGTGGAGAGAGTACAAAATATTGAATGGCTTGGTCCAGTTCCAGTCCTTACTACCATGGATCCACAATTTATTTCACTGTAGGAACAGCCCCATATATTACAACATGGGCTTCCAATGCTAAGAATTTACCTTTGGATAAACAACTGCATTACTGTTGTGTGTTAGTGCTTGCCTCATAGTTTAGCCCTGATTAGAAACTGTATGGAAATATGCAGAAAAGGGCTTCATGTCTGAGCAGTATGTTTTTATTTTTCTCTAATGGACAAAACCCGTGGCTGGTATCAGTCTGGTTATCCCACTTTTATTAATATTTGGACACCCAGTTTCACTACAGGCTCTTCACATGGTTTAAAATAAATTAGCATTTGTTGCCCCCATTTAACCGCTGGAGTAAAGAGAGTCACAGAGGGGTGAAGAGACTTCTGCCCCAGCGACGAGCACAAGTCACAAGGCAAATGGGCTCAAACTCTTTCTCCCTAAGATCTCTCTGGTTCCAGGCTCATTTACATGATGCTTTTCTTACTTCAAAAGAACATCTTAGATTTTATATGATATCATTTGCTGGCAAGGTTGTTCATTTTTATATATTCACTGTAACTTTCATATGTTAGAATGAAGCAAGAATATGTACAAAAAAAATGGGGTTGTTTTAGGGACAAGGCTCTCATTTCATGATCTGATTTTTGTCAAGTGACTCATCACGCCTTCTTGTTGCCCTCTAGAAATAGGGATGGTGAGTGCTATCCTTCGCTTACTTGCCATAGTCCAGCCGATACATCATGCAAGATTGCTGTGCAGTGGAGACTTAAAAGCCTTCGTCTCCCCCTGCCCAGAGAACATGTTCATTTTTCTAGCTGTGGATCAAGACCAAGTTCAGAGGTCAGAGACCTAGCAAGAAATTGGAGTGTGTTCCAGATCTTCAAATAGGTGGGGAACAGAGTCCACCATTACTTTCCTCCTCTATTATTCTCCCCACTGATGCTTGGAGTCCAGATTATACTGAGGTGCATGTTGGTACTGATGGAGAATGGGAGTGGGACCAGGATTCAGTGACCCACGTCTGTTTGAGGCTGTTCTATGCTGTTCCATCCA
Source organism: Rhinopithecus roxellana (assembly GCF_007565055.1). Classification (NCBI taxonomy): domain Eukaryota; kingdom Metazoa; phylum Chordata; class Mammalia; order Primates; family Cercopithecidae; genus Rhinopithecus; species Rhinopithecus roxellana. The sequence goes on from NC_044559.1 coordinate 87,000,163, forward strand.
AGCTGAGCGCATTCTTGGCTTCAGGTCAGCACACACCTCCTGGAACAGTGCCTTAGCTTGCACTTTTGATGACGGATTGCTCAGTCCTTAGCATCTCTTCTTTCCTGTGTGTGTGTGTATGTGTTTAACTTGTTATTTTACTTGGCTAATCTGCATAGAATTTTTCTAATTCCAGTAAACAGAAGTACAATGTGTATTTCCCTGCTTAACTGTACATGCGAAGCCCGGTAGGGAAGCAGATTTTTCTTATTTTAGAAAAGAGCAACTCATTGGTCTTTTGCAGATGATGCTCCTGTGTTGATGAAGACTCCAGTGCCACCAAACAATCTTTGCATTGCCTGCCTCCTTTAGATACCCTCCTCCAGGTGAATGACGCTCTGATTTATGAGAACGCTGGTGTGCACGGAGTTAAAATATTTCCAGATCCTCGATCTCTATCCTATGCATCTATGACCCAGGGTGGGGCTAAGGGTCTTAACCTTGTCACTCTTCCTGAGGACAAGACAAGAGGAGCAGATGAATCCAACTGTGAATGCAGTATCCCAGGAAAGAGAGGCAGAAATCCTTTTTAGCACACTGACCCGTCCCAATCGGTGGTTAGTCATCTGCGATGCTTGCTTGTAGTTTTGATAGCAAAAGGCAACTGGGAAATTGATTTTGCTATTAAATGTATAAGAAAAAGGTAAATGAGTTCCTTGGTTTTTTTGTTTTTGTTTTTGTTTTTTTTTCCAGTTTTTAAAGATGGTAACTAGGAGAACTAACACCAGCCAGGCTTGAGTGAATGCAGACAAGACCCCTATAGGCAGCACAGTGTATTAGTGTAATAATATGCATAGACAACATAACTTGTCAGAGAGGATTATTTCTACTTAGTGAATCGGCAGGAGCCCCTTTGCTCTACTATTCAGCATTTGACTAGGGAAGAGAGTGGGAAGAGAGAGAGAGAGAGAGGGAGAGAGAGAGAGAGAGAGAGAGGGAGGAGAGGGCGCGTTAGTGAGCAGCGACTGTGGCATTGATGTTTGAGCGTACTTCTGAACTGGCTTTTGTTGAGACTATCAGTATAGAAGCATGCGCTGTCCCAAATCCGCTGTTACTATGAGAAATGAAGAGCTGCTTTTAAGGTATGTTGTTGTGTCCTTTGTTTTTAATGCACGCTTTTCTAGTTTCTAGAGCTGGCTGAGACAATAATTATGCTCTGAATCAAGTAGCTTCCTTACCTTAGAAGAGAAGGGGGGGAAAAGAATCTAAAGAGAGAGAGGGAGATGAAATCGAGACCCAGAGATTGGGAGAAAGAGAGAGCCAGCGAGAGAAAGGCGGAGGACTGCCGTGAGTTCTATTTGTACTAGTTACCTTTTGAAAGCATATCATGTATTTGCTCACTGCTATTTGTGAGTGGCCAGTGGATAATTTTAAGGGCTCTGAATCTGGCTCTTGGTTCATCTTTTCCTTTGCAATGTCTAAGCCTCTTTCATTTTTATGCACTCTGCATGGAATAATCACCGAAAAAGGAGCTGAGGAGACTCCATATTAGACTTGTGTTCCAAATACCGCTCTAATCTGGACTTAGCCTACCTAAATAGTCCTCCTGTGTTACCAGGTTTGGATCACTTTATCCTGTTTGCCAAAATGTGTACCCGTTTGGAGACCTCTTTCATGCATGGCGTCCTGGGTCCCCATGTATTGAAAGCAAGTATTTGTTTCCTGCCTCTGTGTTGGGGGTTCTCTCACATACCAGGAAGGAGGCACCACTGACCTTTTGGGAAGCAGAGGGAGAATTATGATAGAATTGGCGTCCTGCTTTGAAAAATGTAGTCTTTTGTTTATTTGCTAGCAGACATTGTAGCACTGAATACATCTTTGGGTCTGACAATGGGACCGGTTGAACAATGGAGCTGTCAAACTAGCTTAATGCATGTCTGGGGCTTTATTTTTTTCTTTTTCAACACCCTTTTTATCTCCTATAATCTTGTTTGTATAGACTATCAGAATGAAGAGCTTTTGCAACTGCTTGTTTGTGGTTTTGTGCTTTTAAAAAATTTAGTATCTACCGTTCATAGAGCTTTTTGCATTCTGCCGCTATGTTGGTTGGATTAAGTTAGAGATTTATTGCTTACCTCTCTGTTAACTACTGAAAGAAAACTTATTGATTGAGAATGCTTGTAATACCATTATCAGTCTGGCAAATGCCTTGTGATCAGACCTGCCTCTATGGTATTTAAAGCTTGGGGATTTTTAATTTGCTCATTTGGTGAACTTATGAAACATAGCATGAAAAAGAGTGAAGAGGAATATTTTTGATGTTTACGTAAATTACAATTTTTAGTCTCTGCTTCTCCCTTTGGCATCTATGTACATAAACAATTTAGACATTCAAGGACAAGTGAGAACTTTTGCCCTTACAATTTTGGTCACAAACTATTATTACATGGCCTATTAAGTTGTGAAGTTCAAGGTCTCTGTGGAATATATTGATTTTTGATTTACGCTTATGTCCTCATAAAATGCCTTTTTATGCAGGGCAAACATTTCTCACATCTTCAAATATCTTTCATTTTACCAGATAAGCATTGGTTTCTAAGGTAAGAACAGTGAAGCTTTCGACAGAGAAAATGGAAAAATCTGTTTCAAACTTCTCAAATAATGAAACCATTTATATTGCCACATAAGAAATAAAAGAATTGACCCTACAGTAGTGAATTATAATTGACTTACATGAAAATCATTTTACTAAGGTTGACTTCTATGAAGAATATATCTTATCTAACATTCTAATGTGTTGCTTAATTAGTTGTTTGTGCCACAGCAATATATCAGAATATATTAGTACATTTATGGAGAGAGTTTAAGGACCTCATTTTAAAAAACAGAGGGGAAATCATTTTAAAGGGTAATTTTTTAAACCTTAGTTGTAAATATTCCCTATTGGATTATATTTTGGTTTAAATTAGTGATGTTCTCAGTAAATAAGAAACAAGATGTATTACTTAGGAAAACAGTTATGAAACATGAGCTATTTTTTAGAATTTGGACATGAATTTCAATCTTTTCAATTGAAGTTGAAATGTTTTAAAAAATTTTAATACAGAATTATTAAAATAAATGTTACCGGATAAATAGAATTGCCTTCTGAAGTAGAGATTTTTCTATGGACAATATTTTCAGAGTAGGGACACTCAAAATGTATGTGCAGCATAATAATATTTTTTAAGTTATCGGTTGTGAATAGAGTAGATTTTAAATGCATGCTTGTGATGTTGTCTTACTTGCAATGAGATTCGAACTGCTCATTCCATCAAGTATACCAATAACTGTTTTCAAGATAAGCTCATAAAAGGTAATTGGTGAAGCTTTATATCTGAAGCTGGCACACTGTTTATGGCACACTCAGATTCTGCTTCCATGGGAAATGTTTAATCCAAAACAAAGGTTGCAAGTCAATTTTGTGTGGGTTGGGAAGCAAGTAGCCTTCTGTGCTCCCTAGCTGCTTGTCTGTGGCCTGCTTAAAGAAACGACTTGGAAACCCCCACGTTGAATTTTTGACTAAATTACCAATTATTTGTCTGTGATCTAGTCACTGTAATTCCTGGGTAGTCACAGTTAGGTCCAGGAATGAGGGAACTTTCTTCTCACTTTGTTTGCTTTTCCGGTGGCTGGATTATTACCAGCTCCCAGAATTTGGAGGCTGCCCCCATTCCAGCATCCGACATATGTATGTCTTTTCCTTTCACCTGATGGGGATGGTGTGAGGTTGCCCGAAGCTGGCAAACTTGTCTACATCTATTTCCACAACAGGAAAGGGATACGTAATCTGTATCCTTCCATAAGCCTCTACATGTAATAATTCCCAAGGTAGTGACTTCAACAAATGTTGAAGGAAAATTTAATTCTAAGCCCAGACATGCAGAAAAATGAATAGCAAAAGATTCGAACTGGGAAAATGACTTCTTTCCATAGAAAGTAAATATTGCACCCTAAGCCCTTCTGCATGAGCTTTGGGAATATTCATATAGATGTGTACTGAGATCTCTAACCCCTGTGTATGAATATTCCTTGATTTGTTAAAATGAAACCAGACAGTTTTGCTTTTTTAAAAATAAGAGGGTATACAGTTGCAAAAATCTCCTTTTGGGGTTGAAAAACAAATGCGAGCATTTGATTAATATTCATATCTAGAACTTTGTAGCAAATGCAGATTGTGCTAGAAGACTGAGGAAGTCATTCAAAGAGTGAATCAATACTAATTATTGTAATCAGGGGGGTTAATTAGGTGAAAACGTGGCTGAAAAAAGTTCATTGAGCACAGCCATGGAAACACGCAGATTGATGGAAAGAAAGTAAAATGCACAAGGAAGAGTGCTATGTGGTGATGATCATTCTGTATTTAAGGTGTCAGAATTCATAGACGAAAAGCATACCTTGATTTTGTCATCATGGTAGTGAGTAATTAGTGGGTATTAGAAATATCCCACTTAGATTTCTTTGTATAGAGATTTCTGTAACAGTCGTTAACAGAATGCAGTTTGTTTTGTGGCATCATCTTCTTCATGGAATTGATCTGTACTTCCTGGAACAGTAAGGATCACAAGTCCATTCAGTGGCAATAATGCCTTTTTGGGTCACCTTTATTAGCCCTCACTGAATTTCTTTGCATATTTTGATAATTCCTGGGGAATCTGGGGTGGGGAGAATTCCTGATTCATAAAACTATTGATTGCTTCTGTAATTGTTACTCGATATAGGAGTCTTTTTCTGAACTAACAGTGACTTTTGTTTGGTAGGAAAGACGAGGCAATGGTTTGGAGAGGATTAAAATTTGTGGCATTTGACTTGGCTGACATTGGAAAGAGAGTGTCCAAGGAGGGACAGGATGCGTGAGGTTTTAATGGTGTAGCCCATTCAGAATTGAAATGAAGTGTCCTAGAGCTGAAGCACCTTTCTGATTAAATGGCACCAATTCATAGAGATCGGACTAAGATGGAAGTTGTGTGTGTGTGTGTGTGTGTGTGTGTGTGTGTGTGTGTGTGTGTGTGTGTATGTGTCGGAACCTCCATTCAACTCAGAGATGTTGCTGGTTAACCCTGATTTTCGATGAGGTACACTTTGTTCCCAAACACACCATTCTGCTTCATGGAATGTCGTCAGCAATTATCATGTACAGGTGTGTTTATCTCCACCCCACCCCCACCCCCCCGCCCGCACACACACACAGCTTTCTTCTGTGTGACCGATCAGGCACATTTTCTTGTATGTCAAGACCATCAAAGTTAATAGGAAACGGCATCTGTGGAGAGAGGGTGACACCAGCCCTCAGTGACATGTATTACGAGGGCAGATTGAACTCCTGCTACTTTAGCCCATTCCAGGTTGATCCGCCCATGATTGGCTGTTCAGGATCGTGATGCATCACTAGAGTTTAGGGAGCAGGATTGGCAGCATGTCCTCAGAAAAAGATAAAAACTAGAGTTTCCCTGCAAGACTATTTAGTTCCACAAAGTTGGTTGTCATGGAAAGGAAGAGCTTGAGGTTTCAAGTTATGATGCTGATACACCTTCGATATGCATGGCTGTTTTCATCCCCTTCTTCAGAAGGCCTGCAGCTGCAATCAGTAGAAAACTCGGTGTTGAAGCTTACTGGCAGCATCACGGGCTTCTAGCAGGTCTATGAACTGACTAGCTTGGGCACAGTTGTGCCTTTATGTGGAAATTGATGAGTTGCTTTTCATCCTTCCGGTAGGGCTGTCCATCTCAGTTCCACCAGGACAACAGGCCCTGCAATGTTGCTCATGCCTTGCTTTGTGAACAACCTGGGCTGAGAGTCCAGCTCTCCTCTGGGCTCGATGAGAAGGCTGACCTGCTCATTCGGAGATGCCTTTAAGGTATCATGTCTGTAAATGAAAACTCATGTTGACCTTGTTTTTGAAAACCGATTTGATAAAAAGGAATGGAGACCTCATTCCAAGCCTCAGGATGTTTGGTGCCTGCTCTCCAGAAACGATAACCTCCCTCTTCCCTCTGGGTCTGGCTACAGGCCTTAGAAGTATCAGTGAAAACCTCAGTGCTAAAAGAACAATCGAATCAGGATTGGCTTTCTCTCTTCCTTTCCAACTGCCCATTGTAGGTTTTAACAAAGATAGGGGTGGGGGTGTTATAATAGAAATAAGGAGTAAAAATGAAATTTATTAACAATCTACTGTATACCTGGCACTACACTAACTGGTTACTTTTATCTTGTACAATTTAATCCTCAGATATACAAGAGTTAATGGTAGTTGTTATTCCCATTTCAAAGATGGAAAAACTGAGCCCAAGAGAGAGAGGTAAAGGAACAGACCCATAGACACAGTGGGAGGAACTGTGACTCTGTATTCAGCCAAACACCTCACATGAGCCACCTTGACAGTATAACTATTTAATAGTTGACATGTTAAAGACATTTCTTTCTCTGGTGCTGTGGTTCCACTGTAGACGTTGATTTGTGTCTCCTGGCTTTAACTAGTGGGGAAGTTGTACAATTCAGCCAGGAACCGTCACGTAGGATCTGAGGTCAAATCCCTGGTCACTGTTTATAGTTTCAGCTGCTCAGCCCTTCCTAAATTACAGCTCTTTTAAACTTACCTTCCAGTGCCAATTTTGGGAATGGCATAGGACTGAAGAAATGGAGCATGGTGCTAATGCAGAAAGCATCTAGCAAGTAAGGAAGGAAACATTTTTGAAAGTAGCAATGTAGATTCTAACAACTGTCTCTTCTATACCCTCATTTGTTCACCTTACAGTTGAGGAGGTCTTTGAATTAAAGCATCCCATGCCTCACTTCTCTTAGGCTTGAATCTGTATAACGGGAACAGATATTGGAAGGAACAATAGACAATTTTAAAGCATTATGAAATTTAAAAGTGAATTTTTATGCTTCTAGGGGACCAAAACAGGTCACACTGCAATGAAAACCAATCAAGCAATAAACATACATTGTGCTCAATGAAAGACATCATCTGGGGCCTCAAGCAGCTCACAACACTCACAGAAGAAAGCGTAGACAGTGGATGAGGAGGGATCAAGTGGCGCAACGCAGAGACAGGGGAGTTGAGTTGGGCCCTGAAAGATGGGCAGATGGAGGTGGGTGAGGGGGAGAGGGAAGATGTCGTTAGGACACCCTGAATTCCTTTTTACTATTAAAGACAGCAAAATACAATCCTTAGCTTCATCCCCTTTCTTCCTCAGACCCTAAAGTCATTTACATCTCTCCTCTTCTCTTACCTGCCCTATTCCTATGAAACAGGGCAAATACGTAGCTATTTACATATTTGTATACAAATATGTAAATTCATATAAAGAGGAAATTGAGAGGTGAAGTGATTAGGTCACATGACACTTTGTATTCAGCGATAGTGGTAGGACAAGATAGAACATACTCCACTCAGCTTGACTAGATAGCCATACCACTTTTTCCTGAAGGTTTTGGGTAGTTCTTTTAAGAGAAAGAAAAAAAAATTCCCCTAATGGACTTCATGGGAATTAGCATCAAAAGCAAAGTTAAATAGAAAGTCATTTGGGATTTTCAAAAACCTCTATCCTTGGCTAAAAATGGCTGGAGATTTGAACCATATTATGGGAAAAAAAATAAATTTCCTGTGCTCAAAACCTTAATGTATTTTCAACCTACATGTCACTTTAATAGCTTGGTTATATAATTGCTGTAGTGATAATTAGGTTAACACATTGTACTTCTTATCTGAGGATCACGGTAGGCTTTGATTTTTCAGCCATTCATCTCTATTAGGAAGTACGGAATGACCACACTTAAGAGAAAGGTCTAGCTGATGAATCGGAAAATTAAATGACTCATTCCCGGTGTCAGTCAACTCTTTGACAGAATGAAATGCTGAATCCAACAGGTCTGGTTCTTAAGCCTCACAATGTCTTCACTCAGTCTGAAAGTAACACTTGCCCCGAAGATTCTGATCTGCATGTACTGGATCAGATATCTTCTCATCCCAGTGACCATGAGCTCTTAGGGAGGGATCAGTTACCATAGTGAGTCAAGTAGATTCATGTGCTTCATTTTAACAGAAACCAAAGCTTTGGCTCTCTTAATCCTCACTCTTTTTTCAAGATGTATTTGTTCAGAAAAAGGACAGACATTCAGGCACATGGGGCTGTCATGCCCAGAGAGATTCCCTCTGAAGTAGAGAATTTGATTCCTGCCAAGATCCGTCTCAGACAACCCCACCCTCAAGCTTACCACGTCCATTTCTCTTCCTTTCACCCCACCTGTTGCTGCCTTCTCTGGGACCGAATGTTACGCCCGCAACTGTGTCCTCCCAGCTGTTGCTGTTCAGCTGTTGTAGTTTGTCAAGCGGTAATTTCTCCTTTTTCTAAAATTTAACACCATTTGACAGTAAGATAAGAACTTCTGGCCAATTGGGGAAAACATGTTGTCGGGGTGGGGGTGGTGAGGGGCAGACTGGGAAGGAATGAAAACCTCATTCTGATAAGTGTAAATTTTGTTCCTACCGCCAGGCTGGCACCAGATAAGGGCACTCGGTATAGTTTGACAAATCTCGGCATCTTCAAGAGGGCACTGGGACATTTCTTCAAAGGATTTTTTTTTCTCTCTCTCTGAGTGCCTGCCATGTGCAAATCACAGTGCTAGACAAGGAAGCCTTTTTCTTCTGCCCACCCCTTCCCCAGACGTCTCCTTCCCAATTTTCACATCCTATTGACTCCCTTCACAGTGGACAGTCTTCCATCCTCCCCCCTCCTCTTCCTGGTAATGTCTGGAAAGGAATCCCAGTGCTCACTGCGAAGACAGCTGTTCCTAGTTCAGAAATCAACCTTGGTCAAGGCAAGTCAAATGTGATTTCTCTGGCAGACGAGCTACCCAAGGCTCCTCTCTTCACTTTGGTAGCCACCTACCTTCTCAGACACGCAGCTGGAGAGGAAGTTTCTGCCATTGTCTGGCTCCCATTTGAGAGAGAGGAGGAAAAAAGGGAGAAAGAGAAAGCTAAGAAAGAAAGAAAGAAAAAGGCCTGCAAGCTTGGTACAATGGAGAAAGGAGAAAAAGGAAAGGGCAAGTTAGAGAGGGAAGTGATGAGATGGTTGGGCTCTGGGTGCGAGAGATCCACAGTGCTAACATTTCATTCCCTTGGATTGGAAGCTGCAGAACACGCTAGCGGGGTCCCTCCTTTGCGAGTGAGAAGGTATGTATCCAAGGAACCGTCTTCAGCTTGAAGGCCCCTTCACAAGGGAGATAAATTCACCATGATGTATTTTGGCTCTATGAAAAACAGCCTCAGAAAAACACAAGATTGCAAAAAATAAAAATAAATAGAAACCAGTAGAAGCTATTCTCAAGCAACGGTGACTACTTACTATTCCCTGAAAAAATGTAAAATGAGCTTAAGAACGATTTCATCTTTATTGGCATTTACTTTTACTTAAATCACCTTAGAAATGTGATAATGTCACCGTTCCAGAAGTTATCAAGATAGAGCGAAAATAAGTGATCATTTAAAACTTATAATTGGCGATATAAATATTTATTGTTTAAGTGATATCATTATGGAACCAAGAAGAGATAGGCTTACAATATATCACTTAAGGATATGTTTGGGGTTTTTGTTAACACATTAAAAAAATGTTTATTTTTGCAAGTTGCTAATGAAACTGCAGTAAGCCAAGAACAAACACATGGTCGCAAAGTCAGATACTCTCTCAGGTACTTAAAATTCATGTGGATTTCAAATGTATTGCCTGGCAATGGTAGGATATCCCCTCACAGGGCCTGTATTGCTTGCTCCAAATGGCTGTGAGCACACTGGACTTGTTTTTTGTTTCTTTGCTGTTGCTGTTAACTAAAACAGCTATGCTAATAAAATTTGAATTTGCAAATGTGATAGAGGAAAGATGTTTTGCATCCTGGTTTGTCATGACGAGCCAGAAATGAGAAGGAAAAAGAAATCCTGCAGTAAAGGTGGCTTTTTGAGTTAACTGAACAATGCTAGTACATCTTTGTTCTGTAGTTGCAGGGCTGATAGCTACTGTCTTTTAAGTGATGCTACCATGGGAAGCTCTGTATAGGAATAATAAAAAATGGAAATGTCACAAGATATACAGGGTTGTCTGCAGGAGCAGAAAATTAACTGTTGGGTTATAAACATGGGTCACGATATATCGAGTACCAGTCCCTAAATTATAGTAGCAACTTTGTACAAAAATGTTGAAAGATGTCTAGTCAGGGGACTGTATTCTGGTTCATTGATTGAGTGAGGTGGCAGAAAAAGGGTTTGTATTCCAATTCAAGCAGTTTGTACTCTGTGTACAAATGCATTTATTAGCACTGTTTCTATTGAGTGTTGTTTTTTTTCTTTAATGCCAGTGATAATTCAGTGTTCAGACAATGACCTGTGGACAAAACTCTGTATGAGATGAGGTTCCAAGAGGGAAGTGGAGCTGAAACGGCACAGTGCTTTCCCTTGCCTGGGAAGGCCTCATATAAAATGAGGTCATTCAGAAACTTTCCCTTGAAGTGCTTCCAATTCTTGAATTGCCTTTTGTTTGGGAAATGAATAGCAAGTTGATTAAAAAAAGGAGACAATTAGGGAAGGTAGGGGGATGGGGCGAGAGAAGAGCTCAAGGTTTTTCTACAATGCAGTTAAAACTATGAGGAAACTTCATTGTTCAGGACAGCCTGGTCCCCAGTGATGGCAACACAGGGTAGTGTCACCAACCGGTTCACATCCACAGGTGGGGCCAGCTGATGGCGTCGTCCCCTCCACTGCTGTCGATAAGATCCTTGGCTATAAAATAGCTTCATTGAACCTGAGCGTTCAACAGCGACCCCATAGAGCTGTCTGCCAAATAACTCCACCTGCCAAAACATGATACCTGATGGCTCGTTACTGCATGAAAATTAAAAAAGGGGCCCTGTTGAGTTGTTTTTAGATTTTTTTTTTCTTCCTACCAAAGCAGTGAAATGAGAAATTGAAGCTTTTCATCGGGTAGTATTTGGTTGGGTGTTCTTGTTTTGTTTTCTCAAGAGCTTTTGAAATTTGTATTTTTACAAATGGCTTTTGTGTATGTGCTGTGATCATGGAAACCGACTCGATATTAGAAATGAAAGCTACAAATGGAAGACTGTTGTAAATAACCTATGATGGGGGGTGATGTGTGTGAGTATTTTATTTCCCTCTGTTACCTACCTCAAGTGCCTATGCAATCACTACATTATTTATGTATTTGTCAGCCGAAGTATTTAAACTCAGATACACCCCATAAGCTCTCCTCGGTTCACATCACCGTATCCCATGTAGAGTGAGTTTTCTTTTATATTTGACCCTGGTTTTGCTTATATCTTTAAACTGCAAAAGCAAATGTGCTTTGAAAACTATGTTACACAGTAGTTAAATAAGGCAGTAACCTATGCACTTGGAATTCTCTCTCTATGACCTACTTACATACTACTTCACCCTCCTCATAGTATGATTAAAAGCTGCTTTGAATCTACTATTGCTCAGGGAATTTGAGGCTAGAATTTAACAAACTGCTGAGAAGGTTTAAGTCAGTAAGAGGGCTTCCTTACAGCTTCTTCCAACTAATTCACATGCAATTAAAGAGAAAATAAATATTTCAGAAGCGTACATGTTAATGAAACATGTTCTACCTTATAGAATGTAGATATATATGGAACTTTATGCTATGGCTGATTAGAAAATATTTTTCATTTTGATTAATGCAGTTGTGTGTTGCTTCTGTTTTGGAGGCCAATTCTGCTCCTTAAAATAATATTTATATAGTCAGCTCATTATATATATTTATACATTATTTATGCAAATAACATATGGAAAACCAAGAACTGTCAAGGTTTGTCTTCGTTTATCCAGCTAATTATTAAGATAATTGAAAGACCAACTAAAATCCTGTAATTTCAAAGGCAGAACAGTAGCTGGGGAATAAATGTAGCTTAGTAGTCTGAGGTCAAGTTTGGCCCTTTGGGAGTATAAAAATTCACTCGATTGCAACCATTTCTCAGTTCCTTAGAAGCCTAGACCTGGTTCCTCCAGTAAGGTTGTATTTTAAAAATTAAGGTTAGTTTAGCCCTACATCTAACGATCTTGGAAATCGAAGGTCAAAAGCCAGATATATTGTTCAGCTGAAGAAGGCAACCAAGTCCATTAAGCACATGTGGACTTAATTGACTATCCCAGGTCTGATACTTTATATTGCTCAATGCATCAAACCTGGATTTAAAATTGGTCTGTAAGTATCCATTTGCCTTCATAACCTCTAGTTAGCTGTCATCACACAAGAAACTGGTGAGAAAAAATTAAAATCATATTTTCTCTATGTCATGTCTGATACATTTAACTACTTGTGACTTGGTTGTTTACCCCTCTGGTTTGTGTGATGGTATCCTCAGGCATAATTTGTGAGGAGAAAGCCCAGCTTCCTAGTACAGTTGTGATTTTTAGAAAAACAAAGACTGAAAATTACATATTTCAAACAAAACCATAATGTGTGTGTGCATGCATGTTTGTCTAGGTATATAGCATATAGCTGTATAGACACATACATTGCCCTTAAAGTTGAAGATGTCATTACAAAATCCAGTCATGGTTTCCCTAAGAGGTAAACTAAACTTTTCGTATGCAATTTATGATGTTGATTCAGAATGTGAAATATGCCACGAAGTCTTACATACTTCTGACTCCACTGTGAAAAGTTTGCTACCCAAATAATCAACTAAACAATGAGAACGATCAATTAGAATGTCACCTTAGAAACGAATTAATTTTCCAGAATTTATGCAAATCACTTAGAAAAAAAACAGAAGCTGGCGAGTTTAATTTTTAAGAGTTTGGCCATGTTTCTCAATTCTTGTTAGTAAATCAGTCACAAATCTTAAGTGGGTATTTAAGCTTCATGGCCCTTACATTACAGACCTAACACTCGTGAATTCACTGAGCTGGTTTCTAATTATTGTGTTAAATACTAGGAAATGGCAGATTCATGATTTATCGTTTGTGTAGAAAACGTGATTTATGACTATTTTCAGCCGCTTATACTTCTTAGTGTTTGCAAGATGACAGAAGAGGCAGTGCCATCGTGCAGAGGCAGGTTTGTCTTCCTTAGAGCACTGCGATAAGTCCCTACATGTCACTTGGGTCATATATCTGATCTTTACCTCGCCTAAACCTCCTATACCTTTTCGGTGATCGCCGTTAGCTCCTGCCCGGGCAGGCACACCACACCGAGGAGCATGGAAGCGAACCCTCAGGCTGCTCGCCTCCCGCCGCTGGGCTCTGGGAGCGCGGCTTGAGTCTGGAAGTGGAGCGGGCTTTGGCGCCCGGGTGGCCCTAAACCTACTGCGAGCGGCCACGGCGGCCTCTTGCCAGGGACCCCCGGGCGGGGGAGCAGAGCCAGGCGGGGAGCGGGTTTGCCTTCGGGGGCCCGGGGGACCCTGAGAAGTCTGCCCGTGCCCCGGCGGTGAGCGCGGCGGCGGCGGCCCGCCCTGGGTCCCCGCGGGGCGGGGCCGGGTTCGGGGCCGCGCTCTGGGCCGGCGGGCCCGCAGGGGTTAAGCGGCGGCGGGCGCCCCGCGAGCTCCGCCCCCGCCCGCCGCACCTGGCGCTCGGCAGCCGGCCGCCCCGGCGCTGGATTTCGGAGGGGATTGGCGGAGCGCGAGGAGAGAATGTGACAAGTGCCGGCTCGGCGGCCGCCGGGGGAGGCCGCGCGCACCTGTCCCTGCCCGTCTCGCGCCGCCCGCGGCCGCTCGGACGCGCGCAGAGCCGCCCCCCGCCGCCGCCGCCGCGTGCGCCTGCGAACATGACTTCTGCCTTCAAGCTGGATTTCCTCCCGGACATGATGGTCGAGAGCCGCCTGCTCGTTCCTGACAGAATGTGAGTGGCGCCGCGTCCCGAGGCCGGGCGAGCGGGCGTCCTCCCCTCAGAGTCGGCGGCGCGAAGGGGACGGGCGGCGCCCGCGGCTCCCGGGCGCGACTTGGCCGCTTCGGAGCCGCCGCCTCCCTCGGCCTTCGGAGGCCGGCGCGGGACGCGGGAGGAGGGAGCGGGTGCGGACGAGCAGCGCCGGCGGTGCGGGGCGCGGGGCTTGCCGGAGGGGCGAGCGGGGCGCGGCGTCCCGGGGACCGGGCGGGGTCCGCGAGTCCGAGTGAGGACCAGCGGGCGGGGCGCGGCGTCCCGGGTCCCCGCGGGTGAGTGAACGGGCGGGGTCCGCGGGCCGGGGCGAGGACCCGCGAGCTGGGTGAGCCGGGCGCGACGTCCCGGGGTCCGGGCGGGTCCGGGCGGGGTCCTTGGGTCCGAGTGGGGACCGGCTAGCCGGGCGCGGAGTCCCGGGGTCCGGTGGGGCGGGCGGGGACCGGGTGGGGTCCAGGGGTCCGGGTGAGGGCTGAGCGGGGCGCGGCGTGACGGGGACCGGCGAGCGGGCACGGGGTCCGGGCGAGGTGCGCGCGTGCGAGTGTGCACGCTCGTGTCATTTGAAATGCGGGGCTGACGGAGCTCTCGTGGCCCGGGGAAAGAGCTTTCTTACCAAATTACCCGCTCATCTGACTTGATATTTGCAAAGAGCCTTTCCTAAGGTGGGAGAGGGGAAGCGGAGACAAGGAAGGGCGGGGGGATAATTATAAAGCTTGAAACTAGTCAGGTGTACTTTATTGCAGAAATTAGAGGTAATTTTTACGTAACCATGGTTTGTCTGATATGCAGTCTGTAATTTAATAATTAATGTGATTCTGGTTGTTTTACATGTCGTCAAACTAGGGTAGAGCGTTTATTGGAAGAAGTAGAGAGCTGGGATTCCTGAAGAAAGGAAAGTATGTCTAATTTTTAGCTGGCTTGATAGAAAAGTTTTAATTAGCTCAGGGAGGGTCAGCAGGATCTATTTGTATTTCAGGCATGTTAGGAAAAGGAAACCTAAAAAGAAAGGATTGCCAGAGCGGACCAAAAGGTCTGTGTCCTTTTTAGACATTTTAGATTCTCTCTCATCAGGCGAGAAATTGGATAGCGGATCTAAGCTGTAATTAATCTAATCTAGTGGGGGAAAAAAGGATTTCTATGGTAAGAGTGCGTGTAAAATGTTTCCCGTTCTACCCACTGTAGGACTTAACATCCATATTCTTTCTGGCACCTTATGGTACTCTGCAGTATTGAGGTTATTCCAGGCTTTATGATCCATTTCCCTGGCAACTAACTTTCCCCTGCCATGCTAGATTCTTTTTCTAGCATGTTAAGTGTTATGAGTTAAGAGATTCTTGAGAAACTCTGCAATAGCCAATTATTTGAGCTGCAAGAACCAAAAGAAAGCGGGGAGGGCGGAGGAAGGGGATGATAGAATCTGTTATGCAAATTGTCTTTTGAGTCAATATTAAGGGTGTTAACTTGCTTGTACATGATCAGGTTCATCTTTTCAATATTCCTTTTTGGTAGTTTTCTCCGAGATATGAATCATGGTTAGTAACATTTCCACGACATTTGTTTTAAGAGACCTCTCTCCTGTCCCCCATCGTAAAATAGATATCTGTATAGACACGTAATACATGTTTGCACATGAGCTAGTGTGAAAGTTTTTTGCGTTTTCTCCTCTAGAAGCTGGAGGGTCCAGGCTGAACTGAAGAATTCACCTAATCGTGATTTTGAATTTATGGTCACCTACTACTTAAGTGACCATAATATAGCTAAGCTGATGAATTCTCTATGAATTTAAAGTGTTAATGGCCTCAGAAAGATGCAGTTTCTTGTCAATTAAATTATGAGTTATGAAAATTTAATTTCTTTTTCATTTGGTGGATGAATGTGGCCTGTTCAAGCGATTTGCTCTGAACTGAGCCCTTGTGCCTTAGCCATGGAGTCTCTCTTAACGTGACTTCTACCTCGCTTCTCTTCCAAATGTTAGTTATTTCCAAATGATAGCCTTTGGAATCAAACCCAAATTGTTCTCAGCGTTTGTCAGCTGTTGCTTAATTGAACTAAAGGAAGAAAAAAGGATTTGTAAATGATAGTTTTATTATTTGTTTCCAAAATAGCTATTGTGTGTCTCCATAGCCCTGAGAACACTATGGCATGCTTTTATATATCGTTGATAATTAACTCATGTTAGATACTGTACCTGGGGGTAGAGGTGTGTGTGGGAGAATATGACAAGTTGAAAATGCCTGAAATCCGCCTAAGTTGTGAGTTTTATTGCCATATTCACGCAGTTGAGAAGCTAGCCACGCGGATGTATTGTTTTTGGGACTGGTTGTCATGTGTGGTATATTGCCATTTGGACTAAATTGCAGTCAGCTAGATATTGGCCTATTCCTAAAAGGAACTTAAAGCATAGGGGCTTTTCTACTGTTGATTTTTCCAAAGCAGTAGAACATTTTCAATGGCGTTTTCCCACATGAATATATTAGATAAGTTTGCAAGATGTAATATGTTTGAGTCCTCAAGGCAGATGAACAAATAGCTTTTGAGATGAATTATTACGCTTGATGGCCCCACGAGCTATCCACTGTTTAAAGAGCCCAGATCATTTAAGGCTCTGCAGTGGTGTAGAATTGCTGCAATATATGCTTAAAAGTTTTAGGGTTTTAAACATTCAGTATCAAACCTAGAAATGGAAATGGACATTTTAAATAATCGTGGCTATTAAAGTTTCATTGTCTTTGTGTTACTATAGAATATCATCTACAATATTAGCAACACAGCATAATGAAAACAGGCACTGATTCTTTAAAAATTTGATTTTAAACTGACAGTTGGTTTTCGATTAGGATGGAGGGGGGAGTGTTTCCTCCTTTGATTTGCCTTTTTAATGACCATATACTTGCATTTAGGGTTTGTAAATGGTCTTGAATTTTTAAACACAAACTAATAAATGATGTCTCAGAAATGAGAAATTACAGTTAGAAAGACTGACAAACACAGCTTTAAAAACATTAGGTGTTAGAATAAGACACTGAGAAGAGTCTACCAATAAATTAAAAATAAATCTTAATTTTTTTTACAGTTGGTAGGTAACGTTATTGAAAATGAGAAAAGTTATGTTGATTGTAAATTCATCAGCTTAATGAACTAGCTTTTGGTTAAGTCCTTTCAAGTTAGGATAACTGGCAAAGTACCTGTCAGCGTATAATTAAACTGAAGGGTGGTTCTAAGGACATCATTGTTAAAGCTGAAAAGGGCTTTAGAGACCATCTCCTCAGACCTCATTTTATAGATTAAGAAACTGTTAGAGGGGCAGTGTGACTAGTCCAAGAAGTAATGACTGCCTCCCAGCAAAATAAGGAAATGTGAGTTGTTGGTTGAGTGCCTGCCGTGCCCCCAGGATAGTTGATTCACACTGTCTCTAATCTGCAGGGTGGACATTGCCCACATTTTACAGATGAGGCTTAAAGAGGTGACCTGCTTGCCCCTGCCACATAGGCAGTAAATGGTAAAGCCGTGGTTTTCAAGTAAGTGAACACGTATGGGGTTGGCGTGTCATGTTCATGGGTTGATGCAGAGAAGAACACTGAATTAAAGGATATAACATAGCATTTTATCAAAATCAAAACTGTGCCACGTGAGAATGAACATAAGAAATAAGTATGTCACCTGATCGGGATTGATGTATGTGAAGCATCATTGTGTACTTTCTAATTTGATTCTAATTCGGTTATTCCATGTATCTGTTAACTAAGCAGAATATATTTTAATTAAAAATCTTTTTGGTTTACAAGGTTCCAGCAAGATGAAGATCAAAAGCAGTGGGGTTCTGTGTTTCTTCTCCATGGGCATTTAAAGTCTATTTAGAAAATACAGATAAATAATACGGAGATAACTGGCATTTATCACCTGATACTATGATGCTCATGAAAGGAAATTAAAATAAGAAAAGTCTAAAGAAAAGGTTTTGCATATGATTCTTTGAGGAACATTTTTAAAGTATTTTTTTCAGTTGAGATTGCTCAGTTAACAGCACATATTATCAGCTGCTTTCCGAGACGAAGAATTCATCCCACATTGGCTTTTTAGAACACTGATGTTATCTTTGATCTGGGCAGAGGTATTATTTTAATTGTTAAATCTTGCTGTTTAATTGTAATTTGCTGGGTTGAGATAACTTTGGCATCTGTTGATGAGATGCAGTGAGCTGGGGAAACAAGACCCTTGAAAGACAAGATAAAAAGGTGATGGGATTTTTAGATATGAACCTAGTAATTAAGATTTCATGGGATCATTTAGAGTGTTTTCCACCTCTCAGTGTTTGTTTCTTTTTCCTCCCTTAACAGCTATAACAACACTATATTTGGCCTGTGGTAAAAGACTGCAATATCCTTTCCTTTTTTACATAAATCCCCAAACTTCATTTCTCTTTACCCCTTCCTTGCTTTTATTAAAAGTTAAACACTCGTTTACTTAGCATAAAAAGACAGGTTATGTTTGGCATGCAAAGTGATCTGATACAGTTGAGTGTAACACAACCAGCACGCAATATGACCCAGCTCTTGGGCAAAAAAATCAGGGTAGCGATCATTGTTGAGGCTTATATGTAGATTATCACAGGAATATGATGTCATTGTTGCATTTTTTTGTAGAAACCAACAAACATGAAAACAAACTCTCATAAATGTTAAGCAATACTATAAGCATTCCGTATCTAATTTACATTTAAATGGAAAATGTTATATTTTCAACATGATTCAAGGAGCAAAATTAATAAGTCATCAATGTTGTTTATGTTCAGTGCTGCACTTTTACCCAAACTTAATAGGTCCTTATTTCCACTTTAGAATATTACTGTTTGGGAGATTTTGTTTCTTCAGGGGAGGGTCACATTTTTGCTTTTTGTTTTCAGATTAGGACATCACAAAGAGTTAGATGTTTGTCAGTGTAATGTTTGTTTTAGAGAACCACAGAAGGGAGGGTTTGGAAACTACTAATGATTTCCAGTTCATTAGCACCTACAAGTTCTCATGCATCCTGTTTCCTCCACCAGGGAGGTGCCAAGTCATATAATGAAGCCAGTATCAGTGGTGTGCCACTTGTGTAGCAGTGCAGAAAATGTATTTTTATTTTTCCTTAAGAAACATCTCTTGCTAAACCTAAGAGAAATGGAGCTGCACATTCCTGGGAAAAACCTATGTAGGAAACAAAAACTAATTAGAGCAGCAAATGTGATGCTCTCAGGTAATTGTAAAATAATTATTCCCCTTTAGCATCATCACCGTGTAATTGTTCCATCCAATATCCTCATGCTCTGAATCCAGATGTGAAGGGATGGAAACCACCTCCTCCTCCTGGGAATGTCTTTTTCATTTAGTGAGAGCTTTAGACTCCTTCTAAAGGACTTTTAAAAGAAAGGGGGAGACATTGAGGGAGATTTTGAACAGCTTCACTCTCCCCATTTGTTCTAAATCATGACAGAAAGTGATTACTCCAACTGTTTTTATAGAAATACAATTCCAGTTATGTGGCTGAAATGCCTTGTGAGCGTATTTGAGATTTACGCATTTGCTGTGCCAACCTGGAGTTTTATGAACGGTCTCTTTTATGAACTACAGATTGTATGTTATATTCAGATACTAAGAGTGATGGTTTAAAATCAGCTGATAATTTAAAATGTAATGCTAGTAAGTGTGTAATCCTGTGGCTTTCAAAATGATGTATGAGTACAAATTCAGATTTTGGTTACATTTTGTTACTCCATTTGAATGAATGCCTCAGAGCCAACTTAACCAGCAAATTATTAGACCCATTTTTTTTTCCTCCTAAAGATTTATGTAAATTAAGTTTAAGCGGTATTTAAACTATCAGGTCGGCTTTATTATTCTGTATTTTTCTATCAGGCTACGTGGCCTTTTACTTAAGGTGGGGTTTTAAATGAAGAAATGTGTGCTGAAGAGATCTTCATTTAAACAGTCTGTGTCGTCTAGATCAGCAGCCCACGAGTAACCTAGGTAGTTGACCAATTTACCAGGATTCCTCTCATAGTAATAGTGCTTTAAAGGTAGGAGTTAGATATAATATTTTGATTTTAAATCTCAATAATTAAAGAAGTCAGCCAGGCACGGTTGCTCACACCTGTAATCCCAGCACGTTGGGAGGCCGAGGCAAGCGGATCACTTGAGGTCAGGAGTTCGAGACCAGCCTGGCCAATATGGCAAAACCTGTGTCTACTAAAAATACAAAAATTAGTTTGCTGTGGTTTCACATGCCTGTAGTCCCACTTACTTGGAAGGCTGAGGGAGGAGAATCGCCTGAACCTGGGAGGTGGAGGTTGCAGTGAGCTGAGATCGCAGCATGACACTCCAGCGTGGGCGACAGAGCAAGACTCTTCTTCTTCTAATAATAATAATAACGAAGAAGTCCCAGAAGTTTGTCTCTTCAGTGAGACTGTGTGGTGCTGTCTGTCATAACCATGGAAATCCAGTCCCCCCAGCGCCGCGGCTGCTTTGTCTGACACTTACAAGCTCCAATAGGACTGAAGATTTCCTGCTTTCACAGATGAAGGTGGTGACTCACTACTCAGGGAGAATGAAATTCAGGTCAGCTGATTTGTTTGACATCTTGACATAGCTTTTGGACAGCTTAAATTGTTTTTGGTGCCGTAACAGTATACTCCTAAGTACTTCAATTTACATACTAAGTCTAAAATCATGTGCTTTTATGCTGAAAGTCTTGATTTTATGCTTTTTCTAAAGTTCACAGTTTGACTATAACTCATTAAATTTTAAGGTGGTATTTTATATCCTTTTCCCCAAATTATGTCTTCCTTTCTCCTAGTAGCAGGAAAGTTGAATCTCATTTATTTGACACAAAGACCATCGGTTGGTCCTTCAGGCTAAAATAGTAAAATAATTTGTTACTTAGTTGAATGTGGTCAGTAGGCCTAAAATATGTGTGTGGGGCATATGTATATATATATGTGACTATATATCTGGAAAGTCATCTTATTGGACATACGGTTAGGCTTTGTGTCCTCACCCAGATCTTATCTTGAACTGTAGTCACCATAATCCCCACGTGTCAAGGGAGAGAGCAGGTGAAGGTAATTGAATTACAGGGTTTCCCATGTGCTGTCCTCGTGGTAGTGAGTTCTCACAAGATCTGATGGTTTTATAAGGGGCCCTTCCCCCTTTGTTCAATGCTTTCCCTTGTTGCCACTTTGTGACGAAGGTGCCTTGCTTCACCTTACCTTTCTGCCATGACTGTAAGTTTCCTGAAGTCTCCCCAGCCATGCTGAACTGTGAGTCAATTAAAACTATTTTCTTTATAAATTACCCAGGCTCAGGCAGTTCTTAATAGCAGTATGAAAATGGACTAATACAGCATAGTTCTTCACTTTCTTAAAATATTTGCCATGAAATGGTCTTTGGTTACAAAAGTCATGATACTTGTGTTTTTGGATTATTACCATTGTAACTGAAAGATTTTATGTTCAGAAAAGTTTCACATTGTGACCAGAGATGTACTGCAAATTAGTGATACTGCTAGAAAAAAGTCTCGCGACTGTATTTCGACTCTCCTTCCCAGAACTTTGGATTAACTCCCATGAAGGGTGAAGACAACCTCACTCTGGCAATCCTGCCATGTTACTGGGTGAAAAGCTGAGACTCTTTCCCTTTTGAGGGCCTCTTTTCTCCTCACTGCTGAGTCCTTGGATCTGGGCGCTTCTTCTGTTTCTCAGTGGCAATTGAGATGTTGCTACTCCTGAGGTCTTTTCAGAGTGAGAGTAGGAAGAAAAATGGACTCTTCACAGAGAAATCTGGACAGCTGGGCCTTTGCTGATGTTGTCTTATTGCACAGATACTTATGGTCCTCCACGGACCACACCCCCTACCTCGTGCCTCTTGGCTGCTGCTGCCATTTTATATGATCCATGTCATGATCCCATGGCCGCCTGTTGCTGCTGAAAGGGGTCCTTGAAATTTGTATTGTCTAGTGGGAGTCCAGCACATAAAGTGAACACTTAAAAAAGGTGAACGTTACAGCAGATTCACAAGCCTGGAAGGGGGTAAATTAGTGTAAACCAACTTAAATATCCCCCTCTCCGCGTGCGCGCGTGTGCACACACACACACACACACCCAGGTGTTTTCTCTTTGGAACTTGGGGGAAGACATTGGATATCAAGTGAAACAGGGTCGAAATCATTTGGTCCTTGAAAACTCTTAGGGGAATAATGGAAAGATGATACCCAAAAGCATGAAGACAGAAAGCATTTGGTAGAGGACTAATGTGGATTTACTTCATTGTTTTGCTCTTCACTCCTGAGTCTCTGTACCCTGGCCTAGATTCAGTGTGGTCATAAACAGTACAGCTTTTTCCGAAGTTTTCTTGTTGCCTTTCTTATGTTTTCCTGATTTGTGTATATTTTTAAAAAATCTCCTCTAATGCCCGTTTTATTATCCTTTTCCTGAGCGGCTTCCTAAGTTTCAAGAGAAGGGGCCATATCCGTCCGGTATTTAGTTCTGAGGGTTGGAGCCTTGGGAGGAGAGCAGTATCCAAATACCTAGCTCATCACTTGTAAATTCCACTGGAGCAGCTGCTTGTTTCTGCGCATTGAACTGTATTTTGACTTCCTACATTATAGGAGGAGTGTTGAGTTTTCGGGTTGAGCATAAGGGTGGCGTGTTTCGGAATGATTAACTTTATGAATGTCTTTGTCTGGACCAGCTATATTTGGCTATGCTGCAGCTGTGTTTGCCTTCTCAAAATTGTCACCAGGAGGCCTCCAACTGCAATTACTCACTTCAGTCCATGCTGGTAACATCTTTGCTCGTGACTCCCATTGTCCAGCCAGCCATCTTTTCTCGGTGTCAGGATTGAGGGAGAACGCAGGAATCATTTGAGAAGCCCGGATGCTGCTGAATGCTGCTGGCAGCTCTGTCTCAAAGCAGTTTCTTAATATTAAGCCGTCCTTACATTGCCTCCTCGTGCATTTGGGATTCTTCTTTCTTTTCACCACAAGCTCATGTTTTCCTGTCTCCTTGTTCCCTCTTTTCTTTCACGCTTTGATGTCCAAAAGCTGCCACCAGCATCAAATCGACGGTGTTTCTTCCTCCTCTGGGTACCTAGAGCACTTGGGAATGTGTTTTTACTTCTGGTGTCTTAGAGTCCTCTTACATAAGGGCCTCTCTCCTGTGTTGGAAAGGAGACTGAAAGGCAAGTACTCTTTTTTCTTCCCCTTGGTTGAGTACTTGTTGCAGAATTTACCTTTCTCTCGGGAGGAATTGAGGAAATACTTTTTCTTACTACAAAGACCATTTGAATTCCATTGGCTATGTGTGCCTTTTAATTTTTCATGGGAGTAACTTCCTCTTGGATTGTTCGACTTGCCCTGTATGTCATAAAATGGAACCACTGGGGACATGGCATCAGGGCCTTTCCCAGCACCAGAGTGGAAGAGTGTCCTTCAAGGCTGGGCATCCTTTGCCACCATCTCATGAGAATGCCTGGCCTGCCTTCTAATCTGTTCCATGCCTACTTCAAGTCTCAGTTGACTTGTCAAGATTCCTCATCTAGAAAATAAGGACAATAAAATATGCTGCTTACCTGTCCCACAGTGTTACTGTCAGACTAATGTTGGGAAAGAAATGATAACCTAAATATTTTATAGCTTCCTGGCACTTTAAAACTGGCCACAAGTTCCCCTGCATTTCCCAGGAGGATCAACTCTAATGGAACTTCATTACAACCAAAGAGTAAATGTTTTCTTCTTCAGAACCTTCATGCTTTGAAATCTCAGGCAAAGACCCATAAAGCATTATTGCTCCCAAGTGAACTTTCAGAAAATGCACAGTCCCCAGGACAACATCATGAAGACTGATTTTTTTCTTCCCCTCGCCTTTCTGCGTGATGATTGAGAAGTAGAATGAAGTTCATGTTCTCTCTGTGAACTAGTGGTCAGACCTTTCCATTCTGGGATGGGGTGACGCGAAAGCAATATCTCCACGTGATCCTTCTGAAAAAAGCCCTTCTCTACACCAGCTGAAATAGATTTTGATTTTCTTATGGGAAGAGAATCAGCCACACAATATGAAGGCTGGTTCTGACATAAAGGGAATCACAACCCTTGCAGAAACCCAGCCATTAAAGAAACGATTTTTTCCTTTCTTCTTCCTTTTTTTTTTTTTTTTTTTTTTTTGAGATGGAGTTTCGCATTGTCACCCAGGCTGGAGTGCAGTGGCTCCATCTCAGCTCACTGCAACCTCTGCCTCCCAGGTTCAAGCGATTCTCTTGCCTCAGTCTCCCAAGTAGCTGGGATTACAGGTGCCCGCCACCATGCCCGGCTAATTTTTTCTATTTTTAGTAAAGACGGGGTTTCACCATGTTGGCCAGGATGGTCTCAAACTCCTGACCTCGTGATCCGCCTGCCTTGGCCTCCCAAAATGCTGGGATTACAGGTGTGAGCCACCGTACCCGCGTTTTTTTTTAGGGGGGAGGGGGGGATGGAATCTTGCTCTATTGCCCAGGCTAGAGTGCAGTGGTACAATCTTGGCTCACTGCAACCTCCGCCTCCTGGGTTCAAGTGATTCTCCTGCCTCAGTCTTTGGAGTAGCTGAGATTACGGGCCCCCACCTGACTAATTGTTCTGAACTTTTACTAGAGACGGGGTTTCACCATATTGGCCAAGCTAGTCTCGAACTCCTGACCTCATGTGATGAGTCCACCTTGGCCTTCCAAAGTGTTGGGATTACAGGCGTGAGCCACTGCGCCTGGCCAAGGACACGATTTTGATAATATGAATATGGAGCAGGGAGGACTGTAGATCCTGCAGCCTTGGGTGGCCTCATTATGTGCTCAGGTCACAGAATGCCTGGAGGATGCCGATGGAGAGAGTCCTTGGGGAAATGACCTAGACACGGAATTGGTGATTTTTTTGCCTTATGTGGTGGTGTAGGGTTAAGACAAGGGGTTTGGTGTGTGGGTTATCTGCAGCATCTATGTGGTATCCAGCTGCAGGGTGTGTCCTAGTTATTTTGGTGGTTAATAAACAGGCACTTCTTCTGATGTCGATGATAGGGTCTTTGGAGTGCTAAGAGATCAGAGCCTCCACAGAATATAAGTTTGCTCCCAGTGCTGCAATGACTTGATGCCCTAGATCAGACAGCACAGATTCTGTTTGGAAGCCTAAAGCCTCGGTGTGTGAAGCCATTGTTGAGGAATATCCTCCATGACGGGCCAGGGGAATATTTGGCACCTACTGTAGCTGAGAGTGTGATATTGACTGTGGAGAAATTCTCCAGGCTGTGAATGTGACCTCCAAAATGCAGACTCTTGCCTCTCGTCACACAGCACTTTGCATTAGGGTGAACCAGGGGACTTCGCTGGAGGCAGGGGAGACTTTGGCAATATCAAAGATGACTGTTGTTGCTGAGATGGTTGGGAAGGGAAAACTAGGTCTGTGGCTGAAAGCTGGCGAAATCTTTGGAGAAGGGGGCCAGCCACACAGATACTACAAATGTTTATGTACAAATTAATTGGCACTTTGTAATTAGCACTTTTTCTCTTATCAATGTCAAAGAAATCTGATTAACTTTATAGGCAGACTTTCCATTGGGCCAACGGTTTTAAATCTGCCTGTTGTAAAAAGTGACCAAGAGTGGACTTTTGTCACCTCAGAAGCCACGTGATTGGCCACACTTTATCTTGCCTCTCTCTGTCTCGTTTTTCAGGTCTCCTAAGGACATGCTACTTTTGATCCAGATTTGTTTCCAGATCCCTGCTCAAGTAGTAATCGTGCAGACCCCAGAAGCCGGAAAATGTTTTCTAATGTCAACCAAACTAATTCCTTGCCAATGATATGCTGCTTTTTGGTGTGTGTTTCTTTTAATTCTGATTACTGATACTTTAAGGGATGCTGCCTTCCTGTGGTTACATTTTCTGAACTATTTTATGAGATTAGTTGTTCTTGATTTAGGATATACCATGAGCCAGCCATCAGGCTAAGGAGTTTATATTTTATCAATCCTCAGAAAAATTTTCCTCAGTAATTTGTGTCATTTCCATCTCACAAATGAGGATATTGAGGTTCTGAAAGGTGGTGGTACTGAAAACCCCAAAATGCACCTGTGTTCCTCGTTTCCAAAGCCTGAGGTTGCACCTCTGTTCCTCGTTTCCAAAGCCTGAGGTTGCACCTCTGTTCCTCCTTTCCAAAGCTTGAGGTTGCGGCTCTGTTTCTCGTTTCTGTAGCCTGAGGTTGCAGCTCCCTTTCTCCTTTCTGTAGCCTGAGGTTGCAGCTCTGTTTCTCGTTTCCGAAGCCTGAGGTTGCACCTCTGTTTCTTGTTTCCAAAGCCTGAGTTTACACCTCTGTTTCTCGTTTCCGAAACCTGAGGTTGCCTGCAAGTCTCCTGAGGATTTTTTGATGTAAACAGGTTGAGGTTCTAGGTAGGTGGGCACATTGACTGCTGACTATGTGGGTTTTGAGTGTGAAATACAGGTTCTTAGTTATGACCCAACAATCTTCTGCTTTTTAGGTGCTCTTCCACATAAACTGCTTCTCCTTGATTGTATTTCATAGAGCAATTTCTGAGGCTGGAAGGCAAGAGCATTGTAAGAGACGTGTCAGTGGATGGGGACACCCAACCGGTGTCAAGATCTCTTAATGCCTGAGGCAGATTCTCACTGCCGAGATAAGGAAGCAATTAACATGGAAAGCTAAGGTGGACACTTATTCTTCATTTATGATAATGGTATATTTTATGATGAGGTTTCTTTGGAGGATTTCATTAGACATCTGGCATTTTCCCCCATTAACTTCCAACTTTAAAATTTTTGCATATGACTTAGATGAACGTTTGGCCTTCTCAGGTGGCGCTATGCCTTCTTGTGAATTAGAAAATGGTTCTCAGGTGGCATTTTGTCACCACAGCCCACCTCAGTTGATGAACTTATGCAGTATCCTTTCTACAGTAACATCCGTTTTTACCCCTCCTTCTTAAGGAGGCCTCAGAAGTAGGCAATAGAATAAATGAGTCTCTATGCAAGATAATGATGGAGTTTCAATGATGGACAGCTGTGGCCAGCGGGCATGCGGTACCTGGTCCTTTTCAAGGATCATTACACTTTCAGCTACTCCACAGCTTTGTGTTCAAGTGCATAAACATTTGATGGGATTCTGTGTTTTCAGCAAATCATAAATTTCTGTCTACTTTTAGACACCCAATGTAAAGGAAGGGATAATAGAAAAGTTAGAGTAGAATTCATGCATGGGTTGGTCTAACCCACAAACCATTTCATACCGAACATTAGCTTGTCAAAATGCCTTTACTCTTGGCAGGACACAAGCGCCATAACCTAAGAGGATGTGATTTGAGTGGAGTTTTCATGCCCTGTGTGCTTATTGTATTCTTGCTACTGATGCAAACATTATCTATAATTACATTTTCAAGTGACTGAAAATTGCAGGCTTTGTGGAACAAAAATACAGCCAAAGAATGGAATGTATATCCACTCCACCCTCATTATAAGGCTTTCAGAAATCAGACTATAAGGCTCAGTACTGTGGCTCTCAACTACATGATACTAACTCCATTCTCGGATGTTTGAACACTTTGTCAAAATGCTGGGTTTCCAATGATGATCATATAATTTGGGGAAAATGCTATTACTCTTTCGGTGCTTCATTTGCTCCATCGTTGACTCAATCACAGTGGCACCTCCTCACACGAGTCCTCTATTTCCACCCTGTGAAACAAACACAATTTGATTTAGATCGAAGCATGATAGGCAAAGTTGAGAACGTTGGTTGAGGTGCATGCCTTCTTGGGGCAGATATGATTGCATCCCTGGGACATTATGTGTATCATCTTTATATCCCCCAACTCCACATAGGTCTCAGCCAAAAAAAAAAAAAAATGCTTCCGGGGGTACCCACTACATCATGGGCTCTTTCTTTGTCCTTAGAACCTGGCTGTGGTACCAGAAAACCATCCTGATCAATTTTACTCTGTAGACACAAGGTGAGACCCAATTTCTAATTTCAGCAAGAGCTTAAAACCCTTGAAATTTTTAAAGAGGATCTAGCTGAATGGGATGGCTCAGTGCCTTTAATCCCAGCTGCTCAGGAGGCTGAGGTGGGGGGATTGCTTGAGGCCAGGAGTTTGAGGCCAGCCTGTCCCTAAAAAAATAAATAAAAAAGAATCTGACATGTTATAGCTTAGTATTTTGTTCATTGTTGAGTCGCATATAAAATCTAGGGAACTGTTTAATGAAATAGATGTTCCTTGGTTTTGGGTGGAAAACTAATGAGAAGAAGAATTTATGATGGCATCGTTGTTTTGTTTTTAAGGCATGAAATTTATAATCTACATGGTATCTCACAATGTTATAACTCACTTTCCAGGCCCCGGTAGAGTCCAAACTCCTGGAAAATTTAAAGAAAAATTATCGTGATGGCTTTATCCAAAATAGAAGCAGAGTAAATAATTGATGAAGGTTGCTCTGAAAACCTATAGACCATTCCTGATTCTCTGGTGTCTGTGTCTGACAGGACAATATGTCACCAAAGAAATGTTTATTGGGTCATAGTTAAATTGTGAACAGTTAATGTATGTATAGTGAATTAGATGTTCCCCAATATGTATGTTTTGTGTTACCTTTTCTAACATAAATGATAAACTCAAACGTATGTTGAGTTTTGGACAGACTATTTCGTACTGTAATACGAAGGTTACCAATTAGATATTGTTAACATTCTTGGAGTTAAAATAACTTTGGGGTCCAAGTGAAAAGCTTTTGAGTAATACAGTGCATGGACAAGGGTTTTTTCATTGTTTATGTCAATGATTGTTACAGCTTTTGAAGTAAAACCTCTACATTGAAAATTCAGAGGCATAGACATTCCTCATCAAATAATATCACTGTCTAATGGTGAGGTGTGAGGGCAACTCAATTTGTACATTTCATGAATTCTTTCTGTGAATCACAAATGCTGTCTCAATGTTCAGGGCATTTTTTTTTAAGACAGTTTTGCTCTTGTTGCCCAGGCTGGAGTGCATTGGGCAACCTCCACTTCCCAAGTTCAAGCGATTCTCCTGCCTCAACCTCCCAAGTAGCTGGGATTACAGGCATGTGCCACCACACCTGGCTACTTTTGTGTTTTTAGTAGAGTTGGGGTTTCTCCATGTTGGTCAGGCTGATCTCGACCTCCTGACCTGAGGTGATCTGCCCCCTTCAGCCTCCCAAAGTGCTGGGATTACAGGCGTGAGTCACCACCCCCGGCCTCGGTATTTAGTTGATGGGTTATTTGTTGATGCATCTGACTAACTGCCTGGGCTTTTGATAGCATGGATTCTTAGCCAATCAGCAAAACTTATTTTAAGAAAGGTAATTACCCTAGAACCAAAGTAAATACAGCTTTTAAAGTTATCTAATTCTCAGGGTTTCTTGTGAGCCCCTACAGTAGCATGCTGATTCCACTGTGGTGTTGTAAATACAATGTAAGTCAGAAAATACATTGCAATTGTACAGTCTGCACAGCAGATCGAATAGTTAATAATAACTTGAAATTAAGTTGTACAGCTGAGGAACTGAGGACGTGTGAGTCACAAGCGACCCATTATTGTTGGACTGAACTGATGAGTTGTTTTGTTGTCACTTGGAAACAACCTCAACATTTCTGTACCATCTATCTGTTCCCTTTTTCTAAGTCTGAAATGTCTGCCAGTGAACAAGAGTTGCAGTTTCGCATTGTTAACACAAATATTTAGTCTCTAAGTCTCATATAATGTGCTAGGTGGCTGCCGGCGTAGGTTCTAGGTATCACAAAAATTGTATAAAGTATGACAATAGTTCTTAGATTACAAGCTTAAATATTTGATGACTCTGGGCTTTTGTCCTGTTAACTTTACCTGTATTTTCTTGAAGGAAACACAAGTTTAAAACGAAGAAAGAGCTGCAGTTTTGTGTTGTTTTGGGTCTGTGTTGGATTAATAAAGGAATTTCTTGTTGAGATACAAGAAATTAACCAAGTTCAACCATTATGGAAAACAGTATGGCAATTCCTCAAGGATCTAGAACTAGATGTACCATATGACCCAGCCATCCCACTACTGGGTATATACCCAAAGGATTATAAATTATTCTACTACAAAGACACATGTACACGTATGTTTATTGCGGCACTATTCACAATAGCAAAGACTTGGAATCAACCCAAATGTCCATCTGTGACAGACTGGATTAAGAAAATGTGGCACATATACACCATGGAATACTATGCAGCCATAAAAAAGGATGAGTTTGCGTCCTTTGTAGGGACATGGATGCAGCTGGAAACCATCATTCTTAGCAAACTATCACAAGAACAGAAAACCAAACACCGCATGTTCTCACTCATAGGTGGGAACTGAACAATGAGATCACTTGGACTCGGGAAGGGGAACATCACGCACTGGGGCCTATCATGGGGAGGGGGGAGGGGGGAGGAGGGAGGGATTGCATTGGGGAGTTATACATGATATAAATGATGAATTGATGGGTGCTGACGAGTTGATGGGTGCAGCACACCAACATGGCATAAGTATACATATGTAACAAACCTGCACGTTATGCACATGTACCCTAGAACTTAAAGTATAATAAAAAAAAAAAAAAAAAAAAAAGGGAGTTTCCCTGCACAAGCTCTTTCTCTCTTTGCCTGTGGCCATCCATGTAAGATGTGACTTGCTCCTTGCCTTCCGCCATGATTGTTAGGCCTCCCCAGCCATGTAAAACTGTAAGAAAAAAAAAAAAAAAAAAAGAAATTAACCAATGTAACATCCTATGACCTTCATTCCTTATTCTGTAGATCAGGTGAGGTAAATATTATAATAGGGCCTCATCTTTATTTTTTACTTTTTTGCTGCGTCTAGATTCCTCCTAGATGCATTAAACATATTTCAAGTGTTCTTTATTACTGAGAACACTGGAAGAAACAGTTGATTGGTGGAAACGTGCGTATACTTTAGTACTACTAGGGCTTCTGTGATCTTGGCCATTTGGACTGTAGCATCCAGTTAGCTTGTGATGGAGGAAAATCAGCATTAATCAAAACTGGTGATGTGGCAGTTCTTTCCCATTCAGAAAAGCTGCAGTGGTGGTGGTGCATTGCTCCGTTAGGTCAGACTGAATCTGGTATGATCCATGGAATTAATTGTGTAAGCAGTAACATCTAGATTTTTATCGAGCCTATCCTTTTGCTCCCTAAACTTCTGTAGCAGAGCTCTGTAGTTTACCCTGGATTGGGAATCTTGAGAAAAAGTAGATGAGGATCAGTGAAATTAAGAGGATGGGATTGCAGCCACTTAATTGACATTCTAGATCCAGCCTGAGGCTCTGTTTTGTCCCCTTGGTACTCAAGAGGGTGCTGACCTGGTTTGCTGGGATACTCCCAGCTTCCATCTCTTGCCCTAGCGTCATCATTAATAGTATCCTCCTTTGAATTAAAAGTGTCCAAGTTTGGATAATAAATTATGTGGTCCCGTTTCTCTTGTCTGGTCCTTATCACTGCCTTTCTTAAATACTAATGTGTGGCAGTGTTTAAAAGTCTTTGCATAGGATTAACCCAAACTTTTCCACCAAAATGGTTAAGACTTTAAAACCTTAAGGAAAAAAAAAGTCTAACCTCACTTTCTCCAAGCTATCTTCTTACCTAAATCCTTATACATAGAAAAGGTATTTAAAATTTAATACAAGTTTATTTGGTGCTTCTAATGCAGTAGCGGCCTACTGGGAGATGCCTATCTACACCCTTCCCTGGTGCCTGGGTTTAATGTGGAGGACCCTAAGATGAGGCATTTGGGGAAACCTTCCCATTCAGTGCTGTGAATAACTTTCCCCATTCTAGAAAGCTCGGAGTGGCAGCTCAGATGCTTCAGATGACTCAGCCGAAGCGTGACCACAGCCACAAAACGGTCTGATGATACTGCCTTTGTTTGTTCTCACACTGCCCTTTGGGAAAGAGTCACGGGAGAGCTCAGCCCAGATTTAATGGCCCCAGGGTACCTAGGTATATTTTTGAATTTTAATCCGAGATACTTTTTCACTCTGTAAGGCTAATTGCTCTTTCTCCTACAGTGCTGGAATTTCAGAGGATTTTTGAATGATGTGTGTTTGAAATTGGTTTGAACTGATTTTTACATTTATACCCAGCTGTTTGTTATTCCGTTCAGCCATCAGCCTCTGAGTCTCAATGGACCATGTAATGTGCAGCTGTAGCCAGATGTAATGCTTCCTCTCCCTAAATGTTTCTGTTAGAAGCTTAGAGAGGCAGGCTAAAGACTGCTGATAACCGTTTTGCCTGCATTAATATACCCTCTGGAGCTACACAAATTCTGCCTGGCAATTTTATTTCATGACCAACAAGCAAAGCAATGTTTGTGATCTCCATCCCTGGTAGTAATGTTGACACTGTATATATCAAGTATATCTGCACTGATATGACAGGTACTTGTACAGCTAATTCAGACTGCAGGAAGCTGTCTGATCTGCATGCATAAATACTCTGAAAGCCAGGTTGTACTTAAACGTCAACCAGGATTCAAGTCAGACCTTTGCCAAGATTAAAACAGGTCCATAAACTGACTCTTGAATAGAGAATTTCTTAGGAAGGATAACTTTAGGATCATTTCTTTACAGCTTATAGACAAACCTTGTTCCTAATTTGCAATTATTATTCAAATCTGTGTTTCCTTTTGTGTTTATATGATTTAACTTTGTTTAGCGGCTACAGCTTCTACTGAATTTAATTACTTTGCTTCGAGGCTTTAAATTGAGGGCAGCCTCTATTAATCGTTAATTACTTTCTTCAGCCATTGACTCAGTAAAGGTACAGTTACTAATCGAGGGTATGTTCTATACAATGGCAACAGGCTGCTTCAGTCTCAATATTTACTTTCTGTGGGGACTGATTATTTCTCTAATCTTATCTTTTGCTAAACATGAAAGTAGACATTTCATTGACATACTGGGCATTCCTGTGAGCCAGTGTTGTTACAGATCCTAGATAAATAAATGGGAATCAAACTTGGCTCTGGGTTGCCACCTGGTGGTGTCTTGATCTCTTTGAGCCTCCTCAGACCAGTCTCCTGTGGGAAGATGATATCCCTGGATCTACTGTTCCATTGCTAGTTTTACTCTGAGAGCCCGCTGAAGGTTTACAGATAGCCTTGTTCCTCATGGGTGACTGTGGGAGGAAGCATCAGTATGGCCTGAAGTTGGTTGTTTTTTTAATGTCATTAAAGTATGTGTTCCATGCCTTTGATGTATCTGGCAATTTGTCTCCTTAAAATTCCTGTTGGCCTGTGTGACATGTGATGCTTTTTCTGATTATCCTTCATTACCCCTCCATGCCTCCTTTCTTCCAGCCTCCTGACTGTGGGCGTCTTGCCCTTCTCACTCTTTTGCTCTCACCTTGTCCTTCTCATCCTTTCCTTTTTAGAGAGTTTCTATCTTCACCCGCTGTATTAGTCCGTTCTCACACTGCTAATAAAGACGTACCCAAGACTGAGTGATTTATAAGGGAAAGAGGTTTAATGGACTCACGGTTCCACATGGCTGGGGAGACCTCAATCATGGTGGAAGATGGAGGAGGAGCAAAGGGTTATCTTACATGGTGCAAGTAAGAGAGCATGTGCAGGGGAGCCCTCTTTTATAAAACCATCAGATCTCATGAGACTTACTGTCGTAAGAACAGCGTGGGGAAAACCCACCCCCATGATTCAATTACCTCCCACCGGGTCCCTCCCGTGAGATATGGGAGTCATTACAATTCAAGGTGAGATTTGTGTGGGGACACAGCCAAGCCATATAGACCACCGTATCTTAGCTGATTGGGGTGGAGGTAGGGGGAAGCTGTTTTTCAACTTGTGATCTTTGATTTTTATCTGGATTTTTCCTGGTGAGCTCTTTCTCAGTCTCAGTAGCCTGGGCTTTGAGTCAACCATGGTAGATAGTGGAGTCTCTCTGCTTGGTAATGGACACGTGCTGAATGCTCAAGTTGGCCACAGCCCCATTTCAACCGTTTATTAAAAGTGTAACAAACCCCACTAATGTTTCTGTAATTTACTGAAAGAACAGTGAGAGTTGTTTATTCATCCTTTTATTAGACTCAGTATTGTACAAGATGAAGGTTCCTCGTGTCCTAGCTTGGGCTGTTGAGTTTCTTACTGACACTTCAGTCTCCACTTTGAAATGGATTTTCCATGATATTTCTGTGTCATGATGTGCTCCTAGTTCATGGTCCTACGTTTTTAAATTTAAGTTTTAAAACATGTATAAAGGTAGAGAGCAAGATAGAATCGGGTTATAGGTTGAATGAATGAGCAGTGGCAAAGTGAAAAGCTTGAGATTTCTTTGTTTTGGGGAAGACAAGATTTATGGAAAAAAACAGTGATTTTAGTATATAGTTTCTGTAAGACTTTGTAGAAATGCTTTTTACTGCCTGGAACTCTAGTAGGTAGCCATGTTAAGTTATAAACCTGTCGTTGCTGCTGGTGATAACAGGCAGAGGAGCTGAAGCTAGCATGGGAAATGCTTTGTGTCCCACTGTTCCCTGGAGGTGGCTGCCTCAGAGGACCCAGCAACACCAGCAATGAGGAGCTGAGGTCAGTGTTCCAGGGGTGAACGTTTTAGCCTCATTTGAGAAATGACTTACTTTTTTTCTATCTGTAGCCTGGCTTCCCTTTGTGGAGTCCTCTTGCCTAGCCTCTGGCCTATATTCTTAAGAGAAAAAATGCTTCTAAGAGTGCATCTAAAGTGGTTTGTGCTGCATTAAATTACCAAGTTGTACTGGTAGAGGTATGTGGTGTGTGAAATTGAATGGTATTTCAAATGGTAGTGCTTATTAAGTTAATTGATACAGGTTGGTTGTTGACTTAGGCAAGGTGTGAAGTTAATCCTATTAGAAAGTGATTACTCTTCTACCAAAATACATCGAAAGAGTAGAAGTTATGGTACTGGGACAGTAGGAATTCTGACAGGATTTCTACTAATCAACTACTATGCAGTACACCACTATAAAAATGAATTCTGAAAGGAAAATTTGAATATCCATTTCAGCACTGGTTTCATACACATTACACATATATATTTATAAATCATACACATGTTACAAAAGAAGG
This sequence comes from Rhinopithecus roxellana, assembly GCF_007565055.1. Classification (NCBI taxonomy): domain Eukaryota; kingdom Metazoa; phylum Chordata; class Mammalia; order Primates; family Cercopithecidae; genus Rhinopithecus; species Rhinopithecus roxellana. The sequence goes on from NC_044559.1 coordinate 87,035,238, forward strand.
TAGGATAAAACTCAAGGATTATTATTTTGAATGGCGCTCTAACATTAGTATAAATATCTCACATAAAACCATTTAAATATGTGGAACCCCACAGATGGGCTTTAAACTATGATAATTATTTTAAGTTATACCGATTGGATTCATTTTTATTAAAACCCTTCTGGCATCAATGAAAAGTTACTAAACATGCTTTTGGAGTTAAAAATGGAAAGTTGTACAGACTCTGCAGGGGCCGGGCCTCCTGTAGAAAGCCAGCAGTCTTCTTGTTTCATCCCCCCAACCATCCACCACCCTAAGCCAAGTGCACCTGAGCTTCCACAGTATCCTGGACATGTGTGCACGCGCGCTGGATCCACACCACTCTCGTGGCATTGACCGTGTAACGGCGACGTCGGCTGAGTCCTGTGTCAGCTCTCCCATTAGCCTGGAGGACACTGAGAGCAGAAACCGTGATACAAGGAGCATTCTGCCCACAACCCTTCATGCTCTCCAGAGTGGGTCAAACACATCAAATGAGATCGGAAGAAAAGTGGAGAGTGCACTTTGCTGGTGCTGAGATGAACTGAGCCAGTTCTCAAGGGACACCTCCCATGCCAGAATTTGGGATGTAAACTCATCCCGAATGTAGCCCATCAAAGCTATTAAATAACAGTACTTTTTGGATTAATCCTCCGGCCTATTTCTTATGCTGGTTTTGTGAATTCATACTATTAGCGTGGTGAGCTATGTAGTCACGGTCACAGTGTGTACTCAAAGTACCTTAAAACGAGTTCAGAGTTAATTATTTACTTCACAAGACACTGCTTGTTCTGTATTTGCCCACGTACACATTTTATTCCTTTTGTAAGCTTTACAAAAGGAATAAACATACGCATTTTAGGTATTAAGCTTCCAATGCCTGTTACTGAAGACAAGTTCTTGAGTCACAGTTTAAAGTTCCATTTAAAGCCACTCAATGGAAGATAGGTTAAGTGTGCTTCATAATTTTGGTCATTGAACCAGGAACATCATGTACCAGTTTTTAAGGCTAGTTTCATTTAGGAAAAAAAGATAATTATATATCTATTACATCTTACATTTTTGTAAATTCCATTGCCACTGGAGGAAACCATGGGCCAGAGTAACCTAAAGAAGCATGTTGGTATATATTTTAATTCCAGGTAACATTGGAATGTGGTATGTGTTGGGGATGGGATCTTCCTGTTTGTTTTCGTCAAGCTAATATTATTTACAGAAACCATCCCAAGGACTGAAGGAGCAAAATGTATTGATTATCTTTATGTGGACTGTGATAAATTGATTTTTTAATTGAGACTTCCTATTTTCAGGGAGTTCAGTGTCTGGTAGGAAAATAGTAAATTTTGAAAAACTTTAAAATTTTCATGCCACTAATCGACTACATTGTTGATGGTAAGGGAAGGTAGGACAGGAGGAAGTTCAAGAATTCTCAGGGCAGTCCAAAGCAGAAGGAAAGGGTGGCCTTTCATTTGTGTGTCTGACTGCCGTCTTCACTGTGTTCTCTAAATTGCCTCCCACAATACGGAGATAATTCAAAACAAGCATTAATAAGATATAGACAGTGTTTTGGAGAAGAAACAAAATAAGGTCTCTTTTGTAAACACACTGTCTTATGTTTAATGCTTAATAAGTTCTTAATCTGCTGTAATAACATTTTCACAGCTATTAAACTGCATCATATAATAAAAGTAACAATAGTTTATGGAAACTTTAAAGGTATAATTTGTATGGACTTTTAATTATGGAGTCTAGAACTCTGAGCCACCAGGAGAAACCTATTTCATGTTGTATTTTCTATGTAGCGACTCACTTCCTAGCAGTTCCTTGTTGTTCTGGTCTGGTTGGTCACTCCGTTTTCCCTATGTAATGGTTTTTGTTGTTGTTCCTTGGTTCAGCAAATCCTTTTAAATGCCTGCTTATGTGCCCGTTACCATCCTAGGTGCGGGGAAAAGTCTGCATCCTCAAAGTTATAACCCCATTCATGGAAATGATCATTTTTTATTTTCCTTTGATTTTGTAAGTTCTCCTCTTCCAACTGATTTCACCTTCCTTTCAGGGTTTTCCATTACTCAGGGCTGCATTAAGTCTCTGTTAAGCTCCATCTCTGTGATAGGTTGTTCTCTGGCCAGCTGCTGTTCTATGTCCTCCTGCCACAAATATCTTACTTTGGTTGGGCTGCTGTAGCAAAATGCCACAGACTGGATGACTTAAGCAACTGATGTTTATTTCTCAACGTTTTGGAGACTAGGAAGTCCAAGATCAAGGTGCTGGCACATTTGGTTCTTGGTGAGAACTCCCTTCCTGGCTTGGAGAGGGCTGCCTTCTCGCTGTACCCTCACATGGTTGGAAAAAATTGTAGTGTCCTTTTTTCTTCTTACAAGAGCACTAATCCCATCACAGGGGCTCTGCCCTTGTGACTACAACTCAATCTAACTACTTCCCGAAGGCCCCACCTCCTAACACATTCACGTTGGGGGTTAGAACTTTAACATACGCATTTTAGGGGGACACAGTCCATGACAAACTGGTGGTATCAAGATATAGAATAAGATCCCGAGAGAGAGGTGGAGGCACTACCTAAGGCAAGGTTTATGGAAATGGTAGTACAGTATCGAAACCCACTAGCTATGAATAATGGTGTTGGTGTCTAAACACACATGCCTCAGGATTCCTCTTTTAAACTCTGAGCAGGTTCAGTCAAAGTCATACCAGGGGAAGTTCTCAAGCCATCTTTTGTAATGAGGCTGAAAAAATAAAGTGCAGATATAGATGGTATCAGGGTGGTAAGACTTCATATTAACAGTACGATTTCTATTTCTTAGTTCTCAACTCGTTTGTAATTTCTGATGAGTCAGGTTACATGAACTTTTCTCATTGTGTTTTCAGACCATTTTCCTGTGACAGTAATATAAAGAGATGGGTCCACTGTCATGCTGTGAACCCAGTGGGATCTCTAACCCTTCCATTGGGACATAACATTAATCCTTGTGGAATTAAATGTATCCTGGAGAGTTTACAATCTGTAAGCTGATACAGTTGGATGTCCTCACAGACCCTGTTACTATATATATATATAAGAAAGAATTGTCAGGATTATTGGGATTTTCGTATATTTGGTGCATACTTATTTCTAGATAACTGTGATTAGTTCCATTGTCATGTATGTGAATTGTACTAAAATGATATGATCTACCCATTTGGAGGCATAATTATGGGTACATAGCTATAGGTAGACTTAGGTGGATAGACTAGAACATTTGTGTTGAACTATTTTTGCGTGATGAAAATTTTGGTAATAACATGAAAAGGAAAGCTGGGGGCTTAGCACTGTATTGGTTTGTCAGGAGATTACCAAGAGGTTGGTTTTCTCTTGTGATAGAAGGAAACTTACATTTATCTCCTTCCCTTTCAAATTTGTTATTATTTGACAGTAGACAGTATATTTAATCCAGAGCTTCTTAAAGCCTGTTTTATGTTGAATAACTTTAAACCAGGCAGTCAAAGGTTAGAGTTCTTTGGAAGCAGAGGTCACAGTAAAGGTGGAAGTGAGAATACAATTGGTGGACATCTTGGTTATCCCTGCATACAGATGATTGAACAGTGTCTCTTGCCTTTGAAGACTCACATTGATGTTTCTTCTAACAGCATAGACTCACATTGATGTTTATTCTGACAACGTAAGATTTTAACCTGGTGTATCTTTTCTTTTTATCTGAGAAGCTGTGCCTGACTGTGGCTGTCTGTCACATACCATGAAAGCTAGTCACCCTTCTAAAATCTTCAGTTGAGTGGTTTTTATCAAATGCACAAAGTTGTGCAGCCATCACCACTGTCTTTTTCAGGACAATTTCATCACCCAAAAAAGAAACCCCGTACACCTTAAGGGTCACCTCCCCCACCCCAATTTCCCCTAGCCTCAAGCAACTCTTGAACTCCTTTCTGTGTTAACTGGATTTGCCTGTTATGTGTGCCTTTCACAGAAATGTAATCATATAATATGTGGCCTCTTGTGTCTGGCTTTTGTTAAACTTATGATGTTTTCAGAGGTTTATCCATGTCACAGTGTATCTCAGGACCTCATTTTTATGGCTGAATATTTCATTATGTATAAGTGCCACAATTCATTCCTCAGTTGATGGACATTTAAGATGGTTTGACTATTAGGAATAATGCTGCTATGAATATTCAAGTACAAGTTTTTGTGTGAAAACGTATTTTTAATCCTCTTGTATATATGCCTAGGAGTGAAGTTGCTTGGTCGTGCGATAATTTTTGAGGAACTGTCAAACTGTTTGTCTAAAGTGGCTGCAGCATTTTACCTTCCCACCAGCAGTGTATAAGGTTCCAACCTCACTGCATCCTCAGCAACACTTGTTACTGCCTGTCCCAGGATCACGGTCAGTTATATTTGCTTTTGTAATGAGAAGGGTAGGACACAGAAAGTAAGAACTAAGCCTGGAGGGTCTTAGGCAGGGCCAGGGCTAGTAGAATTCGTATCTCCTGACTCACCCTCACCATTCACTGCAACATTGCATTTCAGGAAAGCTGGTTGAAGAAAAAACACATGAGAAAATACTAATTGTTCTGGAATTACTTATTTTCATTTTTTCCATTAGAAGGAATGGAGCAGTTGGTTTCCATGATCTCTGATGCAGTCCAGTTGTGTGTCCCTAGCCTCAACCTTGCCCTGAACACCAGACTTGAATATCCCGCTCCCGGCTGGACTCTCTCTACTTGGATGCCTACGTGGTTGCGTTGCAGACTTCCATGTCCCGAATCAAGTTCCTCATCCCGCCTCCTTCCTTTCTCCATCTCACTAAATGGTAGCCAGCTGCTCCAGGCAGACCCCGAGAGGCTTTGCTTCTCCCACATTCTCCACATCCAGGACACCCACAACCTTGTGGGTTCCACATCCACCCGCAGTCGCTCCTGCTCTGGCCACTGCTTTCTCATGCCCCAGACTGAGCACACATGTTTCCCATCTGGGCTGGTCACCCAGCCATCGTCTCTCACCTGGACTTGCAATTGTGCTCAGATCCCCCAATGGCTTCCTCACATACCTAGAAAGCAAGCCAGCATCCTTAAAATGTCCCACAGCCTCTGACCGCCTGCCGCTCGCAGTTCCAGCATCTTCTTGCTCTGCTCCACCCACATGGGCTTCTTTACTGTCCTGTGGTGTTGCCAGCATGTCCTCTTGAGGTTGTCCGTGCTCGCTCTTCCCTCTGCCGTGAACCCTCTTCCCTCAGTTGTTGGTACGGCCTTGCATCCTCACTTCAAAATTCTGCTTAGGTCGCCTCTTCCGAAGGTGGTCCCTGACCACCGTCTCAAATAGAGTGTCCCATCACTTTCTGTCCTCTTCCCTTACTTTATCCCCTTCATGGTGTTTTTTACTGTTTAACAAAATGTTCCATACTTACTTGCTTATGTGTTGCTTTTCCATGTTGTCTACTGGGATGGGAGCCCCGAAATAGCAGGGGCTTGGTCTCTTGAGCCTACTGTTGTATCTGCATAGCCTGGAGCTGTTCTTAGCACAAAACAGGAAGTCAGTAAATTACTGTTAAATGAACAGGTTATTTTATTCTTCCTTTTGGCATCACTCAGTCTTTTTGTTGTCAACCTATTTTGGGTGAGCTTTAAATTTTTTTTTTTTACATCTTGCAAAAGACTTCTATCTATATGTACCAATTTGTGTGAATCTCCATAGCACAGTTTCTTCATATATAAATTTGCAATAATTCTGGGCAGGTGCTTTGAGACCTCATTTGAAAAATGTTTCCCCCCACCACGTACCCAAGATTATGATGGTAATATTGTCATTTTTATTACTCAGTCTGGTTTTGATACATTATAGCAGTATGGACCCTGTTAGCCAAGTACACGATAATAGTCTTTTATTACAATACCCTAGGATATAATACTGTAATGTTATAATATCTTATTATTGTGGTTCTAATGAGGATCTCACTTATATACACATACAGCTCTTGTAGTTTTATAATATCCAAGGATGAGACTCTGGTGTTGAGAATCTTACCTAAACCATGATACCACAGTACCAAAAGGGATATTGACAAAATATGTCCATGTATTAGAATTGCACCTTCGTAGTTTAATTTATTCTTACTGTGCAGCACGTTGTTACCTCAAATTCCAGATTGTTCAAGTGCCTTCCAGGCCTCTACTCGCCTGTTTATTCCATTTAATAGAAGAGCCAAAAATAAGTAAGGCTAATATTAACTTTGGTGAAGATAATGTTCCAGTGCCTTCCAGTACCCTAAATAATTCAAGAGGATGTGATGCAGTGACTAAGAACTTGGGTTCTGCAGTCAGGATTACCTAAGACTGAGTCTTAACTTTATTTTTATTTTGGAGGTAGGATCTCACTCTGTTGCCCAGGCTGGAGTGCATTGGCATGATAATGGCTCACGGCAGCCTCAAGCTCCTGAGCTCAGGCTAAGAGCTGGATTAGTTTTTTATGTTTTTCTGTGGAGACAGGGGTCTCATTAGGTTGCTCATGCTGGTCTCGAACTCCTGGCCTCAAGCAGTCCTCCCGCTTCAAGCTCCTAAAGCACTAGGATTACAGGAGTGAGCCACTGTACCCAGCCATTAACTTTATACCTTAACATAGCATGTCACTGTGAGACTTTACCTTCCAATCTTCAATGTCCTCACCTGTAAAATGGGATGAATAAGTGTAGCTACCCTCTAAGTTTGTATGAGAATTCAATGAGATGATTCCTATAAAATACCTGGTACCTAATGAAATGCTCAATAAATGTTAACTGTACTTATTATTACTATTAAAACATTTGAACACTATGTGTGATGAAATATTCTTTGGCAAAGGGAGGCTGGAATGACTCGCAGGTAAAGAGTAGTTAAAAGGGCTATAAATAGAGCAATAAAATGCAAATATGTGACCTCTGCTTCCTTCCCCAGAGCTGTAGATCATTCCATTTGTTGAAAAAGAGAATGGAGCCTACTGCTGAACTCAATATAACAAATATAACACAGAGACCCCCTTAAGGTGCCATATCTGTTTATAGCCTATTTAAAGAACAAAAATAGATCTTTCTGTGGCACTTAATCTGGCCAAGACACTCACAGTGCCCGTTAGAATGTGTGCTCATTTCATTGTTACAATAATGGGAGTTCACTTACGTTCTCTGCTCTTTTCACTGAAGCCTCTAGGGGTAGAGGTGAAAGAAAGGAAACAAAATTTAAAATGCTCAGGGTTTGTTTTTAAAGGCAACAACTGGCTCATTAAGAGTTTGAACATTCAGGGAGATCAGCTGACATTGAGCTGTCTGCACCTTCCAGCTCCTTTTTATTTGCTGCTGTTGAATGTTTTCCTGCTTCCTCAACGAGGCCGCATGCCAGTGGTTCTCAAAATCACGGCACAGCTTGTCTAACAACCCCGAACGCTGGGCCCATCCCCAGACGTTCTGATTCAGCGGGTCCAAGGTAGGGCTGAGAATTTGCATTTCTAACGAGTTCCCAGGTGATTATGATGCCTGTGTCCATGTGCCGGTCAGAAAATCACAGATTGCCAACTGCTGCTGGGTGCCATTTGGATCTCCCCAGAGACTTGGCCCAGAGTTGGGCACAGAGTATGCACTCAATAAATACTTGTTTTTTCACTGCCTCTGATGACACCAAAATAAAATACAAAGGAAAGATAAAGTCTATCAAGGTTCTCATTAGGCATACTGCCTGATTCTCATTAAGACTGTCCTGATTTCTTTTATGTCCTGGGCATGTGGGCTCAGTGCTAATGTTCATGGCTTCTGTGGTCCCTGAAGTAGGAGCTTTTTCATAGACTCCAAGGTTCTCCTCATTTACCCTTTCTTTTCCTAACTCATTTCAGACAGACGCTTAATAAGAGCCTGCAGAACCCTCAGGACTCATACGGGAATGAGGACTCTCATCCCTCCCAAAGAGTTTGTGTAAATCCCATGTCTTTAATCTCATTTCACTCTTTCTGAACACCCCAGTTAACACAAAGCTTAAGCCCTTGGCTTGTTGCTTTATTTTCTAAAATTTTAAATTTGATCGAAACTGCCTCAACTAAGCTACCGTTTGATTGAATCACTGGGGAGAAGAAAATTTCCAGAGACGCGATAGAAAACAAATTGGGCTTGTAGAGGAAGGATTGTTTGGAATTATTATATTGTCAGACCCATTGTTTATTTCCCTCACATTTTCCTAGGTCTGAGCTCTGGGGTATTTCTTCACCGGAAAAGAATTTTGGAGGGGTGGGAGGTTGTTTTGCACATCCTTTAAACTCTTCCTGTTTAAGCATTTTAGAGGAAAATGATGTTTTCCTTCATGAAAACAGATAAAAACAATCTCTGAGTTTCCATTTCCACTGAGTTCTTGCTACTTAGCAGGGAATACAGTCCTATCCAAAGAGATTAAAGACCTGTAACTATCTTTTCCACTAAATTTCTAAGTATAATTTTAGTGCTTTACTCACAGCCAAGCCGTGAGTTCAGTTTTGAGATGAGTGTTTTTCAAAGTAGAGTCCCTGGAGGACACTAAGAGGATGTTCTGTGGATGAAAATTACTCTCTGGCAAAAAGAACGCAAGCTTAGTGAGGTCAGGTTTCAGCAACATAAGCAGGTATCATTAATTCAGGACTGTCAGAATCTTCAATATGGCGGTCGCGCGTTGTGGATATGGAAGAGAGAGATTTCGAGAGTCTCTGACCGTGGACTCTTCGGATGCTGCTGTTCTGCAGAACAGATTTTGAGAAGTACCGTGTGAAAATCCCTTATGGTACAGCAGCATCATTTATTCCTAAAGAAGGCTCAGAGGTATTAAAGCTGCTCTTTTCTATGTAGATTCAATAGGCAAAATTTCAGCTCCTTTTTGAAGCAAAAAATTTATTTTTAGAAGATTTAAAGTCGTGATGAGATCTTGTTTATTCAGTGGTTCTTTCACCACTGAAGACCTCAGTGCCTTTCCCGAATACTGATTCCAGGCTAAATTTTTCTGGGATATAGACATTTTCGTTCTTATATTGCCTATATTTAGACAAAAGTTTATTTGTCTAATTCATCCAGCACGTTACTGTTGCCACATGCACTTCTAAAGTGAAATACTTTGGGACAAACCTGAAGTTTTTTTCTCTTCTGGATGTCAACTTTCAGAATTATGGAAAAATCAACCAAATACCAGTTTAAAGATTCACTCCTTCATAATTTAAACAAGCCCCTAGAGCCCTGTCTCCAAATGTAGGAATTGTTCCCTGCCAGTTTTATCTCTCCTAAGATTCATTGTTTGGCCCACACCTCGTCCCCTCAACACTCCCCAAGGCTGTATTCCAGTTAGCCATCCTCTGCCTGCAATGTAGCTTTTCTCAGTCACTAGAAAATGTCAAGAAAGTATAGTTTGAACTGTGGAGGTTATTAATCTCTACGACACTGTCAAAGGAAAGAGGGAGAGTTTTATAGCTGCAGGTTATTAACACTCTTGACAATAGAAAAGTTGACCTTTTTTTCCCCATAGGCATTTAGGCTCTTGCCTCTGCTTTAGAAACTGGCAGTGAACAGAATATGTGGTTTTAGCTTTCTCAGTATTGTGTATATAAAAGTAGTGAGAGATGAACCAGGCATATACTTGATAATCCAATTGTTGGGTTCCTGAACCTAGGGTATTGTAGTTTAACTTTTAATTCCAGGGTAGTTATTTGTGACAGTAAATGTTTCCGTGCCACCAATCCTTGTTTTCTGTTTTATCCCACCTCTACTTCCCATGTAAGGAATATATTGACACCTGGGAAGAGTCAGATCCACCCTCATTTTGACAGCACCATTACGCTGGGTAAGATCCACTAAGCTGTGAAAACGCATTCATAAAACACCTAAGGTAAAATCTAAGAACACAGTCTTCCTCTTTTCTTGAGGGGCAATCCAAACTTATAAACTTGATACATTACAGAGTACTGTCATTTTCCATTTCAGCCAATCAGGTTCTTATTCACTGACTGTAATTACAAATGTAGGTGTATGAATTAGTTGGTTAAAACCTCCCAAAGTGTGTGTGCATATAAGTGCATTACATGTAACTACTCTGAGTGCAGAATACCTAATTTAAATGAGTGACAGGAAGCACAACATCGTTGGAATTGTCAGGGAAACAGAAATTAGGTGTTTTACAGCCCTGTCTTTGTCTCTGGATGCTGCCTTCGTGTATTAGAAGCCAGAGGAGCTTCAAAATATGTACAGAATTGAGTGGGATCTTGGGTGTAACCTATTACCATGAGAAATTGGCAAGAAGGAAATCACTTGTTTTCTGCATGTTCTTATGTAACCTTGAACAAACTGTTCTATTAAAAAAAAAAAAAAACTTTACTTTTTTCTTGCTTAAAAAAGTGAGTTTAGCTTTCCAGATATTTTTGATAGCTGCACTCGTTAGTATACCATCTTTTTTTTTAAACTGCCTCTCTCTTTCTCCTTCCAACTTCCTAAGTGAAACCTCAAGTGAGAATCTCAGCAAACTGACTTTTAGTAATATTTTAATCACTGAGATGATTACAGTGTGGTCCGGTGTGGTGAACCCCGTGTCATTTTACTCTTGTATTCTAATGTCAACAGGATTGTGCTAGTTTAGATGCTCTATTTGTGTCTAATCATTTCATGTCAAAAATAGATGGGGAAGAGGACAAGGACATAGTCTGTGAAAACGGTGTGAACCCGGACCTCTGATCTTCATTCCTGTTCCCTTTTTCTCCCAACTTATTTGTTCCTATCTCTTTCTTTAGTAGAAAAAAAAAAAAAAAAGTACTAATTTTTTTCTCAGAATGTTATTTTGTTTCTGTATCTCCCCTTTTCTGTACTACCTCATGCTTCCAGTACATACTAAGAGAATTTGGACTACAAAGGGCCATAGAGATACGGTTACTCATCATGACTTGCCTGCCTCCTTAGAGTGGTTATTTTTTTTTTTTTTTAAATGTGTACTCTGGGTATTTTTGGGGCGGGGAGTGCTAAATGTAACAGTGCTTACAAAACACAGTTGCGAGGAGGAGAACACAGTGTCATTCATGCATCCTCAGAACATCACCACTGTGGAGGTCTGGCAATGTCCTTCGGGGCCCCCTTTCCCCATGTGCATTCTCAGGGGCACCATGAACACTTGCTGCTGGTTCCACATGCCACCTGCTGGTTCCACATGCCACCTACTGTTTCCACATGCCACCTGTGGCCTGTCAGGTGCTCAGAGGGCCTGTGGGGGCAGGCAGTGTTTATAATAAATAGTTTCATCAGGATGTGCGGCTCAGCTGGGCAGCCCCAACTTTCTTGCTCCCTCTGGGTTTCCTGACAAACTGGCCTCCTGCTAAGGGCAGGGAACTGAATGGCACTGAGAAGAATTAATGAGCCACAGAAAATGTGGCATTCTAAGAAGAGAACAGTGTTAGTGTCCTGAACTCTTTGTCTCTGAAGTGTTCAGAGAGAAATCCAGTGTAATGGGCTTAAAAACATCCTGCTTGCACTGATCTCTTTTAAATGGTAAAAGAAAATGCAACATTTAAAAATCATTAAACTACATTGTCTGGACATTATTTGGGCTTGGGTTTCAGATACTTCTGAGACATGCATGAGATGAACGACACTGCTAAGAGGCAGAAGTCATGGAGAGCGGAAGACATTCGTATTACTGGAACCTGGCCCCGCTTGAACTTGGAGTGTTGGTTCTAATTTGGTTCTGCTGGACTGTAGCAGCTCCTGCTGCTGGTGGGGAGCCAGTCCTCTTGGATTCACAGCTACATGCAGATGCTTTCTGAACGTTCTTACTCCTTGCATATTGGGTTGAGCACTTAGTTCTGTAGGGCCTGTTTCCATGATCTTCTATCAGTCCTTGCCTTTCCATTCCAACATCACTACTCTGTCTCCAGATGATCATACAGCCTCCTGTCTCTGTCACCAATCCCTTCCACCCTGCATTGCCAGACAGCTCTTAAGGCCTGTCTGATGGGTTTGTGCCTCTTCTCAATACCCAGAGGCTGCCCTTCCCTGCCTGGCATGCAGAGCTCTGCAGACTATGCTTGTGCACAGGCCCTCTCCTCCCCTACCCTTCACTCACCCAGTGGGCCTCTTATTTACCTGCCTCCCTGCTTTCCTCCTGAATCCTCCTCCATCAAGCTTCCACTGTGAGGAAAAGAGCGATAATAAAACCCCAAACCCTGAGAGAACCTCGCGTGTTTTCCAAGACTAGTTCTATATTTAGTAGCTAGATCAAGACGTATGAAAGCTGACAGATCTAATGTTGCCTTCTTGAAAGCATGGGGACACTTCTTCCCTGTGGGAGGGGACAGGTCTGGGAGGGGTAAAGATTGTGAGCTCAATCTCTATAGTCTTTGGTTTCTAGGTTTTCTTAGAAAGATAACCTTTCTTGAAAAGGTTAGCTTTTTAGTTCTTTCTTGGAAGAAAAGTTGTATTGGAGCCAGACAGTGATACGGATGCTATCTTGAAAACATCTTTTACTGCATTTCACGTGAAATGCTTCCTTACATGTTAAATACTGAAAACAGCTGAAACATAGACAGTTCTTTTTTGATTATCCACCTATGTATTTATGGAAAATATTTTGAATCTGGCAGTATCCTTAGCCTTTGAGTTTGCCTCTCTTGCTGGTCTGGCTTACGTAAAATGTAACAACAACCTAGACAGCCCATGTTTATAAAACTCAGCCCAATGCCTCCCCAATCAAGTATTGCATTGGATTTATTCATTTAGAGTATGTTGAACACCTAAGTGCCAGGCACCAAACTGTGCTAAGGTTTTCTAACATATATGGTGACTGCCTCCATGGAACTCCAATTTGAGAGGGAGACAGATGTTAATCAGATAATCACACAAAGATACAAGCTAGTTTAAAATGTATGCACATGGGATTTGATTTGACTGGTGGTGGAGCTGGTCAAGGAAGGCTTCACTGAAGATGAAATGTTTGAGCTTCATGTAAAATACCTTCATATTGCCCACTATGTGGGATTAACCATACAGTCTAATGATCTTAACTGCTTCCTAGACTTTGGCAGTTTTTGTTTTTTTGTGTGTATGTGTTGTTAATACTTTTTTTTTTTTTTTTTTTTTTTTTTTGAGGCAGGGTCTCTGTGGCCCAGGCTGGAGTACAGTGGTGCAATCTTGGCTCACTGCAACCTCCACCTACCAGGCTCAAGCATTCCTCCCACCTCAGCCTCCCAAGTGGCTGGGGCTACAGGTGCGCAACACCATGTCCAGCTAATTAGGTATTTTACAGTCTTGTCATGGGCCCTAAAATGTCTAATTAGCTGGGCATGGTGTTAGCCATGTTGTCTAGGCTGGTCTTGAATTCCTGGGCTCAAGCGATCTGCTCATCTCAGCCTCCCAAACTGTGGAGATGACATGCATGAGCCACCATTCTAGGGTGTTGTTGTTAATACCTTCTTTTGCTAAATTGCGTCTGTAGAGAACATTTAGTGGAAGTCTGAGAAAACAACCAGTAGAGATCATTACCTTTTTTCAAAGACATTGCCAAAGTTAGTTCAGATAACCCATTTTTTAGTTACTCTGATTCAATGTTGCTTGATGCAGACACCTGAGATTGAAGCTTCTTTATCCTGTTACTGACCTGTAGGTTGTTTGGGCTCAGACGCTGATGCTTGTTTCCTTAAATGATCATTGTTGCATGGTCCTTGGGTGATATCCTGTGGGTTGGAAGATGAACTTTTGTCCTGTTCAGAACCAAGCAGTTCCATTTTGAAAAATGAAAAGCTAACTGCAGTGTGGTGAACTATGCTTTTCTTTACATCCTTCAATAGTTTTGTGTTCACTTGGCACTATCTGTGGATCCTTAACACATTTCTCTGACAGTAACCTTGTATGATTTTATCCTTTCCAATGAAAGCTCTTTTTTGTTCATTATCTTGTTTGATCCAAGCAGTAACTCTGTAAGTAGATGGCCCCATTATTATGGTGGAATGTATAGGATGATACCATATCCTGGGAAGAGGAAGGAAGCGGATTCAGGCGCTGGAACCAGTAAATCATGTAGTAGAGGGCTTCTCAGGTCAAAATGTGGTGTTTTTCCCACAATATCACACAACTGGTCCATACTAACTTTTCAGAGCTTCTTGTCCTTAGAGTGAAATGTCATGTTATTCTATTTAACTTCCCTCTTAATTAGAGCCTGAGGGTTTTTTTTTTTTTTTAATGTTTTCTTCTTTAATCTTGTAGTATTGGTTCATTACTTTAAAATTTATTTTCTGGAAAACCAAGGTTATAGCAAAGTAAGTTGTATTCTTACAGGGTAAAGGAGACCAGAAGAATCCAATTCTTTTATGCCTTTAAATTATCAACCATAAACACTGTAATTATGTGACACATTCTCTGGACATTTGTTTTATTATTATTACAGTCACTTTCCCAACAAAATGTCACATAGCAGCATTCTTTTGTTCCTTGGATCAGCTGTTAATTAGTTTTCCCTCAACAGACCGTATCTTCAGTGAAGTAGACAGAATACTCTGATCTCTCTTGGTGTTTTCTAGTGCATGAATCCTCTGCTTCCTCTTGCCATTGGTCCTTTCACCTGAGAGACATATCTAAGGAATCAAAATGAATTCAAACACAGTCATAATCAATTTCAAGTATGTGTTGGGAATGGATTAGGAGGAAATACCTTTTCTCTTTAACTCTTCCATTTTTAGGCTAAAAGAATTTTTGCATCAACAAATTTGTTATTGTTCCAAGAAACGCATTTAAAAAAAAAGATTGAATTTATTTGGGCATTCGTAGGCATACTCTGATATTTCTTGAATGTACCTTTGTCAGTTCTGTTTATAGTTTTTGTTAATGATATTATTACCAGTAATAAAACTGTATTTGCTTATTTTGGAAAATACCCCATTTTTGATACTATCTAAATATAGCCAAAATGAATTTTGATGTATAATTTCCAGTGTCTTTAGTAAGCAACAAATAATTCAGTTTACAGCCTCAAGCTGTGGCGAGTGAGATGGTGTTCATAAAACAGTAAAAAGCCTGGCATATACAGAGTACAGAATAAATGCTCTGTTGTTACTACGAAGTTGATGCCTATTTGTATAGTGGTAGTTACAGGACACACAGCCATGTCTTTTATTTCATTATCTTTGCTTCACCAAAGCTTTGATCTTTCATCTTTCTCTTACTGTATCATCCCATAGTTACTGTGGTCTCGTGAGGAAGAGGCGGTTGATATTTAGGGCAATGGTTCCTAGACTTGGAGGAACATATATAAGGTGCTAAGATTTTATTTTGGCAAGGATATTTTTAAAAATCTATCATCAGCTTTCATCATAATTTTTTAAAGAAGTAGAAGACAACTGTGTGTGTGTGTGTTAATAGGACTGTCTTTTAACTAGATGTCAATTTATGAAGAATCAACCTTGTCTTTATCTCATTTCATGGTGGCCTGCTCCAGGACACTCTGGTGGACCTATAGTCTGTGGATTGGCACTGACTGATGTGAAACATGAAGGTCAAATGAAAGTCAGGACAGGAGAGTTAAGACTTAAGATTGTTAAGGGGAAAAAAAAACATTTATTTTCTGATGGTTTTTTTTTTTTTTTTTTTTTTGGAGTCTCACTCTGTCACCAAGACTGAAGTGCAGTGTGCGATCTTGGCTCACTGCAACATCTGCCTCCTGGGTTCAAGCGATTCTCCTGCCTCAGCCTCCTGAGTAGCTGGGATTACAGGCACCCGCCACGAAGCCCAGCTACTTTTTGTGTTTTTAGTAGAAATGAGATTTCTTCATATTGGCCAGGCTGGTCTTGAACTCCTGACCTCAGATGATCCACCTGCCTCAGCCTCCCAAAGGGCTAGGATTACAGGTTTGAGCCACTGCACCCGGCTTCTAGTGTATTCTTTTAGAGAAAGTTTTGAGCTGTTGTAGATTTTGAAAACTGATTGAATTATAGACGTTACTGTAATGCTTATAACCTGTGTTTCGTGTGTTAATGTATCATTCATGCATATTTCCAGTTGTCCAGAATAACTAGAAAACAAGCTGATGGGACAGATATTAACTGAGACTTCACATGTATTTTCTCCTGGTGTACTTCACCAGGTGAAAGACAAATATACATTAACCCAAAGCAGATAGGTAGACTATACCTTTGTAGAATGCCTTTACAAGTCCACATTGATACCCATTATTCTGTATCTAGTACTACAGTTTCCTCAGAATCTGCGTTTTATGAACAAGATCAGATTCCTGTTTGTGTTTCTGAGTCAGAATGACTGAGAGAAAGAATAATAAAGGGAACTATTTGGCTGACCGAGTATCATTTTCCTGGAAATAGTTTTAATGGAGACGCAGGTGCCACAGGTGCTCACAGGTGCATTTCTCCTTTCAGAATGTTTCCTCATCCCTGTGCCCTCATGCTTCATGCACTTGTGAGTGACTGGGATAGATGTGCTTGGCTTAGATGGTTTTTAAGATTCGTTCTAGGCTAACCCAGTGAAACTCCGTCTCTACTAAAAAATACAAAAAAAAAAAAAAAAAAAAAAAAAAAAAACTAGCCGGGTGAGGTGGCGGGCGCCTGTAGTCCCAGCTTACTCGGGAGGCTGAGGCAGGAGAATGACGGGAACCCGGGAGACGGAGCTTGCAGTGAGCTGAGATCTGGCCACTGCACTCCAGCCTGGACGGCAGAGCGAGACTCCGTCTCAAAAAAAAAAAAAGATTGTTCTAAACCTGATATTCTGTGCAAGGGTTTCTGAAGTAGAAAGACGTTCTTTGCTAAATGTGACCTAATTTTGATCCCGATTGCTCCCCCAAACTCTCGATAGCGTCTGGAAGGCATGGCCGACTATTCCATAGGCCGAGTGCAAGTGCTGTGGCCGCCATCTTGAAAGCTCTTAACATGTGAGTCTTCTCTTCCTTTCCCTCTCCCCATCTGGAGTATCCCCCATCTAGCCATTTCTAAAGGTTCCTGTTCAGTCCCAACTGCTGTATTATTTAAATCCCATCTACAGCACTCACTACAAGCAATGCTTAAATCTGCTTTTGTATTTGAAAACAAAGCTTTAAAAGCAGCTAGGGGAGCCACAGAGAAGAGTAGTGATTTTGTGACAATGGCCTAAATCCAAGAAGTGGGTTTAGAAAGTGCATTTGTTTGTTTTAAGCAGAATTGGTTTCAGCCTGTTTGTCGGTTGAAAATGGGAATACTGAGCCCATGTATAGATAAACCCTCTGATGGAAGCTGGAGATTTTTGTTACAGGTAGAACTGTCTGTGCACTGTGGGACCCTATATTCCACAGTTCTATGAAGCTGTTTAAAATGCATTCATAATTGTTCGAATAATTCATTCTGCATATAGAATATGCCCTCTGACAGTCACATTTGTGGGGTTATTCCTTAAATGGGGCTTTGTTGTTCCTGTAGGAAATGAGTGGTTAGATGCTTTTATAAGTCACTTCTGCCTTTTCTCAGATGCAGAGCTAGGAATAGGTGCCTAATAGCTTGCTCTGTAGTTGGTAATCAATCAGATAATAACTTATTACACTTGCATGAGCTTTTCAACACTGATAGTTTCACTATAAGATAAAGTGAAGGCCGGGCGCGGTGGCTCAAGCCTGTAATCCCAGCACTTTGGGAGGCCGAGAGGGGCGGATCACGAGGTCAGGAGATCGAGACCAGCCTGGCTAACACGGTGAAACCCCGTTTCTACTAAAAAAATACAAAAAAAAAAAAAAAAAAAAAAACTAGCCGGGCGAAGTGGCTGGCGCCTGTAGTCCCAGCTACTTGGGAGGCTGAGGCAGGAGAATGGCGTAGACCCGGGAGGCAGAGCTTGCAGTGAGCTGAGATCCGGCCACTGCACTCCTGCCTGGGCGACAGAGCGAGACTCCGTCTCAAAAAAAAAAAAAAAAAGATAAAGAGAATCGTAAGATGCAATTATAAGCATACTTTCCATAAAATGCACTGAGGCAGAGAGCAAGAAAGATGGATGTGCTTGGATCTTGAAGGAATTCTCGTGCAGGAAGGGAAGGTATTTGAATTGTGTAAGAAGGGAGTCAAGAATTATAAATTTTACGAGTAGGAATGAAATGTTTACAAAGAATATTGTTTTATTTCTTGGTAGAAAGAAGCCTTGTGAAACATCTAAAATGAAGCAGGATTGAAGGTTGCATTTTCATGAAGATAGTAGGACCACTTATCTTAGAAGAGGTGAAGAAGATACTAAGAGCCAGTGTCAGAAGCAAATCTGATCAGGCATTCTAATCAAAGTCTAATCACATTCTGAAAAGGTGTCCAGTAGCAATAACTCTGCAAACTTAGGCCAGAAAAAGAAGTCATAGTACTGGGGGAAGTCTGTGCAGGGAAGGGCGGGGCCGACAGGAGGAAAATCTGACGCCACGTTCAACCTGCTAACCACATGCTTCTGGGGGACAGGTGTGTAAGAACAGCCGAGTGAGGTGTCCAGTCACCTGCTCTCAAATGAATTCCAGATTGTAGGGCTGTGGGGAGAGGCTGTGCTGGGGCAATTAGTGAGCAGCTGTGCCTGGAGGCCTTGGTACCATCTGTGTAACAGAGAAACAGTTTGCCCTGATGAAAAGTCAATCTCCAGAGGCAGCAGATACAACCCCTGAAAGAACAAGAAGTCCCAGACCCGACTTCCATGAGATGCCACAGAAGCTAATGAGCCGGTGTCGGGCATACAAGGTGTGCCTGGTTGTGACAGCAGTGCCTGGGCCTCTAGAGGGGTAGGGGATGTATGGGGTGGGGCGTGGTCCAGCCCAACTAACACATGCTTTTGCTCAACTAGCATGACCCTTGCCAGAGGAAACAGTAATTTTAAGAATGCCTTGAAATACAGCCAGGTAAACACCTGGAGGCGATTTTCATTCTGTTAAATGTTAATCTCTAGAGAAAGCAGGAGAAAAAGGAAAACAAGTTCGTGGCCTGATATAAACAACTTCTCACCATGGAACTCTCACAAAGGAGCCTCAGCTATGGCCTTGTGGGGGAGGATACCATTTGAATAAGTGTTGATCCAAAGAGAATGTTTGGCCTTTATGGATACAAACACTGATTATACGCCCAAAGCCACTGACGTAGTATGTTTTCTCTCTTTTCCCCTGATGAAGTGCTTGAAGCTGGCTTTTTAAGCATGGGGATATAATGTAGGGATGGTGATTGTCAGATTATGACTTCGGGAATGCAGGAGTCACAAAATGTTTTTGGTTAACAGCCTGTTTCCCCAAACCCCAGCATCATCCCTTTAACCCATATTACCAGAAAAAGATGCATTTTAAGATACTGCATTCAACAAGATTCTGACATTTGCTAGTGGTCTACCACAAAGAACAATTACATTTAGCAAGAGAAGTTCTACTTTTTACTGTTAGCAGGACATGTTAAATTAAATAGAAGCTTTTTCTTCTTTCTCTTAATTTTTTTTTAGTCTAGCTTTTCGATTGCCTGAAAAGAAAAAAAAGAGGCTAAGCAAAATGGAAATACTTTACTCTCAACCAAATGGGAACAGATTATCTGAAGAGGAAAAGAAAAATGCAATCTAATGTTAAAACCCCCTCTTCTGGAACCAGTGGAGAATCTGGCATGTTCCAGTCAAGTTGCAGTATTTAATGCAAACAAGTAGGCATAAAATACTAAACGAGTTTAACTTGAGCTCAGCCATGTAGTGACATGTTAAGTACTGTCTGAATTGTTCTGTAGGCTGCCTGTATACAGTTGTCACTGCTCTGGTGTATGCTTCTAATGGAAAAGAGTAATTTTGAGGAGTTACACTATATTTGCTTCCCACTTCACTTCTACTGGCTTTAAGAGCTTTATTTTAACTTACTGTGTTAAAGTATAACGTGTTATTTTTCAGCAACCTATAAAAGCAAATTAGGTGAGGTACTGTTTACTTTTTTTTTTTTTTTAAGATGGAGTCTTGCTCTGTCACCCAGGCTAGAGTGCAGTGGTGTGATCTCAACTCACTACAACCTCCACCTCCTGGGTTCAAGTGATTCTCCTGTCTCAGCCTCCCGAGTAGCTGGGATTACAGGCATGCGCCACCACGCCTGGCTAATTTTTGTATTTTTAGTAGAGAAAGGGTTTTGCCATTTTGGCCAGGCTGGTCTCAAACCTCTGACCTCAGGAGATCCACCGACCTTGGCCTCCTAAAGTGCTGGGATTACAGGCGTGACCCACCATGCCCGGGCTTTTTTTTTTTTTTTTTTTGAGATAGTATGCCACTTTGTTGCCCACACTGGGGTGCAGTAGCACAATCATAGCTGACTACCACCTTGAGTTCCTGGCCTCAAACGATCCTTCTGCCACAATCTCCCGAGTAGCTGGGATAACAAGCATTTATCACCATGTCTGGCTGATTTTTAATTTTTTTTGTTGAGGCGGGGAGTTTCGCCATCTTGTGTAGTCTGGTCTCAAACTCCTGGGCTCAAGCAATGCTTCTGCCTCGTCCTCACCAAATGCTGGGATTATAGCCGTGAACCATTGCGTGTGTCCTTCTATTTTATGTATGAGTCAAGCTACAGACAAGGTTAACAAACCACTCCTTCAGTGCCCTACACTAGTAAACAGAACCACCGCTAGAACGCGGGCTTTCTGACTCACTTCACCATGGCTCACCACATAATGGTGCCGTTTTCATCAGTCAGCTCACATACACATTCTATTCCTTCATCCCTGGCTTTTTGCCTCGATTTGACTAGACTTGCATTGTCTGTTTTAGGGTGGAAAGCCTATGCTTGAATATATTTGTCTTTATACTGTACCTAAAAATTTGGCCTGGTAATTTGGGAGGGTTTGAGCCATTTTACTAAGGTGGGGAGCAAACTTAAGACCATTTACTAAACTGGTTCGCAGGAAAAATGGACCCCTTTCTCACCATGAGGAAAGTGTTTTGTTTACTTAGTGTGGTCTCTTTTAAGGCTAAGGCCGATTGAAGGAGAATTCTGGTGAGATGGTGAAAACATATCCCATGTGACTGCTCTTGTTTCTGTGCATCAAAGATATTAAACCTTGAAGAGAAGGCTTGGAGTCCAAAGAAAGAGTTGTGCTATTGCAATAAGCCCATAGCCTTGCAGACTCCGAGACAGCAGCTCTCAGGACAGAGTATGGAAAATGCAGTGATTTGTATCAGCCAGAGGGAAACGCAGCCTCAGGCACTGGAAGAGTGAAGAGTAGTGCTTTCACTTAAGGAAACTGAACTTTCGAAGGACTCCCCCACACTCATTTTTTTGAGTATCTGAAGTCCCTGGAATGCGCAAGTTTTGATCTCCTAAGAGTGCACCTGAAGGAGGGAATAGAGCCTTTGCCTTTAAATTGCTGGAGTTTATCTGATTAGGATAGGTTGCAACTTTCCCATGCTTAAGCTTAGCACAGAGTAGATGCTCAAAAGCCGTTGAATTGGTCATAGTTCTTTTTCTTGGATAAAAGTGTATCAGAAACACTCATCTTTGAAATCAGAGGCTTGTGCTCAAAATGCAAGAGGAAGAGAAGTCTAGTAAGAGAGTTGCTGGTGCTTTTGACTCCCTTGGGAATGGAGATCACAGTATTTGAAGAGTTGAAGTTTAGTTTGTCTCACCAAGTCACTGAACAGTCCCATGATCTCGGAGGTACCAGCGGCAGTTTTACTGCATTCTCATACCTGAAAGAACATGGAATACGCTTTGTCATTTAATACATTTCCTAGTGTTCACCCTAGGAAATGGGTGAACACTCAAAACTCTGCCTGGATAGGACAGCTCTGCGTGCACCATTCCTGGCATAGTCAGTGGTGCCTTCATGATTCAGGGGCATTTTGTACTTCTGAAGAGTAAGGTACAGGTATGTCAGATTCTCTCATTACAATGAAATCATTAATTACAGGAAAAGTGTAATTGGGGTATGTGAAATATTTTATATGGTGGAGTTTCTTAATGTTAACGAAGTTCCTGCATTGCATACCCTCAATGCTACTGCCTTTAACTCTCCTTGGCTGCTCTTAGAAGTACAGTGTCATCAGCCTTTGATGTGCTTGGAGATAGAATACAGGTGTACCTTGTTTAATTGCACTTCACCTGAGTGTACTTTTCAGCTACTGCCTTTTTCCCCCCTTTTTAACAAATCGAAGGTTTGTGGCGACCCTGTGTCCGTCTGAAACTGTTGGTGCTATTTCCCAACAGCATTTTCCCAATAATGTGCTCAGTTTGCATCTCTGTTTCACACTTAGGTACTTTTTACAATATTTCAAGCTTTGTTATAACTGTTGACGGTGATCTGTGATCCATGACCTTTGGTGTTACTCTTGTAATTGTTTCGGGGTGCATGGAACAGTACCCCTAGAAGACAGCTCAATCAAAGTTGCGCGTGAAGTTCTGCCATTCCCCGTCTCTGTCCCTCCACTTGGGCTTTTCTGTACCCCAAATTTCAACTGAAATTAACTGAAATCATGTCAGTTAATAACCCTACAATGGCCTGTAACTGTTCAAGTGAAAGAGTAAAGAATCAAAAACTTGAAATGATTAATTAAAGCTCAGTGAGAAAGACATGTCAAAAGCTGAGAAAGGCTGAAAGCTGGGTCTCTTGCACCAAGCAGGTATCCAAGCTGTAAATGCAAAGGAAAAGTTCTTGAAGGAGATTGAAAGTGCTGTTCCCATGAACAGTGATAAAGTGGAATGGTCTTATTGCTGATACGGAGAAAATTGAAGTGATCTGGATAGAAAATCAAACCAGCCACAACAATTCCTTAAGCCAAAGCTTAATCCAGAGCAAGGCCCTAACTCTTCAAATCTGTGAAGGATGAGATTGGTGAGGAAGCTGCAAAAGAGAAGTTTGAAGCTAGCAGAGGGTGGTTGGTGAGGTTGAAGGAAAGAAGCCGTCTCTGTAACATAAAAGTACAAGGTGAAGCAGCAAATGCTAATGGAGAAGCTGCAGTAAGTTATCCGAGATCATTGATGAAGGTGGCAATACTAAACAACAGATTTGTCAAGGTAGATGAAACAGCCTTGTGCTGGAAGATACCATCGAGAAGTTTCATAGCCAAAGAGGAGAAGTCAATGCCTGGCTTCAAAGGACAGATGGATTATCTTATTAGGGACTAATACAACTGGTGAATTTCAGTTAAACCATTATTCATTTACTACTCCAAAAATCCTTGAACCCTCAAGAATTATACTAAACTTACTCTTCCAGTGCTCTATAAATGGAACAACAAAGCCTGGATGACAGCACGTCTGTTTACAGCATGGTTTACTGAATTTTTTTTTTTTTTTTAATTGAGACGGAGTATCACTCTGTCACCCAGGCTGGAGTGCAGTGGCATGATCTCGGCTCACTGCAACCTTTGCCTTCTAGGCTCAAGCAGTTCTCCTGCCTCGGCCTTCTGAGTAGCTGGGACTATAGGCATCTGCCACCAAGCCCAGTAAGTTTTGTATTTCTAGTAGCGACGGGGTTTCACCATGTTGGCCAGGCTGGTCTCCAACTCCTGACCTCAGGTGGTCTGCCTTCCTCAGCCTCCCAAAGTGCTGGGATTACAGGCGTGAGCCACCATGCCTGGCCAGTTTACTGAATTTTTTATGCCCACTGTTGAGACCTACTGTACAGAAAAAAAAAAAAAAAATTCCTTTCCAGATATTAGTGCTCATTGACAATGTACTTTGTCATCCAAAAACTTTTCATGAGATGTACAAAGAGATTAATGTTTTCATGCTGCTAATACAGCATCCATTCTGCAGCCCATGGAGAAGAAGTAAGTTCCACATTGAAGTCTTATTTAAGAAATATTGACCGGGCATGGTGGCTCACGCCTGTAATCCCAGCACTTTGGGAGGCCAAGGTGGGTGGATCACGAGGTCGGGAGATTGAGACCATCCTGGCGAACGTGGTGAAACCCCATCTCTACTAAAAATATGAAAAAAATTAGCCGGGCGTGGTGGCGGGAGCCTGTAGTCCGCTACTCGGGAGGCTGAGGCAGGAAAATGGCGTGAACCCAGGAGGCGGAGCTTGCAGTGAGTGGAGATCGTGCCACTGCACTCCAGCCTGGGGGACAGCAAGATTCCAACTCAATAAAATAAAAAGAAACATATTTCGTAAAGCCATGGGTGCTATAGATTGTGATTCCTTTAATGGATCTGTGCAAAGCAAATTGAAAACCTTCTGGAAAGGATTTGCCGTATTAGAGATCATTAAGAATGCTCATGATTCGTGGGAGAAGGTCACAATATCAATATTAACAGGAATTTGGAAGAAGTGGATTTCAGTCCTCATGGATAATTTTGAGGGGTTCAAGGATTCATTGGAGGAAGTCACTGCAGGTAGGGTGGAGAGAGCAAAGAATGAGAATTCAAGGTGGAGCCTGGAGATGGTACTGAATTGCTGCAGTGTCATGATCAAACCTGACAGATGAGCAGTTGCTTCGTATGGATGAGCAAAGAAATCGGTTTCTGGAGGACACCTAGTGAAGATGTTGTGTACATTGTTGAAATGACAAAGGATTCATAATATTCCATAAACTTTATTAATCAAGTAGTAGCAGGGTTTGTGAGGATTGACTCCAATTTTAAAAGACTTTCTCACATGGGCAACATGCTGTCAAACAGCATGGCATGCTGCAGAAAAATTTTCCGAGTCAATCAAAGCAGCACACTTCACGGTTGTCCTGTTTTAAGAAATTGCCACGTCCTTCAGCAGCCACCTCCCTGATCAGTCAGTAGCCATCAGCATCGAGGCAGGACCCTCCAGACCAGCAGAATGATTACAGCCAGCTGAAGACTCAGATGACAGCAAGTTTTAGCAATGACGTATTTTAATATTAAGATACGTGGTTTTTTGAAGATGTAATGTGGCACACTTCATAGGTTTACTACAGTGTAGTGTAAAGATGATTTCTGTATGCCCTGGGAAACGAAACAATTCGTGTGACTTGCTTCATTGAAATACTAGCTTTATTTTGGTGGTCGGGAACCAAACCTGCAGTATCTTCAAGGTATGCCTGTATTTAGGAACATGGCACATACAAAAGGGGGCTACCTGTGAAATACTTATTCCCCATTTGATATCTGAAGTGATTTGAAATCGTTGAAAGATGCTGATTTAAGATGGTCAGGCAACTACTACCAAACGTTCATGACTTGTCTATAAAATCTCCACATGGAAACATGTACATGTCAATATTGAAATGAGAGAATTTTACTTGCCAATTTTTGTTTGAAACCATCTCTGTATGCTAAGCGCTGTGCGTAGCATTTTTTTATTTCAAAGTAATTTGGGGTCACATTTTAAGTTAAAGCATCATAAATAAAAGGTTTATTTCTTCATACTCAATAAAATGTCTTAGAATGTAGTTACAGATTTTAAATGTGAGATTTAAATATCAGATCCTTTTGAATTGTTACAGAAGTGTGGCCGCTGTTTTCACAACTTTTTTTTTTTTTTTTTTTGCTTTTATTAGTAATGTAGATAAGACATATTAAAATGTTTAGATTTAACAACTCAGTATTGTATTGATAGATGGGTGTTTGTTGTTGTTGTTGTTGTTGTTGTTCCACACATTAGAGTCACCTGAATAATTCTTTAGAGACACTTGTGCCTAGGTCTGTCTCTGACCTATTAAGTCGGACTCTCTAAAGTGTGACCCTGAGCATCTTTGGTTTTTGCTTCCAGAGGGAAGTGGATTCATGCCTTTTGCGTTCTGCATGGATAGTTTCAAGTTTTATAGCTCCTGGAGTGCTGTTTATCAGTGGAGTTACATTCACTCAGTTGAACTACAGTAAACTAATTCCTGAGTGCCTTCAGCAGATACTTTAAGGGTCTGCTGTGTATCAGGCATGATTCCCAGCATCTACTGGGGAGAGAGTTGATCCCCTCCTTCTGGAGTTTGTGCTTTTTGTTTTGGGCAAAAGATTGAGTCTTCTCAAAGTCTAAATGCACCATTAACAGGATCATCTCATTTCATTGACAGATTTAACCTGATTCTTAGCTCTGGGCTAGGTTTTCACAGTGCTTGATGCTTTTTCTGATTTGTGGATTGGGTTTCTCTTTAACTACATTCCACATTTAGATTAGTTGACTGTTTTCAGCAGGCCAGTCCTACCAGCACTCCCTTCAGAGTGGTCTGTGGTTATTCAACCAAGGAATTATTTCTGTTCGTTTGCCTATTATGATGAAAGAAACAATACATTGCTTTTCTTTTTTCTAGAACAGTAACCTTCAAATTTAAAATCAAACAGCATTTCTTGTTAAGGGAGAAAAAGTGTTTAACACTGTAGAAGAAGTAATAGCTAAGCAATTAGTGTCAAACCGTAGTGAACCCATCATTTAAGAATGAAAGATTTAAGATTATTCAGGTATTTTGACCTGTTCTGCTTCAAATAGAGTATAAATGTCACAATCCCCTTTTGCTTCCTCATACCAGTCCCTTCCCCGCCCCCCAAATATGATTTAAAATCTTGATATATAGAGCAGGAGCATCAGGAATAAAAGGCACATTCAATTAGGGAGAGACTCTTTACTGACCTAAATAACAGTTCATTCATGAGATAATGTGACCTGCAGTCAGAGAGAAAAATCTGTTGCTTGAGCTGGGATAAACCTGGCATAAGTACAAACCCTCCGGTAGTCAGGGAATCATCTAAAATTAGACCAGGTAGAAAAATACTGCACAAGCTTTGCAGGCCCAGTCTCCATTTCAGGAATGTTTCTTTCTCAAGATGTGTGTGTCATTTGTCACCTAGACTGTCCCTAGTAATCCTGTAATGCACATCTCTATTAGTGTGACGTGCTTGCTATCGAACTGAAGTTCCTTGCTATCAAAGGAATCAAGAAGCGCAAGCAGTTAAGCAATTTATGTATCTTAAGGGTGAGTTTCCTTTGATAACTTAAGGAGCTCACCTTCTGTTAAACAAGGTCTCCTCTTTGGAGAGGTGGTCAATGTATCTTGTGATTTTCTGGTGGCCACGAGTTTGACAATGATTCCCATGATCAAAACATCAATACCTGTTCTAGAAATTATTGCATGGTGTTGTGTATGCAAGTATTTGTCTTACAGTGATGCATATTCAAAAATGTGAGATTATCATCTTGTTTCCTCAGATTTCTTTCAGTAGACCTGAAGGTAAATTCTTGAACTGCTAAAGGGAAATTCCTTACTACTGAAATGATCTCAGATTCTTTTTGGAAAGAGAAGGGTAGAAATAAGTGCAATACACAAATTCGTTTGCTATCCACTGAACCATCTAGTATAATGGTTAGAGGTTTCTTGGATCATTGGCATTATAAGGAGTTCTAGTCACTGTTTTTGATTTATCCATGTCAGAATGGGGCAGGGAGAAAAACCCACAAGGATGTGGTTTTCCTCTTTGAACCAATAGGGAAAAACTTAAATCTAAAATATGAAGTTCGGACTTTATTCCTTCAAAGCATGTTTATGGAGCTTCAGTGAACAAGACAGACAGACCCTGCCCCCTACCCTTGTGGCTGTGCACTCTAGTGAGGCATGCAGATGCTATAAATAAAACAACTTACTTAGAAGGTGCTATGGTCAGGGCTGGGGATAGGAATAGAGCAGGGCAAAGAGAACTAGGAGCTCCAGATTTGGAGGGCCCCAGGGAAGGTTGCAGTTTCAAATAGGACATCAGGGTGGGCTTTATCCAGAAGGAGCAATTGAAAGAAA
This sequence comes from Rhinopithecus roxellana, assembly GCF_007565055.1. Classification (NCBI taxonomy): domain Eukaryota; kingdom Metazoa; phylum Chordata; class Mammalia; order Primates; family Cercopithecidae; genus Rhinopithecus; species Rhinopithecus roxellana. Next base: position 87,062,903 of record NC_044559.1, read on the forward strand.
AGCAGGAAGCCGCTGCGGGATTTGGCCACATGCTTATGCAGGGTAGAGCAGTCCAGGCAGAAGGCAGTTGCACTGGAAGTGCCCGTAAAGCTGGAGGGCACCTGACGTGTTGGAGGAACCCTAAGGCCATTGTGGCTGCTGACAGGGCTTGGGGAGGAGGAAAAAGGAGATCAGGCACAGGAAGTGCAGTCCCAGCCACACAGGGCCTTGTCAGCAATTAGGTTTTCCATGACACTGGGAGTAAAACTTTGAAGGGATTTGAGCAGAATGAGCTGGCTTCATTATGTGTCTTGACATTCATCAGGTGTTTGATAACTACTTTTTTTTTCCTTAAATTTCATATCTTTTCTGGAACCACACCATTTTTTTTCCTTCTCTGAAAATTGTAACAGCAATAGCTCATACTTGCTGTGGTGGGTATGCTGCCAGTCACTGTGCATTGATTAACCCTGAGACCCTTCACAGCCGCTTTAAAAACAGTACATGTTATCACCTTCGTTTTATAGGCGAGGACACGGAGACTCGGAGAGCATAAATGACTCACCTGAGGACCTTGGGTCACTCAAGGGCAGAGTCAGTATTTGAGCCGAGGCAGTGGGCTCTTAACTCTTAACCACAGTAGTGAAACACTCATGCCGTCCCACCCTAAGACTTTCCCAGACCCCCATGAGCATCTCACTCATCAGCCTCAGGCCCTTTAACTCTTCCACTTCACATACGTAGTTGCCCAAAGGATGATACTGTGTCAGCTGGGGTGTGCATATGGGTTGCACTGTGTGGATTGAGGTGTGTCTGTCAGGGATAAGGAGGAGAAGTGGTTGCTGCTTGTTGGGGACTCATCTGTAGGACTTACCAATTACCATCTCCCAATTACAGCATGGTTTCCTATGCGCCAGGATGGGGAGGGAGCTAAGAGACTTGCATGTGTATATCGAAGCAAGAACCCCAGCTCCTGCTGCATCTCCTCCCTCACCCTGAGACGGCTGGTGTAGGTGCTGTCAGGGTGACATTGCTTGACTATGTAATTACTGTCATGTGGCATGATAGAACTCTTGCCTACAGGTAGAAATTATGATAAGGGACCTGAATTTGCAACTTTGACTTCACTCTCAATTCCCTCCATCATCCAGTTATTAGTCCTTTAATGTCACTCTAGCTTTTTTATGTCTTTTAATGATGTCATCTCATGATTTTGCTGTTGGATTTTGAAAGGAGGAACCTCAGCTTGTAATAGAAATATATGAAGTGAAATGAGTTCTAAGGAGGAAGCCATTATAACTTCTTAAAAGAGTACATAAATGTGTACGTATTTGACAGATAAAAAACACTGAGCTTACGTTAAGTCGTGATACTGTATGGCAACAAGCATTCTGATAGCCAGTGGAAATATATTTTTGAAGTGCTGGTGAAAGACAGATCCTCCATTAGGGAACTTTATTTCTGAATTTGCTAAGTAAAACTTGCCTGCAAATGTGTAATATCTGTAACACACTGCTCTTATTAATACATTGGAGCTGACTTCCTGTTGTCCAATGAAAATGAGAATGCTTCTAAGTGCCTGTGTGGCATATATTCTACTTTTAAATAAGATTCCGTACACAAGGCAAGGACAGTACAAGCCCTTTAGAAAAAAAAAAAAAAACCCATGCAAGACAGAACAAGTCTAAATATTGATTTAAATTGGATCATAGCTCTTTAGACAACACCTTTTAGTGCCCACTGTTTCCCAAGCAAGAAACTCTGTGTTCTGGATAGTTGTAAAAGAAATAGAACATGCTTCCCTTGTGTGTTTCAGTGGATGAAGTAGAAAGAACACAGGTTGGAGTCAGATCAGGCATGAATTTAAATCTCTTTTCCTGTTTATTTGTTCTGAGACCTTGGGCAAGTTATTTAACCTTCTAAATCCCACGTTCCCATCTGTAAAGTGAAAATGGAATAGTCAGTTTGCAAGATTTTTGAGAATTCAAACAGAACATTGAACGTAGACCACCTTATCCCGGTAGGTACTTAGTAAATATTTCCTTCACTGTTGACAAGGATCACACAGTAGGGAATGGGGGGAGGATTAAAATATGTTAACAATCTCTTAGGAAAAAATTCTGAAGCAATAGTGGGCAATTCTTACCCATTATGACAGTTATTTCACATAGTGTGGAGATAGAACCAAATTTAGACTCGTTTCCCCAAGGCCCTTGTTGAGAACCTACTGTGTGCCATGTCCGATTCCAGATGCTGAGGAAACACAGTCTGTACACTAATTTAAACTTTATTGAGAGAGCAGACGTTGACCAAATACTCACACTAATCAGACCAATAAATGTCAGATTGCAAGTGTGTTAGTGCTATGAGAGAGAAGAAAATGTTACGACACGGCATACTAGGGAAGTTTGACCTAATCAGGGCGATCCAGAAAATCTTCCCTGAAAAGGATGGCTACAACGCCAGTATCTTCAAAGGTGGGGAGGTGTCTGCAACCCTCAGTATACCATCAGGGTCTCTTGGACCCCATTTTAATTTTGGAGTTTCTTTTATGAGATGCCTTAAGGGCTTTAATGGATGGCTGTTGCATAAATTTAATCTTTCCTAGAGGTCTTTCAGGCAACAAACAGAACATTATTTCTTTTAAGGCAAAACAAAACAAACAAAAACACCTCATTCTGTCTTAGCATTACCACTAGCTCTGTTGGACCTCTTGCACACCTAAGACACATGGTAACATCTTAGTGGTCTTTTCTGTATCTTGAAACATTTTCCTATTTCATCATCTGAGGAATTTGTTCATCCTTGCTTATTAATTATTCCCAACCATACTAAAATAAACATTAGAAAAGCAATGAGTGATGGAATCAACTCTAAGGCTGATGCAATAGTGAAGTGTTATTATATTATCCTTGAGTTTTCTTACTGCATGAGCCCACAGTTTTTTGTATCTTTCAAGCAGGTATAAAAGAAGTCAGGAAATACTTTTATCTAAATTAAAAATCTCTAGTTGAACAGAGTTGAGAATTGAGAATTTTCTGCCATGATAGCAAAGAAGAGGAAACTGATGAGGACCTCTCACGATTACTCCATGATTCAGAAGATAAATGCCAAAAGACAGAAGTTCTCTAGACTCTAATGATGATGGTGAAATTGATTGTGTAAGTGAAATCTCAGATTCTTCAGATGAAGATATTCCAGATGAATTTTCCTCAGCTCAGGAATCATGTGAGTCAGTAATGCATTTCAAAGGATGGAAAAGGAAATACAGTATTCATATCTAGTTTGTCATTCATTAGGGAGTACTTCATCACACAACATTTTGCAGCAAAAACCTGGAGCATTCTGTTTTTGCTAGAAGGATACGTGACAAATTCTTTCATCTTTTAAGATGTTTGTGTACTGAAAATGTACTTCATCTGATTTATAAGTGGACAAATGCAGGTGTGTGTACAGAGGTGGTTCGAAGGAATATATGATGTAGAAATGAAAAGAATTATTGGCTTGTCACTCTAATTGATTGCACTAAATCCAGAAATGAAAGTGTTTTGTATTTATTAAGCCAGGAACATGACTGTCCTTTCATCAGCAAAATTACGAGCCGTCACATGTTAAGATACTGCGTTTTGATGGTGCAACTACAGAAAAGAACCAGAAGTAATGATGAGCTAGAACCTATTAGAGCTACTTTCAAACCTAGTTAGCGTTTGTAAGGTGGATATATTCCAGCTTCATTCAGGACAGTCGAAAAGCAGTTAGTTGCATTCAAAGGATGTTACCTATTCTGAGTATCTATAGCTTCAAAGCCAGGAAAATTGGTGTAAAAATTTGGGTTTGCTGTTTAAGTTATCACTAATGTATCCAATTATGTTCGTCCTCTTGTTTTATTCTCTAAATCCTTCTTTAAATTCATTCAAAAAGTTAAAAAATAAATAAAAGAGGTCCATTGGTGATGACCCTTTTTCTTAGTATACAGTGGGTTTAGCAGGCAAAAGGAGGGAAGAGAATTTCAGGTAGAGGGAACAGCACATGCAAAGGACTCAGTAGGAGAGAGAGGATTTGCTTGAACTAAGTGTAGGCTCAGGTGGTAGGAATGCGGAGAGCACCAACAGTGGGGTGAGGCTGGAGAGGACACGGGCACCCATGATCCAGGGACCTGTATACATGAGGAGGATTTCTGCCCTGTCCTAAGAGCAAGGGAGGCCATCTAAGGGAATTAAGTGGAGGACAGGCATTATCACACTTGGATTTTAAAAAGTGATGATGGCATTTGAGGTGATTCTGAGTCAGGCACTTGTGCATACAGGACTGGGCCTGGCAAGAGATTTCCGGCTGGAGGTGTGGAGTTAAGGTTCATCTGCGTGTAGTTCAGGTGAACATCTTGAGCCACGAAAATCTTGAACAAAGATGAAATCATCTAGGGGGAGGGGTATAAGGTAAGAACATCTAAGTCCCAGTGTCTGGGACCAATAATACTTTGGGGCCTGAAGAGACAATGAATTTGTGAAGGAGATGGAGGAAGAACAGTGGCATAGAAGAAAACATGGCATTGTGTGAAGGAAGACAGAGGAGGCGAATGTTCCAGGAAGGGTGTATAGCATCAGTTGCTGCTAAGGGGTCTAATAAGAGGAAGACTAAAGAACAAAAGTTTTTGAATTTAGCGACATAAAGATACTTGGTAACCTTAGTGGGAGATACTCCAGTAAAATGATGAGATTATAGGCTGGATTGGAACCAGCCAGCTATGGAATGGAAGGTAAGGAAAAAGGGGATAGTATATAGATGACTATTTTGAGAAATTTGGCTATTTAAAGGTGGCGGAGAGTAAAGACACAGTAATATCAAATGGCCAGATAAATACAGCAGTGAACCTACTTCTTTTAATCTTGTTTATGTTTTATTTATCGAGGCTAATTCTGCTGTAATTTAGATCAGTTTTCTACCTTCACGAGCGACTTAAGAGCTGCTGATCTGTTTGAATTGTTGTGCTTCCTTTAGTTCCACTTGGCCTGCGTTTTGTAGCAAGCCTCCAGCTGGGACATGCACCGGTTCTTGTGAGCAAGCTCAGGGGCATGACATTTTATTGTGCCAGGCATGCAACATGTCTTAGCTTATTCTTCACAACAACTGTATGAGGTTGGTTTCATTACCTCCATTTTACAGATGATAAAACTAAGATTCAGAGGAGGCTACTTCCCTGCCAAAGTCGAACATCTAGGAAGAGGGAGAACTGGGATTCAAACCCAGGTGACTCAGGCTACACATTTCCTGATTTATCTTCGACACAAAGATAACATCACAGTTGAAATAAACTGCCTTTCACAAGAGATTTTTCCACTCAAAACCCAGATTTGGGGGCTTATTTTTATTGCTTTTATTCATACAATCTGTCAGTACACAGCCAATTCAAGATCAGCTCCCCTTCTTCCCCACTGTTGCCTCATCCAGCGTGTCTCTTAACTGTCTTGCTGCTGGAAGTAGTTCTGAGAAATGAAAATAATAAAACCAGTTTATTTCCCAGGGGCTTCGGAAACACGTACAGGATTTTGTTTCTGGTGCTTCTCCAACCCACTGATTGTAATCTCAGTTCTTACCTGGGACCCCACGCAGGAACAAAACGGATCTGAATCCTTTCATATCTCACCTCTATTAAGTCCTGAGTCAATGGGGTCAAGTTGGTGACATGTTTGGACATGTATAGAAGGAAAACAATGGATGGAAGTCGTCATCAGCGTTGTGACCATGACAAGTTGATCCCACGTTAAAATAGATATGTCGAATTGGCGGCGACACCATGGGTTTGGAGGTTGCCTTTTGGGTTATGTCCGTAGGATTTCACAGCATGGTCAAGTGGTCCAAAATGTGGACAGCTGGATGGGCTCGGTGGCTCATGCCTGTAATCCCAGCACTTTGGGAGGCCGAGGTGGGTGGATCATCTGAGGTTGGGAGCTTGAGATCAGCCTGACCAATATGATGAAACCTCATCTCTACTAAAAATACAAAATTAGCCTGGCATGGTGGCACATGCCTGTAATCCCAGCTACCTGGGAGGCTGAGGCAGGAGAATCTCTTGAACCTGGGAGGTGGAGGTTGCAATGAGCCGAAGTCACGCCATTGCACTCCAGCCTGGGCAACAAGAGAGAAACTCCATCTGGAAAAAAAAAAAAAAAAGATGTGGACAGCTGAGTTACACATTCCAAGTGAAACAGAGGAAAGTTGATGGAGGTGAGGTCGAGCAATGTTCTTTTGTCGTTTTTTTCTTTAGGATCAAAGTCCCCATTTAATAGATGTTTTCAGCCCATGGAAGACCCTAATTTGAGAGAATTATGTATTTTTCTCTCCTAGGGTTTTGTTCCTTCTCTGCATCTCTCTAATGTTAACTTATAGAATGTCTGTTAAGTGCATGTGACAAGTTGTTTTTTTGCATTGAGGGAAAGATTTTGATGTCACCATGTGAGACTCAAGTCTTTGATGTTTAATTGTATTTTACCTAGATGACAGTGAATGGTTGGAAATTGTTTCCTGCATGTTGCTAAGACCATGACATAGTGGAGCCTCTACGGTCTGTGCTCACTTTGTGAGGCTAGAGTGTGACCACTGGCCCCTGGGAGGCCACAGCAGCCACACCCCGTTCTTTGACAGCCTCTGTGAGCATAAGGGACTCCGGGTAACATACCAGATTCTGGGCTCTGGGACAAGCCAGCATTATTGCCTGAGCTGATTTCACTCCCTCTGAATTTTAAAACAGAAGATACAGAGAGGCAGCCCCAACTGTAGGAGCACAAGAGTATCTCCCACCCCTATGGAGTCTGTAGATGGTGACGCTTAAGTTTGCTAACACCTCGGGTTCACAGGTATCACTTGAGTTGTGGAATATCCATTTGTTACTCATTTAGGTGAATCCTGATTTCCCTTTCTTTTTACATTATAAAACAGAGGTATGCTAACTGAGGATAGGAAGCAGATATCCCTGAAATATAATAAAATTGGTTTTTAAAACAAAACATTTTTAATAACTATATTAAAATGTTAATATTATACTAATAACTATATTAATATCCTATTACATGTTATTACACAAATCATACTCTTATTATACAACATACTAATACAAGTTATATTTTAGAAATAGAATTATGATCAATAGAAGTACCGTTAATATTATACCAAATATTAACATGTCAGATCTTAGCAATAATGCTTGAATTATGCAACATTCACAAATCTGGACAGAACAGAGTGTAACACTGGCTGGTGACTCAGTGGGCCTCCTGTACTGCCCTCATTGTAGAAGAAACTATCCCTTAAGCTTTGACAATTCACTTTCAAATTAAGTAGCATTTTCTTCTAGGAAGGCTTTTTATTACATTTTGGTGGCACTTAAGCCCTCCAGCTGCAACACCCCTTACCCTAATGGTTTCGTCTTTTCAGTTAACGATTTCTAGGAATATCGACATGTTTATTTAAAGAAGAGGAATGGCGGTAGCAGCAGGAACTGAAACACGCCGGTATCTTTAGCAGTCGTCACCGCAACATACAGAGGGATGAGAGTCTGGAATTTAGTTCATATCCAGGCTTAATGAATTACTGGCTTGTGAAAGTTATAAAAATAGCCAAATTTGCTGGCACCTACTATATGTCAGGCACTGTGCCTAAAGACTTTGTGTGGACTCTTTGGTTTCAAGTGGAATGATTTTTATTTCACTCAACAGTGCTTCACTGGTTAACGGTGACCATGGCATCAGAATGGCCTTGGGCCTCACAGAGTGCTGATCTTACTAACGCCGACTGAGGAGAAGCCAGGTCTCCCTGGGGTGCTGCTAACGTAAGGTGGTGGCTGCAGGCTGGTGGCGGGGAAACCCACAAATGTCCTTCGTGTTTTACCTAGTGCTGTGAAGCAGAGTGAGGGTTTAATTCACAATTTCATTATGTTCATGATTGGTTATACATTTTTAAGTAGTTTTCATACTGTTATCAAATGTAAAATAATTGAGAATATTCTTGTAATGGCCATAGAACTTGGAAGCTTGGAATTTGAAAACCTACCTTAGATACGTGGTTTCTAGCCTTGGTGCCACGGCCCTTGAGGGGCTGTAGTTGTCAGAAGTTCTAAATCCTTGGACACATCAAGTTCTATCTACAGGCTAAAGCATATGTGAGTCTGTGTGTCTTACAACATCTGTTCAACCTATTTTGTTGCTTTTTTGATCAGCAAAATATCAATTTCAAAACACATTACCAAATTCAAACTAGCTTTGAGTTTATATCCTTTTGTATTTTTCTCAGTCATTGGATACCAGAAGTTCAACTATTATCCTGTGAGGGGGCTAAAACGTTTTTTAAAAAATATATTCATTAGGGTTGGGAATGACTGTTCTGCTGCTCAAGGGATTTTTTTAAAACAGCCCAAGATTGCAAGTTACTTAGTGACTGTCGCTTCCAGCCTAGGTCTATTCTTAGAAAATGTGTCAGCTTATCCTAAAGAAAAATTTCATCACTGAATTGAACCCTTCCATTTTCCAAATATCTTAGTACTGCCTTAGAAGTACCGTGGGGTAAAAGGGAAAGATTTATAGCCCGTGCCTGATTGCCATTGGTTTGCCTAATTAATATTCACTATGGGATAAATTATCTGCTGCTATTTGAAATTTGCTAAAAGATGCCCTTCATTCATGTCTGCCACTATGTGTGGACTGGTATTATTGGCAGCACTTGTGTGAGCAGAGACAGAGTAGATATGGTGCAAAAAATACATCCAGTACGGCTGAGAGCATGGTGGCAATTCTGAGTGTCACAAAAGGTGTAAGTCATGTATGGCAGCTCTGAGCACGTGGACACACAGCTCTATTCCAGCCTCTACCTGGGAAAATATCCATTTCCTTTGTATGTACTCCCTGGTCTTGCCCAGCCATAGAACTATGTGTTATTCTTATGTTGAAATAGCTAAAACAAATGAATTTGGTCTCCACATAACAAATTAGTCAAAAGTTCACTTTCAGCTAGTCACTGGAATTTGGGGACATATTTTCTCATAGACCTGGTTTGCATGTAGGTTCCCTGTTGGGCTGCAAGAACGACCTCTTTGACTCAGAATGGAATTGAAAGATGCTTTTGATTCTCTTGTTTCCTCTTGTCACTATGGGAAGATGCTGCTCTGTCCTAATCACCTTGGCCCTGAAAGTGAATGGTCTTGTCGCTTGTCAACTGTGGCTTGACGGTCGTCTTCTTCCTTGGCTGGCTGAGTGGGAAAGGCAGGGAGTTGCCCCACTCTGTGGCTCGTTCATTTGTAAGGGATGTTCAGGAGTCATCAGAAGGCATGTTGGTATTGCTTTTACCACTAGCAAAAGCATAATGCGCTCTTCCCTGCCCTTTCAGCGTCCCTCTTCTCTCCCTGCCCCCGTCTCTTCTAAAACAGAAAAACGAAAATGAAGGTTAATGTGAGAACTGCCCAGTACAAAGATTATATTCTGTTTTACAGCCTTATTTATTCAGTAAGGTGTGGATAGCAGTCCTGATATATAGATCATGGACGATGTGATAAAGTTTGTGAGATGCTAATTGGATTCCCAAAACCGGTAGTTTGAAGGTGTTTTATTCTATCTGCAAAGAGCGCTAAGAAACTCAAAAGAAGGCTGCTGTGTAAATCAAGTGGATTAATGCTATGAACGTATGTATGGACTTAAATGTCCAGGGTCTACAGTGAATGTTGGTTTAGCATTCACTCAGAGGCTTGTCTTTGGGGGATAAAATGCAAAGCAGGTGACGTTGAGAATGAAATGGGGGTGATCAGCCATCAGGGTTCTTAGGAGGGAAGAGTGATTCCTAAAGGATCCAGGCAAGCAGGTGCTATGGAATGATGGTTGGAAACGTTGTAGGCAAGAAAAAACCATCAGTATTAGGGCAAAATACTAGTAATCTGATTAATCTCAATTAACTAAAACGTTTAATAAACTGCCAACATCAGTATCTCAGAATGAGTGAAATAAAAAGCTTTCCTTTTTCTTCCTGGTTTTGTTAGAAGTTATTTGAAAAATGATACATCAGCATACTTTTTTAGTGTGAGAAAATACCAATTAAGAACATTAGTTTGTTTTAAGTCTCTCGAATTATTTGGAAGGAAAACCAAGTCAGATCCATTGTGGGTTTTTGTTGTTGTTTGTTTTTTAAAGTGCAGGTAGACATGAACAAGCAGAAGTTAAAAGAGCAAATGGAATATTGATGATCATACATGGGGGAAGCTTGTTAACAGCACTGGCCTGGTGGACAGATGCCCAGCTTAACTCAGGTCAACTTTACTCCTGCTCAAGAAAGGTTATTGGAGGATAAGGAGGATACTATATGGAACTTTGTCTTAGAATTGTAAGTAATGGTCAAAGAGCCCAAATTAAGCAGCAAGCAAAAAGGGACAGAGTAGAAGAAGGCATTTGCTATGGGGGTGCATTAGCATTGCAAGGACATAGTCTTGATATGTTATACCACAAGAGCTGGATAAATGTGGCCTGAGGGCTTTAAATGCGCACTGCTAACTTTAATATCTGTGGACAGATCCAGATCCAGGGCTACTTGTCAATGCTCGAATGTTTTTTCAGGTGAAAGCCTCTAAGAATGCTTTACAGCCCAGAATTAAGTACTGATTGCTAACTCAAATTCCCCTTGTTACCACTGTAACACATAGCACCTGGCATTGCCTTTTTAAAACAATGCTGGCTGTAGGTGAAATTGTATGTTTAACCTCTCCTTTGGTGCATCCTAAAATGATGTGGATTCATTAAGTAAAAGTTTATAGTCGAAGAAGCCTTGGGTGGATCTATGGACTTAGGTCTGTTTTTAGCTTCCTTAGCCTTAGGAAAATTTAAATCACCTGGTTTTAGCTCTGCACATCAAGGCTTTGGTAGTCAGTAGTATAATTTAACGCTTACAAGGGATTGACTGTAGGGGAACTTGTCTTGCAGATGTAACTTGGTTATTGATAACACGTAACTTTTGAAAAAAGCAGGTTACAATAAACTAGAGAGGTTATGAACGAAGTATTGGACTTGTGGATAATACTTAGCTTTGAGTTCTTGCTCTGTCATCGACTGCTTAGTAACCTTAGGCAAGTCACTTTATTTTTCTGGGCTTCAATTTCCTCCCCTATAAAATGGTGATTTCCCAAGTCCTTTGCCGTTTGGGAAACCATTAACTCTGAGACAAGTTAATGTCTCCATGGTGATAGTAGTTCACACAGTGCCGAGGGTTATCATTATAAATACCAGATTTTCAGTGTACAGAGGGTTTGTAAGAACAAAGTGTGTACTCTGGGAGTAATGTGTGCCAACACCGGAACAAACCCCAGCAAAAGGCTTTGAGTGTGCATGCTTTTATAATGACTACCATTGCCAGTCAATTCTCTCTTAAAGCCAAGTACAGGGAAAGTGAGGAAACACGACTCTGGAAACATCTGAAATAATCCCAAGTGGGTCAGTTCTGATGAGTCCTGTACTGTGAAGGTATTGTAAGGCTTTTATAACCAGAGACTTGATGCCCTAAATGTGATCAAAATACCAGAAGTAATGAGGTCAATGTGTTGGCGTTAGAAACTTCTGTCTTCCAAATACTGAGCCTTGAATATGTATGCTTTTGTCTTCTGGAAAATGATGCAAATCCTCTGAGCCTTGTAAAAATACCTATTATTAGTTTTATCAGCAAAATTTAAAGTTGAAACCAGAAAGCAATTAGGTTGAAACTTAGCGTTTATCGTTGTGTGAAACATTTCATTGCCCTGTAAGTGAGATACATTGAAGTACGGGGGTGAGCCTCTTGACAGATGAATTATGAACAATTCACCCATAATCAAAACCATACAGTGCACATAAACATAAAATTAATTTCACTTTTATGGACTCTAGTCCCACAGCTTGAGAAATTGTTATGCGAGTAGAAGAAAAATATGTAGGACAAAGACAGTAGTCTGACTTTCAAACTGCTACATCAGGATTTAGACATACGGTCACACCTGTAAAAGCATATTAAGAGTTTTGCAACTAAAGCCCAAAATAATCCTTGAGAAAAGCATACCAAAGGGAATGCAAAATAGAAATGAGAGCTGGGAAGTGACCTATGTAGGTAGGCTGAAGCAGACCATTGGCTGCTGGTTTGAGATAATTCCCTCCGACTGTTCGTGTTTCATCCATTTCGTTTTGAATGCTTTCCCTTGGAGGACAATTCCATAGTCTAATATATACAGATACTTGAGAGCTTCCTTAAGACATTCAGTCTATTTTAAAAAAATAAATCCTCTTCCAGTTGCTGTGTAATTGTTCTTCTTTGTATTATCCTGAAGGAAGTGTTGGGGGTAATGCATGCAATGTGATGGGAAATCGAGTTCAACATTTCTCTCTTGGGTGCTACAGATTTCACCTTTCATAAACTTATGCTTTGCTCAGAGAAAATGATTACCAAGGGAAGGGAATGAATTCACTGCTTTTCCAGAGCTGAACGAGTTCTACCTATAATAACAGGTGCCCATAGAGAATAACACAATCCCAAGTTGAAATAATCCTTAAATGTGTTTTTCCTTGGCTTCATTTTACTGCTTGACCCATTTCTAGAGTCACTGGTTTCATTCATCCAGAACCTTGTTCATCTCCAAATTCTCTACCTTCCAAAGTCTATCCGTACTCCCTACAAACTTAACTACTCAGAAAAGCTAGGTAGAGATGTAACACTGGACTTATTTAAAACCATAATGGGTGAATGAATAATTATGTCAGATTACAAAAAGGTGGGCGGTTCTTTCTCTTCGTGCACGACTTGCAGAAAATATAAAAGAATCCGAGGCTGCCACTCTGTATTCTCTTACCTATTATGTATTCTTGGCCTGTGCAAGAAAAGACTCTAAACCTTTGGCTGCCCAGTGGATGCTGTCTGGGAATGATGGCGCTGTTGGGTACGTCCATTGCTTTGCTTTGGAGAATCATGCTGCTCCCTTCTTCAGCATAATGTGATGTGATTAAAGAATTAAGCAAATGCTGTTGGACTCAAAGAGATTTGTTTTACAATTGATTAAGTCACTTGAGCAGCTCACATTTTCTATTGCTATTGCTATTTGGAGTTGGTGTGTACAGTTGGGGTGTGTTGGGGTGTATCTCCTTCATGTACTGAAAGTATAAACATACTTACTCCTCTGTTTTACTCTTACTCCCTACCCTCTCTGGAGTTTTAAGGGGACTCCTTACATTTATTTGGCCTGGAAGTAAAACTGAAAACATTCTCAAACTTGCTGAGAGTGACAAGAGAGGGGTATCTTCGAAAATGTCTGAATTTCATACGTTTTTAGTACTTAACCTGAACTAAAGTCCTCTCACCTAAATGAACTCTTATTCAAAAATAGCTTTATGTTCCCATCTGTAGACCTTGGTTTTAGCAGATACCCATCTTTTAGGTTGAAGTACAACTGTCACCTCAACAAAAACGTGTGGAAAACGCAGACGGCCCATGGTATGGTTTGGCTCTGTGTCCCCACCCAACTCTTGCCTTGAATTGTAATAATCCCTGCGTGTCAAGGGTGGGGCCAGGTGAAGATGACTGAATTATGGGGGATCGGGAATTTCCCCCACGCTGCTGTTGTGATAGTTCTCAGGAGATGTGATGGTTTTATGAGGGGCTTCCTCCTTCACTTGGCACTCATCCTCACTCCTGCCTACCTATGAAGAGGTTCCTTCCACCATGATGTAAGTTTCCTGAGGCTTCCGCAGTGATGCAGAACTGTAAGTCAATTAAACCTCTTTTCTTTATAAATTACTCAGTCTTGGGTATTTCTTCATAGCAGTGTGAGAATGAACGAATACAGTGCCCACTTTTTTAGGCCGTGGAATCTAGCAATTCAAGATGGAAAGAGAAGTTGTCACTCAGCTTTCCCTCTTGCGTCAACTTCTGCCATCACCTAGCAGTGTCATCACATATGATCAGAGTTACCACAGTACAGTGCAAACAGTAATAGCATTTAGTAATAAAAAAGCGAGATGACTCTGGGATTTGTTAGCTGCTGACCATTTTTACTACTTATAGCGCTAAGAAAAAATGAAACTGAACCATCCAGATTATAAACTGTTGTGAATTGCTCTCCAGTTTGTATATATTTCAGCCGTATTTATGAGAGTCAGTAAAGTAGAGAGGAAAGAGCTTTGCGCTTGACAGATACTAGTTCAAATGCTGATTTTGCTACTGAGGGTCGCCTTGAGCAAATCATTTAACCTCTCACAGCCTCAATTTCTTCATTTTAAAAAAGGAAATAACAGAGGTTTATTGTGAGAATTAAGTGAGGCCATATAAAAGATCTAAGTAGAGACCCCATTAATGTTAGTTCCCCCTGCTTTTCCTTCGTTTAAATGAACTGTATTTTTACAGGTCTTTTAAAGTCATGGATGGATAATTTTTTAGCAGGCGTCTAGTTCCTGGACCACGCTGGGTTCTTAGTGAACATTCATGGAGTGAGCAGGTGGGCGAGTACATATGTTTAGTGGGATGTGGCTATTATTAGTCCCTCTATTAAGACTAGGGACATACAGTTTACAGTTTCCTGTGATTACTCAGAAAATGGATTCACTGACTACCTGGACATCTATAAAAATAAGTAGACTGTAAATTTCAGGCAAAGCCAGTGTTGGACATGAAAGTTTCTGTCTACATTAACCATTACCTTCGTCTCTACCAGACACTCATTCTGTGAGAATATAACTGGTGCGTGATACTGACTTGGATATTGAAGGGCATTTTTGTTGTATGTTGTAGAGAGAACCTCATCTGGGTGGTTAATTTAAGACTTCTGTGATAAGCCCCTCTTCCGGAGGTGGAGGAGGACGCTGCACGGGCTTTGCAGGGACAGTCTTTAATTTCAGTCAGTCCTAATAGTCACTTAATGAAAAGAAAATTGTATGAACCACAAGTTGATCCAAGTCTGTTGGCATTAGAATTAAGTTGAGCCAGCTGCCAGTTTCTAGAGGCAGGCTAGGGCTGTCTGTCTCAGCCTCCTTCCCGTTTCTACTTTCTGAGTAGGCCCAGTCAGATGAATTAGCCTGGTGTTCCTTTGAAAAGCAAGTGTTGGTTGAATTTCTCAGATGTTGCTTCTAGCATCCATTTCATAGAAATAAAACTTAGAAAAAAATATTCTTTAAATGGTGCTTATTTGGGGATGGGGGCAATTCCAGCCTTATAATAAATTCATTAGTGAAGTGAAGACTTACTCATGGACATTGTTTCTAACAGATAAGGACTTTTATAAAATGGGACATGTTCTCAAGTTAATAGCATCAGCTAGAAAGTAAGATTTTTTTGAAGAAGCTTTTACAAAGGGATTTTCTGTTACCCAGGTTGGCAAAAAGACCAGCCTAGAGGGAAGGAAGAAAGAAGCCTTCAGGAGTTGGTGTCTGAATCCCAGTCTCATAATTGAAAGGGTGCTTCTTGAAAACTCAAGTTTAACATCCAAGTTCACTAAGTCATACCTGGGACAATTCAGGTTTGAAAAAACTGACTGAACAACCAGGGAAAGAGCATTCCTGTTTCTGATAGAATATTTTTCCCAGGAAAGATGGAAATTCTGCTTGAGGAGCCTGCTTCACTGTTTTGGCACTGAGGGATCTGATACCAGCCAGAACCTGGAAGAGTTGAGATAGAAAAAAATAAAGAATAGGAGATTTCATTAAATTGACGTGTTGGAACCTCTGAAAGGGTTCTCATGGGAGACGGATTCAGAAATAGATGAAAATTTGTACAAGGAGTTTTTGACTGATTTGTTTTTTCTCTGGCATACTTGACACATTCTTTTGCCCACTCTGGTAAATAAGTATTGGCAAAGGGTTGCTAGTATGTATCAGCTGGGCTTCCTTGATATTCTCTCCCTTAAGAAAGTAAGATTTTCAGGACACATTCGTCACTTAGGGATGCATTTTCCCCAGACTCTGATGTCCCCATTATATTGGTGCTGTTTTCCATGCATTTTTAAGTCATAGAGAATCAAATAAAACAAGCTTTATTCTGGGTCTGATAACACATCACCCTGGCCTAGTTTTCATTCCCTGGAGAGACTTGCGGATTTGCCTGTCACTTTGGCCAATTTATCACAGAGTGGCCCGTGTTCCCATGGCCTGAGGCTGGGGGCTGCATCGCTTGCTTCTGTTTGGACCCAGAGTCCTGTGGAGGGCAGGAGTAAAGAAGGTGACACCCCCTGTCCACCCTCACACAGCCCCATCTCTGCTCTACCTCCAGGGGCTCTCTCAGAATCCAAATCTGTTACAACTCCAAGAAAACAGCAAAAAAATGATATCCTGCTTCTAGCTCCTTCCAACAGAGGACCCTAAAGAGAGTCTGTTTAGTTGCAGCCAACGGGTGAACTTTGCTTCGTTGCAGTGATAAGGATGAGCTGTATGACCTGCCCAAGTGCTGGTATCTATCTCCAAACTCTCTTCCCACTAGTTTTTCCGTATTTCCAGATCACTCAGCTGTTTGTTCAACAGGAAGGTACTGATGGCTGGCCTGGGTGAGGCACTGTGCTAGGTCACCCTGCAGGGCAGAAACTGAGTCCTTAGGAGACGTAAAATTGGTTCCAGATCCTACTTTGCTCTGAGTGGAGAGTAACTATGTAAATCACTCCTCTTCTGCGGCTCTCAATTCTCTGATCTGTAAAATGAGGGGATTACTTAGATGAGCTCTGAGATCCCTTCCAGTCCTAAAAATGCTATGATTTTCAGATTACAGATCTCTGGAGTCAGTGTTTCACATTTCCAAATTTAAGATGAAAACCACATTCTTTGAGCTCTTGGCATGAAGTGCATGCTGTCTGTGAATAAGCCGTGCTTCATGACCTGCTTGCTTCATCCGTGGTAGAAACAATCTGTTGACTGTAAGATACTTCTTGTAGATGGAGAAAGAAGCCACGTTTGAGCAAATTGGTCCGAGCTTGTTGTCCTTCAGATGGTGTGTGTGGAGCAGCCCCTTGGCATGCAAAGACTAGCTGTAATATCACTAGTGTCTTACATTTAGAATGGAATGAGGTGAAGTTACTTTTTCCTAATATCTCTAAGCTGAATAAATAGATGTCAGATAAAAAATTCCATTCATATAAGAATAGTATACCTCCTCTCCCTTCATGAAGGAGTCAGCCATGAGGATGGATTGTAACACTGGGTCCCATCCCAGGACACAGTGCATCCTTCGGCTGTGATTGTTATCTTATCCTGACTGGCAGTGAGGTGAGGGGTCAGGGTGACCTTTCTGTTCATACCACGGAATCTGTTGACAGCTGACACCTCTGTTGGGAAAATAAAAATGAACTGGGGAAAGGAGTGAAAGGACCATTATCACTTTGACAGATGCCCATGATTGGAGACCATGCCAACTGGTGAATTCCTAATAACAGGAAACAAATGTGTATTTTTTAGCTTCTTGACTGCTCTGTGAAAGGGGCTTCTAGGAAGGAACCCTTTAAATGTAATTGAGTTTAAATAACAGGGATGGGAAGAGGCCACAGCCAGCTGGCCTAGGAGTAGTGTGATGATGGTGGTATCTATTTCTGTCATGGAGGGGTGTCAGGGCACCAAATGACAAGCCTATCAAGGATGGAAAATAGCTTGGGTCTTCCATGAAAGTTTTTACTAAGATAGTGTTAGGCACCCTCTCTGGAACCTCAGTTCAACCCTCTGCTTTGACCTGCTTTCTCCTTTGCATATTCCATATTTCCCCTTTTCCTTCAATGGCTGATTCATGTAGTTAATTGCTGCCCCCTCTCACAGAGCTGAGTGGTTGAGAGCAAGGACTCGGGAGTCTGACAGCTTGAATTGGACTCTGGGTTCCACCACTGACTTGGGCAAGCCAGTAGACCTCTCCATACCCCAGTGTCTTCATCATCAGAAAGGGGATGATGATGCCATTTTCATTTAGTAATAAGGGAGAATTAGATCAGAAAGTGCACAGAGAGGGCCTTGAAACCAAGGCTGACGTGTACTGACCATGTCTTCGCTCTGTGCTTCCTGTTGCCAGTCTCAGCAACCACGGCATGGACTGTTTCAGACACGATTTACTGCTCCCTCAATCCGGGGGGCCAAACCCCACTATCGAAGGTTCACAGCTGTTACCAGCCCACTGTGAAGATCCGGTCCACACGGGTTGCCGGTGATCTGAGCAAGTAATGTTTTGGCAAGGAAAGGAAACTGTCGCTTGGAAGATGCATTTTCCTCCAGAAGAATTTCCTTTCTGGTTTTCTGATTGGATGTAACCCCAAGAAGGAAAATAACTCAGTTCCACAGCTTAGGTTGAGTAACACCTTTGTTGATAGTGTGTGCCGGGTATGGTAATGGAAACAAACGCAAGCGAAGATGTAGTTCTTGTGTTCAGGGTCCTGTTGGCAGCCAGAGGAATCCATGGACACGAGATTGGCTGTAGTTTTGAACAAATGTGGGTTAGAGGTAGATGCTGTGCTTAGGTCCTTAGTGGGTTGAAAGAAGGTGTGCATCAGTGCACAGTTAAGTGTGGTGTACAAAATGCTACATTTGAGATAGAAAGACTTTGGGGTGCTGAGTGGTTAATGTCATTTGGAAAGGCTAAAGATGATGTCTCAGATTTTCACTTGGGCTTAAAGAAAGATGGATAGTATATTAACAGGCAGAGTCAAGGGTGGAGTTGAGCGAGAAAAATGATAGTCATGCACTTAAATGCGCAATTGGTATAATTCCCAAGGACTCATTTCTGCTTTTAAATTGAAAATGAAAATACTGCTTAAAAAAACTAGTCAATTTACTATTGATAAAGAAATCTAAGATTCTACCTGACTAGCAACAAGTCCCTAGGAAAGAGAATAAAAGAAAAGAAAAAAAAAAAAACCACGATGTTATTTTCTAAGGTCAGTCAAGAGAATGTGAAAATTACCGTCTAGAGAATACAAACCCCACAACGAAGAGGTCATTATCGTCAAACTGCTAAGGTCATCAGTATATATGCTTTTAAATAAACCCAATGATCCTCTTAATATCATTATGGAAATTCTAGGCGCTAACATATTAAAAGTATCCTATTGGGATGTTGTGCTATTACTGTATTTTTCAAAGGCTTTGGTTTCTGAAAATTTTTACAAATACTCTGTGGCCTTATTAGTTGATAAAACAATGATATTCTCAGTATTTGAATTTACTCGTTTGGCTTTCCTTTCATTTATGTAAAATGTTGAGAATATGGCAGTGATTTTATATTTAATTATCATGTTGTTCTTCCCCCTAAGGTAACAAAAAAGAAGAAGTATAACCTTAAGGTTCAGTAGATACTGTCATTGAAGACATGGAAGTCATTTTCCAGTTCTTTATAGACGAGAAAACTAGACCCAAAGTAATAAAGTGCCGTGGTCAGCAGCACACCATTGCTCAGTGACTGGTCTGGGTCTAGGAGCCAGACCTTTTGACTCCTAATTTGTTGTTCACCTTTTTGTACCATAATCCTGTTTATTGAAAAACATTGGGAACCTATATATTTGAGCCCGCATATTAGAACACCGGGAATGAAGAGTCCAGAAGATTGTCAAATACATTTTGATTGGCAAATTGTTATTTGGCAATAACAACAATAGCTAACATTTACGAAGGTCTCCTAAGCGCTTTCACATGTATTAATTCATTAAATCCATCACAATGACCTTGTTATTGGTACTGTTGCTTTCCCCAGCTTACAGCTGGGCCGTTGAGGCACAGAGAGTTGACAGAAGCTGCCTAAAGTTACATATTGGAGATTCAAAAGCAGGCAGTCTAGTTCAGGGCCTGCATCTGCTTCCCCAAGATGGGATCTAGTCATTGGGAGTTTTTTGTCGCCACCTCCCCATCTGCCTTGTGTCAGAAGCAGTTTTTATAATGTCATATTAACCACACAGTTAATAAAATAGACCATACCACCGTTTGAATCCTGGGTTGCCGCTCCATTTCCAGAAATGCATAGAGCATAGCACTGTCCTGCATTAATCCAGACCTTCACAACAATCCAGACCTTGTCTGTCAATTCTCTGTGCCTCAACGGCCCATCTGTAAACTGGGGAAATAGTACCAATAACAATGCCATTGTGATGGATTTAATGAATTAATACATGTGAAAGTGTTTAGGAGAACTTCATAAAGGTTAGCTATTGTTGTTATTGCCAAATAACAATTTGCAGTCAAAATGTATTTGACAATCTCCTGGACTCTTCATTCCCGGTGTTCTAATCCATGACTCAAATCTGTAGGTACCCACTGTTTTTCAATGAACAGGATTATGCAGTACCATCTGGAAGAGCCATACAGCTGTAGGGCAGCTCCACTGAGGAGAGAGCGGAATCTCCCCAGTTAAGCAGGTGATTTAAACTCCCCTGGCATTCGCAGCGATAACAGCCATATTTTTCCCTCCGCCTGGCCTGTGTCTTGACTTTGGACAGGAGTCCAAAGTGAGCTGCGTCTTTGTGTCTGCTCCCTGCACTTCGGAGGGTGTGAGCTGCACACTCCCTACCCAGTTCTGATAGGGAATGGGGATTAGACTCCAACATTCCAACGTCATTATGTAAAGGAAAATGGCATCATTCAGAGAGGTGGGGCTGAGCAGTCCAAAATATTTGATAACACTGAAACAGCGTTTTTCCTCTTCCACGATGAATCCATGTCTCCATTTGCATTTGTTTAAAAAAAAGAAAAAACTCCTGACAGCACCAACAACACAACAAGAGAGATGCACAGCCTGAGCAATAAATCTCTCGAGGCATTCAGCAAGTGCCACAGGGCTCATTAATCTTGATTATTTCCCGTAATAGATAACTTCACAAATCAGCTATTATTCCTAATCACGCACATAAAGATAATGGATGGGTAATAGCTTCCTGCATGGTTAGACCAAAATAAAATTTCATGTAAAAATGTATTTCTACAAATTCCAGGGAAAGGTGTTTTCTTGCTTTCTTAAAGGGGCAGGAGGAGATGGGGGAGGAACCACTGAGGGCAAAATTGATCCTTGAGGATTGGGTTTGAAGGAAGAATTAGGTCTCTCTGATTTTCTTGGAGACATTCACTGGCTTGTGTGCCACCCTGTCGCTGTCAGGTGGTTTTGAGAGACTTTGGGGTCACAGGAGGCTACAGAATTGTGCAGTTCCAGTCTCTAGATGGTGTTTGGGAAGACCGCTCCTCCCAAAATACAAAGCACTGTGACGTCAGTGCTGTCTTACATCTTCTAAGGATGGCATTGGTGTTGGGAATGTTTGCTGAGTTTGAATTCCCTTATCTTCCCAGGGTTTGTGGATGACCCCAGGAATGCTCTTCATATACCAGCTCCCGAACCGAATGAACAATGAAAAAAGATGAATAGGTGACGAGAGATGTGTTTCGTACATATTGGGATGGGGTGTGGATGATAAAGTGTTGGTGTTGTAAGCAGGTGACACTAGACGAGAGTAAACCTAAAGAGTCCTAGGATTCGCAGGTCTTTTTCAAGGACCAACAACCTATGTCTGTGGAGTGCCTGAAAGAGTTCTAACTGAAACTGCCCAGGTGAAGGGAAGTAGCAACTGGCTTCTGCTTTTAAATTATGCCCTTCTGACCGCACCTCGACTGACATAGAAGATGGTGCTGTTATCACACAGCAGCGAGCTGCAGCTGTCTATCATTTTCTTCTCAAAATGCCAGTGCGTTAAAGTAAGGCCTAGAATGAGATGCATCACATTTATGACAGGATTTGACTCCATATTATTCAGTCAGTCAGAATAATCGGCCTATCACAACAACACATACCCACAGAAACATCGTCTCATAACACGTGCCTTTGAACCCCTTGCATTGCTGGATAGTACTAGCAAGTGTCTGTTCTTCTATAGCCTCTTCTCCAGGCACCTAAAGTCAAAATTTCACTTCAGACTTCTCTTTTTACCTGCGGTGAAGTAGTTAGGCTTTATCAGAACTTCCAAAGGAGAAGGAGGGCTGGTCTGCTTCTCAGGACCTCGCATACTATACACGTTTCTTAAATATTGGAGTAGAAGATGATTAACTTTTTTCCTGCCCGTGAAGTCTGTTCTTCTGATACATTCTCCACCATGGCAGAATCACCGAATGCCCTTTAGGTGGAAGGCAGTGTGTTAGGCATTGGGAACACAGGTGTTAAGATGTGATTTGAGCCTTTAATGAACGTTGTGGTTCGGTAGAGGAGGTAAGATGCAGAAGCAAATGCCCACAGGCGAGCAAAGGTGACGTGTGCCAGAAAGGAGGCAAGAGCAATGCTGAAGACGTTCAGGTGAGTCAGGGCTATGCATTAAAGGAGGCACGAGTTTGTACCCATCACTGTGAGAGGAAAAGACATGAGAGGCAAAGAGTGAACAGCATGAGTGAGGCATATGCATAGAAACACTTTGGACATCTTTAGAGGACAGTGACCAATCCAACCAGATGGGAACATCATCAGTGGAAAATGAGAGATAAGGCAGAGAATGTGATAGGCTGAATTTTAGAGAACTTTGCATGCTGGGCTAAGGGGTTGGACATTGTTCTCCAGACATTAGAGATCTAGTAAAGGGTTTATAGCAGGGCATGGCATGGTTAGACCTGTGGTTTAAGAAGATGAATTCAGTAATCTATAGAATGGACTAGAGGAGGAGGAAGAGCCTAGCAGAGCCGGCGTGCATACCCCTGCTCACCTTGATTTCTCAAATGATGATGCTTCTCAGCCATGTGAATGGATGTGCAGAAACACACGTCTTAGGCAGAGGGAGCCAGGAAGAACTGGTGGTTTTGTTGGGTGTGGCGGGTACTGCAGTATAACGCATCATCCCAAACTTAGTGGCATAGAACCTCTTCCTTATGAACTCTGTGGATTAGGAGTTTGGACAGGGCACAGAGGTGGTGGATGGCCTGTCTCTGTCTGACAGTGTCTGGGAGCCTCAACTGGAAGGATTCAAATGGCAGGTGACTCAGCTGGCTGAGGACTGGAGTCATCTGGAGGTGTCCTCGCTAGCACATCTGACACGTGGGAGGTGTTACTGGAAAGCTGGGCTCATCTGGAGCTGTTGACTGAAGCACATGCGAGCTTCTCCTGTGCATTGGGCTGCCATTGGCACAGCTGCTGGGTTTGAGAGAGGCAAGCTTCCGTAGCGGGGAGCCTTCCAGTAGAACCAGGAGAAAGCTGTATGATCCTTGAGAGAGGTGAGCTTCTGTAGTGGGGAGCCTTCTAATGGAACCAGGAGAAAGCTGTGCAGTCCTTTTCAGCCTAGCCTCAAAAGTTGAACAGTGCCACTTCTGCCACATACTGTTGGTGACAAGAGTCCTAAGAGCCAGCCCAGATTCAAGAGGAGAGGATTGGACTCCCACTGTCAGTGGGGATGGCAGGGTCACATTGCAGAAGAGCATGTGGGATGGGAATAATTTCCGGAGCCGTCTTTGAAACACACAGTAGGCCACAGTGGAGGTTGGCAGCTGATGGCAGCAAAGATGACTAATTCAGTTAACACTTGCTGAGTTTGAGGTGCGCATAGGATTTTGAAGGTGAAAAAGACGTAGTAACTGAAGATACAGGAGTTACACACCAGTCTAGAGACATGGAAGACTTTTAAGAAAGGAGATAAAAGCAAACAAGGTAGCCAGAGATAAGAGTAACTGCTGCAGGCATCTCGACACTTAGAAGACCAGGATGAGGAACCCAAGAAGGGGAGGGACAGGCGGAGGAGCATTTGAGCCACGGTGGCTAGATGAATGAAGGGCGTGAAGAAAGGAGTGTCAGTGTATGGTCTTTGAAAGAGGTTTCAGTGACTGGTAGAAGCAGAAGCCAGATGGCAAGTGCTTAAGGAATAACGAGGTAGAGAGAAGGCAGAAGCCATGAGAAGTAGTCATCCTACCAAAAAGATACATGCCCCCATATGTTCATCACAGCACTGTTCACAATAGCGAAGACATGGAGTCAGCCCAGGTGCCCATCAGCTCAATAGTAGGCCTAGGGAGCACCTTGAACGCTATGAAGGGAGACAAGGGGTAAAAGAAGTAGCTGTGGAAGACTTAGGAAAAGAGAGAATTTTTGTATATGTATGTATTTAAAAGAATAAATGGTAGTTTTTTCCTCCCAGATTGAAGGACTTCTTATTTTTGACCTTCAGAAAATATGGAGTACATCGTGTCTGAATCTGGATATGCCTCTTTTACGTATTTCTTTCCCCCCTCCCAATTAATAAAAAAAATCAAATGAATTTCTGTTTTCTAGTGTTTAATCATTGGAAAAGGATTTTATAGGTTACAATACTCAGGCATTTTTACAGACTCACTTGAGAGAACACTGAAAGATTGATTTGTAATTTGGAAATGTACATATTGAAATTATAGTATTATATATAATCTTGAAAAATTAGAGGCAGCCTAAATATCCAGCAATAAGAGAATAGGTAAAGATACTATGGTATATCTACATAGTAGAATACTTTATAGGGATTTAACATTAGAATGATAAGGGAAAAGGCTAATATTTACTGATTATTTTCTATTCTCTAGCGCTGGGCTGGGACAGAAGTGATCTAATGTAATTCCTGAAGAGTTTTAAGAGGGTTAGATCATACTATCATCAATGTTTAGGTGAAAATTGATACCTAAGTTAATCATATGTGCATATGTAAACAACTTGTTAATAAAAATACAGGCTAGAAATAACTGATGGTTATATTGGAAGAATAAATCTGTATGTTTTCTTCTGTCACCTAAATGATGTTATTTTTTAAAAACAGGTAATCATTGTATTGAATATCATACTCTTATAATCCTTAATGTGTTCAAGATCATGTGTAGACTAAAACATCAATTATGAGTTACCTTCTGAAATTCCTTTTGAATAGGATGATTTCAAGAAAAAAGATGTAAAGCAGTAAGCCTGTGGTATGAATGTTTGATTCTCCTTTTTTGTCTAACCAGCTTCCTAACATAACACGTTAGGACACAGCTGCTCCTCCCAGTCCTTGACAAACACTACATTCAGGTTTCATCATTTTCATAAGTAGCCATTGAGTCAGCTCAGTAGAAGACATTAAGTGAAATTGCTGGTCTCCCAGGACAGGGGAGGTAAGGCTGTTCTCCCTGGGGAACCGTTCAGCAAAGGAATGAAAATTTTGTGAGAAACGTGGCCTCCTTTATAGAAGTTAATCAAGCTGTTTGGGGCTTGAAAAAATACTGACCTCCATGCGTAGGACCTAAAAGAGATGAGACCTTGAGTACATGGCACATCCCTTAAAGAAAGTTCACGTGCTTTGGCTTTTCTTTCAATGCCTTTCCTCATTTTTTAAGGACAGGGTAAACTAGACTTGTGAGGAAATACTACATTGCAGGCTTCCTCAGTCAAATGAGAATGTTCTCTACTGATTGACAGCAATACAAGGAAAGGTTACATCGAAGATGGAGGTGAACCCGAATTTTTTCCCCTACCAACCTAGTAGCTTCTGAACTCATTTTGTGAAATGAAACTGGGAGAAAAATTTAACCCACAGAAAAATGGGGAAAGGCAAGCAATAAAATTGCCCTGAATGACTAGAAATGAACTTACCACTGTCAAAATCTTCTCCAAGTTAAGCACATGACTCTCAATCAGATACAGAATGGACAATTGTCAGAGATGTAACTCATTCACGAGGAAACCAGTAAGATGGTAATGTTGGCTTAAAGAGCATTTGCAGAACCTGGTATTTATAGGCATTTAGAAAAGCAGAATAAAATTTCTCAATTATATATAATAGTATCAATATCTTAGAAAGTCATAAAACCATAACCATTGGGATGATCGTTTCAACTAGACATACATCTAGAATTTAATCTATAATTTCTGATCCAAGGCCAAATAGCAAAATCAGAGATAGATCCTCCTTCTGAGAGAATGAAATAATCCCTGTACAGGACTCTGAAGGGCCCCAGTATGACAGTGGAAGGGTACGGTCTACCACCTTACCTTATTCGTAGGTGTTACTTATTCTTAACATCACACAATTTTTGCTTTTCCCATCAACTTTTAAACACGTTTTAGGAAATATAGTACAATTTTCAGCTTCCTTTATTAGAATAATGATGCTGATCAAAACACAAACAAGAGGTTGTTTGCGGATACCACTTTAGCCTTGATCTCAGGCCTTGGCCCCCTTATTCCAGGCATTGTAGGGGAGAAGACATTTCTCACCCACTGCAAGGTTCACAGCTGAGACCCTCATAACAAAAGATTAAGAAGAGAGAAGCAGACAGGTTTACTTACCGTTACATGGGCACCTTCAGAAGGAAATGAAGAGCCAAAGAAACAGGGAGAACTGTGTTTCTAATGGTCGTGCAGAAGTGTGATTGGAGGAAAGAAGGGTAGATCTCATGGTTTTGAACTAAGGAGACTTAACAAGGCTTGTTTGTTCAACTTCTCTGTGTTCCTGTTTCTTCAGAGATAGGGAGGTTCTTTTACGAGGCCAGAAAATTATTTCCAGGTTTTGTGATCACTTCAGGGAAGAAGGCAAGAGTGGCCCTCTTACCTGTGCTGTTTTCACAAATGCCAAGATGCCACAGTTGGGGATAGCATGGCCTGAACCCCATCAGCATTCTGGACTGATAAATGAACACTCAGTCCACAGCTGAGTGAATCCATCCACCCATAGGAACCAGATATCTTACTTTATCACCTCTAAATTTGCAGCCCAATGTTTCTTTGCACTTCTCTGTTGGGAGATAACTTTCCTGGCATTTCAGATGCTATCCAGGGCAATTCTATCTACTCCACTGTGTAATAGGCTGTGCGTCTTGATTGGCATCAGTCTTAATTTCTTACTCTGTCAGGCACTTAGCATGCCGATAGATGCAAAGTGATGCGGTTACTTGTAATTGTCTCCTCCAGCTTTTTTGCATCCACTGTTGACTTCTACAGAAGAAGAAGAAGTTCATGCTGCTGTCAATCATTTGTGGGACATTTGGTCTGTTCCCTCTTCAGACAGTGCTTTTCGGGCCACAGTTTGGTGTTTGGGAATTAATGTGAAAATTCCAGTGGACTCTTCCCAGGGTTCAGGCTTAGTCTTGAAAGTCCTAACACCCAACATTATTTTAGCTACATCTCAGGGTGTTTCTGTCTTCACAAAGGGTATTGTGAAATTTAAAGTAATAATACTTTTTATTTATGTAAGTAAATCTGTGGCATGCAAACGAGGGATGTGGAGAAGGATGGAAAAGAGGAGGAAGAAGAGTAAGAAAGGTGTTACCAAATCAAATCAATAACCCTGTGCATATCCCAGCTCCATCATTTCAGCAAATTACTGCCTTCAAGTCATCAAATTGAGTGTCGTAGTGAAACTGTTCCTATATGTCAAGCAAAGCTTTAAACAAACTTGATATAATCTACAACTATAAAACAGTTCACCAATTTTGATTCATCAGGGAGCGGTTTTTTTTACTTGCCTTCTCCAGGCCCTTTTTACAACTGAATCAGCCAGTCAAGTCCGTTAACATGGCCTGAATTGTCTGTGTAATCTCAGCCTACCACTTATTTTTCGATCTCTGTTTTACAGTTAGAACCCCAGCATGGCTGACTAAGAAGGTCAACCTGTGATATAATTATGATGGCTTCAGATTGTATCTCTACCACTCAGATGAAATTAACTCTTCTAAGGTTGAGTCAGTGTTTTCCATCATTGTCATGGACAATTAGTAGCCACTTACAATTGGTTACAGTTCGTTTCTGCTAATGGCATTACAGATGAGATCAGACCAACCACAGGACAGTCGACATGAGTTCTCAGAGATCGGATGTCCACCTGGTACTGGAAGCCGTTCCATTTTTCAGGCCAGTTTATAAAGCCACTTTCTGTGTATTGCAGTGCTTTATTTGCCCTAGTGTTTATGAAATGTGTCTTTGTGGCAAATTAACTTGCTGGCAACCTAGCTGCCTAACCGAATTGAATTGCAGAACATTAACTTTACACGAAGTACACAACAGTGACAAGAACTGTGTATTATTTTAGAGACAAAATAATCTGCTATTTTTCTAAAGTGCCAGCAGTTGTAAGCATAGCATTGGAAGAAAAGTTTGTCCAAATTAGCAGTGGTTATAGAGGTTCTGGTTACTAGGATATGCAGTCCACTTATGGGCAAAGCGCTGCATTGTTTCTCTGAAACTACCTTGTCTGTCTCTTCTTCCTCATTCTTATTATAATGAACTTGGGAATGTTTAGTAAATCAGGTGACTTGAAATAGTTGAATGTTTTCCAACCTTCTCATACTGAAGTGGTGGACAATAAAACTTCCATAGCAGCCAGCTTTTTCCTGACAACAATTTCTTTGGAAGGGGGGGAAAAAAGCAAAAGGGAAGTGAGAGCTGTGTCTATATGTTAAATACATCTGCTGATTTATTTTTAAAGGTAGAACAGAGTGTTTTAAGCACTCCGGGAAAGAGGCTGCCCATCATGTGTCCATGTCAGAGTGTCTGTCATTTGGTTTCTGAATCTTCATGAGGAAGAATATTTCCCTGACATACAAAATACCTTAGCCATCGGATGAGCACACTCATGAGACTGCTTGGTGTCATCCCCTCAGTAGGGGACATTGACGAGAACTCTAGTGCAAAACCTTGAAGGATACACTGTACTTGTTTTAACTGCATATCATTTGCTACGTTAATTAATGTGTCCATTCTGATTTCCCAAAATGGCAAATAATGATGTGTGAAAACAGTATAATTACATTTTGATATTTTTGGTAGAGTAATAACTGGATTCGATTTGCTTTTGATCTTGAAAGTTGTTTATCATTCCTGTCAGTCATCCATCCCTTTTAATTATATTGATGTTCGTTGTCGGTTTTTATTTTTAACGAGGCACCCAGATCAGCAATGGCCTTGATGCGTGGCCCCCGTGATACTTTGCGCAGGAAGTTTACAAAACAAAGTTTCTTCCTGTGATTGTTAGCAAAATGCTTTGAGATTCTCTCTTTCTGAGAGAAGCATGCACATGTAACACACGTCAGCAGGCTACTAAGCAGAGTTTGTGACTTCATTAGAATGAGCATCCTTGCATTTGGGTGGAAGTAGCACGATAGCTGGCGGTTGTGTGCTGCATCATCCCAGAATGTGTCATTTGGGTGGACGTCACTGAGGACCGTGGCAGAGTCCCATCCGTGACTGTATGTAGCCGTCTCAGTGCCCCCGCATTCGGCATGTTTTCTGCAGTAGCTCATGAGTTTACCTGGAGCTAAGATGAAGCTAAGAGATGTTTTTAAATCCACGACCTGCAGGGGGAGGGCAGCTGAGATTTAACAGGCATGTAAGCTTGCATATCTTTTGCCCATATTTTTAACTGTAACAATGGAGTTGTCACTGGGAAACAGCGTCCCAGCTTGGGAAAAGGCCTGTTGCCTTTCAACTTGAAAGAGGTTGTGGTAGAATTTTTGTTTGGCGACCAGAAAAAGAGACTGATGGAGGCAGGCACGCAGCACTCCCCACTAGGAGAAGGTGGTGTTGGCATTCATCATCATGACAGGAGACACTTCGAAATGAAATTCTCACAAATTATGAGGCCAACACATAGAATCAGGAAGAAAGTGATGAAACTACTTGTGAAACTCCCTTGTGAAAAAGGATGCATTTATTTTAGCTGATTTTTAAAGCAAAGCTATCTTTTAAAAAAAAATCCTTAGAATTTGTAGTGTAACATTTTGCCGTATTTATTATACATTATCATGAAAGTGTGTCTGGACACCTACTTCGCATCCATAGGTATTAACAGCTCCTTCT
Source organism: Rhinopithecus roxellana (assembly GCF_007565055.1). Lineage (NCBI taxonomy): Eukaryota > Metazoa > Chordata > Mammalia > Primates > Cercopithecidae > Rhinopithecus > Rhinopithecus roxellana. The sequence goes on from NC_044559.1 coordinate 87,092,618, forward strand.
ACCTCCTTCAGCCTTTGTACTGGTATCTGATTTTGCAAAAACAAACAAGTAGCCTCATGTTGACCTGCATTTATTTGAAACGCATTATGCACCAATGCAGAGGAAATGCATTTACTTCTACCTCTGAACAACTAGAGCTTAAGTAATGCATTTCAGGAAGGTAATCTATTAGAATAGCCCTCTTGGGCGCGGTGGACTCAAGCCTGTAATCCCAGCACTTTGGGAGGCCGAGACGGGCGGATCACGAGGTCAGGAGATCGAGACCATCCTGGCTAACATGGTGAAACCCCGTCTCTACTAAAAATACAAAAAACTAGCCAGGCGAGGTGGCGGGCGCCTGTAGTCCCAGCTACCCAGGAGGCTGAGGCAGGAGAATGGCGTGGGCCCGGGAGGCGGAGCTTGCAGTGAGCTGAGATCCGGCCATAGCACTCCAGCCTGGGTGACAGAGCGAGACTCCGTCTCAAAAAAAAAAAAAAAAAAAAGAATCGAGGAAACCGCTGCAATCTCTCAAGTCTGTTGTGCGGAGCTAACTGAAGCAGCCTGTGTTGGGATGTACGGCCAGACTGGGCATGGGCAAGGCTTTTGTCCATGGAACCAAAATGACAAAACCAAATCAAACAAGAACCTTGGCTTGGAAGCAATTCTGAGTATCTTTTGGTTGTAACTTAGGAAGCATCAGGTCGCTCTCTCTGTGTGGCCCTGCAGACCTGCTCGCTTGTCCTCTGTCTACTAGGATGATGGCGGTTACTTCAAATCACCGGAGCCCAAATTTAAATGAACTGGAAACTCATGAGACTTCTATACTTGACCTTAATCTGATGAGGTCTGATGGAAGCTTCTTACTAACTCACTCCTCCTCCTCTCCCTCCTTCCTTTATATATTGCTAGTTCCTTATGTCTTTAAATGTGTGCCAGTCTAATGGAAGTGAAAAACAATAGGAAATGAAGAGTTTTTATCACTGATTCAGAAAATGTGGCTGGAAGAGTAGTGCTCAGAATTCCTCACAAAGTTCTCCTGCTCAGGTTTTCCCTGGGCAATTTCCAAATTGTTTTTTAGTTAATGCAATTTAGTGCTTTATTGTATTTCCCATAAGTATCTCAACTAAAAGTAGAACTGCCCATCACGTTCATTTTCATGGTATGTTTGTAGCAATAATTAAGAAAACAAAGATAGGAGAGGTTTTTCATTGAACCATTCACATTAAAAACTTGCCTTTAAAACTATTTATATAGTCTTCCCTTGGAGTAGTTAATCATAAAATGTTTCCATTTGCTTTTCAAGCCCTTTTTCCAGTCTTGTTATGAAGAGTGAAAGGTGAATTTCTGAGTTGGGAGGATTTAGGAGAAGAGATATGCATGAGAGATGGAAACGCGGTCTGGGAAAATGAAATACCCAATGAGAGCACCTTTTGGTGCTATCTCTGCCTTGAGCCACTTTGGTTATAATAAGGTTCTGGTCTACCCTGACTTTGGGACCAGGGAATTGAGTGCTCCAGTATAGTAGTAGGTAGCTGGGCACCATCACTAACTGTCTTTGACCTTGTACTTCTGAAAACCGAGTTTTTGTCTGTATTCTTTGTCACCAAGTGTCCTTGTATGGCATATTCTGTTCTTCCCTTCCTGGTTTTAGGATCCTCCTGGGTACCTGAGTTTCTATGGGGTTTTCCTCACTCTGTACTCAGCCTGATAGGGACATCCCCAAATGGTAGATCTCTTTGGTCAACCAGCCGCTGTCATCGTCATCTCCCCTGATCAGGGACTTCCCAGTTGGGCTGGAGCTGGGTCTCTCCTCCAGGCCTGGCCTCCTGGGGTTTAACCCATGTGGCCACTGACCACATGCCATCTCACACATGGCGTCAGGGAGCACTGGATGCTGCCCTGCGGGGACTGTGTTCCAGTCACAGCCAGACAAACAGTGAGCACTCACCACAGGCTGTGAGACCTCATCACCGAACCAGGGCTGTCCCTAGGTACTCACCAGAAAAGCAAATTCAGGATGATGTTGGAAAGAAAGTCACGTGACTAACGAAGGTTGAGCGTGTTGTGTGTGTGAAGGATGAGGTGTGTTTCATATGCCCGTATTTTGGATTGGATGGACCGAGTGAAGGACAGTCTTAGGACGGGGACAAAGAGACTGAGGAGTAGGATGTTCTGGGCCGTGAGCAGCGACCGGCACTCGGCAGCCCTCGTCTTGTCTTCTGTGAAGATCCAGGAGTCAGTGTGTTCTTTCTCCTGGTTCAGCCGAGAGCAATAGACCCTGTCTCCAAGCTGTGGCAAGTAGAGGCAGGTGTCTAATTCTCCCTCCTGCTCAGCTCCATTTGCCCTTAGGTCAGGAGTGTTGACATGAGCTCAAACCCCCATGTACTGCAGAGGGATAACAATTCTTCAGCCTTAAAAAAGGGATCACAGAGGAAGGGGCACTTAGGGAAGAAATGAGAGAAAAAATGGATAAGGAAGAGGGCCGACAAAGAGGTAACAGACACTGAAATCATCACATATTCCTTTAGAAAGCCACAGTGAGCACGCTCCTTTTCTTCCGTTTTAGACAAGTAATACATGATAAGTATAAATGTGTCATGAGCACACCGTTTTCTCTGTAGAAATAACGAAGGCCCTGGATACAGTAGAATCTCTGGCCATCCTTTTCTGTAAACTGCTGCCACTTTGTCCTGTATCTGTGTGGTTAATTTCTGTGAACTGCTGGACAGCTGATTTGACCGAGGCTTGGCTCTGCACCGGGTGATAATTCTACCTGGGCAGCAGGCCACGCGTGAGAGCAGCCTCCCCAAACCTCTCTCATTCCCTCAGTTTGGGCACAGTCCAGCAGGAGAATATTTAAAACTGGGTTTGGTTTAAAATGCAGGTAACAGACAAGTGCAAATAAGCTTTGCCATAAATGCACAGATGACTTCAGATAAAAGTTTGGCCAGAGAGTGAATTAGGACTGTCATCCTGGGGGCCGGGAGACAACCCTTCGCCCCACACAGCATCCCATCTTTCAGGACCAGCAAAATACGTGAATCAGTTGGAAGGAACTATTTGAAAAACCAAGGGATACATGAAATGTGATTTTATGAGGAAATGAATGTACTCTTAGAATACCTTCACCTTTTTTTAATACCAGTGTGTGTTGCATAGGCTGTTCTGCTCTTCAGTAAAAGTGATTAATAGCCCCCATCCATCACATTGTACAGTATGGTACATCCGAGTAGCAGAGAGCTTATAAAATATACTTGGCAATAAGTCACAAAAACATTCGTATTTTTTAATAACATTTTTGAAGGAGAAAAATCTGTTTTTCAATAAATTCTGGCATGGTTTCCCTCCAGATTTTATTTCTCATTTAAAATTACCTTGGGCTCGATTTTTTTCTTCTTCTGTTCATTGGCTCTTTACTAGGTCTTTGCCTTAGACAAATACATTTTAGAGATGGATTAAAAAGGAGACTAGCTCCTGAGCATAGAATTCCAGTTTCCTTCTGTTTCCACTTCTGATGAGTTGCGACACCATTAACACCAGTGTAACTTAATTTCACAGAAATTTTGTAGTTGGTGCTACTCACAATCGGGTAGAATTATTCCTCAACAAATTTCTTTGTTACTCTTACATATTTGGCTTTTCTTTGTGGAATATTTTATTTCTATACATTACTGTGTAAATTGCAGAATCTTTCTTGTAAAGTGGTAGGTTGCTACTATTTTTATTGGTAAAACTCTGAATTTATTGTACATTACATAGTTATCCCTATTATTGGAAACTCTTGTTTCTACATAACAGAGAAAACAGCTTAAGCTGGCTCATGCCCATAATCCCAGCACTTTGGGAGGCTGAGATGGGCAGATCTCCTGAGGTCAGGAGTTTGAGATCAGCCTAGCCAACATGGCGAAACCCCATCCCTACTGAAAAATACAAAAAATACCTGGGCATGGTGGTGGGCTCCTCTAAAATCCCAGTTGCCTAGGAGGCTGAGGCAGAAGAATCGCTTGGACCCAGGAGTCGGAGGTTGCAGTGAGCCGAGATGGCGCCACTGCACTCCAGCCTGGGTGACAGAGCGAGATTCTGTCTCAAAATAAATAAATAAATAATAAAGTTTATAATGCATAGTCACCCAAGGCAAACAAGTTGATGCTGTGGAGTGTCAGTTAAGGGTGATGCTAATTTTAGAAAATCCTTTTGGCCGTTTTCCGTTCCTAGGAAGTCCACATATTTTTTTTTTTTTATTTTTAGATTTTTACTCCAGTAGTTTTTGGGGTACAGGTTGTTTTGGTTACATGGATAAGTTCTTAACATACGTTATTCATAAGTTAGAGGACACCTTCATTCAAGACCACATGTGAGTTCCTAATAAATATGAATGGATTATACCCTCCAGGAAGTGAAAAGGGAACTTTTAGAAGTCTGTGCAATTCATTCTTATGTTGGAAAGAAAAGAAAATACTCAACCCATCTGGCACAGTTCATACCACTTCCCACCATTCAAACATTAAGTCCACGAATGAAATAATGTGCAGGGTTTTTCGTATCCACAAAGAGTTCCCATAGCATTTTATAATATGAGGTGTTTTTAAAGCACAGAAAAATGTTTAACATTGCAATCCCAATGAACAGGTACCTTGGAGGTAGGAAAAGCAAAGTAACTCTCTTTCCGTGTTTATTGTCAAGGGAGATCTCACATACCAGCTGTCTGATTTTCTTCTCTTACTTCCGTGAATTGGAAGGTTTCATTCAGTGAAACAAAATCCACATTAGGATGCAGATGGCAAAATGTTGAAACACCAGGCAAAGAGGTGTTTATTCCACTAAACACCTTTGAGGCTATCTAGTTAGATTTTGAGACTTGGCTGTTTCTAAAATATTTTGTTTCTGAATCCTGTTTCTTTTATTGGGTGTTTGAGAGAGATTTAGAAGGGGAAATCAATAGGATAGGGTGAGAGATGATGGTATAAACGATGACTCTTGGATTTCTTACTGGTGTTCTTGAATGAATGGTGGTGGTAAAGGGCTAGTTGCTGAAAGGGAATCAGGTTTGGAGGAAATGATCAGCAACATTAGGCTTCAGATATGTGGAGTGAGTTACAATACTTCTGAGACATCCAAATGGAAGTGTCGAGTAGAAAAAAAATAGGATGCACAGATCCCTAAGTCATAAGAAAGGTCTTGGTTGAACATGTGAATTGTGACTGTATATAGGTGTAATTTCAGCCATGGGTGTGAATGAGATGGCTTAGTGATTCTTGAGCTGGGTAGAGGAAGATGAGACTGTGAAGAAGTTAGAGAGGAATAGCTCTCAAGACATAGAGCACCAGGAGAGTGTTAATGTCAAAGAACCCAAGACATGAGAGGGTTTCAAGGTCAGAGAAGTTGACAGCCTGGGTAATACCATAAGTGACTTTGTCCACTAATTCAGGTACAGTCAGGTGTTGGCAACATCATGATCTAAAACTACTTTGTAGAAAATTGACTGTGCTTTCTACACACAAGGATCCACCCTTACTAACTGGCTGACTGGTAGTTTTTTACCACTGTAGCACAATGGAAACACTTGTAACCTCTGCATACCAAGCATCATTTCTCCCTTGCCTGGAATAATTTTCCTTTAATATCATCCTGTGGGAAATGTATCCAGTTTACAGCTCCATTCTTTGTATCTTATATGGAATTATAATGATCTGCACTTTTGTTGACAATTTCGATAATGACAGGAAAATATCATTATTGCTGAGGTATCCTGGTTTAAAGCAATTTCCTGGGAGAAAGCATCAAATTCCCATAATAAAGTTATAGTCCAAATTGTAAAAATGTGTTTTTAAGGGTGTTTTTTTTTTTCTTTCATATAGAAGCATCATGGGCCTTTACTGAACTAATTAGCATGGTAGAGCTCTTGATAAGCCACTGTGGTTGACCAGTGTAATAGTGTCCCTGTCAATTTTACTTAGCACATTGACAGGTGAACAGTTTCTGAAGTTGACACTCTTAGACCAGACTGTAATGCAGTGAATCTATTACCTAAGCAAAAATAAATTCATAGAAGTAGCAGTAGCTTTTACTTAAGCCTTCCTTCCAGTCCATGGCAAAAATAGGACTTCAGTGGATTTCAAGATCCTTGCCTGACTGTGCCAATTCTAAAGTAATCAATTAAAAGAAAAAGGCATTACCTGGTTCTTCTTTGTGTAAGAAACAAATTTAAACATCTAAGCAATTCAGTTGATAAGGTAACTTTTCCTGTATAGTTTCTGCTATAGCTGAAGATAGAACAAATGCATATGCTATTGATTCTTTTAGTAAGTTACATGGCTCCAAAATTGAACTTCTCTTCAGGCATCGCAAGCAGACCATTGTCTGTAGCTTCCGTGGAGATGTATGTGATTTGTCCTTGAAACTCGGGGCCCTCTTCTCCCACTACCAAGTTCAGCCATGCTGGTGGCTTCAGACAGCATCCTTAGGACTCTTGACTTTTACATCCTTATCTCAAGCCCTACTTTTTTCTTGAATGCCAGTAATTTTGGATTGGAAATCTCCTCCTAGGCAACCAAATTCAATGTAAAATAGAACTCATTTCCCCCTTTAAGTAATTTTGTTTCTCCGTGGAAGTCATAAAACCCACCCAAGCATGCCTCGGAATCATGCCTCACTCCTTTTCCTCTCTCTCTCCCCGCAGCTCGTGAAACCCTCAGCCCTGTCAGTTTTTTCTTCCTCAGTTTAAAAATTTTCCCTTCTCTTCATCGTCTATGGACAGACCACCTCTCCCTTGCACAGTTGGAACAGCCTCTTCAGCCACCAGCTACCTCTACACGAAAGTTACTGTTGTTTGTAAAACCTGAGTCTCATCATGTTACTCCCTATTCAGAATTCTCCAGTGCCTCTCTTTTGCCTAACGGGTGATGCGTCAACTTCTCAGCAAGTGCTGAGGGTGCCCCACAATGTGGCTGCCATCTGCCTTTTCCAACCTCTTGTTGAGTGATTCCTGTACACTCTTCACCCCAGCTAGTCACCCATTTATCAGTATTTGAAAAAAATCCACACTTTGCCACAGCCAACCCCACACCATGCTTACATCTCTCAAGATTCAACTTGAAAGAGCTTCTTTTCATCATTCAAGATTCAACTCAGGTGTAATTTTTACCCTCATGCTTTCTTGTACATTATGGATTTTTCTTTTTTGCTTTTTTTTATTCCCATAACGTTATAGAAGCTTATATTTTCATTTACATTTTTATTAACATTTTACAAGAGGCTGCATGGCCTAGTGCTCTTTTTAAAAAGCATAGGCTTCTGAATCCAATAAACCTGTGTTTGTAGCCTGATTTTTTTTTTTAACTGTGAACTGTGAAACCAAGTTACTTGACTTCTCTGAACCTCAATTTTCTCATATGTAAAGGGGGGAATTGGAACAGTACCTTTCTCAAAGGGTTGTCATGATTATCTGAGATAAACCACATGCAACTCTCGACACATTCAATTAAACGTTGTGCCTGGCTCATGTTTGATTTATTGTTGCACGGGTGGTATTGGTTATATTTGTCTTTCCCTCAAGATTGAGTTCTGATTACTGGTTCCTTGTGGAAGCCCAGTAAATACTGAATAAATAGCTAACAAGTGGGTGAATTCATATATAGATGTAGTTAGGTAGCCCAAAAGATTAAAGTAAAAACTCTTCTGAGACATAATACTGTTATTGGGATGGGAAGACTAAAATTATGCATATTTTACAATTTGGAAGTGGAATTTACTGACTCCTAAATTTACCCTTTCTTGAAATGGGAGAAATGCAGGTAATAATTTTATGGTCAGTTGTTCTGTTTTTATTCAGCAAAGCATGAAAACTATTCATTTAACGAAATAGACTGACACTCCCTTTTGCTCTTAGTATTTGGTCTCCAGCATTAATCTGATTATCACTGATGTTGACTGCTGTTCCTATTAAACCATGTTTAATATACCACAAATTATGTCAAATTATACAAGTCTATATATTTGGAGGAAGGTAATTTTTTCTTTTTTTTTCTTTGGAGATGGATTCTCACTTTTAGCCCAGGCTGGAGTGCCGTGGCCCAGGCTGGAGTGCCGTGGCGCGATCTCGGCTCACTGCAAGCTCCATCTCCCGGGTTCACGCCATTCTCCTGCCTCAGCCTCCTGGAGTAGCTGGGACTACAGGCGCCCGCCACCACGCCCGACTAATTTTTGTATTTTTAGTAGAGACGGGGTTTCACTGTGTTAGACAGGATGGTCTCGATCTCCTGACCTCGTGATCCCCCTGCCTTGGCTTCCCAAAGTGCTGGGGTTACAGGTGTGAGCCACTGTGCCTGGCCGGAGGAAGGTGATTTTTAAAGAATGTTAGCCAGATATATTTACTTGCATTCTGATTTACTTGCATTTTTTTATGTGCCAGAATCTATTATAATCGTCTATCAGGTGATCAAACTCTATAATGAGATTTTTAAAATATGTGTTTCAACTTCCAGCAAATAACATACGAAATACTCTGATGAAACTGACTTTACGGGCCGGGCGCGGTGGCTCAAGCCTGTAATCCCAGCACTTTGGGAGGCCGAGACGGGCGGATCAAGAGGTCGGGAGATCGAGACCATCCTGGCTAATACGGTGAAACCCTGTCTCTACTTAAAAATACAAAAAACTAGCCGGGCGACGAGGCGGGCGCCTGTAGTCCCAGCTACTCGGGAGGCTGAGGCAGGAGAATGGCGTAAACCCGGGAGGCGGAGCTTGCAGTGAGCTGAGATCCGGCCACTGCACTCCAGCCTGGGTGGCAGAGCAAGACTCCGTCTCAAAAAAAAAAAAAAAAAAAAGAAACTGACTTTACGAACCTAAAGTATTTCCCAGGGTTACTGGGCCATAAAAAATACCCTTGAGCCAACCACAGTGGCTTACACCTGTTATCCTAACACTTTGGAAGGCCAAGGCAGGAGGATCGCATGAGGCCAGGAGCTCAAGACCAGCCTGGGTAATAGCTTGTCCCTACAAAAAGTACAAAAATGAGCCAGGTGTGTGGTGTGTGCCTATAGACCCAGCTACCAGGGAGTCTGAGGTGGGAGGATGGATTGAGCCTGGGAGGTTGAGACTGCACTAAGACGTGATTGTGCCACTGCAATCCAGCCTAGGTGACAGAATGAGACCCTGTCTCCAAAAAAACAAAATACTCTTGAACTAAGAAAAATGTTCACCAAATGCACTAAAGTAAAACGTTATTGAAAGCAAGATACAATTCATTTTCTAATAATACTCTTAGGAGTTGATAAGAATAGGAATCATCTGGGAAAACAATGGCATGTTCAGAGACTCGGCATCAATGCGTATAGGTGGTGCATAGTTCGGCTCCCTATAGCATGCGGCAGGCAGAGGGTGACCTCTTGAGTGTGAAAAGTGAGCTGCAGGAGCAGCTCCCAATTACAGTTGTGTAATCACCTTCTCTGAAGCTGGTCCACTGTCACAGAATGAAAACCCTGGTTCAGCTGCGATGTAGTTTTGGCCAAGCATCTTTTTTTTCCCAACCCTGTGATTTCCTGATTAGCAAAACTGAAACAGTGATTCAAAACATACCAGTTGGGTTATCCAATGGGAAATAAAACTTTAAGTCCAGATTAAACAGAATATCTCCTGATTTTTCACTAAGCGAAAAAACAAATATAGTAGTGCTTTTTTACCACCTGCAGTCCTGATTGAAAGTAATGATTCTGGAGCCAGCCTGGCTGGGTTGGAATCTACCTCACTTCCTGGTTGTGTGGTTTTGAATTCATCAGTTTGCTTTCTGTGCTTTAAATTCATCAGTTTGTTTAGTTTCCTCATCCGTAAAATGGAATAATTAAGTTACCTATCCCAAAGTGGTGTTATGGAGACTAAGGGAGGTTTTGTTTGTAAAATCATAGAACAGATCCCGGAGCAGAATAAGACATACCCACTGCTCTTGCTCTTACCCTTCCAGAAGAGTTGGCCATGACTTGATTATCTCCAAGGCAACGGTGACTCCTGGATGTGTCTGCAGCCCCTGCCTTTTGTGACATCATTTGAATTTTTCAATTGCCCACTGGAGGTGGTCACTGGGTTTCCATTTGGGGTTGCGTATGCCTAACCTAATTCCTTCTCTGATTCCCCCAGCTCACTGTAAATGTTCTCCCCATCTCGTGGTCTCTTAGCCAGGTCACTCTGCAGCTTTCTGCTCTGGCACCCTGGCTGCTCATCAGACACCTTCAGACATCTCTGCTCTGGGATCCTCCCTATGCTTTTCCCCGCTGCATGTCCACAGAGCTTGGAGGCTCCCCCGCCTGACGGAGATTCTACTCTAGTATCCACTACTGCCCAGTCACACTCCACCTCATACCCTTCTTTAGATTTCTTCATGGCACTTATCTGCCTGTATATAGTGTGTGGTTCACTTACAGATTCTTTGTATTGAGAACAAAAAATCAAAGCTATGCAAGTATTCACTTGGCTCTTCTGATAGAATGTGGTTACTGGGTACAAGGGCTTCATATTGCAGAGAAATGATGAAGAGTTTGTATCGTTCCCACACGGACTTGTTATCAGATATACCTTGATCATTTTTCGAAGGTATTACCCACTTTACAGACAAGCTTAAGCCAGAAAACATCCAAACCCAGAACTTACTCATCTTGGCACTTTTATTGTATTTATTTATTTATTTTTGAGATGGAGTCTCGCTGTGTCACCTAGGCTGAACAGTGCAGTGGCATGATCTCTACTCACTGCAGCCTCTACCTCCGGGGTTCAAGCCGTTCTCCTGCCTCGGTCTCCCAGGTAGCTGGGATTACAGACATGCGCCACCACACCCAGCTATTTCTTGTATTTTTAGTAGAGACAAGGTTTTGCCATGTTGGCCAGGCTGGTCTCGAACTCCTGACCTCAAGTGATCTGCCCGCCTCAGCCTCCCCTGGGATTATCGGCGTGAGCCACTGTGCCCAGCCCATCTTGCCACTTTTAATATTAGCCTTGAAACAGGAACAATATGTTCATTTCTGTAGAACTACGAAATGGGGACAAGGACCCAGCACCCTCCAGGGTGGAATTCCCTGAGCATTTGAAGGAGATATTTTAAGCAAGGATGAAAAATTAACATAAAGAGAACAATGACTACTCCATGGAGTAAACAGTCATCACTTGGACTTGTGGCCTTTATGGAAGGAGCTAACACCTGAGATGGAAACAGGCATTGCAGTTGTGCTTCTGTTTACACACACAGCATGGGATTTTGAGTGGTGTAGTCCTTGGGGACAGTGACGCTTCAGTGTGCAGGCTGCTTCTCAGCTTAGGCTTACTGTCTAAACCTCCCTACAGTAAGGCTGTCGGGGCACCTCCTGTGCCTGCAGAAGAGAGCTCCAGGACTTCCCTTCCCTGCCTCATTATCCCCTGCCGGCACCCAGCAGATTGCAGAGGGAGCCCAGCCCTTCCAGACCTCCCACTTGAACTGGGCTTATGGCTGATATTAAAACAAAAACAAAGAAATAAAACTTAACGTGATTTATACTCAGGGAGCTGTGTGGATACTGGTTTCCTCAGCGGCACAGGAGGCTGCCTAGCTAGCTGTCCCCACCCAGCAATGAGTGTTTGGCAGCAGGAGCAAGGCAGCCAACTCAGGTGTCCCTGAGGCCTGGTGAACAGTGCTGGTTTTGGGGAGAGGACTTGGAGGGCTGTGGCAAACCTGCCATACCTGCCTCTCCTAGGGGGGCAGCTCCAGGCTAAACTGGCATGTGGGCCCCGAATTCTTTGGTTTTCCCAGAGAAGTGGATTCCAGGGGTGTGTGTGTGTGTGTGTGTTTATATGGACACCACACACTTGTGAGCTTCTGGGAAGGAATCCTATCATCCACCAATAGCCACCTCCATGTTTTGGAGTGCAGTCTGTAGAGTTTGGCCGCTTAGGTGCTACCCTTCAGAAGACTGGAGGAATGGCAGCATTGTCCACAGGATGATTAGCTGTAGTTTGAATTCACACTTATGCAGTCCCAAGTATTTGACAAATACTTGGGGATTGAATACCATGCTATATTTTAATCAAACGTATTTCTAGAAGTTAAGATATCTCACTTCAATTTTAAAGTCTTATACTCTAATGTTTGGCTTCTGAACCCTTAATCGGGTCCACGTGTCACTTCTGAAAAGAAGCAGTCAAGCCAGTTCTCCCCTTCTTCCTTCAATCATTCCTGGATCCTTTCTCTCATTCCCCTTTTCTCTTCATCTCATTCTTCCTTCCCCCTTTCCTCTTTCCCCTCCTCCCTCCTCTTCCCCCCCTTCTCCCCATCCCTTCTCTCATCTCCTCCCTTCTCCCATTCTCTCTGCTTCCTGTCCCCCATTCCCTCTCCTTGCCCTTCTTTCATCCCCTCCCCACTTCTCTCCCTCCCCCTCCCCTTCTTCCCCTCCCGTTACCCACTTCCCCCTCCCCTCTCCCCCCTTCCCTCTCCCCCTTCCCTCTCCCCCCTTCCCTCTCCCCCTTCCCTTTCCCCCCTCCCCTCTCCGCCTTCCCTCTTCCCCTACCCCTCCTTCCTCCTCCCCACTCCCCCTCCCCACTCCCCCCACTCCCCTCCCCACTCCCCCTCCTCTCCCCACCCCCCTCCTCCCTCTTCCCACCCCCTCCTCCCTCTCCCCACCCCCCTCCTCCCTCTCCCCCGTCCCCCTCTCCCCCGTCCCCCTCTCCCCCGTCCCCGTCTCCCCGTCCCCATCTTCCCCGTCTCCCCCATCCCCGTCTCCCCCGTCCCCATCTCTCCCATCCCCGTCTCCCCTCTCCCCGTCTCCCCCTCCCCGTCTCCCCTCCCCTCTCCCCTCTCCTCTCCCCCCTCCCCCCACCTTCCTGCCTCCTGCAGATGTGCAGTGCTGATTGGCAGAATTCTCCCCCTCAGTCCATGCGAGGATGCTCATTTTGTTTTCCCCACAGCCCGTACTCCCTGCTCATTCCCTTCACAGGTTACCATTAGGGTGTGTCAACCCTTTGTTTAGGTGTGTATGTATCCTGGAAAATTAGATACTTGCATGAATTAGTTTTATAATCTACATGAATGGGATTGTAGATTCTGGTTCACTGTTTGATTTTTTTTTTTTTTTCAGCCTATACTGTCTTCAGAACTGCCTGTGTTGCTAGGTGTGCATCTTACTCCTTGCTTCTGGCTGCGTGGGTCCTATAACATAGATCACCCGCATGTTACCTGTTCCTTCCCCTGGTAACAGCACCCTCAGCTTCCTCCCAGTCCCAGATACTTCCCATAGTGCTGCAGTGAACTCACTTATCCCCTTAGGGCTTGGCAGGAGGGTTTGTCTGGTTCTGTTCTCAGGCTGCAGGGCACAAGCACACTTAACTTCACCAAGTGTGGGAGATCCTTTCTGGGAAGACTGGACCCATTCATACTCCCAGGAGCTGTGAATGAAGTTTCCTATTTCCCCACGTCTCCACTTGGTGTTGACTTTCTCATTCTAATCTGATAGCTGTATCATTGTCATTTTCATTTACATTTCTCTGATTACTGGTTAGATTGAGCTTTTCTTTATAAACTTCTTAGCCGTTTGGATTCATTTCCCTTTTCTCGATTACCTGTTCATATCACACATTTTTCTATTGGGTTTCTTGTCTTTTTTGTTGATCTCTTCTATAGTCTGGATATTAATCCTCTGTTCACTTTTAGATGTGGCACACATCTTCCAATTTTGTCTACTCTGTCCTTTGTAGGTGGATCTGTCAATGTGTACTCCTTGATGACTTCAGTCATGTTTAAGAAATTATTCCTCATCCCAAGCTATCAAGGATATTTTCTCCAGCACTTAATTCTGTTAGCTGCGTAGGTATACCTCGTATGTAAACGTTTATAGCCCTCAGAAGGGAGGGATTTTTGTGTTTCTGTTGTTGCTTTTGTGGCAGTAAGTTATGGATCCAGCATTTTCTCTCAATAGTAAGCTGGTTTTTACAGTACCATATCCTAAGTATTCCATCTGCTTTCCTCTAATGTGTATTGCTACCTTTATATATTTAACAAGTTGGCACATGTCCATGAATCTGTTTTAGGACCCTGATTTTGTTTCTGGATTAGCAAACAGACTTGGGCATCATGGGTAAAGGCCTCCAAGAAAGCAGTGATACCAGGACTCACTGGAGCCTCATGTACATGGTGAATGGACTTGAGTTTCTAGCTAGAATTCGAAAGCTGCAAGAAAGAGCCTTTAAATCATGCCTGCCCCATGTTATCATTTTCACACGAATAATCTGAAAGTTAAAGAGAGATCACAGTGCCCATAGCCACATACCAATGGCAGACATAGGACTGTGGCCCAGGTTTCCTCCGACACAGCTAGGCACTCTCTGCATTCATTGCCCTGGGCTGTCTCTTTCCTTTCCCAGGTTAGAGCAAGTGATTTTTTCAGTCTTTCTACCCCTCACAATCTATTCCTGCCTATGGAGGTTTTGTGAGTTTCTCCTTACTTCTCTTTAACCTTGTTGAAGGAGCAACGTTTGTGCTCTGCAGACCGGTTATTTAACTCCTGCATGCGCATGTTTTATGTTTTCCCTTTCTTCCTCCCCGCCCCCCAACTTTGTAGCAAAAGGAAATTTATTCACAGCAGTTTACTCCGTGGTGGGAGTCGAGGCAGGTAAGAGAACAGTGTGACAGGAGTGGACTCTTGATGATTCGTATTTTAATCTGTGTCTCAAAAAATGAACCCGGGCTGGGAGCGGTGGCTCATGCTTGTAATCCCAGCACTTTGAGAGGCTGAGGCAGGAGGATGACTTGAGCTCAGGAGTTTGAGACCAGCTTAGGCAACACAGCAAGACCTCATCGCTACTAAAAATTTTTAAAAATTAGCTGGGCATGGTGGCATGTTCCTGTAGTCCCAGCTACTTTGAGGAGGGGAGGGCAGCTGCTGAAGCGAGAGGATCACTTGAGCCTGAGAGGTCAAAGCTGCAGGGAACCCTGAACGTCCTACTGCACTCCAGCCTGGGCAACAGAGCAAGACCATGTCTTAAAAAAAATTAATCTGCTTTTTGTTCTTTTCTAGGTACATTACATCTTTAGATGCATTACCTAGAGTATGTTTTTCTGTGTGAGTGTTCATCCCCGTCATTGAATGGAACAGAAAAAATGTGAAACAAATGATGAAGTTTTAGGAAGCCATCCAATGCTTAGTACTTCTTTTCCCATCTCCTACTACCTAAGTCGGGACCAGGCTTCTGCTTATTATTCTGTTTGGTGTACACCGCTAGGCTGACGAAATACATTAACACATGGAGTAGAAACAGAGGAGCTTTAATGGAGATGATGTTCCTAGGCAGAGCATCAGAGAGGAGAAGAGAGGAGGAGGCCTGGGTGGCATTTTGTTTGCTGTTTGGTGAGTGGGGAGAAGGCAGTGAGACAGCCAGTGTAACGTTGAGAGTGCTCTCTGGGGTCGTTGGCATTCTCAGCAGTGCACCAACAAAGGCCCCTTTCTTCTGGAATTCCAGATTACAGTGTGCCCACGGGAGGCCTCATCCGGGGGCAGTTTCTGCTTGTCAAGGAACTGCAAGCCTGACCTTAACCACCACCTCATTTCATGCCTGAGAGCTTAGAAGCCTAGACCCTACTAACAAGGAGCAAGGCCCTTGGAAACGCAGCACTGCAATGAGCATTTTATTGAGTTCTTTCAAAACTGTGGAAACTACAGAACGTCTAGCAAGGCCCTTTGGGGAGAAGGATTGTAAGGTTGGAAGATAATCAGCTCAGCCTCTCCCACTCCGAGTACCATTCGGTTAGGATGTACTCTCTACCCTTTTCCATTCTGCTGCCTGCCTCTGAAATGGAAGCTGTCATTTGGAAGGGATTTGGAATACTTGGATGAGATAATAATATGTAGCATTTGTTAATGGAGTACTTTTTAAATCAGGGGCTCAGAGACTTGTTGGGCTTTCTAATGTGTTAATCTCCATCTTCTTCCCACTGGATGGTTTTACTTATTTTTAAAAACTTCTGTGATTAAGATAGGCAAATCAACCAAACAAAACTGTTGAACAACCTCCCTATTCACTGGGTAGGTCATCTAGTGATATTTTAAAGTAAAGTAGCTTCATAGAGTGGATTCTTTTGCCAGGCCTTTGTTACTGATCAGTGTTTGTCCGATGTAGTTAAAAATGATTCATAAGAAAAAGCTTAGTTTTTCTTTGATCTGCATTCAATAAAATCTGTCTCATAGACTGAGAAATTTTCTTTCCTCCCAGCATAGCCTGCCAGTTCTAGAGGAAGCCTATTGTCAGTCACAAAGAGGATTTATGTTTCTTTTTTTTCCTTAATGGGTAACTGTTGTTGGGTATGGATTGAAGAGGATTCTAAATGCTTGTCTGTCTGATACAAAGCCAGTCTCTCTTTTCACATAGGCAATGTGCCCGATGTCGTAGAGGTTAGAGATGAAATATGATTGAAATCATGTGGGTACATCTTCCTGTGCTGTGTCTGTCCTACAGGCAAAGTGCCCCAAGTTCATGTTGGATGCGCTGAAACTCAGTGTGTTTCCACAGGCAATTTGAGAACAAGTCAATACCTCAGACAGTAATACGTCTTAGAGATTTCTCATATAAGCAGTGGAAGTTTGATCTTTTGAATTTGGTTGACTTACAATAATCAAATGTTTGGAGGAGGAGAGACCTATTCTTTTGACAGTGCGACCTGTGTGCTCAGCCTGATTTTTGTATGGAAAACAGACTACATATTTGATGGATAACTCAGAGTAACTTTTCAAATCTACTTACTGGCTTATTCCTGGTCTCCAGTTTTGGCTTTTGAGGAGACGTCTTTGATATTTGTACCTTTACATATACATGGAATAGTACAGCAGAACTTTATCAATGGCCTGTGTCTGTGCAGACCCCGAACTGATGCTCTTGTACGTACAGCATTTTACTAGGTGCAAATGTCTTTCAAGAAAGTCCTGCTTTATAGGCTCTTGCATATTATACTTCATCTCAGCCTTCGGAATAGTGAGCTTTTTCCTTTCTTTAAGATGTATCTCGGGAGTAGAAAGCACCATCAAGATCACATTTACTAGGACACTTGAAGAATTTGAGATGATGTGTTATGCAGTACAGGAAAGGGAGTCAGAAACTGCAGGAGTTGGAGAAAGACGAGGACACGTTGACATTCCTAGTGATAGATATGTACACATACGCACAGTACGCAAGTATGTGTCACCTCTTATTACGCACATTCACGTGAGAGGGACTAGAACCGTTGGTCAGGCTCGGAGTGGTGCTTCAGCCTTCCAACTGGTAATGAAAGTGAAGGGTTGATAGCTGGCTGTATCTATCGCTTTTTCATTGCTGTGTTTTCTGGTAGCAAAGGAAGAAGTAGATGTGGTGGATAGCGAAAGATGTCTTGATTTTATTTAGGAGAAGAAATTCAAGTGGCAATAAAATGTAGACAATGATATTTATGGGAAAAGCAATAGTAATGATCAATTTTAATGCAGGCATCTGTGAGACGAGAAGTTGGGGCAACACAAATGATGTTTAGACAAGGATATGGCAAGTGCAAACTAATTTATGAAGGGAGCTATCTTTGAAACGGAACCGTGAGTAAACGCAATGCATTTCCACACGCGTAGCCCATATCCGAAGCTTGTGTCCTGACTTCAGAAACACTTTGTCTTACTACCAGTATTGGGAAAGCCAATGAACAAGGAAACACAGTTTTCAATTACTGAGTGAATCAGTATCTTCTTATTTTAAAATATAGGTGGCTTTCACTTGCATTCTAACCTGGAGGTCGCAGTGATTCTTGCCAAGATAATATATAAGCACTTCGTTTTTTATGTTTCCAACAGGAAAATCAAGATTGTGTTTTATTCACTGTTAAACTGGCCTTTTTAGGTGTTTTAAATTCACTGAGGATAGCATCATCAGCATCATCATTGCTATTAATGTCATTATTATCACCACTAGATGGTGTATGGGGAATTGGGGGCACCGAATGTTATAGGAGGCGTTCTCCTCTATGCTATCACTAATTGGTTGTTAAGGGAATATAGAAACATATCGGAGGGTGAAGGAAAGGGGACGATAAAATATGATGGACTTTTCTCACTAATTAAAACTATGCTGGAAATATGGTGGTGGAAATAGGTCTGGCTGGAGAGAAGGTCTTCTATGTTTGCCCCTTTAAATATACATGGGATGTGAAAGTAGAATTTTATAAATGCCCTGTATCAGAAGCAAGCATTCCTTAAATTGGAGAAAGGCCTCTGGTGTCCTGGTGGGGCTAGGTTCTTGAGAATCCCTTATTAAATACGACAGTCTGCCTAGACCTGGGTTCCCAGCGGGTCTGCCTGTGTGGATTTGCACATGAGTTGAGGTCCTGGCTGCTCTCCTCTGTGCAACCAGCCTAGGAACATAAGAAACAAAAGCAAGGTTCTTGATTTGACAGGTGTCATTTTCGAGGACCATCACTTCTTGATTTTTTCTTTCTTCTGTTCATTTTGATAGACTTTAGGGAGTCTCTGCTGTCAGAAAATGTGCTGGCTTCTGGCTTCATATATGATTTGTGTCTAGCTTCCTGTAGACTAAAAATATCAGCAGAAGGAATTGTGGATGGTTCAATTAAAGTAGTAATTGGGCAAAAACAGCTCATAACAAATCCAATTCTGGGAAACGCTTCTGTGTTTGATTATTACGTTCCTCCCTATTTCTCCCTCTGCTTACCTTTTTAAAGTTTGATATAATAGCTCATTTTAGGGTTTCCTCGTTCTCATTTGTCTCTCTCATTTTAAAACCTAAGAAAGGGCCTGGTGCTAAAAATAGAGTAAAAACAATCAATGAAATGAGTAATCAAAATACTTTAAGAATGTTTTGAACATAGAAATAATAATTTCTTAATATGCACAAGCATAATAGGTCAATAGTATTTATGTACAATGCCAGTACAAAACAAATGTGAAAGAGCATTAATGAATAAAACTGGTATAATAGTAAATACATAGTATCGAAGAAAACTTAACAGTTCTGGATGCTGTGTCATGTCTTTTTATAACACCAAATACGGATTTGTCACAAGCCACTTAATGACCCTTTAAAAGTTGCTAATGTTCTTACTTACACTCTCATCAAGTCATAAATCAAAAGAGGATTTGAAGTTAAGGCCCATGGTTGGAATTTCAATGCAGTCAAATACCTGTTCTCTGTTGGCGGTTGAGTGAGTGGATGATAATGGTGAATTTGAGAAAGAAAGGGTTCTTACTAAGTGATTGTCGCGTTGCAATGGGTTGGCCAAGCCCTTTAAATTTTTGACTTGAGAAATTGAAATGTATCCTAACGTATTAAACTTCACAAAGATGTTTATACTCTGAAAAGATCAGTACCTCTTTTTCAGCACCCACTACAGAAGATGCGATAATGTATCACACGATTTTGGGTTCTGATCAGCCAAAACGTCACAATTGTATTTTCTTTTTTAGAGGTCATCAGTTCAGTAGATAGCTGATTTTCTGTATGTAATTCTGTCCCTTTAGTATCCCCATTGGCTTCCCAACATGTAGTGTATATACCTTCTGGCACACAGTAGGGCCTCAATAAACATTTTTGCAAGAATGAATTCAAATTGAATTTGAAGAATAAATACTGGAACAATAAAATTGGCCCCACATGAATGTGTGGGGATCTACTTGTTGCAAACCGTCCAGGATGCAGATTAATATGCAGTATGCACGTGAATATCTGGAAGTCAGCAAGATACAGTAGTGAGATGTACACCTCTACACAAATTGATTTTTTCAGCTTCATTTGATTGGTAACATTGATTCAAATGTAGTCATAAGACTCACACTAATGGCTCTTTTAAGAGATAAAAAGGAATGTGTGCTTTCACCAGCATTTTATATCCGGCCGGGCAGCTGCAAAGAACCTGATGCTACAGGCGTTTAACATACTCTCCTTGGATTGTTGAAAAGGGGAAAGGAAGAAGGGGGTCATTAGAAATTCTTGCCCTTGCTTGTGGGGAAAAGAAAGAGCTTGCTTGTAGTAGGAGGGAGTTGTATTTGTGAGTCATAGGGATCCATTATCCATATCTGCTGAAGGGCTGTCAGATACGAAGTAAATTTAGAGACCTGCTTGTCCCTTACGCCATTCATTACTGTTGATCGGTGCCAGTGGCAGGCAGCAGTATTTTTAGAGAAGCGAATGATACGGAATTTCTTCATGTACAGAACATTGGCTGATCCCATTACTCAAAGCTATTCAAAAAGTCACGGCTGACGCTTGATAGAGTTGCAGAGGAAAAACAATAGACCTAAGAAGCAAAATACTGAAATGCATGATGAAAACATAGGGAGATTGAAGTTACTCATCACCACTTTTAATCCAGTTTGGTGCTGCTGGTTGTCAGTGGTATTAAAAATATAATTTTCACAGGAATCGATTTTATGCATGTCTCTTGGCCCTATCATAGAGTGAAAAATAGGCTGATTTTTCACATCTTATACCACCTTCCTTTGAAATATATCTGACATTTATGCTTTGACAATGGGTATGTGAAGAAGAAACATGAAGGACCTTTTTCCGTGTAGCGGCCAGCATGGTGCTGTATCTTGGTTTCCAAGTGATAAATGCAGGAAAACAGCAAACAGTTTTAAAAATGGCCTTAATCCTGCAGGACAGTATTCCTAATTTCTAGATAAAGTCCTTTTAATTTAATATTCTAAATTAATATTTTGCATTGCTTCTCTGCAAGAACACTAGATCGCAGAAATGTACAAACCATCCTTCAGAAGACTAAAAGACTAAGCCATCTGCAGTTGTAACTGTCAGTGAAAGGCCACGACTTATCCAGAGTGGAGCCTTTTCAACACTCTATTCTTAGACTTAATTTTTGAAATCTAATCACCAAAGGTGCCTGAGTCTGTTGACTTAGTTCAACAAGAAATCTGTGCATGTTCACAAACTTACATGTTCAAGAAGCCAGTGCATGTTCACACACTTAACACGTAGGAGAAGTCTGCATGTTCACTAAGTTAAATGTATGAGAAGTCAGCACATGTTCACTAACATACACATGAGGCCTGGAGGCTAAGCAGAAACTGACCAGCAAGGCTTCAGGTCTCAGGTCTTGAGCGCTAGTGCTGCAACTGGGTGTGCTGATTATTTGGCAAAATCAGTTGGTGGTTTTCAAGCTGTGGAGAGAAGAGTGCCTGGTGAGTTCAGCGAAGCAAGTTGGATGTCCAGTGGTGGTAGCTTCACTTGTTAAATTCAGTGAAGAAAACAAGACCCTGTGCTCCTTTTGATGACACAGCCAAGAAAATTATCAGAATTTGTCAAAAGAAATTTTGAACCAGGGTATTAGGGTGGTGTCTATTAAAAATTCATCAGTAAGTTGTTTATGTCAGTTGGAGAAGTACACTCATCATAGTAGAATAATTTATTCATTGTTAACCAACACGTACACAACACTTAAACTAGGGCAGATACTATTTTGAATGGCTTACAGATATATTTAATCCACATGACAGTCATATGATTTAAGTAGTATGATCACACTCTTTTTAGAGATAAGGAAACTTGGGCATGGTTAAGTCTTGGGCCCAGGATCACACAGCTGGTAACGGCAGAACTTGTATGTGAACCTGAGAGGTCTGGCTTCAGAATGCACGTTCAATCCACTATGCTACTCTGCTTCTGAGTAATACAAGGCAATGATTTGTAAATCACAGTGATAACCTATTTTATTCCTTTGTATCATCCTACTCTACTCACCTCTTTTAGGTTCATTAAAGGATTTAGTTGAATGCCAAATGTGTGGACTTAGAAGAACGGGCTTTGAGTTCTGACATTGGCTGTGTGGCTTTGGAAGAGTCACTTTTCTGAGTTGCTTTCTTCATTCAATGGGTGTGACAATATCAATCCTGCTGATTTCACAAAAGTCAAAATGTTTTGCCCTGTAGAAATTCGTTAGGTGTCATTCGAAAAAGCCAGTGGCTCTCCAGGGATGAGGATGCTTAAAGAGGTCTTGCTGTCTACCTGTGTTTCCAGCTTTCCCATTCTCTGCAGCAGCTCTAGAGGCCCCTCCTTTAGACCTGGGTCCGCCTTGAGGTGTTGTTACATAATATTTATGATAAAATAAAAAACCACGTGTGTGATGGTATCATGACATGAACTTAAGCCTTGCTGACATTAAAATGGAGCAGGTGGTCTCCATTCCTAGGTGAAGAATAACAAGATCACCCAAGTGTTTTTAAAATGTGTGACTCTTCAGAGAGGGTACCTTTGAGTGGCTCTTCCACTGACCCCAGAACTTCCAAAGCATCAGGCTTAGGTTGAATAGGATTCATCTGAGCCTCTGGTTCTGATCTTGTAAAAGCTAACTCATGCATGCACAACATGATAGGCCCTGTCACGCCTCACAGCCTTTTTCTGCGCTATCCTTTTATACATTTTTTATAAGGCAGAGTGCATTCAAAGCATTCTGCCTCAAAAGGCATTTTGCTCTAATGGCTGTGTGGAAATGTTTGTTCTCTGCTTCTATGTTTTTAAAAAACAAAAGGGTAATCAGAAGCATTTAATTGTCTTAGATGCTCAACAAATAGTAATTAAAAGCTATTTTTTTTTTTTTTTTTAGTTTTGCAGAAGTATAAGCATGTCTGTGAATTAAATAAGGCCCTGTGTCAAGCCTGATTTGCACAGCGAAGGTGATATATTTTAGTAGTGCCAACTGAGGGCTCATTGCCCAATTGCATGATAAGGAAACCCCATTTGATAAGCAAACCCCACTTGAATGGGTGTTGATTCTTCATCCTGGTTCTCTGTAGTCCGAACTCAAGGCTCAGTGTACTGTTTTCAGTAGGTCGCCTCCACTTGATCTTTGTTTTCCTCTTAAGTGGCATGCTGAAAAACCATATTCATATGAATGTGAGAGAGATGGGGAGTCTCTCCATGTTGCCCAGGCTGGTCTTGAACTCCTGGTCTCAAGTGATCCTCAGGCCTCAGCCTCCCAAAGTTCTTTGGGAGTGTGAGCACAAAGTGTGAGCCCCCATGCACCTTGCCCCCAAAACTTTGAGTAACAATACTCAAAAATATGTCACTTCTGTGAAAAGATTGGTATATTCTGGCCAGGCACGGTGGCTCACACCTGTAATCCCAGCACTTTGGGAGGCCGAGGCGGGCGGATCACGAGGTCAGGAGATCAAGACCATCCTGGCTAACATGGTAAAACCCTGTCTCTACTAAAAAAAATTTTTTTTAAAAATTAGCTGGGTGCGGTGGTGGGTGCCTGTAGTCCCAGCTACTCGGGAGGCTGAGGCAGGAGAATCGCTTGAACCTGGGAGGCGCAGCTTGCAGTGAGCCGAGATCATGCCACTGCATTCCAGCCTGGGCGACAGAGTGAGACTCCATTTAAAAAAAGAAAAAAAAAAAAGATTAGTATATTCAGTAAGTAGTTCCTAATGTCTCCATTTTGTAGAGAGAAGAACTGAGGTACAGTGACTTCAGATTTTTGCGTAAGGTTGTAACTAGTCAGCAGAAAAGCTGAAGTTACTGACTTTGGGGTTCTTGGCCTTGGATTTTCCCCACCAGTTCAACAGCTTCTTATTTGTATGTTGAAGAGAAATGTTAAAGCAAGTAAACGTCTTAGCTCATCCTGTGCAAGGATGAGAAAATCAAAAGCCTGTAGTGTTATTTTACAGCTCAGGAGTCACTTCTCTTGTCCTTGAATCATTTGAGCAGGAGACGAAGAGGTCAGCAACCCCCAGTTCTATTTTGGTCCTGACCAATGACTGCTTGTGTGACCTTTTGCAAGTCACTTAACTCCTGTGTCACTCTCTGTGAAACGAGGATGGAGGAGCCCTGCTCCCCTGCCTGTCTCCAATGGTGACTTCATCAGGAAAGGTGAGTGGAGATGCTCGGACAGAATGGCCTGCTTATGGCACTTTTTCAAGCCACCACCCAGTTGACCAGATACATGAACAAGGCTGAAACTAGATCAGGACTAATGAATCTTCAACAAGAAGAGGCACCAGAAAGGCGGTGCCACCACGTCACCTTCTGTGTCCCTGTAGTAACAAAGGCAGGAGGGTCCGAAGGCATATTTTTTCCCCCTGAAACTTGAGACTTCTTGCGTAAACTTGAGCATATTTAAGAGAGGTTGATAAAATAGAGCAATAAATTTAGTTGGTGAAATTCAGTAGATAGGCAACCTAAAAGTCACATGTTACTTTGGTACAATCCTGTGTCCTCAGGACAGTAGCTGTCCACTATCAATACCTCCAAAGAAGCTGGGGAGTTGCCTGGGATTCAGGATAGCAGACCTAACTTCTTTCATAGCACTTTAAACAAAATTGTAAACAGAAAAATAATGTCTTATAGTAATCACATTTATGGTTTTCTCTAGTATAGGCTTATCCGTTAATAACTTATTTAATCAATTCCAGAAGAAATGTGTCATTCAGAAATGTCATGTTTGTACTATAAATCTTTAGTTCCTTTTTACCAACAAATTGACTATTTTTAATATTTAAACTTTCACAAATTACTTTAAAAAATCAAAAACCCTAGGAAAAAAAATGGGTGAGGGATACAAACATACAAATAGGCTTTTCACAGAAAAAGAAATCGAAGTTGTAAATGTACACATGAAAAAGCCTTTATTCTTCTCCCCAGTAATGATCAAGGGACTAGAACACCACAGTGACGAAGATGATGGGGATATCTGGGTTCAAATCCTAAGGGCACTGGTGATTTGCCTGGCTGCTTGATTTTTCCCCCTCTTTTTGGTTTATTGACATATTATTTGCGTATAATAGAATTCATCGTTTCATGGGTACACTTTGAATTTTGATAATCGTAAATAATTGTGCAGCTTCCGCCCCAACCCATTTAGTTACTTGTTTATGCTTCCATTTTCCAGCTGTTAATTTTCCTGACATAAGCAGAACTTGGTCGGATCAATGCTAATACTCCAGGTGAAAGGAGAAGTTCATTTGAGTCAGCAGGCATCCTCTGAGCATGTCGTGTGTGTCAAGCACCTTCGCCAGGTGTGGGGGGATACTGTCTTTAGAGTTCATGTACCAGAAAGATAGATATTTGCTCACAAATGTATGCATATTTAGCCAAAGGAGCAAATATTCCCCAAATAGTTGGTAGCAAATAGCAAAACTGTGCCATTCCCTGTGCTCCCTCCCACTAGAAGCAAAGAGAAAAGCTTTGCTGTGTTTCGCTCCTTAGTTTTTAATGTTCTAACAGGGTTGAATTTCACCTGTTTCTATCGTTGTTTAATAACAGAAAATGAACCAAGAGAGCATCGGATTTCAAGCTTACTTCTTGTTATTATTTAGAGACATGCTAACAACCCACACCATCTATGCAATTGAAATTTCTGCATCTCCAAAGACCCTTTCCCCGCCCCGCCAGAAGTACCAGCTGCCACTCAGAGAGCATTGTTGCCCTTCAGAAATCCCAAGGAGAATCTAGGACAGCTGCATTCAGCTGTGAAACCCTGAAAGAGCCTTTGCTGTCACCTTTGCTGCATCTAGGGAGTGCTTAATTTCTCCTCCAGCTTCCCCACCCCTCACCAACTCTTGCAACCCATCCACACTGTGGCTGGTTTGGGCCCTTGATTTCCTAGATTACTACCTGAAATCAGAAAAGGGCCATAGTGAGACTTACCGCAGCACTACAGATAGCGCTGAGGCTCTTACAAATACTTTTTGAGTGCTCCTGCCTGAAGCTTGGAGTCCTTGAAGTGCAGAATTACTGCAGGTGCAGCTCAAACAGTGCACGGATTGGCCACCCCATACCTCTCAAATCAACAGCTTTTAAGCGCGTCCATTTGCAGACGTGCCAGGAGCTTGAAAGGAGGTGTGTAGCCTGTAAATGAGCCCAGTGTCTACAGTTTCCATTATTTAGACCCCAAGACATGTTATTGTCGGGGACAGAAATCACCACCTTAGACCTGTATCTTGCCTGTGACGTTTATAAGTCTGTGCAATTGGACTTTTCAACTACATACTATTTTGCAAATTCAGAAATAATAAAATTCCCACCAATTTCCAGGCATAGAAAACCAATTTCTTCCTTGATGGGTCCAATTGCATGGTTGATAAAAAATTTTAAGACCTATCTTAGTGTTTTCAGAGGCCAGCTAGTCTCTGTGGCCTTGTGAATAAATAGCACACGTAAGATGCTGGAGTCTTTGTAGGTCTGGACTGTTTGCTTGAAAGAAATTAGGCAAATTCTTCTAATGCCAAGCCATTAAGCAGCATTTTCTGTTTTGCAGTACCTTTTGTTTTTGCCTTCATTCCTCTCTCCCTCTCTCCTTGCTGCCCCTTCCTTCTTTCCTTTCTTCTCATCTTCCCTTAACAAATATTTGAGGCCCTGTGGCCTTTACTATGTGGTTGATACCTTGTTGGTACCATGTTGTGCTGGGGACACAGTGATGAACAAAACAAATAGTTGATGCCCTTCAGGAGCTCCTGGTCAAATAGCGACACAGATGCTAATGAAACACAAAAATAAATGTAAGTTAATATTCTGGTTAGTGCAATCAAGTAAGTTTGTCTAGTGCTGACAGGCTAGTATGTTTTTTTTACTGTCCTTGACTTTCATTTGTGGGGAAAAAAATGGTTTTGCTATGTCTGTTCCTTAATGAAGGATGCCCCATAGTGTTTCGTGCAGAAACTGTCTTTCAGGAGGTCTTATTCTCAATACATGGAACCCAGCATGCTCAAAGAAATGTTCTGATGACAGAGGAGAGTAGAGATGATGTACATTTAACTGAGGAAATGTGCTCCTAAAGAAAGCGCTCAGTGTAGACTGATGAGGGACTTTATTTTGTCTCTGTGTGCCAGATAACCGCATAGCCCAGAATGATGGCAGATTATGAGTTCATCTTAAAGAATCTGGAATGCTCCACACCCAGGTCAGGTACACTAGGTAATTAAGGCATCTCTGGCAAATCTCAGTTTCTATCCTGCCTTCCATTGTGTTTTTAAGAAGCTGTTGAATGGAACATTCTTTTTCTAATGCATAGCACTATTCATGATTTGGACCAGTGTATTTTTGAAAATGGATCTCTGCAGCAAGGCCTTGGCTCTATCCCTGGATCCTTTCTTAATATGACAGCCTGTCATCCCCCCAAACTATGCAGAACAGCCTTGCTCTGCAGCCTCACTCGTGCACTTTTTAAAAATTCTCAATAATGATGACAACCATTAAAATGATAGAAACCACTTACTAATCAGTTTGGTAACCAAGGACATCCGCTTTACATAATACAGAGCCATATTAAAAAGGCTTTTATGATGTTCAGAAATTGTCAAAGTTAAAAAACCTAATGGTAAAATCAGTTGATTCTTTGTGCTGCTTTTCAAACAGCTTTACCCTTCAAACAGTGACAGTAGAGAGCCACCTATTTGTGTTGATTCAAAATGTCTTGAGAAAGTAAGCCCTTGATAGAGCATATTCCAAAAGCCTTCCTCACTTGATAAGCAGTGATTAGGATTTGAGGTCCTTTCCCCCTCCTTTTAGATTTGTTCCTTTAACACTAGGAGGTACAGGCCTCTTACAACAAGCAGTCGTGAAAGAATTTCTTATGTGTAACTTTAAAGTTTTATTGATGCATATCAAGTATTTAAATCATAGCCAAGCTCAGTTTTTCTCCTCAGGAAACTTACCTTCTTGGACAGAAACCTAGGAAATTATTTTCAAGTTTGCAGTTGCTGTTGTGGAGATCAACAGCAGATCTGTGGGAATATGTGTCGGGCACCAGGTCTACCATAGAGTGGGACCAGGGCTTGAGAGAAGCTCCCTGGAGGAGGCGGGAGAGCATCTCTCTGAAGATCTAGTCATGCAGTTGCAGTATCTGGGAGTACAGTTTACAGTTTGGAATATAAGTCCCCGAAAGTAGCAGAAAGAAGAAAAATAAGGGCAAAAGCATTGCACATCCAGAGTTTTCCAGTTCCTCCCGGTCCCTCAGTCTCCTAGCTCTCCAGTTGTGTGTCTGGAGTAAAATCCTAGATGTGATGGGAGGAAGCACTTTTCACAACCATGAAGATTTGTGATTTCTGAAGTCCTTGCTTACAAGGACACTGTTTGGAGATCCCAATTCTGAGGCAGGGTATGTTTTTTGTTTTGTTTTTTATTTTTATTTTTTTTAGACACAGAAGCTTGCTGTGTCGCCCAGGCTGAAATACCATGACGCAATCATAGCTCACTGCAGCCTCAAACTTCTGGACTCAAGAGATCCTCCTGCCTCAGCCTCCTGAGTTGCTGAGACTACAGGCACATGCCACCACCCCTGGCTAATTTATTTTATTTTTTGTAGAGACAGGGTCTAGCTGTGTTCCCCAGGCTGGTCTCAAACTCCTGGGCTCAAGAGACCCTCCCACCTCAGCCTTCCAAAGTGCTGGGATTATAGGTGTGAGCCACCATGCCTGGCTGAGGCAAGGTTTTGATAGGTCGTGAGGGTTAAGAGTTGGGTGATAATCCTCTGTGATGTTAGTGAGTCTCTGAGGCTGAACACCATGTTGGGACAGTTCCTTAGCATGAGACATTTGCTCTTCGCAGAAAAGAGCCTGCTACCCCCATCCTGCTGTGCAGTGGCCATCACTTCTCTAGTGATGAGCACACTGATAAGGCACAATCCAGTGAAGTCCTGCTAAGATGAAAGACAAGGAAAAAAATATTAGGCTAATATGTACGGAAACGTGAAGACCTGTACCTTTTGTTTTTCTTACTGTCTCTTGTTTCTTGTGTCCCTGTCTCTTTGTATTGGTCAGTTCTCATGCTGCTAATAAAGACATACCCACGACTGGGTAATTTATAAAGAAAAAGAGAGGTTCAGTGGACTCATAGTTCCACGTGGCTGCGGAGGCCTCACAATCATGGCTGAAAGTGAATGAGGAGCAAAGTCACGTCTTACACGGCGGCAGGCAGGAGAGCTTGTGCAGGGGAATTCGTGTGTATAAAACCATCAGATCTCATGAGACTTACTCACTATCATGAGAACAGTATGGGAGAACTGCCACATGATTCATTTACCGCCACCTGGTGCTGCCCTTGACACATGGGAATCATTACAATTCAAGGTGAGATTTGGGTAGAGACACAACCAAACCATATCGCGCTCTCTCTCTGTCTTTCTTGATAATGAAAGATTAGAGATCAGTGTACATATACATACCTACACACTCAATGTAGTTGCTGTTATTATTCTTGATGATGTTCCTATGAAATGAGATTGATTCCACCTGTTCATGAGCCTTTTTTGAGAAAAGGACAATATCCCTTAGCTTCTTCATTCCTAACAAAGATGGACATGGGATGGGGTAAAGGTGGCTCCATTGAAAATAAATTGCAATACAAAGATGAATGCAATAAACTTGACGTTTTTTAGATCTAAAACAAACTGATTCAGCATTTTAAAATGTAACATGAAATGGCAATGTTTTAAATTTTTCAAAAATTGGAGATCATTTGTGTCAGGTGAATGGGAAGTTCAGCAAGGCGTTATCATTTCGTTATTCAGTCATCTGCCCCACATGCATCTGTTAAGTACCTACCATGTGCCAGGCACTGCAATAAGTTCAGAGTGTACATTGGTACGCACAGCTTTCATGGTCCCTGATCTCATGGAGCTTACAGTCTGTCATACGTGAAATTTCCAAAGATGCTGAAAAGATTGAAAATTCCTTTGGTACATACTCATAAATTCTTATACTTTCTATGACTTATGGACAGCATATTTCCCTTTGATTCGTGCATGCTTATATATATTTTTTTATAGTGTGAGGTTTTTTTCTTACAGACCAGGATGGGAGAGAAAAAATGCTGACTTTGAGATTTTCTTTCCTGGAGCAACAGGTAGATTACCAACAGGCATAAGGCAGAATTTGCCCCCAATATTGTGTGACATTGTTTTACTCATTACTTCAATCTATATGGCTTCCTTTCTAATGGGAACCACTTAGCTGGACCATTAAGTATGATGGTTTCAGGTTCAACAGGCTGTCTTTTGAAATTGACCCAATCAGTGGTGGAAATGGCCAAGAACTTACACAGATGTAGTGTGAGGACCTCTGGGCCCAGTTGAGTGCAGATCATTCAACAGCAGGGGCCGCCCAAACCAAACTCTCGAGCAGTCTTAGGCCCAGGGCTCAGGGAGTGAAAGAATAGCCAGTTCTCTTGTTGGTTGTTAATTTGGATGTAAATCTAAACTTTTCAGAGCTAGGAATCTGGATTATTCAATGGCCTTTGTTATTTGTAATGTGGCCATAGGGTGAAAGCCCTTGGATATGCTCCATTGATAAAGAGAGGTAGGTTTAGGGTGGTAATTGGATAAAAATATGAGAGTTTCACACAAGCAACCAGTGGCTCAGAGGGGAGAGCTCAACCATAACAACTAAATTTTGAAAATACTTCTCTCTTGAGGGGATTAAGTCTCTCAATTCACTCCCTTTAAAAAAATAAATACATAAACCAATGATCTATTATAACATGCTTTCTTCATTTTAATTCACTTCACAATGGTGCAGTGGTCCAGGGTTCATGCTGTTAGAGCGGTGATGGTAGCATTTTGCCTCACTGCTGTCACCTCTCAGTTTTGCTGTCCTGCCCACTTACTTTGTCACTACAGCCTTAAATCCCTACTGCCCCCATTAAAGTGTCTACTTGTCTCCTAAAACTCATTTATACTGTTTGTTCTTGATGTCTTCCTTGGCAACTTAATTTATATGTCTGCTGTTTTTCAAACGGAGTAATACTCTGCGCTTACTCTAAATTTTGTGTTTTTAAAACCACAGCTTTTGAGTTTGTGTGGCTTCTACCAATGTAAACCACTCATCTCATTTTTCTGTCAACACACGCTTATAATTTTCTGTGTATTTCCTCAAATTTTCTTCCCATCTGTCAAAATAAGGTCTTTCTGTCCACTTGACATGAAATACTATGTCCTGCAACTATGGTGACTTGAGCTACTTTACACCTCCTTTGAGTAGTCAAGATGTGCTGTCTGGAAAAAAATGACCCAGTAAGGACAGTTCATTTTTGATGATTAATGTTTTCCTAAGTTTCCAGTTCTTTGTGTTTTTATTTTTAATTTTCCACCTTTCACAGCACTTTCGGCAATAACCAGGGAATCCTGAATCATTTCAGAACCATTTTTCGCTTCTGTTATCTGCTAACCATTTCTTGCCTTTTCTCTCACATATGTCTACTCACATTTCAAGGTGTCAAAAATGGACCCGTATACCTACAAAAATATAAACACAACCCTTGCAAGGTGGACTACACTATTAAGCAAACTAGGAATAAGAGAGAGGTTTGACAAATCTCTAGACGTTTCCAAGATGGCATTTATCATACATACAAGTATACATATATGTGTGTGTATTTATAGTTACATCAGAATACAGCGATTATATTTTCAATAATTCCCCCAAAATGCAGACATTGTTGATGTAGGTAAAAATTGCCTTTCCCGTGGTTCACTCTGGCTGCAGCTAATTAATAGAGCTGTGTCCAAAAATACAATGTATTCAAAAATATAGAATAAAACAGTCATATCTGTGGATAACAGAGTAAGTCTTTGATATTTCATAAATTTCATAATAAATACATTTCTGGTAGTTAGCATTTTATATTTCCTACTGCCTTGTAATAATCGGAGCATTTGCCTTCATGGTTTATTACATGCCCCGGGGGATATAGTTGCTCTTCAGCCATCTGTGGTCATTCATCCTTTTTTTTTTTAGTTCATCTTCAGCCTCTTTATTGTCTTTTTTTTTTTTTTTAATACTTTAAGTTCTAGGGTACGTATGCACAACGTGCAGATTTGTTACATAGGTATACATGTGCCATGTTGGTTTGCTGCACTCATAAACTCGTCATCTACATTAGGTATCTCTCCTAATGCCATCCGTCCACCAGCCCCCTGCCCCATGACAGGCCCCAGTATGTGATGTTCCCTGCCCTGTGTCCATGTATTCTCATTGTTCAGTTCCCACCTATGAGTGAGAACATGTGGTGTTTGGTTTTCTGTCCTCATGATAGTTTGCTCAGAATGATGGTTTGCAGCTGCATCCATGTACCTGCAAAGGACATAAATTCATCCTTTTTTATGGCTACATAATACTCCGTGGTGTATATGTGCCATATTTTCCTAATCCAGTCTATCATTAATGGACATCTGGGTTGGTTCCAAGTCTTTACTATTGTGAATAGTGCCGCAATAAACATACGTGTGCATGTGCCTTCATAGTAGCATGATTTATAATCCTTTGGGTATATACTCAGTAATGGGATGACTGGGTCAAATGGTTCTAGATCCTTGAGGAATCGCCACATTTTCTTCCACAATGGTTGAACTAGTTTACACTCCCACCAACAGTGTAAAAGCGTTCCTATTTTTTCACATCCTCTCCAGCATCTGTTGTTTACTGACTTCTTAATGATTGCCATTCTGACTGGGGTGTGAGATGGTATATCATTGTAGTTTTGATTTGTGTTTTTCTGATGACCAGTCATGAGTATTTTTTCATGTCTGTTGGCTGCATGAATGTCTTCTTTTGAGAATTGTCTGTTCATATCCTTTGCCCACTTTTTGATGGGGTTTTTTTTGTCTTGGAAATTTATTTAAGTTCTTCGTAGATTCTGGATATTAGCCCTTTGTCAGATACCCATTTTTGGGTATCTTTGCAATCTTTGTAGATTGCAAAAATTTTCTCCCATTCTGTAGGTTGTCTGTTCACTCTGATAGTAGTTTCTTTTGCTGTACAGAAGCTCTTTAGTTTAATTAGATCCCATTTGTCTATTTTGGCTTCTGTTGCCATTGCTTTTGGTGTTTTAGTCATGAAGTCTTTGCTCGTGACTATGTTCTGAATGGTATTGCTTAGGTTTTCTTCTAGGATTTTTATGGTTTTAGGTCCTACATTTAAGTCTTCAATGCATCTTGAATTAATTTTTGTACAAAGTATAAGGAAGGGATGCAGTTTCAGCTTTCTACATATGGCTAGCCGGTTTTCCCAGCACCGTTTATTAAATAGGGAATCCTTTCTCCATTTCTTGTTTTTGTCAGGTTTGTCAAAGATCAGATGGTTGTAGATGTATGATGTTATTTCTGAGGGCTCTGTTCTGTTCCATTGGTCTATATCTCTGTTTTGGTAACAGTACCATGCTGTTTTGGTTACTGTAGCCTTGTAGTATAGTTTGAAGTCACATAGCATGATGCCTCCAGCTTTGTTCATTTTGCTTAGGATTGTCTTGGCAATGTGGGCTCTTTTTTGGTTCTGTGTGGACTTTAAAGTAGTTTTTTTTCCAGTTCTGTGAAGAAAGTCATTGGTAGCTTGATGGGGATGGCATTGAATCTGTAAATTACCTTGGGCGGTATGGCCATTTTCACGATATTGATCCTTCCTATCCATGAGCATGGAATGTTCTTCTATTTGTTTGTGTCCTCTTTTATTTCATTGAGCAGTGGTTTGTAGTTCTCTCTAAAGAGGTCCTTCACATCCCTTGTAAGTTGGATTCCTAGGTATTTTATTCTCTTTGAAGCAATTGTGAATGGGAGTTCACTCATGATTTGGCTCTCTGTTTGTCTGTTACTGGTGTATAGGAATGCTTGTGATTTTTGCACATTGATTTTGTATCCTGAGACTTTGCTGAAGTTATCAGCTTAAGGAGATTTTGGGCTGAGATGATGGGGTTTTCTAAATATACAATCATGTCATCTGCGAACAGGGACAATTTGACTTCCTCTTTTCCTAATTGAATACCTTTTATTGCTTTCTCTCGCCTGATTGCCCTGGCCAGAACTTCCAACACTATGTCGAATAGGAGTGGTGAGAGAGGGCATCCCTGTCTTGTGCCAGTTTTCAAAGGGAATGCTTCCAGTTTTTGCCCATTCAGTATGATATTGGCTGTGGGTTTGTCATAAATAGCTCTTGTTATTTTGAGATATGTTCCATCAATACCTAGCTTATTGGGAGTTTTTAGCATGAAGGGCTGTTGAATATTGTCAAAGGCCTTTTCTGCATCTATTGAGATAATCTTGTGATTTTTGTCATTGGTTCTGTTTATGTGATGGATTACATTTTTTGATTTGCGTATGTTGAACCAGGGATGCATATGTTGCATCCCAGGGATGAAGCTGACTTGATCGTGGTGGATAAGCTTTTTCATATGCTGCTGGATTCGGTTTGCCAGTAGTTTGTTGAGGATTTTTGCATCGATGTTCATCAGGGATATTGGTCTAAAATTCTCTTTTTTTGTTGTGTCTCTGCCAGGCTTTGGTATCA
Source organism: Rhinopithecus roxellana (assembly GCF_007565055.1). Taxonomy (NCBI): domain Eukaryota; kingdom Metazoa; phylum Chordata; class Mammalia; order Primates; family Cercopithecidae; genus Rhinopithecus; species Rhinopithecus roxellana. Next base: position 87,126,856 of record NC_044559.1, read on the forward strand.
GGATGATGTTGGCCTCATAAAATGAGTTAGGGAGGATTCCCTCTTTTTCTATTGATTGGAATAGTTTCAGAAAGAATGGTACCAGCTCTTCTTTGTAGCTTTGGTAGAATTCGACTGTGAATCCATCTGGTCCTGGCCTTTTTTTGGTTGGTAGACTATTACTGCCTCAATTTCAGAGCCTGTTATTGGTCTTTTCAGAGATTCAGCTTCTTCCTGGTTTAGTCTTGCGAGGGTGTATGTGTCCAGGAATTTATCCATTTCTTCTAGATTTTCTAGCTTATTTGCATAGAGGTGTTTATAGTATTCTCTGATGGTAGTTTGTATTTCTGTGGGGTCGGTGGTGATATCCGCGTTATCATTTTTTATTGCGTCTATTTGATTCTTCTCTCTTTTCTTCTTTATTAGTCTTGCTAGAGGTTTACCAATTTTGTTGATCTTTTCAAAAAACCAGCTCCTGGATTCATTGATTTTTGGAAGGGTTTTTTGTGTCTCTATCTCCTTCAGTTCTGCTCTGATCTTAGTTATTTCTTGCCTTCTGCTAGCTTTTGAATTTGTTTGCTCTTGCTTTTCTAGTTCTTTTAATTGTGATGTTGGGATGTTGATTTTAGATCTTTCCTGCTTTCTCTTGTGGGCATTTAATGCTGTAAATTTCCCTTGACACACTGCTTTAAATGTGTCCCAGAGATTCTGGTACATTGTGTCTTGGTTCTCACTAGTTTCAAAGAACATCTTTATTTCTACCTTCATTTCATTATTTCATTATTTACCCAGTGGTCATTCAGGAGCAGGTTGTTCAGTTTCTAGGTAGTTGTGTGGTTTTGAGCGAGTTTCTTAATCCTGAGCTCTAATTTGATTGCATTGCAGTCTGAGAAATAGTTTGTTGTGATTTCTGTTTAAACTGTTCATTCAGCAGGCACTTACTTTGTTCCAGCATTGTTATAATTCACCATTTTCCTAATGCTAAACCCTTAGAGTCCCAAAACTGTCTTACAAGTTCCCTGAGCAGGTAGGGGCTGGCCTCCACCAAGTCTTCACATGTTGCGCCTGCTTGCACCGCAGGGTGGAAGTTTGGTTTTCTTGCTGGGATGCCCCATAGCACTTTATTCTTATAAGGCATTTATCACTCTCTGCTTTGCACTAAAAGTGCTCTGTTGAGATCTGAAGAGGATTTGTGATGTGTGTATGTAATACATATTTGTATTAATGGCTTCGAGTTCTAAAGTGTAAATGTTTTTCCCATTTCTAACCAGAGGACACGTTTTTGAAAGCACAATCTATCTGATTTATTACCGACAGCTAGTAATGTTGTGGGGAATTTAAAAATACACTTAAAAATGTATACTTAAAAAATAGTATATGCTAAGCCAATAATTGTTGGGTAAATGAAGATTATTGAAACATAGTCTGTTATTAGCCCACTAAATGTGAGAATTCCTTTTTCTGCTCCACTTTTCATTACCAGTTTATACACAACAGATGTGGGAACTTCACTACTAGTTTATAATACAATTAGATGAAGAGAAAGCCAGTCCCTCCAAAGTTAGAGATATGAGAATCCCCTGAAAGTAGATTTTAGTGCATTTGCATATTAACAAAGAGATGCTCATCGAAACATCCAATATGAATCCAACATCCAACCTCTGTTACATACGTTGTGGTTGTTAACCACAAAATCATGTAAAATAAATTCAAATAACTGGCATTACATTGAAGTTCCACTGAAAATACTTGAAAGTAATACACCTCAAAGTTTGAATATTTGATTTCTTCAAAACACTTGGCAGGACAGTAATTGACTTGGGGGTGGTTTTGATTGTTTAAAAGCCTAACAAGGAGAAGGCATTTTCCAGGATGACAGTGGCCTTAAGAGTGTCATGCAGGAAACTGGCTGTCATGTGTTTAGCTTCGGTGAGAATACACTGGAGCAAGAAGCACGAGGACTCCTGGGACTCAGTGTGGACACTGTGTACTTAGTCACTCGAGGAAAGGTGCCGTGACGTTTTTGTAGGACTTCTGCCCAATTGTAAGATCTGGGATTCATCATCCTAGCTGAAGAGTCATGTTAGTTGTTGGGATTATCCTGGACTTGATAAACCTGTTATGAAAGCTGACTTTGACCTCAGTCTTCATAACTGGTTTGTAAGGTCCAAAGACACTAAACAGCCAGCACACGTTTTGTGCGCTAAGGATCTTTCACATCTATCAATCATGGGCCACTTCCGCTCGCATATTTATGTGCTACGTTAGTATGGATCCATGGAGGAAGGTGACATGCTCTCATCTATGTTGTGACACTAGCCATGGGCTGCTGTTGCAATGACTGGGAAGTATAAACTGTGATCCATAGGATATACTTTGCAGCTAGTTGCAGCTCACAATATAAGTTGGCTTTGGTGACTTTTTTCGGGCAAAGAGAGGGTTCGGTGGTGAAAAACATCATTAAAAGGTTGACCCAGAGGTCTAGTATTGCAGCTAGTTAGAGATAAAAGCCAGCATTCCTGAATTATAACATGTAATGAAAGAGTTGAGTTTCTGTTAATTCATAGAGAAAACTCATAGCAGACTTGGAGTGATACTCTGAGTGTATATTAAGTCCTGCATTCATCAACAAAATTCTTAATTTTATAAAAGTGGAAGACTTGTGAATATTCAAGCATTTTTGGCAGAAAGTACACTTTATATCTGTGCACATGTGTGCCCAGTTTAACTCTCTCCTCAGGTTATCCCCTCACGTCACCCAGATCCCTTACTTCCTTCCCTTATGCGTTGTTTGTAAGAATTTTGCTGCCAATTACACATGTCTACCAGTGTGTAGTCAGGAGCAAAGAAGATAAAACAAAGATCATTAGCATTATTTCTTGCAAAATACTTAAACTTTTTTGGGAGGCTGAGGCAGGAGAATGGCATAAACCCAGGAGGCGGAGCTTGCAGTGAGCTGAGATCTGGCCACTGCAGTCCAGACTCCGTCTCAAAAAAAAAAAATTACTTACTTTTTGCTAAAGATCGCACACTTAAAATGAGTTTCTAGGTGGGTTTTAATTACTGTTATTTCTCTATTTGTCCCAGTTTTTACAAGGCAGGTTGCCCTTTCAGGAAAGCCTAGCATGTAAGAGAGTAGAATATCAAGGGAAGGAAACACAGACATATTTTCATCACAGCAAAGGCTAAATTAGCTCAAGAGCACAGCCAAGGGATACAAATTAAGAGCCTTCATAATTCAGCAAATGTGGGCAATAAAAGTAGAATCCTAGAAATCAGCCTGATCCTAAATACTCAGGGGATTGTATATTAAACAAGACAGGGCCGAATGAAATTGTCTTTGTGTTATAAATTTTCAATTGCAGGAAGTTACAGCTCATTCAAGACCTAATATCCATAATGCAGTCTGACAGCAGCAAAATCACTCCACCAGCAAAAGACTTAAATGAAAAGCAATGCTAAATGCCTGCCTAGGAGAAAAAGTGACACAGTGTTACATAATCACACGTCCAAAGGGTGTCATAGAAAGCAAAACAGGGCCACCTAAATGGACCCTTAGGCCTTTCCTCATGATGCACCCCAAATATTAGTTATTTGTGCAGTGAAATGGCTTAGTTTTAGGCACCAATAGAGTTCTTGACCTCGAAACAGGGTAAATAAGGATTCAGGATAGTCTAAGAGGTGATGGTGGTGGTGATCTGTATCAGAAGCTACACTAATATGAGCAGGGATGGCAGCAGTGTTTGGTCAGATTGAATCATGAAAATTCCTTTGATTAAATACTGCTGTTATGTTTGAAAATATGAAACTATAAAGAGCTTAAAGACAGCTGTAGTACATGTGTCCTCTACTTTAGAATGCTAGCATCATTCCGTCATAAAATGGGAAAGCAGAAAACATAAAAGTCTAGGAAAGAAGACAAACACAGCTAACTTCTCCCGAAGAGATCTTTGAATCTTCAAGGAACCATTAAAGAAGAGGACAGCCAGCTAAAGTAACAAATCGTTAGAGCCTTGAGTTGAAGATGTCCAGAACCTAGGTTTCTTACTTTAGAATGGAATTCTTTAAACAGTGAGAATCCTGAAAGCTAGAGACATTCAAATACTGCCCTCTCTCCCGTTGAATTATTGATCTTTTTGATCCAACAGCACATCCAAAACATTCGAGGTGGTTTATTACTTTTCACAGTTTAGAGGCCTGTGCAGTGCTCCTGCAACTAATGGTGGTAATAACTGTGATCACTGTAAAGGCAAAGTTGTACGTATGTATACAAGATAGAGAATGTGTTACTAATGTCTGAACAAAATCACAAACGTCAATACTTAAAAATAAAGGGGGAATAGTACACATTAAGCCTAATCTGATACATATAATCTCGTTTAATCCTCACTACAAGTCAGTATCACTCAGCTTTGTAGAGGAAATCTGAATCTGAAAACAGCTGAGTAAATTCCTGCCGAGGCCCTTCCCAACCTTGCACACCTATCACCTTGGCCTGACTTTGGGGTCTCTGCTCACCCAGGCTCTCTTCCCTGGAGTTCTAATAACAGGTACAGCTTCTTACAGAAGAAGGTAATTCCTTTGGAATGAACCTGCAAAGGACTTTGAACTCTTTGAAGACTGCCCCCTCCCCAGCTTAGCAGATGCTAAGCAGAGGCTGAAACTGTCGACCCTTAGCCAGCAAATTTGGTTGTATTTTTTTACAGTTGTCTTTCCTCTGTCACAAATAGGTTCTTTGTATTTTTGGCTGGAATTCTATATTATTCTATACTTTGTGTAGACTGTAAATACCTAGCATAGCGATATTTACATATTTTACTAATAATATAATTGTACTCTTCTAAAGAGACGAGTATCACCATCATTCCCTTCCTTGTGCCTGAATGAATCCCCAGCAAAGACCTGTTGCAGCAAAGCTAAGGGATTAGAGGAGATAAATAACACAGTGGCAGCATCTGCCTGAGGGGGCACAGGGGTGCCCTGCAGGAGGGACACTGGCCTCTCCCCCTTTTTTGTGAATCTAACGTTACTACTTAGAGAGGTGAGTTTGGATCCCATGGTTGCACATCCTCACGGTAAAAAGTGACGGATTTGCTAAGGGCACATGGAGTGTGACCTCAGAAGACTCATCCCCCTGGGAACCTTCAGTAGCCACAGGGAAGGCTTGAATAGAATTAGGTCTTCCCTGATCAAAGCCTTGGAGCTGCTGGGTGATTGGACGTGGCCACTGTGTTCTCCCTGGGCATCTTGTGCTTGTCCTTCCAGTGCTGCTTGTCCTCAGAGGTGCCCATAGGTGACTGTCTTCCATACCAGAGCTGTTATGTGAAGCCACAGACTGTGTGCCTCTCTGTTAGCTCTGTCTCCAGCACCTTGAAGGGTGCTTCTGCTGCTTACTGACCTTCGGTAAGTTCCTGCCTTGTGAATGAACACACACTTGTTTGTAAGGATTAGGGCTTCTGTTGGCAGTGGGATTTGAAACGCAGGGCACGAGGAGAGAGCCAGGAACACCTGGGATCCTACCCTTCCTCAGCCTCCACCATTTTAGAGTTCCTCCTGGTAAGAAGTGGCGGGGAAACGCAGTGAACCTAAGGAGGGGCACCTGTCTGTGATTCTGATTGAAACACTTTCTTTTCTATAATTGAGATAGCTGTGGCCACTGGCTTGAGAAAATATCCACTACCTTGCAGTATGTCCATGCACTGCATCAATGCTGTTTGAAATCTTAGGTCTTCGCATGGCCCTCAAATACCAGTGTCTGCACCTTCACAAAATCCTTAAAGGTTAGTCTTGTCGATCGATGGGTGTTACGTTGACTTGATGCTCTGAGAGGCTGAGCGACACCCTGAGGAAAAAGATGATGCTTTGGTCCCAACTCCCTGTGTTTTTCCTCCTGAGAAGTCTGTGGTCCTGACCAGCCCTGGCATCATGTGCCGATGCTGTTTTATGCCCTCTCTTAACTTAAAATATTGCCGTGGGATTCTCCAGCAGTGCCATTGATGTCTCAGTAGTTGTTTTATAATAATTTATACGCAGCCTCTGTATTAACCTGCACACCTCTTTTTAGCAATTTCTCCCTTCCCTGACAAGTCTTTTTTCACACATGACATGAAATAGTGGAGGGCAGAGGCCCAGGCCAAGTGCATGGCTCATGCATTGTGTTTCTTTTGGTTTGTCGAAAAATCATTGAACGTCTGTGAAACGTGCATTTTCTCTAAACTCCCCGCTAGTTCAACACTTAGCAAACAGATTTTCTAAAAACTAAAGCAGTTGTACCAATGCCTATGAAGTAGACTACAAGAAAGACCCTTGCCTTTCTGTGAAATATTGTCTTCCGAATAGCCACCGTCATTTGTGCCTTCTGCTCAAGAGAGGGATGCCAATTTTGAGTCCTAGAGCGAGGGGTACTCTGAGTTACACTTCGTCCTTTTCTCATCTTCTCTTTATGAAATCCATCATTACTGCTCCCCTACATTTTGGGCAAATTGCATGGCAGCCCTGACCAATGAATTTTTCCTGTCCTAGAGGCAAAGGGATAGGGCTAGCACTTGTCAAAGTATGGTCTGAGGTCTGTAAGTATCTGTATTGCCTGGTCGGTAGTGGGGGAGGGTACAGATTCTAACATCTCACTCTAGGCCTGCTGAATCAGACTCTGTGGGGTGGAGCCTAGGATTGGCGCTTGGACCACGCTCCTGCGTAACTCATGACCCTTTGAGAATAGTTACATCCATTCAGCACATATTTATTGATGGACTACAATAGACAGGTACTTGGCTAGATGGTGGCAATAAAGGGATGTACAAAAATAGATGTGGAACCTGAATATGCTGAAAGATGACTGAAAACCTGGGATTGACATTTCCAGTCAACTAGCCAAATAGCAAATATTTATTCGGTTCTTAGGGGAAAGATACTATGCTGAGTACTTGAGATGATAGACGATATAGCATGGTTCCTGGGCTCTGAGGATCTTACATTCTGCCTGGGAAAACAGCATTTGAAAAGTTAAACTTGGCCAGGCCTGGCAGCTCGTGCCTGTAATCCCAGCACTTTGGGAGGCTGAAGGGGGTGGATCGCTTGAGGTCAGGAGTTGAGATCGGCCTGCCCAATGTGGCAAAACCCCATCTCTACTAAAAATAAAAAATATTAGCCAGGCAGGGTGGCAGGCACCTGTAATCCCAGTTACTTAGGAGGCCGAGACAAGAGAATTGCTTGAACTTGGGAGGCGGAGGTTACAGTGAGCTGAGATCGCTCCACTGCATTCCAGCCTGGGCAACAAGAGTGAAACTCCATCAAATAAATAAATAAATAAATAAATAAATAAATAAATAAATAAATAAAAGTTAAATGATAGCAGACAAATCTGGTTAATTGCTAAGTGAAAAGGCTAACAATAACTGTCAGTGTTCTGGGTGTTACTAGCTCTTTACCGAACATCTCCTTCCACCTCAGTTTTCCTGCATCCTGATTCCATCCTACTTCTAGTATTTTGTTATTTTAATATTTATAATTTAAACATCACCGTTAGGATGTTACAATTTGCTACCGTAAGGTATTTGGAATTTTTGAAACACAGGCCACCTCTGCTTCAGATGGTATATCATTCTACTGACTTAATGTTATCCCAGCCATAAAGCAAAGGTGAATTTCTAATTACATAGAAATATATTCAGTTAAAATAAACTTTCTTCCTTTATCAAAATGCTATCTAATTTGAATACATACATATATGTATATATGTGACTGGGGCATATGTGTAAGAGTATATATGTATATACTTATGTGTGTACCACATGTACCTGTGAAAAGTGTATAACTTGGAAAATACAATGTGATATCAGAATAAAGCAAGGAAAAGTTACAGTATAAGAGCTTTTCGAATCATTTGAGATGTTAGAGATTGCTGTAGGTTGGCTTTCCAAAGTAGACCAGAGATCCTTGCTTGGGAATTCTGGAGTCAATAGAGTAGAGTTAGAAATGTTCTATTTAATACTTTTCAGTAGCTCTTCTGGAGTTAGCACTCTATGACTAAAATACTTGGAAATTAAGGCATATTCTTTGGGAGCTGGATGCGTATGAATTCCAGAGGGTGGAGGCCATGTTAGTACAATGCTGTGGGTGAGAGCTTTGGTTTTAGAGTCAGATCGTTTTGTGTTCTTGTCTATACTCTGACTTTATTGTGTGGCCACAGGACTTAAATTTCTTAGACTCAGTTTTCTCTTCTATAAAATGGCCTGAGTAATGGTACTTATCTGACAGGGATACAGAAAATGTTAAATAGATGTTAAGCACTTACCCAAAGTCTGGCATGCAATAAACACTCCAATATTGACTCTCCTTACACCATCATCATTTTCTCAGTTCAAAGATCCTACTGTGATGCCTTTCCCTGAAGAGTAAGACAAATTCAGCTCCACAAAATAACTTACTGTCCTTTTTAAATACCATTTCTGTGTGTATCTCAGCAATTGTGTAAACGTTTAAAAACAATTATCCATATTCTTTCAGTGATTCAAAATTATAGAATTTGGAGCCAAGCTTCAAGTGTTCCCTTGTAATGTGTACCCAAAGGGGAGAATCTAACTGTACATTGTTTAGTCATTCATAGCATGTATACCAACCAGTGTTTGTTCAATTTAGGATGGTAAAAATAATTTGAACGGTTTGTTAATTGTACCCCAATAAAAATGGGGGGGAAAAACAGATTTAGATGGTAGATGAATTTTGGCTTGGAATGTAGACCTAATTAATTATATTTTTTAGACACAAATTTAAAGTTATTTCTAGCACATTAAAATAATAAACAAAATTAGCACAATGTGAAACTATATGGAAACAGAATATAGCAATTTCCGTAAGAGACTTTGAAATACTGACAGTAATGATTAGAGAATTTTCATTTCCCAGCAGCTGCTGTTTCTTAGAGATGTTTACATATTAAATATTAGATCATTTCTAAAAAATAAACTGAGACACGTAAATGGAATTATTTTTTATCCTCAGGCTCAGATTAAAGTCCCAGAGTGTGACATTTCCTGGGCATTTTCTCTGTAGCTCTCAACTGTCCCGGCCTTTGGTTGCAGCACAGAGAGCTTCTGAGTGGCCGTTGCTCTTCAAGACGGTACAGTTTTTCTATGCTTGTCCTGGGTCTCTTCCTTGACAGACTTATTTTATTCGTTCTTATTTTATTGGTTTACATACCGACAGCTATGACACACATAGGATTGGAATACTCTGCTGGGTGCTATGGCGCAGACTCTCAAAGAATTTATCGTTGAACAGTAAAGATTAGCCTGAAGACATACTGCCATATTTTTATTTTTAGAAGATTGGGGGCAGGTGTCATGAACTGGCTTTGTTTATTGTATTTCAAACCCTCTTTTCTTTAAAGAAACCAAGGTGCTAAAATGAATGGCATGTGTTCAGGAGGAAATCATCTCTTGAGTGTGTTGAACAGAGCAGTGTTCTCCCTCCTAAACAATTTATCATGATGTAAGACGGAACCTTGGGTGCTGTGACTGAAAACGGCCATAAATTATCAAATGTAAGTGGGAAAGTTGGTGCTTACCATTTAACTTGAGCCTGGAACATAACGAAGGTATTAAGTGCAGTGCTATGTGACTGAACTGATGGGAGTTAATATGTAATTACTGTTTTGTACAGTACAGTTATGGCGATTATATTCTATTTTTTTGGAAAGTACATATAATGTAATTATAATTAATAACTGCAAAGATAGGCTCAATTACTTAAGTCATGAAAGTGAATTACCATAATCATATTGAGAATTTTTCAGCCACCCTGTATAAAGAATATCTATACAAACAGTAATGCTCTGGAGAATGTTACTTGTAAGGAAACCGAAATAAATAAATGTGGAGTTTATGCTGAAATGAGTAGTTTTAAGCAATGAAGAAAACTCAGAATTTTATAGCTTGCTACTATCTTTAAATCCTTTTTTATATTGCATGAATCACCACACTTTCATTGTAAATTTAGAATTTTAAATGAAATTTCAATAAACTTTGTCTTTGCAAAACAGTTTTAAGTAGTTTAAAAGAGTGAGGAAATAAATTCTGTTAAAATTCAGGATTATTTTTGAGCCGTTGATTGACTTTTGAGGAACGTTTTAAACTGGAAAGCTTTGCATTAATATTTATATGGTATTATGCACTAAATAAAAGGGGCCATATCAGTGTTTTCTTATAAATATTTTAGTTATTTTGGGGGATAAAACTTCCATATAGATTATGTGCTTTTTATGTAAAAATGTAACCTACAAGGAAGGTTATCGCTCAAGCTTGTGAGTTGAGTGCAATTAATGTATACATCTTTCCTTTATTCATCTATTTTAGGTAAAACCTTTAAAGATTTTTAACTCTTCCTTCTTACCTACCACCTGCTATCTGATGACTTGCCTTGTCCTCCTTCTAAATTTTAGTTGCACAAATACCCATTCTTTACCCCTCCCCGTTTCCTTTCCCAGTACCCTAAAGTAGACCACATCATTTAGTTGTTTGGTTTGTTTTCTTATTCAACAAACACCCCCTCAAGTCATCTCAACAAACCTCTCAATTCTGCCTCTATCATTGGCTCATTTCTCTTTCTCTTCGTCTCCACTGTTATATGGTAGAGTAAGCCATCTTCAGTTTCTCACCTGCATTATTTTCCAGGAGGTGCAAACCAGAAACAGTTTCATGGAATTTCATTTAGAGTAAAATACGCCTTTTTAGTTTTTGAGAGATGGTGAGCCAACTTTTACCTTTTGAGAAACTGCTTCTGCTTAATCAGATAGTCCGAAGTACCTAACAGTAACTAAATTTGCCTTAAAAGAAATCTGGTTAGTATGTTTTTACTCTTCCCCAATTATAGGTACCCAAAAGGGCAAGAATTATATTAGATTTCATCTTTTGATGTTGGTTTTTGTTTTTGTTTTGTTTAGGAGATGGGCTCTCAATCTTTCACCCAGGTTCGGTGCAGTGGCGCAATTATAGCTCACTGCAGCCTTGAACTCCTGGGCTCTGGTGGTCCTTCCATCTCACCCTCCCAAGTAGCTGGGATTACAGGAGTGAGTCACTGTGCCCAACTCCATCTTTAGACATTTAAGTACCCCATTTCAACGATCCAGTATGTTTCTCTGTGTAATACTGCAGGTGTGCAATAGTCTCCCATCCATCCACCTTTAGTGTCATGTAGCTCTTCTGTGTTTGTATTTATGTAGACAAGACTTACTGCATTTTATGAGCATGTAAATTTTTAATTATGAAAAAGTTTTGGTATGTTGGAAAAAAGTTCAAAATACTGTATTTGCTTTGTCACTTATAAATTTCGGTATTTAATACCCTCACATTTGTTAAATTAGAATAATATTTAGGATAGTGCCAATCACTTATTTGTATTAAAAATAAGGGCTAGGCACAGTGACTCACTCCTGTAATCCCAGCACTTTGGGAGACCAAGGTGGGAGGACTGCTTGAGCCCAAGAGTTCAAGACCAGCCTGGGCAACACAGTGAGAACCCATCTCTACAAAAAATTAAAAAATTAGCCAGGCATGATGGAGTGTACCTGTAGTTCCAGCTACTTAGGAGACTGACATGGGAAGGTCGTTTGAGCCGGGGCGGGGGAGGGTGGTTGAGGCTACAGTGAGCCGTGATCACACCACTGCTCTCCAGCCTGGGTGACAGAGGAAGACACCTATCTTAAAAAATTAAACCATAGTTGCTAACTTTTCTTCATTTATTCATAGAGTTATTCATTGAATACAATTTTTCGAACACTCACCACATGCCGGGCGCTGTGCTAAGTGGGAGTGAAACTGAATGCTTGACTCCTTTGTTGGGAAACTCTTGTCTAAGTCATTATGGGGAGCTAAGGTTCCTAGCACGGTGCCTCCTAACCTATGCTGGGGTTACTGGATGGAGCAGAATAGTTCCCTGAGAAGTGTTGTGAAGTTAAATAGGATTTGGCAAAATGAATAAAGGCAAGGGGCAGTCCCCACGATGGAGGACATTGGAAGGATGAGTTCAGCACATTCGAGGACCAGTGGGCAGAGCAGTCAGGAGCAGAGACTCAGAGGGGTAGCGTGGGAAGACTGAGGCTATAAAATAATCCACAAGACAGTTCCTGAAAAGCCTTCCTTATTCTAAAAGGCTTGAAGAGTACCTGCAGGAGCTTTAAAAGATTTTAAGGACCTGGTGCAACAGAAGCAGATTGACATTCTTGGAAGATTTTTTCTGGGGGAGACAATGGAAAACGCATTTGTGTGGTCTAGACTAGGCAACCTGGGGTGGGGAAGAATACAAAAGCAACAGTCCTCAGTTCCTCGGGCCCTTCACTGTTGACTTTGAAGTGCGGACTAATCAATCATTGCATGTTTATTTAGTTCCTGTTTCATGGTGATGTGCCTTGATAGATAAGGTTGAAAATTCAGAGAACTGTTAGACCTGGTTCCTGCCCTCAAGACATTTATTCTAGTTGGGAGGAAAGATAAAAACATAATGTATGGTATATAGCGTTTCAATAGCATGCACAGTAGTTTCACATACAGTATCTGTTTTAATCCTTGAAACAGCTGTAATCTATCATGTTATTGCAGCTGACATATTATTAATGAGAGACTGTAGCTTAGATGAAGCCATGTCCTGTAGCCCTCTTTATGAGTGATGAAGATACAACTGCAAACAAGGTCTTTGGACTCCCCGGCAAGAGGTCTTGCCACTACATCATACTTTCCCACTTGTTAAATAATAATACCGTAACTAGGTAGCTGCCCAAGATGAAAACATGTGAGATTGCATAAAATGTGACTGCCCATCAGATGGCTTACATAGACAACAATGTGGTACGTTGGAGAAGAATTGATCACTGTACTTGAATGATAACTTGTTTCTTGATGGGAGCAAATTCTGATTTGGAAACTAATTCTAGGGTGCAAAAGTGAATGAAGTGTCCAGAGGCAGACAACAGGGTCGAAGAGTTGGTGCCCTAGGGTTCTTGTGGTGGGTTGAGGGGGGTGGAAATAAGGTAAGAACTGGAGCTATCAGTTGGATCCAATGGTGAAGAACTTTAGAATGACAATTAGAAGTGGGTGGGCTGGGCTGGGCGCGGTGGCTCACACCTGTAATCCCAGCACTTTGGGAGGCCAAGGCAGGTGGATCACGAGGTCAGGAGATCAAAACCATCCTGGCTAACACGGTGAACCCCCGTCTCTACTAAAAATACAAAAAATAGCCGGGCGTGGTGGAGGGCACCTGTAGTCCCAGCTACTCGGGAGGCTGAGGCAGGAGAATGGCATGAACCCGGGAGGCGGAGCTTGCAGTGAGCTGAGATTGGGCCACTGCACTCCAGCCTGGGTGACAGAGTGAGACTCTGTCTCAAAAAAATAAAAATATAAAAAACAGAGTGGCCTGTCGTAAAGAGATTAGTGACCACAGGATCCAAGAAATACACACATGTAGTTAGGAAAAAGAACTCTGCAGTGGTGCATGGAATGAATGGGAAGGTAAGACATCAGGTAGTTAGGAAGAGATTCTTGTAGAGCCAAGATCTGTCCTCCCTCCACTGGGGGACTCACTCCCCTAGTGATTCTTCTGTTCTTCCTCCACTGGGGAATCTCACTCCCCTCGTGCTTCTTCCTCTCTTCCTGTTGTCCTCTTTTTCCTTTGTGTGCCTGTAATGGACACTTTTCCTTCCCGCATCTCTTGGGTTTTGGAGATGCTAAAAATGTTCTTCCTTAGCCCACCAATTCTTAATAAGCTTCTGTCACCTTTTCACAGTTCTGATATCCAGTTTAATGAAATATCTTGTCGTTCTTTAATCATCATGATTCTGGTTTGTTGGAAATCAGCAAACCCTTGAAATGCTGGAGACTTGTAGATAAACAAATTCACTTTGTTTCGGGCCCTACGGACTCCACCATTGCAGCTTAAGATCACCATGCGTGTGCTTCCTCTCACTTCAAGTTCTGGTTTTGTCTGACTGACTGACCCTTCCAGGCCAGACAGTTCTTGCCATTCCTGCCTTCCTGACTCCATCTGCATTTGGAATGATTTTCACCCCAGAAGAATTAGTTGGATGTTTTCTACTATGCATACCACTGCTTTCCTCTTACCTTATTTGTAGTTTCTTGCATATCTCACATTGAGAACTTCAGGCCCGCACGCAGTTTAACATGCCCTGCAATATTTTATGCTCATTTCACTATTTCAAAATCCCTACCAAAGGCACCCGTCTTACTATAGACCTTGCATTAACCTTTTCAATGCTCTGCCGAGCATCTATGTTAGAAAGTCTCTAGACATATATTTGCATTTATTCTCATCTTTTATTAAAATACATTTCTTTTCAAAGTTTATACCTGACTTAAATTGTTTTTCAGAGTGGTAAATGTCTTCACTTTATTCTTCAAAAAGGAAACAGATAAAGTGCACAGACCTGAAGGAGACACCTCTTTAAATATTGTATATTCCCAGCACTGTTGTGTATCAGTGCTGCCACTCAGTTGGCTGAGAAAGCTGCTTGGCATTTCTGCAGTTAATGCTTTGCTAGTGGTACGTTTTCTTGTCATTTTTGGGTTCACTCTCTAGGCCTCTGGTTGGTGTGCTTAATATGGACATTATCTAGTGAAAATGCCACATTTCATAATGTTAGAACAAAGTTTCACAGTAATTGCCTTTGAAAGACATTTGCAGCTCTGCATTTACAACTTACTCTCTCGCTAATGCATGGCAAGGTCAGAAAAGCAGCAGCCTTGTGAGTAAGAAGAAAAAGCCGTCCCTCTTGCTCATAATGATTTAGGTAGTTGGGCAATTAGGCAAAATACACAAATAGTAGCTCGATATTGTATTAATTGATTTAGCCATGGGCTATAAAGTCATAGGGAATGTCATCTGCTGGGGGCGAAACACAGTGCTAGGTGCAGAATGTACTGTACGCTTCTACACAACAGACTGTATGTAGTTTCCAGCAGAATTATCGTGCTTATTTAACTTGGCTCTCCAATGATCCTGTGTTGAATTGGTGTTGAGAAAGCAGGTTAGAAAATGTTACGTGAAGGAAAGAAACTTCAGGAACAAACTTCCAAAAACAGACTGTATTATTCAAACAAAGAAAAAAAAAAAAGCACCCCCAAGGCCAGGCACGGTGGCTCACGCCTGTAATCTCAGCACTTTGGGAGGCCGAGGCCAGAGGATCACTTAAGCCCAGGAGTTCAAGACCACTCTGGGCAACATGAGGAGACCCCATCCCTTCAAGACATAAAAAATCAGCCACGCGTGGTGGTGCACGCCGGTAGTACCAGCTACCCAGGAGGTTGAAGTGGGAGAATGGCTTGAGCCCAGGAGGTTGAGGCTGCAGTGAGCCATGACTGTGTCACTGCACTTCAGCATGGGTAACAGAGGGAGACCCTGTCTCAGGAAACAGGAAAAAAAAAAAAAAAAGCACCCCTCGCCAAGCCCTGATTGGGGAGTAGAGAGTTGAAAATACATGAAGCAGTAAGACTTTCTTGTTTATTTCTATGTCGAAGGCAAGGCAGCTTAATAGAATTTGAATATAACTAAATCCATCCACTTAGCGTAACTATGTTCCTCCCTATAATGCCGTAGCCAAAGGTAATCTGCTTGTTATGCACTTTCTTTTATGATCCCAGCAAGTCCCACATTCTGGAAGCAAATGTTATATTTACCATAATCCATGAAAGGAAAAAGCCCGGGCTAAAAATACAGAACAGAACAAATGTAAAACACTACTGCTGCTCAAGGTTTGTAATTGCTCTATAAGTGAGTCTCAGGCATCTGTGTGGCAGAGATACTTTTATGTGTTGTTGAAAGAGCTGGCTGAGCTTCAGATGGGTTTGCAGGAGTGTCAGGATTCAGGAGCGTCTCTGAAATGTGCTTTGTGCTGACCAAGCAAAGAGCAGGTTGTATGCAGGACTCCCACGTTTGAAAACATGACTGCCTGGTGAGTGATTGCGTTTAATATGGGAATCAGGTAAAATTGTCCGCACAGAACCAGTTGGTGGGGTGGAGATAGTAAAGGATAGAATTGTTCTAGGAAATCTATATTCTCAAATCAGCTACTGAAAGAGGGTGGGGACGCTGAAGGCAGGAAGTGGAGAGCGGAAGTGAGCTGTGGGTGACTGCAGAGAGATTTTAACACTCTGTGCAGGGCTCCCTTCAAGCTGAGTGTAGAACCACTGCACATAAACCAGACATGCTTTAGAAAATCCAGCCAGGCCTCTGTGGTAGATACGAAGTTGTTTCATTTATTTTTCTTTTTTAGTGTCATTACCAGTACTGGTTGCACTACTGTAGCGTTCTGGGTGCTGGGGATCAGGTTAGGCCAGGTAGCTTCTGTTTAAAATGTGGATTTTATATACGTTGTTTACATTGTATGAGAAACAATTATTCCTTATGTATACTTTGTTATTTTTCTTTTTCTAACTGCTACTTAAAATCCAAGAACATTGTGAGAATACCTACCTGTACTCTCCTCTGGTACTTCTAGACGTGTAAAACATTCCACTGAATCCTTACAACAGCACAGAGAGGTGGGCCTCCTTGTGCTCGTTCTGTTGCTGGAGGATCTGGTACTCTGATCTCAACCCAGGATTGCACTCTGATCCCAGCGCAGGACTGCATAGCAAGAAAGCTTCAAGAGCTGGGATTTGAACTTGGGTCTGAAGCATGAAAACCCTCCCTCTTTTCCATTTACTACACTTCCTACAAATGTTTTGTAGTATTTTACAGAGATTCATTTTAATGAATGAATGAATTATTCAAATAATGATACTTATTAGCAGTATTTTCCACACGTTCATGTGAGGGTTTTCCAAACGGACCCAAAGTGTCATTAATCAAGCTTTCTACCAGGGTATCTTGTCGAACATACGGAATATATCTGTATCTCTACACGTATCCTAAAAAATGGATAAAATAATATGTAAGCATAGCTGTGTTTCAGGTCCAAACAATCCAACTTCTGTAATGAAGAAATATTTTTGTTATAATCTAAACAAGCAACTTTGTTTTGCCTTTCCATTTTATTACTCCTTGTGTGGCCTGTGGGTGGTCATGCTTAGTTGGTAGAAGGGAATTATTCACAAAGTGTATTGGAGAAGAATATCGGGGGGTCACTAAGCCACATTCCATCATTCCCCAATGGCCACACGCTCATGTGCTCTGTTGGTGATTTGTTACTATATACCATTGCTAAATAATGGAATCTTTCTCATAATCTAAGAGGACTTTTCAGGATTCTTTCCATATGAGGCCAGAGGCACCTTATGGTCATCAGATAAGCCCATCTTGCATTTGCAACCCATAGCCCCATCCCCAAGTATGTTTATCCACATAGTGTTATCTTTGCCTGGACGTCCTGATAGCATGGGTGAAAAGTAAGGCAGTTCAGCGGCCACTCTGTAGCCATGGCGTGTGACATCAGAAAGGTTGTGTTTATTTGAAAGAAGAAGATGGAGCTGATTTGGTCAATGTAGTTCTCTAAACTGACATTCGGATTGCATGATGCCTTAATAAAAATTACTGGAAGTCATTAGAATGAGATCAGTGCCTGGACTAAGAGACACATTACTATGTCCTGTTTATTTATCTGATCAATCTGTGATCCGTCCACCCACCCACTCCCTGGTACATGCCAGGCTCTCTGCTTGGGTGCCAGGATACACAGCGAATGAAAAAGGGGTGATGGATTCAAGAAAAACTGCTACTTGGTATTTTCAGGGTTTTGTTTTTGTGAAGGACGGTACTTTGGGAAGAAGAATCATAGCTTTTCATTTGCTCTGGCTTTGCACTGTTGGTGAGAAATTGTGATGCCAGCAGTAGTGGTACTGACACAAAAGCAGTGTCTGGACAAGTCAAATGGGTCGCATTTTAGTTTGATTCTAAATATTTAAAGAACGCTTACTTTAAGATTGTTAGATTTAGAGGTAGAAGTAATTAAAAACCAACGCTGCTTCCCTCCTTTTTTGTTTCTTTTAATACCATGAACTCCAGGAGCTTCTGTGGTCATTAAAAAGTAAAATGGTTGTGCAAAGCTTGTCCCCATAAGCTTTTTGGAGTGTGGCTCTTATGCATATAAACCAGGATGCCTTTGTTAAGTAGGGTGAGTCTTTTAAAGTGATTTGGTTCAGTGTTTCATAATCACATGGCAGTGTATGCAAGGCAAGTGGATTCCTCTTGTATTTAGTGCAGCATTTAAGTTACAGAAACACACATAATCACGGTTTGCCGATTTTGTTAGGAGGAAATTGTCCTGATGATAATTATCTCCACGGCATAGAGTTGAGATTTCATATTACTGTATCACTTGCAAATCCATGTTTGTGAACACCTGACCACAGGTCTGTAAAACTGCCAAGCAGAGCCTTGCCTGGGCTCACACACAAGGCAAGATTTCCTGCCTCCCAGCAGGAGGCATGGCACAGTGGCAGCAAAGAGGCTTCTCTGTCCCTTAGAGGGCCACAGGGCAGAAGGAGGAAGGTATGTATAGTATCCGTATGCAAGATAGATTTTACATTAAAAGAGTACAAGAGTGGTGCTTGTTTATTTGCATAAATGAACAGCCATGAAAGTGACCCCAGTATGGCAAGAAGAGCATGGCTTGATAAGGAAGGGGCTCCTCTGTTTTTTTCTAAATGTGTGGATTAAGGTTCCTTGTATTACAGTTGAGAGAGTAAAAGTTATTTGCGCCGTACTAAATTGGTATTGTGGGCAACAGTGAGAACCCTATGCTGTGGGCATTGCTGATTGTTCAGATTTTGCCAGCGGAGGCCTGTGGCTGCCTTCACACAGCACGGAGTGGAAGGTATTGCTTTTGCCGACTGGTCTGGAATAGGCCAAGTGTAAATATTAGTAGTGAGTTTTGCCCAATATGCTTCTTTCTCCTGTCTTTAACCAACAGAAATACAGGGCTGTCTCGCTGTCTGCTGGCAAAGCGATCCACCTTTTATATCTTGGGTCACAATAACATTGTGTCCTTTCTCATTCTTGAGATGCCTGGCTTCCTAAAATGACCATCTTTATTTAGATTAAGGACCCATTTAGAGTAGTTTTAATAATGTATGGTTTCATACATAAGTGGTTCCATAATTTATTTCACCATTACTCTTCTCTGTCAGGGTTCTGGAATGTTTTTGTTAATTAAGGGGGAAAGAGCAGTATCTGCCTCCAGCCAGCCAAGCTCGTTGCCCCTGTTGTTATCGATTATTATCTTAAAAACAAACCAAAAAAAAAAAAAAAAACCACACACAGACAAAACAAGCCCAGTAGCCTGTCAATAAAGGTCACTTAGTGTATTAAAAATTGCCTCAATAAACCTCATCACTCTGGTATCACTAGGGACCTGGCTCTGAGCTGGAACGCATTTGTCTTGAGTTATAACCCATTTAGGAGAGTAACCTCCTTGTGAGTGCTCCCCAGTCCCTGCCACCACACTGGCATTATTGACAGATTTTTTTTTTTCTTTCCCAACTCAGAGTCTCCTTCTGTCACCCAGGCTGGAGTGCGGTGGTGCGATCTTCGGTCACTGCAACCTCCACCTCCTGTGTTCAAGCGATTCTCGTGCCTCAGCCTCCTAAGTGGCTGGGACTACAGGTGTGTGCCACCACACCTAGCTAACGTTTGTGTTTTTAGTGGAGACAGGGTTTTGCCATGTTGGCCAAACTGGTCTTGAATCTAACCTCGGGTGAGCCACCTGCCTCAGCCTCTCAAAGTGCTGGGATAACAGGCATGAGCCACCACGTCTGACCTATTGACACGTATGTTAAGGAAATGTCCCCATCCTCATCAGCTGATGCAGTTTTACTTTCCACACAGCTGAATGCCCAGATCTGTGGGTTTCGTGTAATCTAGGTGAAAATTCCTCAAGAAGAAATATTTTCTATAAAGTAAATATGAGCCCCGTGGCCAGAGGAGGTGGGATTTCCAGAAGCAGCGTACTAAATAAACCCGAGGCTTTGCGCTTTGTGAGGGGGGCTTTGGGAAACATTTAGTGTTCCTCTTACTGCTGCATCTCCCGTGCTCTGCTCTCACTGACTTTCTTTGGCTTCTCATGTTCCTGTGTGCTGAGGTAGAACGTTTCCAAGCTGTCCACAGAGATAACGATTCTTCGGGTTGCTAATGAAACCTCTGAATGGAAGCCTCTAAAACAAGCTGATCACTAAGTGTGTGTGTCATTATAAGCCCATAATTAGGAAGCTACCTTATCATCTTGCATCTGCCCCGATGGAAATATACTGTCTTCAGATATTTAGCACTTGTCAGCTGATCTCCAAAAACCCTAATGCCTTTCCCCTGTTAAATACATCCCTGATAATACGGACACAGAAAAGCTCACAGTTAAATTTCCCAGGGGAAATGTGGTTTCCAAAATTGATACCATATGACCCTGGGAGGGGAATTAAAATTGTTTTTGTGGTAATATGGGTTGTTTTTAATATTTCTGTATCATCCTGTCCTTGGTGAGGTTTTAGCTTTCAACATCAGTGATATCTGTTTCGTTGTTGTCTTTACCAACATAAGACACAAATCTTTCCAAGTAGTTCTGTTTTCCCTAAATCAGTCATCTGGAAAATACACACATTGTGATTTTCAAAGAAAACATAGAGCTGAAGGAAAGAGCACAGGTGTCACGCTTTTTGTGGTTTATAATCTTTATTTTGACCTAGTTACTTCGTGATGCCCCTCCCAGCATAGTAAGTGTGTGCATTGCTATCTAAACATGAGCTCTGCATGCCGTATCTTAGAGGAACTTGCGATCCACCTCATTTTGGAAAGACTTCCTTCATAGTCATACTTGAATGACTTCATTGATTTGGGAATTCCCATTCAGTTTCTTTTGTTTGATTGACCTTATAAAATGGTCTGCAAGAACAAATATACAAACCTAAAATCTGAAAGATACTTTTGACACCATTCAAAGTGGAGATTATGGTTGAACCAACAGCGGCTGCACTGAGCTCTGGCTTTCAGATCAGCAGTTGAGCTGCCTTTGTGTACCCAAACCTCCCCACGTCAACCAGCAGGAAGAAGACAAGGCACCTGGGCAGCCATTTGTTTTCAGCTTTCGCTTTTGCATTTGCTTTTGAAGCTGTGCTGTGCAAAGCTTAAATCATAATCTGTTTATTTCTCTCACATATGTAACTCCCATCTCTCCAAGGAGTTTATTTAGCAAATATTATGAATTCAGGAAAATTATGATTAATTTTGGGGCCCCACTCTAGACCTGTCATTTTAACACTGAAGAACTACAGTTAGATCTTTTGTGTGGTTATTAAAAAGAACAGTAATTATTTCAGTAGTGTAAAAATACCAACAATGATTACAGGTGACTTTTTGGCTTAAATATTCAACTCCCTAACACCTTTCAAGAATATTGTGAGATCATAAAAATTTCAGGAGCAAAATAAATAAAGAATACTAATTAAGAAAGAATGAGGCTATTTAACTGGTTAGACTTGTTGATGAGAAAGGCATGCTGTTTGTAGTCTGTTTCCATGACCACAGCTGTTTCCCCACCCAGTTTTTAGTAGTATAATATTAAGCCTTAATTTACAACTGAAAGATTTCCATCTCCGGTCCCATAGTTCAAATCAAGTTATTAAATTTAAACCTTATGGCTTTTCCTGTATATTCCCTGGATTCAGATTACCACTTTGGCCCCTATTAAAGAATCGTATTGCCAGTATCCCAGGCTTTGTGTGTGCTTGAATTGTTTTTTCTTCTGTATCTTTTCCATGGATAGGATAACCAGGAAAGAGACCAGGGAGTGTGAGAGTCAGTGATGATATTGTAGGATTTTGCTGTTGTCGACAGTTTATGGATTATTTGTTTTGTATTGTTTTTATTTTGTCCTTTGGCAAGGCTATGTGCCTTCCAGTTGAGTGAGGCGGATAGAGTTTTGAACTCTGGACTCTTCCATCACCTTATTCCTGCAGATGTATCAGTACCGTATACACAGGGGACCCTATGTATGGCCATGAGCCTTGGTGTAGAACCTATGGCTCCAGAGAGCCACCTGGTCACAGAGAGCAAAAGATCATTTTAGTCTTGAACTAAAAGGAGGAATGAGGTTGTTGTTTCTGGATCTAAACCCTAGCTTGAGTCCCTGGATCTTTACATCTCATGGTGAATTGAGTCAAGGAAAAAAAATATGTAAGTAAGGGCTTTTAGGAAACAGAATATTCTTTCTCCTAAAAACAAAGGTGTCTGGTTTAAGCCATTTGTTCTTTTCCCACTCTGCCCTGAGTCTCACTGTGGTCATGCTCCATCTTGCAACGTGGGAGAAGTAGCCCCGTCTCTGAGTAAGAGGCAGGCCTGGGACAGTCTACACAAGCCTTACAGAGTTAGAAGAGAACTTTATAAAGAGAAAAAGAAATGCTGTCCAGGGAACAAGAATTTCTGTAGTTTCTTCAAAAGCTACACTGAAAGTCCTGTCCCTAGCACCATGGCCCAGTTAAATCCTAGATCTTAGGTTTGACTCCTGTAAATTTTCCTCTTGAAGAATGGGCTTGGCGGGGAGTCAGGTAGGAGTGAGTGGATTGGAGAAGACTGGGGCTGTTCCACATGCAGGGGTGCAGCCAAAAGAGTTGTCATGCCCAGTGAAAACGTACTCATGTAGTCACTGCAAAACTGGACCAAGCTTGGACAGTGAGAAAAGAACTTTGTGACACCTCATTCAAGACCTTGAACATTAGGTTGTACAAGCTACTAAACAATGAGGAATATAAGAGCAGTGACAACGCATTGTTCGTCATTGTGTTCAGAACACAGTACGTGACACCAAGTAGGTTCTCAGGAAACAGTTGTTAAATGAAGAAAAAATCTGGTGGGAAGGATTAAATAATGGGACTATAGCAAGATGTCAGATAGCATTAACTATGCAAGTCTGTGTTGTCTTTCTGGAGAGACTGTGACTTGCAAAATTACCCTTTTAACTTCCCACCCTTTTAATTGTCACGTTTTAACCTTTTAACTCAGAATCCTAAAGGATGTACTTGAACAAAAAATTAAAATCTGCTGTATTCCTTAGTAATCTTTTCTCCCAAAAAAGGAAATTTTTCCTTCAGTTACTTTCTGTAGCATCTTTCCTTGAACTGTGCTGTAGTTCGCAATTCCATAGTCTCATCTTGTGTCTTCAGAATGTATCAAACTTAGGTTAACTCTTGTCACAGTTGTCATTT
This sequence comes from Rhinopithecus roxellana, assembly GCF_007565055.1. Taxonomy (NCBI): domain Eukaryota; kingdom Metazoa; phylum Chordata; class Mammalia; order Primates; family Cercopithecidae; genus Rhinopithecus; species Rhinopithecus roxellana. The sequence continues at coordinate 87,150,027 of NC_044559.1, forward strand.
TCTCTGACCTGCTAAAATTTCAGTAGCACCTGTTTGGCTGTGGAATAGGCAAGGATGGCTGTGGACTCTGGCAATCCCATTAGAGTTATCCAGCAACCTAGCACCGAGGGAGGTGGTGGGCTCCGTTAATACAGGTACCATGAGGTTGGCTGTGGCATTGATTTCTCTAAAGCTCCTAATCATCCACAGTCAGACTTAGCGAGTAGAGCTCTTAGTTTCCAGAAACAAAAACAGATTCCCTGGACCACATTACAAGAACAACTTTTATGACCAAGTGAAGTCAGGTATTTCTGAATGTCAGCTAAAGCCTCATTTAGAGCCGTTGGCTCGTGCCTAATTTTCCCAAGAAACTGGCAATTTAATTTTTTTGTCGTTGCTCAGGTTGACCCACCACATTTAAGCCATTCTAGAGGGGGCTTTCACCTGTCCCCTCTTAAATATAGATAGATATTTTTGAATATTCTCTTCCAGGTATTTTTTTGACAGGTTATACATATGCTAATAGAAAATAGGCTTATTATTTGAAGCACAGAGCTGCTTGTCACCGAAGCTTCATTAACACCGTTATCACCGTCTGACATTTATCTTATAATTTTCTAGAGCTGACTGTTGGGTCTCCATGGAAACCCAAATTGCAATTGAAACAAGTAGGATAATAAAGGCATCCACCAAGATTGACAGCATGCAAAGCCCAGCTACATTTGTTTATAGTTTCTTCAGTAGCTACAGCTAGAGACAGAGAACACGCGCTTTGTGCCTTTAGAATTAACTCTCTTGTGTCACAGGTCGTACCTGACTCTGCTTATATGGCAAGTTTACCCTAACGCCCTTGGTTCTGTTGTTACTAATGGAGATGCTAATTTTTCCTGGAATTATCTCATCTGAAGGCATTACGAATATTGGATGTACAATTAACTGTGATCATATTTGGATCCAAGAGGAAAAATTCTTCCTGGGTGATTTTGACACTGTGAAATGTTGATCAGTCCCGGAACTGGCATCTTGTGGTACCTGAATGGATTTCTTTTTGGGTAGGGGGAGCAACCGCAGAATTGTACAGCTTTTTTCTCTTGATATCGAGGAACCTGTGCTCTTTCAAGTTGATGACTTCACATCAATTTGGTTGCTGCCTCAAAGCAAAGAGTCATGAAACTGGAGTGGGTCCAGAGTGAATTAATCTGAAATTAATTTGATTCTGAAAGACTCCATCTGGCTGTGTTTGGGAAAGGCAGTTAGACAGATATATAAACACATGATCATCTGTATTCATTGTGCCAGATGTAGTGTCAAAAAATGAAGAAATGGCTTTAAAAAAATCAACTATGGGGAATTTTGATGTAATGATATTCAGCTTCTTAGTATAACAGCCATTATAATTTAGCACATAATTCTACTTTTACTCTTACTTGTTTAGGGGGTTATATCTGATGGTGTGTGTTTTAAGAAATAAGCAAATTAAGTGTCAAAACCTATTTTAATTGGTGATTTAAGATGATAAATGGAATTTATGACTTGCTGAGAGAGAGAAGCAGCAAAGAGACAGGATCTGTAGATTTCCAAATCAAAATGTAGTATTTGGTACTGATTTCATCTTAAGATACAATTTAGGGATTTAAAAACCAGCAAAGTAGAATGTCATTTGGACTTGGCCTTTTGAGATGTGGTTTTGTAGCATGACAGACCAGCATATTTGCATGGAAGGGAAACGTGCAGGATGAGGTGGCCTGCAGAGAACTCTGGAAGTCTTCTTGCAAATTGCTTTGAGACTGTCAGAGAGGCGCATGTTTTGAACTGCTGTCGAGGAATTCAGTGCAGTCACTGTAGTGCATCTGATTGCTTTTTGTTGTGACCGGACAGGAAAATTGTAGGAAATGTATGCTCGTCCCTTTAGTGGTATCAGTCATCTCTTGGGGGCATTTTATATCCAATTTTTAAACCTCACCAATCATCTTTTGTGATGTGTTGAAGAGAAAGAACTAAAGTTTACTTCTGGATTCATGATACATTATTGACTGAAAAAACAAACTCCCAAAAGGGAACAACTTACAGCTCCCATGTACTCCACCTATCGCCCTTATTTCTCCTGGACAAAAACGACAAAAACAATCACAGGTAGAGAAAAACCCAGCAGAATACTTAGTCAGTATTAACCCAAACAAAGCCGAAGAGTTTAGGCAGAGTCAGTTGTTGCATTTAATGACAGCAAATTATGATGTGGTACACGAATCTCAACATTTGATACGCCGCTGTGTGAAAACCAGAGTAACATCTCAGCTCATCCCTGAGGAATGAGTCAGTCTGATTAACTAAGTTTGCAGTACAGTTGAAAGCTTCTCCTTTAAGGCACCAATTCTCTTTGTTGTCTCATTTTGAAGGAATGCTTCTTACAATAAATTATATATTTCCCAGCCTCCTTAAGCAGAATTTATTGAGCTTAATGTGACCCCTTAGATGAAACAAGCTTGTCATTATACAAACTAATAATTCCGCTGTGCTGCTGTCCTTAAGAGTGGCTAGGGAACACATCTGAGTCCTTGCTACGGGTGGGCTTTTCACCCCAAGGCAATTTCAGACCCCGGTGTCTGTCCCCACCAGCACCTGGGCCTGCCTGTTGCAGAGCCTCCCTTTCATTTGCTCCTTGTGTTCTGTGGGTTTGAAATGCAGGTGATCAGGCTGTGGAAAACCAGCGTGAGAGATCTTGGAGGAATGGGTTGAACAGGCTGTGGAAAACCAGCGTGAGAGATCTTGGAGGAGTGGGTTGAAGAGTCCTCCAAAGACCTCAAAGTGCACGAGCATCCGGATGGGAACTTTGTGACATAACGTTTCTGGCTGCTCTAAGATCATTTTTTTTCTTTATGCTGACTGTTCACAAATATTGGAGTTTGAAGGCATTTTTGGGAAAAAGAAAATACACTTGAATGTAATAAATACATATCTGTCTTCACAAGTGGGTTCTGTTTTCTTTCTAAACTACTGTCATTAATATGACGTAATTATAGCCCATGGACTGTCAGCTTTTGATTTTCCAGATCAGTGGAAGGAGACAGTGGCGTCCGAAATCTCCAGTGCGTTCACATCAAACCTCACACTGCTGGCTGCCTTCCTTAGCCTGGCATTTCATTTCAGTTGTATTCCTTGATTACACATCATTTACGACCGAGACAGGTAGGCCAAGAGCAGGTTGAGGAGAGACCAGGCTTAGATTAAATTCTGCCATTGAGAGATGATAAAATGAATAATGAATGGGCAGATAATCAACATTTAACAGAAAAGTAGGTGGAGTTCTGGATGCCGGGCAAGCACAAAGGTCAGTGACGCCTTTGTCCTTTAGTCCAAATTAGGAAAGCCCACCAAACAGTTTTATATGAATAATAATGTGAGAACAAGAGGATAGCCAGAATCAGGACAGTGGCTGTGCAGGAACAAGTGGACCCAGCGGGCATTTGGAGAAAAATAGGCATGACTCAGTAACTGACTAGTAATAGGTGTATTGACTCTCGAATTTAACAGAACAGCACTGGACGGGATAATGAGGCTCTTAATAATAGTGGCGACGGATCACATGACATGTGGTTTAATTTTACAACTTTGAAGACTTCTGGCTTGCTGTATTAAATCTATTCATTCAGTAAACGTGTGTTGAGGATGTGCTGAGACTATCCTCACCTTCCAGATGAGGCCTTCCCTGACCACCTTATTTAATATTGCAACCCTCTTATTTAATACCCAGCAACCCCCTCCCCTGCAGATTTTATTTTTCTCTGTCAAAACGGTCTTTTTAATCTATAAGACTTACAGTTATTTGCCTATTTCATGCCCACTCTAGAATATAACTCCATAAAGACTGTTTTACCCCCACTTTAGTCATTGCGGTATCCCCAGCTCCTTGAATTTGTCAGAGTCGCTTCATAAATATTGATTAAGTGAATGATTGAATGAGACATCCCTGTCTTCAGGATTTCACGCTTCCACCATGCCCTTGATGGGGGTTCCATGAATAGCTGCTTCTGAGGTTCCGCGGTCAGAGAAGGGGAAGGCCAGAGCAAGCAGCCAGTCCGCATTATGCATATGTTCTGTGTGCAGCACCATTTCCGGTCATGGATTGTTAGTTGGGAAGGGAGTTTGAGCCAGTATGAAAGACAGAGAAGAGTGAGCCTAAAAGCTAATTGGAGGAAAAGAAGACAGGAAGAGATCAACTTTAGGTATCCTGAATTTGAGGTGGTGCCAGAGTGTGCTGTTAGATTAGAGTTTAATGGTCAGGATGAGGGCAGTTATTTTCAAATACTTGAGAATAAGTGACCTCTCCACAGGATTCCCACTGCGTGTGAGAGTGAAGGGTGGAAATGGAAGGACCTTTGCGGGACAGGCTCCGGGGGTGACATTTCAAGTGCAGGTTAGGGGATAAGGCTGTGTCCCCTGTGCAAGGTGAGCCATGCACCTGATTGCCGTCGGCTCCAGGCTCTTTGCTGGTGCTTCCGCGCCTCTCACACATATGGTTGGAGAGGAACTGTGCCCTGGGGCCGTGTTTCCCACCTTCCCAGCTCCCTTCCTTGTTAGAGCCACGTTTTTCTCCCCAATTTTTTTGTTTTGTTTCAATCTGATTGCCAACTAAGTGAAATGGTACAGCCCATCATCTTTTGGCTTTGATATCAGCCACCCACCGCCCCCCCCTGCAAAATTTCACTTAAATATTGCTCACAGGGATGCAGCGTGGTTTAGAATGCCAAATGCCCAATCCCCTTGGCTTAATGAGTCACTTGTTTCTACCTTACTCCAGGCCTTTATTTATTGCTTTATTATAGGCCTTATCACATTGGTTTTGGTTTTATGTTGTGTCCATATCTGTCTCTTCTAATTGGCCATGAGCAGCAGAAGGACATCAACGACCTATTTTTCAGCTCTCTCACCTTCAAACCTAGCACTGTGCCTGACATAAAGCAAATATTCAGTAACTGAGAATGAGAAGGAAAGAAAAGGACTCAGGGTAAACCTCAGTTGTGTTTAAGATTCTGCAAAGGGGAATAATTGGCTTTCGCCACCCACATTTCTGAAGCATGTGGAGAGGGTTGTGAATACGCACTGACCATGTTCTCTTGCATAAATAAGTCCAGGCAAAGTGTCTTCAGTGGTAAAAACAGAAGTTGCCTGCCTGGAGAAGCACAGTCACTGCAACCTAGTCTGCAGGGAATCAGATGTCATGTCTCTTTGGTTTGCCCCTGTTGATGTGGGTCCCTTACTTTAATCATTTGTTGTTGGACTGTGGATGCAGGGGAACATTTGTGTTAAAAATCATTCTTCATCTTGGGAAGCGCCGGCCCCTGTTGAGTTTCCCCCTACATTTGTTTTCATCTTATCATTTTACAAGGATTCTCTTTGTAGTTAACTGGTGGCCAAACCAGTCTGCTGTCAAACATCCAAAGAGCCACTTTCAATTAGTTGCCCATAGCCAACAGGTGGCTTCAGCAGCATCAAGCCATTGGCAGGTAAGTCAGACTGGAAGGATACCCTAGACCTGCCACAGAAGCAGGGGCTCCTGGAGGAATTTCCTGTCTGTAAAGTGAGGGGCAGTCACACGGAGCTCAGCCGCAGGAGAAAGGATTCATTGGTGTGCACCCCTAAAGCACTTTGGGAATGTGAAGCCCTCAATAAATCTTCCTTGTGGTGATTATTTCCCTGTTGCCATTTCTAAAAGTTCATCTAAAACACCTACCTCTCCCTGTGCGAATGCCTCCTACTTGGCCCTGAAGTCCACTGAACTATTTCTGGTAAATCACAGAAGGAAATGAGTTGCCTGGGTGAGGGCTGTCTTAAGCTGCCGCCTTGCTCCCTTCGCAGGGAGGGTTATTGTCTGTTCAGCCATCAGGTACCCCCTAGATGTCTCTAAATTTACTTCTTTGTGGGGGTTCTTCAGCTTTCTGCCTTTTACTAGCAGTCACATTGAGATAAGGTAATAAGGTTTCCCTTTTACTTGGTGAGTCCAAATGCCTATGTTCTGTGACCTTTTCTGCAGGAATAGTTCTCTCCAAGTCTTGGATGCATTTTACTCTGGCAAGCATTTGAGACCCCCAACCGAACACAGTTCAGCAGTACCTTTGGTAATCCAGCAGAATGCCTGTCCCCAAGAACACAAATGTATTATTTCTTAGTTGTCTGTGAATAACAATGATGTCCTGTACATTCTTAAGAAACTATGTTTTTAATTTTGTCAAAGTGCAGGATTGATCATAAGGTATACATGTATATGTACATATGGGAAGCCCGAACCTTTTCTTCAGAGGAGCTCAAGCTATTTAATGACAATCTGACCATTTGGAGAAGGGCTTTGGCTTTGTAACGTTGAGGGTATTTGCTCTGGTTAATTTTCTGTGTGAATTCACTAGCCAATGTGTGGCCATCTCAGAGATGACTTGGGGCCTCATTCCATAACATATGTGGCATTGACTCAAAAGGTTTTGCTGCACATGATAAATAGTAACAATACCTTCCACGTAAATAGGGGAGTGTCATTATTTTCACATCTTTTTGGTGGTGTAACTGATAAACAAAACATTTTGTTAAATTTACCCAAAGTTTCCAGCGACCCCAGATGCCACTACAGTTAAGACATAGCTGCGTCAGAATGGTGGCAAACTCTGCCCTGCCAAAAAGCAGTCACGGAAGACAGACGCTTTTTTCATGATGACTGTAAAGCAGTGCATTTTAAAAGGGAGTTGCAATTCACAGAGCTCCAGGTTGGATGACCACTGACTCCTCTTCCTAAATCGAAAGGCTGCACTAAGTTTAGCGTGGACAGGGAGCCTCCCAGGGGTGGGGCCTGAGTTTCTAATGTGTTCTCCAGCATGCAGTGTGGGAAGGAGCTGATGCTTAGACCTTAGTTGCCCCACTGCCCGTCTGTTGGGAAGAGATTTCTCGTCTTAAATAATGGCAACACCAAAATGGACAATGTAGAGATTGTTAATATTAATGAATTGCATGTCTGTCCTGCTACCCGCCAGAGGCACCAGGCCCATCGCCAGGTTCTTTCTGCTTTTGCCTTAAGCAGCTGAGTCTTGGACAGTTTCCTGTAATAACCAAACAAAGCCTGTTTCTTCGTGTGCTATTACTTAAGTACAAGTGATATTTAAAAATGATTCCTGAGCCCTCTGAAAAAGTGGCTTGTTAGCTACAGAAATGATGGGACTGAAGTTAGGACATTAGGAAGAACATTAGCATGCCTGGAGAGATATGGGGCTCTGGCAGCACCCCAATTAAGCAGCCACTCAGTGGCCTGTCGGAGCCTCCAGGCTGCTCTCCACAGTGCCAGTGACACCTTGTCAGCTCTCCAGCCTGCAGTCTGTGTCACCTGTGAGCCAGAGGGACTGAATTGGACACAGGCAAGGAATCACAACAAGATTTCAGGCAGCTGGTTATATTATCTAAATTATCTTTTCCATGAATCTCTGGGTCCAGACCATAGCCATAGGATTATAGAAATGAAGAGCCAAATGGGGCCTATCCTCTTGCTTTGTTTTACAAGTGAGAAAACTGAGGCACAACAGAGTGGTTATATGATTAGCCTCAGATCCCAGAATTAAGTGGTTGCTGAGCCAGGATAAGAACTCAGGCCATCCTGGCCCACTGTTCCCTGACCTACTGTTGAGGGTCTCAAGCACTGATGGGGCTTTCCTGGCCCCATATTGCATTTCCAAAGCAAACCTCCCATGCAATGACGTTTAGATAAATCTCAACTCTGATCAGTAAAAACCAAGCAAAGGACAAGTATATTTGCATCTACAACTATACAAAGGTAAACGGAAGTAGGTAAACTGAAGGTAAATAAAGGTAAACTGAAGTTAAATAAAACTTCAGTAGGTAAACTGTAGGTACCTACAGCAGGTAAACTGAAGTTAAATAAAAATGCAGTTTTTAGTCGCATTAGCCACATGAAGCTAGTGGCCACCATATTGGACTGTGCAAATACAGAACATTTCCATCATGACACCAGGTTGGGTAGCACTGATGTGGATTACCCCAAGGATCAAAAGAAAAAAAAAGTGTTGGAGTAATAATAACTACCAGGCCGATTTTCTATCTTTACACACAATTTTTCTAAGACAAGGCATTTTTTGTGTACTTCTTGATTTAGTATGCATTCTGAAAATGACATTTTATGTCTTTTAGCATTAGTATAATAATTTATAGCCATTTGGCAATTCTCGTAGCCATTTTGTAAGTTTATTCTTTTTATATCAATGAAGGAAATACAACACAGAAAGCCGCCCACAGAACAAGATAAAAGAATAGAAATTTCCATTCTTTTGTTTGCATTCTTCCACAGGAAGCCTGCAAATCACTGGTCCTTATAAAAGCTTGTTGTCCTGAAACTAGTAAAGATAATAATATGTTGAATCAATTATTATAATCGTCCACTGCTTAGAGGAACCTCAGAAGATTTTGCATATACTCTGTTAATCTGGTTCTTTTTCCTCTAAAACAGGGAAGTAGGTCAGTGCCTGGGTTAAAACTAAAAAGTAAGCACTCATCGTTTTTCTGAACATGATTTCATTTTCATCTTGTCTGACACTGAGAATACCACTGCCCACTGGCGTAGTGCTTGCAGACTTGCGGTCTTGTTCTGTATGGCGTCTGTCTTAGAGGAGCCTTCTAGCTGGCTCCTTGCCAAGGGTACTAACAGAATTGGCACTCAGGATCTCATTGCAGTTTGTAGGCAAGGTGCCAGCAGAGATGTGTGCACATGTGTCCGGGGACTGTGAGTGGTCACCGAGTTGGGAAGCGTCAACCTGGAGAAACCCAACTCACAGAACATGAAGCAAAGACAGCTGACCTTCACCTCTCACTGCATCCACCTTCTCTAGGCACCTTTTGTGTGACACTGGAAAAGTCAGTGTATCTCTGTGACTCTCACTGGATTCATCTCCAAAACAGATAATGATTCCAATGGGAACCGTTGAAGAGTATTGTATATCGAGTACTTGGCAAAGGTTTCTGGCAAAGAGGAGCCCCTCAATAAATATTATTTGAATTTGGATGTAAATTATTGGACTGTAAGAGGCACCGTACTGGGTGTTGAGAATGGCTAGGGAGTGAAGAGAAGCAAGCTAGTCTGATTTTCTAAGCCCGAGATGAGGTTCTTGTAACTATGAGATCTTCTCAAGGGTCTTGCTGAGATTTGGGGTGTCTATTCCTGTAATTAATTATCTTTGAAGAGCACATTGGCTTTCCATAGTTTCGAGCAGGTCCCTCCAAAGGTTTAATTGTTGAACACATAATTTCTGGCTTGCTTAGAAGTGTCAGTGCTACAGCCCCATGAGGATGAAAGAATTCAGTGAGTCTCCGCTAAAAGGGAGCATCAGCCAGGGAGAGAGTTGGGAGTCCAGAGCAGGATTCGGTTGGGTGGATGAGAAGGGAGTAAACCAAGCTGCTGCAGCACTGTCGGGGTTCATGGCACGTGATTCAGCAGCGCCAGGAGAGTGGTCAATGGGACAGGACCACCCATTTTGGCAGCGCCAGGAGAGAAGTTGGTGGGAGAGAACCACCTATTTCGGCAGTGCCAGGAGAGTGGTCAATGGGACAGGATCACCTATTTCGGCAGTGCCAGGAGAGAGGTTGGTGGGACAGGACCACCTATTTCAGCAGCGCCAGGAGAGTGGTTGATGGGACAGGACCACCTATTTTGCTTTCGATCAGGAAGGTGTGGGGGTGGTAATATTTTAACTTGTACAACAAGTGGACATCATTGGATTTACTTAAGGAACAGATTGTTCTGGCCTTAGAACTTGATGCAAATCTTTGGAAAAGTTACTTCTGAAAGGGCAGGTAGTTTGGCAAGGATGTAGAGAGAGATGAGAGGTGCTCATGGGTGGCTCTGTAGGACTAGAGAAGAAGGCAGTCTGCGGACATGGAGACACACTATGTGACTGAGTAAATGTGGGTTTCAAAGTAGCCTAAAGGCGGCGGGGGGCGATTGAAAAAAATGTAAAGTACCTATCACAATATTTGCTATATAAGTGATGACTAAAATACACATATTATTATTATTTAGAATAGGAATTGTGTTTGAGTCTATACTATAAAAATTTTTTAATTGAAAAGTAGATTTTTGATGGTCATGCATTTCAGATGCTTCACAGATGCAAAGAAGGAATTAACAGTAGGAATAGCTGACACTGACAGAGCCCTTATTTTGTGCCGTGTCTTGTGTTAAGCACATGAGTCTAAGAGATGGAGTCCGCTATCCCTGTTTAACAGATGAAGAGTCTGAAGCCCAGAGTAGCACATTTAGGAAGGGGTGCTGCCAGAACTCAGAGCCCCTGTGCCACACTGCCTCTAGATGAGAGGTCTCCAGGCATCAGTGAAGCATGGCTCATGGGAGGAAATACATATGTACACTAGCCACATACAGCCCAGAGGCATGAGGCATTGGCTAGCTCCTCTATTTCCCTTATTTGATGCATCTTGGTGAGTTTATATTTTTCAAGAAAGAATAAATGGCCTCTTATTTGCAGAAGCATTGATGACTGCTTGCTCTAGAATTCTGAGTTCAGACACTAGAACTAGTACAGTGCCACTCCGTTCTCCATTGTGTTACATTCTGCACTCCGCAGATGAGGTGCAGCAGCCCAATTTTTTGAGCTTCTCTTTTCTGTTAGCCGAGACCCGTGGCAATACTTTCCTCTTTTCATTCTAGCTGGTTGTCAACAGCAGTAACCACAAGTCTTTCCTGTCCCAGAAATAAGTCTTGCCACGCTCTCAACCCCCGACAGGGTGTGAACATGACATGCCGTACTGCAAGGGGCTCCTCCGCCTCCGCCCCACCGCAGCCACAGACCCACAGGGTTCAAGTGTTGATTGAATTCTCAAAGAGCGATTTAAAAAGGATAGGTGCACAAGAACTAGATAAACAATCTAGCTCTAACATAAACAAGCATTACATTACACCAAAATTGTTGAGAGAAGATTTTGTACTCAATATTTTATTCAGCAGAACATTTTTTATAACAATAAGGTTGATTAGAGCAAGCTCTGAAAGTGCTTCAAGTTAGACAGTCTGATTGTTTATTTCAAGAATAAAAAATAAAGTGGTAAAATAGGGGGATGTGAAGAAGTAGAAATTGAAGCCAGGACCTAGTGAAGAGTATTTGACATCACCTTGCTCTCTAGGTTCAATCTCATTCAGGATTTTTCCTTACCATAGGGTTTTGGCTTTTTAGCCACGAGTATGTTGTTTTTAGAGGCTTAGGACCATCCTAGACCCACAGCAGATTTAAAGTGCTCTGATGGTGTATTTGTCTGATGGTTCATTTTAACCAAGTAAGTAGCTGTCTGTAAGATCTTTGTCTACCTTCTTAGTAGTACCAGGAAGCTACGGTGAAATCATGTCTGGCCCTTGCAGTTTAGTATTAGTTAGCATGTCCCCTTTCTGACCTCTCTGCTTCTTGGGGTGGGGGTACTCATGGAGGAGGCTCTGTAGGGGCAGCGTCTGCCTGCTTTGTTTGGGCGCCTTCTATTTTCACAGGCTGAGAAGCTGGAGCAAGCGCGCAGTGCTGCAAATGAGTGCTGCCCAGAGGCATTCAGCCTTGTCACTTGGCAGAGTAGCTGGGTTCAGGGTATATTTGGGGCGGAGGTGGGGAGCACAAAAAGGGTATGTGGTTTTGCTTTACTATTTATTCCTGCTCAAAGGGGGTGGGGGCAAGTAAAAAAAGACATGTCTTCATCATCGTATTACTCGATGGTGACTAGACGTGCAGGCTGTATACAGCATTCTCTTCCAAATGGGGATTTGGGAAACAGCGTTGAGGAGGACTGATATGCAAAAGCTTATGGTTGTACTCTCTGTCAGCCCCAAATATTTACTGAAGCTGGGAGAAGAAAAGGCAGACTTTCTTTTTTTCTCTCCCAAACGTGTGATTGTTTAGAACTCAAGTGCAACATCTGGAAGTCAGATATACAGAGAACAATTTATGGAGTGTGAGAGATTTGAAATATTCAGTGTCTTTTAGTGGGAACTCAACTTTCTGGGGCTGCTTTTTTTTTTTCTTTTTTTTTTAAACCCAGCACAAAGCAGGCAATTCTGAGATCTCCTTTGCCTCTCTGAATTAAACCCTTTGTGCCTGGGTCCCATAAACAATGTGCTTTTTAAAGGGGAGCCCCCTCCCAGCTCCGGCCTTTTTCTCCGGCGTGGGCAGCCAATCAGCTGCGCAGAGCTGCATAGCTGGACCGCTTTCCATTCTGAGTAGCAACAACGTACTAATTTGATGCACACATGGATGCCTCGCGCACTCTGCAAATTCATCACCCTCATCTTGCATTAGTCACCTGACGGACTGCCAAGTGTTTCATTTTCTTTCCATGTGACTTTATTATTACCACCTCTCTCCTCTCTTCCAAAAACCTCCCAAAAGGGCGGCGGGGTGGGGGGCGGGGCAGGGAGAGGGCGAGAAATCCAGCAGACATCTAGCTCTGCTTTCTTTCCCAGCCACAGACAGGGAAGGGCTGACAATGCACTGATGCGTTGATGGCAGCCTTGCAGAGCTAGACCTACACTTAACTTGCAGCTGCCTCCCGAGCCTCCAAGATGTCCACGCCCTGGGTGACAGGCGGCGGGGCGCTGCCCTGTGCTCCCCCGGCTCCGCTCGACAGCAGCACGCAGTGAGAGCCTCGCCGCCGCCGAGGAGCAACTCATGGTGCCTCTGCTTTGTTTTAGTTCATCAGATTTCTACGACTCATTAGGCACTTTGCCACTGCTCTTCTTCCTCCTCCTTCCGCCTCCCCGCCCCCCCGCCCCCCAACCCCCACTATTTTTTTCTTCCTGTCCCTCATCGTGCCGCCCTAACTCTAGCTCCCGGTTCCGTTTTTGACAGTAACGGCACAGCCAACAAGATGAACGGAGCTTTGGATCACTCAGACCAACCAGACCCAGATGCCATTAAGATGTTTGTCGGACAGATCCCCCGGTCGTGGTCGGAAAAGGAGCTGAAAGAACTTTTTGAGCCTTACGGAGCCGTCTACCAGATCAACGTCCTCCGGGATCGGAGTCAGAACCCTCCGCAGAGTAAAGGTACAGAGCGCGGGGCGGGGGTCGCCAGGCGTCCAGGTGGGCGTCGCGGGGCGCTGGGGCAGCCCGAGCTCCCAGCCTGCTGGAGGGAGGGCGGGCGGGCAGGAGGGCTGGAAGCAGCCGGTGCTGGCGGCCCCTGTGCTCCAGGGGCTGCTCCCGGCTCCTCCCCGCACCCCCGCCCGCCCGCCCGCCCGCTGGGACAGGTTGGAGGCGGGAGGGAGGGACCGAGGCAGGGCGGGAGCGCAGAGGCTCGGTCCAGGCGCGTGATCGCTCCCGGGAGGTCACTTTCTAGGCAGCGCAGCCTCTGCTTGGGCGGGGTGGCTGCCTCTCCGAGGAATCGCGTTTCTCAGCCTTGTAGGTCAGGACCTAACTCTTCCCACCCTTACGTTCCCAGGGTTGCCCATGTAATTACAATTGCATTTCGCTTCTCCATAGCCTGTGGGGACCTCGAAGTACCTTATAAACAGTTAACGATGCCACTGGTGCGAGGGGGAAAAGGCTCCCTTGAAGGAGGGACACCCATTCCTGGGGTCAGGTGGGGACCATGAGGTAAATCTGCCTTTTGGAGCTGGGAGCAGCACCCTAGTGGCCTGACATAGTTAGGACACCTTCGCAAATGCTTAGGGTTACACCCTTATCAGTGTTGAGATGAAGGTATAGGATCTGGTAGTTGTGAACTGCCTCCATTTTAAGATGACGGTGATGGGGGTCAGTGGGTGCCGTTAATGAAATAAAGACCCAGAAACCATTGTGAGGAGTGGTGCTCCTGTGCCCTGGAGTCTTACTTTGTAAGCTCTCCGCAGACCGAATTTAACGTATCTGCTCTGCTGCTGCCACTTGGTCTCTGTTGCTGTTTTAACCTTCTTGCTTTAGTAAATTTTTTTCTTTCTCTGTTCTTGATCGCTCGGTCTCTCTGGTGAGGAGTCCTCTGTTGTTCTGTGGGCCTCACGGTTTCTTCTGCTCTGTGCCTTGGTGTTTCTGTCTGGCATGTTATTTTATTTCTATGTTGCTTCTCCTAAGACCTCTGAAAGCATCACTTGGCTTGTGTATACACTTTGGTTGGGTAACGAACATTGGCACATACTTTTTCCTCTAAGCTTTTTCCTTACTGGCAAGGTGAAAGGATGGAACTAGGAAATCTTTAAGACTGACGTTCTGTGACTCTGAGAAATGTTGGGCTGTTCCTCTTGTTCCCTGTTGTTGCCGGGGTCTGGCAGGGCTTTGGAAGCCTCTTAAGGAACTGAGGAGCCCCTGGCCGGTACTCCTTTTAGGAAGGTGGACATGCGTGTCTTCAGAGTGTGTTTGTAACACTCTAGTTTTCCAAACACAGTAGCAAGGTTGTTACGAAAAGCACATAGAATATTGTCACCACAGACTTGATTGTCCCATTATATGAAACAGAGAAAAATCAGATAACTGAAAATCTGCAGATTTTTAAACTTCACAAATGAGAGCAATATTAAATACCTTTATTGGACATATTCTGATACTGGTTACCTACATGTTTGCCAAATGGAGATGACTAGAGTTTGTTTTAATACTTCCATGGTATGCTATTGAGGAAAGACGATAGACTAGACCTAAAAAAATTAATAAATTTAAAAATCACCAAATAAGGGCTCTCTCAGCAGCCAGAATGTCACCCAGGGAAAATTAGACCAGAGGTAGTAAACTGTGCTTTAGAGAAATAACCACAATTTATCCTTGACCAGGAAAATGCGACTCCAAATGTTGGTTTATCAGCATTTTTTAAAATTACCTTTGACAGAGTGTCAGAGCTCACTTACCGTTACGGTGCCTACTTCCGGGACTTTCAGCCGTGGAATACATGTATCTTACCTTAGCCAAAAAGGCCTTTTTCCCAGTCAAGTATGTACCTGTGTGTGGCCTAGTTATTCTCTCGTTGTCTCTCTCTTGCCCAGATGTTCCTATGAGCAGCAGTTTCTACCAGCCTATATTTGAGACTATACATTTTGTTGACTTCTATTCACTGTATCTGATTACTAATTTGGTGAAAATAGTTTACAGAGGCCCACGGCCTGCAGAAGGAGAAGGGAGGCCCGATGAGGGAAGTTTTTTTGAGTACATGCCGTATATCTCAGACCCTTTGTCAGGAGCTTTACATGTGTTCTCATTTTGTCATTACCAAAATCCAGAAGGTAGGTGGTGGTAGTCACATTTTACAGATGAGGAAACTGAGGCTCATAAGAAGTTAAGAAATACAGCCCTGTTTGCCCAGCTGTGAAGTGACAGAGTGGAGATTTGGAAACGGTCCTTCTGTCTTCATGGACTACACCATTTTGTGTCTCCATGAGGTGACACTGCAGAGCAGCCCTGGTGTGCTGTGTTGCAGGGCTGGGTCAGGGGCAGTCTCCTTTACTTAAGTGTTCCCCAAGTGAAAGGAAGAAATTTCATTCTTTAAGAATGAGTTGATTTCATTTGTGTCTTTGTGTTTAGTTTCTATACTCAGGGGTTTAGATTGTACATCAGTCCCACCTCATGATATCATGGGGTAGGAGTTAGAGATGAAATCATTTAAATCTTACCTTTGGAAATACAGGTCAATTCCCATTACTGTGAACTCCAAGTCTCACATCAAATATTGCTTAAAGTATGTGGGCTGTCAGCCAAAGCTTGAAAGAGCTTTTGTTATACAGACATCTCTGTTGTCAAGGTATTTGTCGTGATGGGATTTGAGCTGTATAATGACATTGCTCTCGGAGGATTACAGCCCTTAGCCGCTTACCTAGAGAGAGCGACAGCCCCCACTTTCTTCATGTTGATATGTATGCATGCCATTATTATTTTGCCTGTTTACATGTAAAGTAAGACCTCACATTTACTTTGATTCAGACTTTGTCAGCAGAGTACAATTATCATGTTTTCACAGAGCTGATGTCAGAGTCTCAAAAACTAGAATTACTGGAGGTGGTTTGGGTTATGTGAGTAAGGCTTTTGGAGGGGCCTTGATTCATTGCCTTTCCCATGTTGATGGTCCCAGGCAAAGAGACAGTCAGGCTGTTACCTAATCCTGGTGAATTAAATTTTCCCCCTCACTTTCCATTTCGTCTTCTGTTTGGTTGTGAGGCACAAAAACTTGGTCATACTTGTGAAATCATCCTTTCAGGGGTCAAGCCTGAGATCCCTATATTCTCACTGTAGGGGCATGTATTGACCAAGCAGGCTAAGTAACTCTGGGGACTCTGGCTCAGTAAACTCTCTCCCCCTTGAGGACTTTGGAAGAGTGTGTTTTATTCAGGGTTCATCTGTTTCATCTATAGATGGTAAGCAATACCACAGAGAGTTAAGAACATGGCTTCTGAAATTGGAGAACCCTAAATTTAATTTCTGGCTCTGCTGCTTCCTTGTTACGGGCCTTGGGCATGTTACTTAATCACCTCTTAAAGTAGAGGCAGTCCTTGTAATGTTGCTGTGTGATCAGGTGATGTGCTCTCCACAGAACTAGGATACAATAAGAGCTGGTTAGGGCGGTCATGACGATCATAGTTGTTGTTATCTTCATCAATGTCTCTAAGAAAAAAACTCATAGCAGGGACAAGAAGGCATATCCACAGGTAACTCTCATACAAAAGAACATGAGCTAAGAGTAAATGAGTAAGAAAGAGATGGGCTTACTGGAGCCATGGAAATTGAGCGAAGAAATGAATAATTCGCAGCTTATGGGAGAAGAAAAAGATGGCATCTTTACCAAATCTTGAAAACAGTAGTAGGATTTCAGTAAGTAGTCATGATGAACATTACAAATGGATGGACTGGCCTGCTTCAGGCATGCAGGTGCGGAAGTGCAGGGCAAGTTCTGGGAACTGTGAATTCTCCCACAGTTCAGAGGAAATGGGAAATACATGACATGAAATAGAGGAAGGGAAGGTCACGAAGCCTAGAGCTATAGGCTAGAGCAGCTCTTAGCAGGCCTTCATTCTCAGGCTGAAGGATTTAAAATTCCCTTGTTAGACTCTCAAGACTCTAGGAATATTTTCGCAGTAAGAGGCTCAGAGGCTGGTGCAGTGTGTTGACTTGGGTTGAGGTCAGGATGTCTTCTGTCATGGGAATGGAAGGGGAGGCGGAGGGACAGATGTGACAGTGGAAGGAAGAGGACTTGATAACTAAATTGGGTCAGTGATGACCAGGAGGCTTTGGCTTAACTGGGAGAATTGGGAGCACAGTAATCAGTGGTGGGAATGGAGGAGAGGAGCATTACGTTCAGTTTTTTATTGAGTTGAGCCTGCAGTATCACAGAAGAGTCAAGGATGCCGCCCTAGAAAAACCATGGGATTTCGTGACTGAGGGGACCCGAGAGCATTTCAGAAGAAGGGTAGAGGTTGTGGGGAAAGGAAATGCATGGATATATGTGTGGGTTGTGAGTGTAGATGTGCCTTTCTAGTAGTCTGGCATGAAGGGAGAGGAAGCTTAGACATGCAGTTTGTTTGTTCAGCAAATGATAAGTTGTACAGCAAAGGAGATTGTGAAAATGTGAGGTAGCCATGACTCTGCCTCAGGCCTGTGAAAGGGTGGAAAGATACTTCATTTGAGACAGAGGGGCATTCAGGAGGAAGTAACAACACAAAGTTTCAGAAACAGGAGACACTTCATACAGGCACCTGCCCTCAGTCTTCTCAGTAAATCGGAAATTTCTGAAGTCTCAGTGAATTAAAGACTTAAAAGGAATGGAAAAGGTTGAAAATGACTGCTTTGGGAAATTGGGTGGAGAGTGGTAGAACTGTTGAAGAGCAGGGAGAGGCCGGTCGCACTTAGATCATGTCCATCTGGAGTGGTCCCTGATGGTTGTGGTTCTGGGACTGTTTATCCCTGAGTGAGGAAAGAAACAGTCATAGAGAACCGGGAGTTGGAGCTGATCAATGCAGACATCGTAGAAGGCCGGGAAGGGTAGCAGATGTGCTAGAATGTTCTCTCGAAGGTCTGAAGTAGGGAAGCTGATAATGCTGAAAGATAGCTTCTGGTCCAGGAGGAGGAGGAGGAGGAGTTGAAGGGTTGGCAGTTGAGGTTCAGTGGGAGAAGTTGGCAGATAAGGAAATTGTGTTCCAGCGAGACCATACTTGGAACCTAGAATCAGTAGATAAATTATGTGCTTTGGATCATCGCTCTCTTAATGTGTTAGTTAATCAAAGTTACAATCCGAGATCATAGCACCCTGAGAAAGCGTGTTCTATAATGAACACTGTTTAAATTTTTCTAAACTTAAATGGTTAGATACTGTCATTCTGATTTTATGGAAATGAAAACTGAGTGATAGATTTAAATCACTTGGCATTTGAGATTAGAAGGTAGGAACAGCACCTTAGACCTAACCAAATGTCTTGTTGATCACATTTTACTGGGCTCTCTTCTGGCAACTTCTCAGCTCAAAAAGAAATAGAAAAGGGAAGTGGCTTTTGTTGACTATCACTGCGTACCAAAGGAAAAAACTTCCTTTTTTCTTGCAGTGTGTTGGGAGGTCATGGCATAACTGCTGTGCACCTGCAGCCCAACAGTGCTGCAAGCCAGAGTTTTCTGGATAGAACAGAAATTGCATTCATGAATCCTTTGGGAAGGGTTATTACCTTACGTTTCACAAGAGCAGCCTTTGTGGGGATTATGATGTTCTTGCTGTTTCAGCCTCGTCTTGGTCAGGCTGCAGTGAGGGTTACACTGAGGCTGGCCCAACTGATCTTAGAATAGGGTGATTCGTTGTTTCTCTCCATCTTAAAGGCTTTACTTCCGTTTTCAGGAGGTCATTAGTAAAGTCTTAATTTGTCTCAATCTCTGTCTAGTTCAGTACAATGGAAAAGTTTCTCGAGAATCAGACTAGACTGCTGGGGAATGAACAGGACGAAGGAAACAGGAACAGGAGAAGCATAAAGACACCAAAGACTAACTTTACTTATTTCAGAATTGGGCCGAGGGCAGCCCTAAATCCAGAAGTTTCTTCTGTGCGATGGTAGAGTGAGGGTAGGCCCTGGAGAAAAGGACTTAGTACTGATACTTATCATGGCCACCTTGTGCAGAGAATGAGCCTTGCTTTCTTTATCCATGAAGTAGAAATAATACCCACTTCCCAAGTTGCTTTACATGTTCACTAAGATAACAAATGTGTGAGTGCTGCTGGCATGGTCTAAAGAGGGTTGATTATCTTATAAACCATTTGTTTCTTCTTTAAAATGTTAAAGGTTTGTAGGGAACTCCCTTGGCCGCTTTATGGAGGACTGGAGTGGGGAGGGTCATTTTCATGTTTCACACCTTTCCTTTCTTCCTAAAAACATGTCGGAAACTTCACTTAAGTAATAGAAGGACCTGGGAGCCCATTTATTTAAGCAATGTTATCTTGAAATCAGGAATTAAGAAAGAATTCAAACTGCAGGAAGAGGAACCTACACTGCATTTTAATGCATACAAGTAGGGAATAGGATTTCTGTCCTACATTTCTCGAAAATCAGGGTCACTGCCCTAGATTTTCTGGGACAGCCCCGGTTTTGGTGCTGCCTCAATGGCCCACAGGAAGGGCATCTCATCCTGAATTAATGTTACGTTAACAGAAGGCTCTGTGTCACTTACTGTGACATCCTTTCATTGTTGGCTGACCGACCTATGGGACAAACATAAAATGCAGTCAGAGTTTTTATATTCATGCAAGCGGAGGATCCTTATCGCATCCTTGTGAAGGGTGGCTTCACTGCCTACATCATACATCTATACTAAAAGATATAACAATTCATTTTATGAAATGCAATTTTAAAATATTTTGACTGATACTGACTCTAGCCATTGTGCTGATTGAGATAAAGCCAGGGACAAAGGTTAAATAAGCCTCCTTTAAGTTACAGGAAGAAGGATTCCCTTTAAATGCCCCATACTCTGGTGATGCCGAGACTGTGCCCGTCAGTCACAGTGCTGAATTTCTGTGACTTCTATCAAAGGGCAGTGTCTACCCTGGCAGATAATACCTCTCATGGGTACATTTTGATCCTTACATCTCTGGAGAGAAGAGGAGGAAGAAGGGGAAGGAGGGAGACAAAAAAGACCGACAGAGCGAGCTAATATCAAAGAAGAAAAGAAATTGCTCATGGCTGCTTTTAACCATTTTGTTTTCTTCTCTTCTGTCTGGGACATTAAGACTTCATCTAGTCCCCAGTCATCTTTTCCCCGGTAGCTTTGCTTTTCTGGAATTAAAGTAGCAGAAGAATAAAGAAAACAGGCACTGGATGAAAGGAGAACAGACTTCTTTGGTAGAAATGTGACATGAAAAGAAAACCCAGGGTTTCGCGGCTTCTGTTTGAATCCCTCCAGCACGTATTGCAGGTTGATTGAAAAAGTAAAGTCTAGGTGATCTCACAATTTGCATTTGCCACTGAGTGCATGTCTAGGTTGCCTGTCTAGAAGCCTCACTTGCCTTTTTATTTGCACCCAGCAAGAAAAAGATAGCTCCCCACTAGAGATGCCTTACCATCACTCACCCAGTTGTACCACTCTGGCTACCATACCGTGGGACATTAGGCAGCCAGTCCTTTGGAGAGGACAAGTCCAGTTTCCTGGCCAGAAGGAGAGGTGCTCTCAACAGGGTGATGCTGTTAGTTGCTCTGAAGCACACACACATTGCCTCAGAGCTGCCTTAGCATGACCTACCTGCCCTTCCTCGCTTTCGCTCCAGAGACCCCAGATAATCAGGCATTCGGGTTGAAGGGTTTACTTGCTGCCTCCTTCATGCTCTACTTCTAATGAAAGTTTAAAATTAACCATAGTTAAGTTATATTTTAGAAATGTTCAGAATTCTAGCATTAATTAAAAAATCATGACATACCTTTTGAAGAAGTTTATTATCTTGAATAATTCCAACCATGGTGAAATGTAAAACACTACTAGTATAATTAGTACCGCTTTTTGTATCTTATGTTAGTAGATTCTTAAAAGACTGAATTTTCGTCCTTGGATGTACAGCCCCAGATTCTAACCTCATCATAATTTCACTGATTCTGAGGCCATCCATTCTCCTGCTTCATTATCTAATATTGGGTGGGCCAAACCTTTTGCAAGAACAGCTCACAGGCATGCGAGGGTGTGCAGCCATGAATAAGTACAGAATAATCATTATGATCTTTGAAACCATCAGAACCTAAGAAGAAATGGAAAGATAATTGACCAAAAGGGAAAAAGTGGAAACTAGGCTAAAATAAGATGATTTAGCGACACATTGACATGGGTTTATATATTCTGAAAATAGAAATGATGACGGTAATGTGTTGGGTTCTGAGACAGGAGAATTGAAGATGTTCCGACCCATACTGAGAGATTCCATGGGGAATCAATCAACCATAAGGTTATCTGAGTGATGTATATTAAGTATAACACTAAGGAAATTTGTAGTGAACTAGACCTCTTACCTATATTAAAGAATCAAGGTCTTCGAATATGTCTTCAAATATTTCTACATTTTCCTTGATGAGTTGTTGTTACAGGGAAAGGAATGCAAGAAGAAAAAGGCGTGTGTGAGCTGGTGGATTAGGCTGTACAGGAGTTTCTCAAAGCCTGAGTCACATAGACAAACACAAATGGCAAGCAGAGAAGTGAGTTTTGCTGTAAATGGAAAAAGGGGCTAGTTAGCTACACAGGGGAATGCTGCAGTGGTAAAGCCAGTGGGTCAGGTAGTGAGGATGGCCTTGGAAACACTGCAAGGCCATGTTTTTTGGATCAGCATTTTTTTTTCATTCTGTATGTAAGTGACAGACATGTTTCTAATCCGGTATCCACATTCCAATAGTAATTCACACTGGAGAAACCCATAAGATACACTGTGGACAGTGATCAGTTGGAAGAATAAAGGAATATAATTTCTCTGTTTCTACTGGAGGATCATAAATAGAAATTAGGGAGAAGAATCAAAGGGCCGAGAGAATATTCACTCACCACACGATTTAACTGAGCCAGCGTTTGATCATTATCAAATATGTTGGGCTATGTTGGCTTTATTGCTTGTGTAGGACAAATTCTGCAGCTTTACCCGCATGTGGGTCAAGACCTGTCTCTTCATAGTAGTCTTCCAGCATTGTCTGCATTTACTAAGTTCATGAATTGCTGCTATTTTGTTGCCTTTTTAGCTTTAGGTGAAAAAATGCTTCCCATACTACTATAGTTTAATGGGAACTGCATCCTAGTCAAGTAAAGAAATGCGCAAACATCAGGGATGGGGAGGAGCACAGGAAACAAGGCCTTCAACAAGCTAATGGTCAGAACTGCCCCCCTCAAATGCTAAACGTTCCCAATGATGCATCAGACACCAAGTGTTATGGAACAGGTAATCTGCCACTTTTCACAAAAAGCTTTTTAGCTCCTAACTAGGCCACTGTGCCTGATACTCAGAAACGTTGTTGAAGGATATCAAGGAGATGGAGGGAGTTCCAAAGGAGAGCAGCATGAATCGCAAAGGTCCGGGAAGGTGAGCCCACATGGAAAGGTCTAGGAGGTTAACTTAAAAGACCTGAGAGCATTGAGTCATGAGAATGAAAAGGGGGAAAGGCTGTAGCAAGACATTAAAAGGAGGGATTGTGTTCTCAAAAAAAAAAAAGAGAGAATATGATTGAAGTTTTGAAGACGCTAAAGTGCAGAGTGAAGCTATATATAGATAAGCTCTTTCAATTAATGCTAAACCCTGGGATACTGCTGCTGCTGTTTAAAACGTTGGAACGGCAGGCAACATGTAGAGTTTGAGCCAAACTTTTACAGAGAAGAGGTGGTGAACTTAGAGCACGTTACGAAAGTTAAGCAGATGGTGAGGCAGCTCCCTCAGCAGTCCCCAGGCGGGGCCTCTGGCCAGCTCTCGCATAGGCTTAATGCAGAGCCCTCTTGTAACAGTGAGTTAAGGTGAGGGTAGCCTTCAAAGCCCTGGGTCCCTTTTAATGTTGAACTGAATATAGAACAGAAACGATGAAAAATGTGGGGCCGGCAGCTGACACAGTGTTTACCAAAGCACCAGTCATGGGGCAGTAGACGCTTCTGGGTGCCTACGGTGTGCGAGGCATCATTCTTAGTGCTGAGAACATGAAGATGAGCAGACCATGTTCTTTGCCCCAGAAGGAGAGAAAGAATTGTCTGTAGTAAAGAGAGGAGAGCCACAATTACCTTGAAATGTAAAACCGGCTTCAGGTTAGCCATGTCTGTTGCACACACGCGCGTGTGTTTTTTGTTTAGCAGAGAATGCGCTAGAGAGCATGACCATCCTGTGCTGTTCATATAATAAAGATGAAATGAGAGAACATTAGAGGAACCAAAGCCATGTGATGGTACGCGTCTGACGTTTTTCCTTTCAGCGACATGCCGGAATCTCCTCTTTCCCCTTTTTCCCCTTTTTCTTCATTTGATTCCCCTCCCTATAGGGAGTTTAGGACAAGAAGAGGCTAAAGTTGCGCTGAGCCTTTCTGAAGGTTCTCCATTAAATGCCAGGAAAGAAAGCGTGCAGGTCTCTTATTAGTATAATGAAGGCATCAGCATTGCATCAGGCTGGTCCTCGTACCCTTTTCCTTGTAATAGTGTTTGGTGTAGGGTCCTGAGGAAGAGCCGCCAGCCCCTACCTGATGGATCCACATCCCCTTGGCACCAGGGAGTGACCGATAGTGTTAACCATCATAGGAGGCATGTATGTATGTGTGTAGAACTCTCACATGTATTTTAAACTTTGCAATAGCCCAAAGTTAATTTGTTTCTTTGCCATTTGCTTATAAAATGTTGAATGTAAGTTGCCTAGGATGGTGCCTGGCATATAGTGGAAATTGAATAAAGGCTGCTAGGTGGTATAGACTGGATAGACCAGAAAACTGTACAGATGCAGACACTTTCAGATGTTCTCTTTGCCACAGAGAGACCTTTCTGTGTGCTTTGTTCAAAGTTGACAGTGTGATTAAACTACCATCAACAAGACATTACTTTTGGGTAATTTTTTCCGTGTTTATCCCCATTCCTTTATCCTCTTTTCCATAGCCTCTTTTACTGCAAGCTACAGTCAGTCTGAAAGATGGTAGGTTGGCATTAGAGTGGTGTTCTGTGGCCAGTGGAGGACGAAGCTTGCTCACTTTAATGCAGGATCTCTAAGCATCCTGTGCTAACTATTGGCAGGAAGGTTATTTCAATGAGACGCTGGTTCCTTCTCACCCCTGCACCCTACCTGGAATCACCCCTGGTTGCAGAAGCCTACATAGAGTAGCTCATTTGGACAAAGTATTGTTAAGATGGTTATTAGAAGACTCGCAACTTAGGAAAGGAAATAAGCATGTTAATACTAGCTTTCATAAATACTCCTCTCGAAAAAACACTGCTTTCTAAAAAATTCAGATTACTAAGGCATCCCCTACACAGAATGTTTAGTAGGGAGGTGCTAAAACTAATAGCAATTCTGAGTACGTTTCTTCTCATGTAGTTAATGCAACATAATGAAAGAAATAAAAGTCCTTATTTTTTTACTTTCTGTGCTGCTTCTTAAATATTCTCCTTCAAGTCAGGTTAGCTTACCTTGGGTGTTTGTATTTTGTTGACTTATGTTTGCATGTGTGAATTCAAAAAAAAAAAAAAAGAATATTAGGTTATTAAAAGGAGGATATGAACCAAAATGATGGCATGAATTAAGAAAAATCAGTGAAGAACCATTGTTTAATTTGTACACTTCCCTGCAGTGCTGGAGATGAACTTTTCCTTCGCATTCCCATGAGGTAGGGAGAAACAGACCAGCGTGGTTTCACTTTCCAGACAGAATGAAACACCTCAACAGCAAAGAAGGAAATAGGGGCCTTAGTTTTTTAATCCTCTGTAAGATAGTCAAGGCTTGTCCAGTAGAAAGTTAGGTTTTGTAATAAGGGACCATTTTGTCCTTTCTGTTTAGGATTCAACAATCGCTTGTTGAGTTGGGGTGAAGATGCCGTGAACTCAGAAACAGCTGAGGAGGGCCTTTCTCTGCCTGCCCTACCCAGAGCATTCTCCCTAACCGCGTGGTGGAGGCTGTGGAGAGGGTTGTAGGCAGTTGCAGTGCCCGTCACTCTCTGGGTGGAGCCAGTACGTCCTGGTGGTGGCCTTAGAAGACAGCTCTTGTGAGGCTCAGTAAGCCGCAGCCTAGATTCGAACAACATGACTGCCTGGTAGGAGAAAGGAGACGACATCTGAAAGGAGGGTTTAAGGTGTTTGCAGAGGGGTCAGATCCCTACACACGAAACACTGCGGTCACAGCTGCTGCCATGCTACCTGCCACATGCCCTGGCCTGTGTCAGCATGATGGAGTCGGCAACCTGGTTAGACGCAAAGAGGAGATGCGCATTCTGTGCCCAGTCCTCGCTCCCCTTTGCCAACCGGGCTGCTGAGTATGATGCTCCCTTTGTGAAGTGGACATCTGTCTAATGGGAACTGGATGGTGACCACCAGTCCCTTTTACACAGGCCACCATACAGCTGCCAGGTGGCGCTGGCTCTTAGCTGTTCTGCAAGTCCAGCACGGGGTGTATTCAGCTCTAGAGGTGGCAAACCCGGGGCCCTTCCACCAGGCCCACTCCCTGCAAAGGAAGTGCTTCCGAGAGCCAAGACTTTGCTCTAACCTCTGTGAAGGAAGAAAAAGACTTAGGGAAAGGTAATGTGAAGGAAAAAAATTAAAGACACACTTTTGTAATTGTATATTTTAGGCTTTCCTCTCTACCTAATTGTGCTCTAATCTGTACTTAGGAGTACAGTTTTTTAAGTGGGACATGTCAGGCTTTTATGCCACAGCTTAAACTCCAAGGCAAATATATGTGTGACAGCTTAAGAGGCGAAAAGAAGAGTCTTCGTCAAATGGCAGAGTTTGATTGTTTAACCTAGACTAATCAGTCTTTGGAGGGCCTGCCACGTGTCTTCTAGACGGCTAGAATGCTCAGGAGATAAGAGTGGGCCTATCGCTCTGTGGCTTTCTCCCCCTGCATTAGCTGCAGAGCTGCGTGAGTCTATGAAAACCCATTGGTTGGGCTGCCCTAGCAACACAGAATGCTGTGCTGACACATACTCCATCACATGTTTGCGATGAAAATGCTGTATTTTTAGAACACTTTAAAGTCAGGAAGCCGTTAAACCACACTGCATCCTCTCTTGCCCTCTGGCCACTTCCTCCACACCCCCAGGAACATTGCCCCCATTTCACAGAAAAGGAGCCTGAGACAAAGATTAAGTGATATTTTAAGCAAAGCTGATAACTCCAGGGAAAATTGCTGATCGAGTCTCGAAATCCAGCACATCCTTTGGAGTAATTTTTAATGCTTTCGCATCTGTTACCTAAGCCATGTGTCTTCCATATGACCTTAAATCTAAGCCCTAATATTGTATATGGAGTTCAGAAGACAACTTAGTCTCCCATTTTCTTTCCTGGCATTCATTCAAATAAAAATAGGCACATAATACTGTTCTGTTAAAAAAAAAAAAATCAAAACTTCATGCACACCTTGAAAATCTTTTAGAATTTATGACACTTTCTTAAGTATCTTTATGCAAATAAAGATCAAAAGTCCTTTGAGTTTATATCGCTTGCTGAAGGAATATATCTTTTGTATCTCTGAAATTCGTGCGCCTAGCTCGGTGCCTGGCATGGAATAGCCTTTGAGAATTAGCCGCAGATTGAATGAATCAAGTAAATGCTACCTCTCTCTGATTCACCACTAACTCACCCATTTTTACAGAGTTACTGTTCTGTGGAGCAGAGACATCCTTTTATTCATTTTTAGGACATGTGTTGAGAGCCCTATGTGCCACACAGTGTGCAGCGTCCCAGGGATACAAAGATGACTATTAGGACATGATGGAGTGGAGTGGGGAACATGAGGGTATGCGTGTGCCTGTGTTGGGGAGACAGCCTGTGACCGTCTTCTTTTCTTTCCTCCCTGCCGAAAGCTCTGTGATCCTGTCAAGGTTAAGAACAATTGCATTGTACAAACGGGGGAAGGAGGGTCAGAGTTGTCCAGCTCATATAGCGTGTTGCCAGGTGCCTGCTGAAAATCAGGTCTTAAAGTAGCAAAGCTTACGTGGTGTCAGGTAACAGTCGCACTCACCTCTAGTTCTCAAAATAGTCCTAAACCAAAAAATGTTCACTCGGCCTCCCAGCCCCCTAGTCTTCTCTATCGGCAGACCCAAATATATAAGGCTGAGGTGTTTCTAATGTGAGGTTCTGTTAGCCTATTGGTACTCCTCAGTCACTTGGGGCCAAAGAGGAAAACATAATAAAAAGAGTGCAAGAGTTTCTGAATTGTAAAACTCCCCACCCATCTGAGCCATGATGTCTGGTTCTGTGCGTTTCCTGGTTTCAGTGAATCTCCATGTCTTGGTTAGCTTTTGTCTACCCTTTGGCTACCAGATCAAATGCCACCTTCCCAGAAGGCGGCAACGGGAATGAAAGGCAGTGAACCTAAAAGGCAGTGTGGGGTGGTGATTGAAAACAGGGCCTTGGAGACTGGGTGCCTCTCCAGATCCCTCCTCCACCACCGCTTCTGTGACCCAGACTAGGAATTGACTTCCCCGCGCCTCTGCTTCCTCATCTGCAGGATGAACAGGGCTGTTGAGCAGAACCGTTGAGGTCGTGGAAGCAGAGCAGTGACAACGGTGTCTGGACTTGGTAAAACCGAGACCATACTCAGGCTCCTCCTGATGAGGAAACCCGAGTCCAGAAGTGTGAAGGGGGCCCTTCCAGGCTGACACTATCTCCCAGTGACTGCTCTGGGTATAACCTGCCATCCGAACAAATTAGCCTTTCAGTGAAAGCAGGAGCAGCTCTCACTAGTATTGACAATCATAGTAATAACTAGTATTTCTCTGGAGTATTCGCCATGGGCTAGGTCCTGTACGTTATCTTGTTAAAATATATCCTCACAATAATCCTGTGAGATTAATACTACTTGTGGTGCCCATTTTACAGAGAAGAAAGCTGAAACTTAGCATAGTTTCACGTCTAAGTGTGTGGCAGACATGGGACAGACGGATGGATGCATTCATTCATTCATTCATTCATTTATTTATTTATTTATTTATTTATTTATTTATTTATTTAGAGACCAAGTCTTGCTCTGTTGCCCATGCTGGAGTGCAATGACATGATCTCGGCTCACTGCAGGTTCTGCTTCCGGGGTTTAAGCAATTCTTCTGCCTCAGCCTCCCTAACAACTGGGACTACAGGCAGCCGTCAGTACGCCCCGCTAATTTTTGTGTTTTTAGTAGAGGCAGAGTTTCACCATGTTGGCCTGGCTGGTCTTGAACTCCTGACCTCAAGTGATCAGCCCACCTTGGCCTCCCAGAGTGCTGGGATTACAGGGGTGAGCCATTGTACCCCTAAACCTAAATATTTTGTTGGTAGCATCCCCACTTGTAGCCATGACATTGTCCTTGTTCTGGTTCCAGGGTTTCTGTAGTATGGAGCTGGGCACATCTCTCTGCTTGCTGTGATTGTCACACTGACGTTACCTCTCTCATTTCAAAATGAATACTCTTCTCACCTGTCAGTTGTCATTGATGTCTCTGTATTCGTACCAGTTAGCACAGTGTGCGGTAACCAATGGGTGCTTATTTTTTATGTTGAAGTGCATTGAATTATTCCTTCAACGCTCCTTGGATTTCTTGCTCCCATGCCTGAGTCTTGCCATTTCCTCTCCCTAGAGGTGTCATTTCTTCTTCCTGGTTCTGGTGGTTTCCATTCTGGTCTTTCAGCATCCGGTGCATGTGCCTTTGCATCCATAATGGCTCTTCCTCCTGGACACCCCAGCAGAGTCATGGCCCGCTCTGCTGAAATTCCGGTGACACTGTGTACCCCCGTCACTGTGGACAGTACTTTGTGCCATTCTGCAGTTGCATACGCATTTGTCATCTCGAGCTCTAAGCTTCTTGCACTGGGGCTATTTTAGTCCATTGGTATACATTATAGGACCTCATCGAACTTATTACGGTGCCTTAAAACAGTGAAGAACATTTGCTGATGGAGAGAATGCATAGCATTCGAGAGAAAAGGACATTATTTTCCCACCGGCCTGTATCCTGCCTTGTTCTTCTTTTCCTTTTCATGGCACGTTGACATAGAACACCCCGTTGCATTCCTGGTTTTGAATCAGCTGGTGGGCACTCCATGGAGCATGAAAAAATATTGTTTCAGCTGAAGCAATGGAAGTAAGAGAATCATTTTAGGGTGTCACTGTAGTGTGAAAAGCTTTGACATTTAAAATAAAATAAGGAAGGAGAAAAACAGTTCACTCTGTCATTGGAGTCTCTTGCCAGCAAGGGCTCCGAGCCCTCTGAGCAGCGTGCTCACCTGAAACCCCGCCAGACTTACAGATGTTTCCTTTGGCTCCACTGTGAAGAACCACACTGCAGTTCGCAGGAACAATTCCATTCTGGCAGGAACTGATGTAACTGGGGAGCGGGGCAGCAAACAGAAATGACTTCATAGGTCCTATCCCTCTCTACTTTCCTAGATCCCGTAGTGCACACTGCCCTTTTCCTTTGAGTTTTCATCCATCACTTTATTCACTTAGTGCCAAGACATACAACCCTTTTATGAGGCTACGAAAACTCCACTTAGCCAAGTGCGTGTTTGGAACTCTAAGACAATAACATACTTTGCCCCTAGTTGTGATCCTAGAGCTTCCCTGAAGGTCGTGTGTAGGTGAATGGAACTCTTCCAGACTTGGATTTTCTTCCTTTGAGGACTTGGATTATAACATGGAGGAAAATTTATTTTTAGGGATCAGAGAAGAATTCGAGTCGAGGATAATGAGGAAGAGATATGAAGAGAAAATTAGAGTGGAGGTTCCAAAGGCCAGTGTTTCTCACCTCTCCCGTACCACCCCCCGTTTTAAGTTGCCCCTTTTAATTAGACATTCTGCCAGCATACAGCTTGTCCAAAACCAAACGCATTATCTGCTCTTTGGTTGGCCCTATTGTGTTAACAGAACAGTGTTCCTTATTGTTGCCCAGTCTCAAAATCTCGGCATTATCCTTGACTGCTGCCTTTCCTTTCTTTCACATCCAAATCTTGTGAACTTGAGTTTTTTTTTGTTTTTTTTTTTTTTTTTTTTTTTTTGAGGCGGAGTCTCGCTCTGTCGCCCGGACTGGAGTGCAGTGGCCAGATCTCAGCTCACTGCAAGCTCCACCTCCCGGGTTTACGCCATTCTCCTGCCTCAGCCTCCCGAGTAGCTGGGACTACAGGCGCCGCCACCTCGCCCGGCTGGTTTTTGTATTTTTAGTAGAGACGGGGTTTCACCGTGTTAGCCAGGATGGTCTCGATCTCCTGACCTTGTGATCCGCCCGTCTCGGCCTCCCAAAGTGCTGGGATTACAGGCTTGAGCCACCGCGCCCGGCCGAGTTTTTTTAATACCACTGTTTTGTCCATTTGCTATTGTCGTCACCATTGGTGCCACTTCGAATATCAAAGGGTTTTTTTAACAGCTCTGTGGAGACATAATTGATATGCGGTAAACTTCACAGTACTTAAAAGTATACAATTCGGTACATCTTAACATATGTATACACCTGTGAAACCATCACCACGATCAAAATAACAAACACATCTATCACCCCTGAAAGCTTCCTCCGCGCCTTGGCAATCCCTTCGGTCCTGGCTGCCCCATGCCTCAATTACTGACCTACTTTCTGTTGTATGTGGTTTCCATTTCCTAGAATGTTACATAACTGCAGTCATACAGCATGTGCTTTCTTGGATCTGGCTTCCTTTGCTTAACCTGATTCATCCATGTCATTCGTTGATTCCTTTTGATTGCTGAGTAGCATTCCATAGAATGGAGGTAGCTCAGCTCATCACCTCTCCTCTTGATGAGCATTTGGGTTATTGTCAATTTCTGGATATTTTAAACAAAAAACTGCTGGGAACATTCATGTACAAGTATTTGTGAAGTCACGTGCTTTTGTTGCTCAGCTAGACACCTTAAGAGTGGAATGGCTGTATCATAGAGTAGGTTTATACTGAACTTCTTAAGAAGTTGCCTGTTTTCTAAAGGGATTGTACCATTTTACTGTCCTACCAGCAATATCTGAGAGTTTCATTCCCTCCAC
The DNA here is from genome assembly GCF_007565055.1 of Rhinopithecus roxellana. Taxonomy (NCBI): domain Eukaryota; kingdom Metazoa; phylum Chordata; class Mammalia; order Primates; family Cercopithecidae; genus Rhinopithecus; species Rhinopithecus roxellana. The sequence goes on from NC_044559.1 coordinate 87,181,137, forward strand.
ATTCCCGCCAACACTTGGTGTAATCAGTATTCCTAATTTTACCCCCTCTAATCTGTGTGTAGTGGTATGTCATTATGGTCTTAATTTTACTTTGCCTGATGGCTAACGATGCTAAGCATCTTTTGATATGTTTGATTCGTGTATATCTATCTTCAGTTCAGATCTTTTGCTCATTTTTTACTTGGGTTATTGCCTTATTGTTGAGTATTGAGACTTCTGGATATGCTCTTTATCAAAATACTTCCCTAGATACACGTTTTGCAAATATTTACTGCTAGTTTGCTTCTTGTTATCTCCTCATATTTTTTAAAAAGCAGTTTCTAATTTTGATGAAGCCTTATTTATAAATTCCTTCTTTTACTGATTGTGCTTTTGGTTTTATATCAAAGAAAACCTAACCCAAGGTCATAAAGTTTTTTTCTATATTTTCTTCTGGAAGTGTTATAGTTTTCGGCTTTACATTTTAGTCTTTGATCTATTTTGAGTTAATTTTTATATTCAGCATGAGTTATTTATTGAAGTTCATCTTTTTGCATGTGGATATTCAATTGTTCCAGCACCATTTGTCCTTTCTCCACTGATTGCTTTTGTACCAAATGTGTCAAAAATCAGTTGTCTGTACATGTGTCAGTTTATTTAGACAGTCTGACCTGCTCCAGTGATCTTATTTGTCTGTCTTTGCATCAGTATTACATGGCATTAGTTACTGCAACTTTATCACAAGTCTTGAAGTCAGATACTGTTAGTCTTCTAACTTTGTTCCTCATTTTCAAAGTTGTTTTGGCTATTCTGGAGTCTTTGTAGCTCCCCATTAATTTTAGGATCAGTTGGACAGTTTTTACAATAAAAGCCTACTACAGTTTTTATAGGAAATGCATTGGATCTGTTCATCAATTTGGAGAAATTTGTCGTCTTAGCAATATTGAGGCTTCAAAACCTTGAAGTGTTGTATTTCTCCACTTATTTCGGTCTTCTTTGATTTCTCTCACAAATGTTTTGTGGTTTGCCATGAACAGGACTTTCCATATCCCTTATCAGATTTATCCCTAGGTGTTTTGTATTTTCCATGGTCTTCTAAATAATTTTATTCTATCTCCTATTTCCAATTGTTTGTTGCTAGCATATAGAAATACAATTGATTTTTGTGTATTGATTATGTATCCTACAACCTTGCTGAACTCATTCTAGTAGCTTTTGTAAACAGTCTGTTAGATTGTCTATGTGGATGGTCAGTCATTTGCACATAAAGACAGTTCCACTTCTTTTCCCATCTAGGTATTGTCTTTTCTTGCCTGCTTGCACTGGCCAAAACTTCCAGTATGGAAGTGAATAGAAATAGTGAGAGCAGACATTATTATCATGTTCTTGATGTTAGGGGAAGACTGTTTTTTACGCTGAAAAGTATGATGTAATGTATAGGTTTTTCACAGATGCCCTTTATCAAGGACATTGCCTTGTCTTCCTATTTTGCTGAGAATTGTCATCAGGAATGGATACTAGATTTTTTTTTATGTTTTTTTCTGAGTCTATTGAGATGATCATACAGGTTTTTTTGTCTGTTTGTAAATATGGTAAATCACTTTTTTTTTTTTTTCAGACAGGGTCTCGCTCTGTTGCCCATGCTAGTGTGAAGTGACACAGTCACAGCTCACTGCAGCCTCGAACTCCTGGGCTCAAGTGATCCTCTTGTCTTAGCCTCCCAAAGTGCTGGGATTACAGGTGCACTTCACCACACCCAGCTGTATTGACTGATTTGGATATTGAGCCAACCTTGAATTGCTGGGATAAGTCCTACTTGGTCATGATGATTCCCTTCCCCCACCCCCGCCCCTCCCTGAGATGGAGTTTCATTCTTGTTGCCCAGGCTGGAGTTCAATGGCACAATCTTGGCTCCCCACAACCTCCGCCTCCCGGGTTCAAACGAGTCTCCTTCTCAGCCTCTGGAGTAGCTGGGATTATAGCCATGGGCCACCATACCTGGCTGATTTTGTATTTTTAGTGGAGATGGGGTTTCTCCATGTTGGTCAAGCTGGTGTCAAACTCCTGACCTCAGGTGATCTGCCCACCTCGGCCTCCCAAAGTACTGGGATTACAAGCATGAGCCGCCACGCCTGGCTGGTCATGATGATTTTGTTGGATTCTGTTTGCTGAAATTTTGTTTAGAATTTTTACATCTATGTTCAGGAAGAATATTTTTCTGTAGTTCGTTTATAACTTCTTTGGCTGGTTTTGGTATAAAGGCAATCCTGATCTCAGGGAATGAATTGGAAAGTGTTCTCTCCTCTTCAGTTTCCTGGAAAACTGTGTATAAAGTATTATTTCCTTAGTCGTATGGTAGAATTCGTCACATAATAAGCCATCCAGGCTTCAAGTTACCTATGTAAGAAGGTTTTTTAACTACAAATTGAATTTCTTTAGTATCTATAGGAATATTTAAGTTCTCTCTTTTTCCTTGAGTGCGTTTCTCCTTTCAAATCATATGTCCATTTACCCTAAGTTGTCAAATTTATTGTCATAAAACTGTGTATAATCCCTTAATATCCTTTTAATGTCTGCAAAATCTACACATAAAGACAGTTCTACTTGTCATCTCTCCTGATACTCCTGATACTGTTAATTTGTGCCTGCCTCCCTTTTTCCTTTGTCTCAAAGTTCTCAGTTTTATTTGTCTGCTAAAGAACTACACTTTGGTTTTGTTGCTTTCCTTTTTTTTTTTTTTTTTTTTCCTCTATCTCTTTGGCTTTCACTTTAATTTTTATTGTTTCCATTCTTTTGCTTATTTGGGGTCTAACTTGCTTTTATTTTTCTAATTTTTAAGCTGAAAGCTGAGGTTACTGATTTGAAATCTTTTTTTGTTTCCAAATGAAAGTATTTAATGGTATATAATTCCTCCTAAGTACCATTTTACCTATAGCCACAAATTCTGATATGCTGTGGTTTCATTTTCATTCAGTTGAAAATACTTTCTAATTTCTCTTTTGATTTCTTCTTTGACCCATGGGTTATTCAGAATATGTCATTTAATTTCCAAATACAGATTGAGTATCCCTAATCCAAAAATCCAAACTTTGAAATGCTCTAAAACCTGAAATTTTTTCAGTACTGATACGATGTTCAAAGGAAATGTTCATTAGAGCATTTTGGATCAGTTTGGGGATGCTCAACCAGTAAATATAATGCAAATATTCAAAAATCTGAAAGCAAAAATCCAAAACATTTATGGGCCCAAGCATTTTGAGTAAAGGCTCTCAACCTGTATTTGAGCAGGGGGTTTGGGAATTTTTTCTGTTGCTGATCTCTAGTTAAATTTCCTTGTGGTCAAGGAATATGCCTTGTATGGCTTGAGAACTCTTAAATTCATTGAGACTTATTTGATGCCCCATAATATGACTTATCTTGGTAAACAGTCCATGTGCATCTCAGAAGAAGAGGTATCCTGTTGTTCTTGGACTGAGTATTCTACAAAACTGAGTTTGATTGAATAGTGTTCTACAAATCTTCAGTATCTTTACTGATTTTCTGTATATTAATACTTGTTCTATCAATTATTGAGAAAAGTTATTGAAATCTCTTACATATTTGTGTATTTCTCCTTTGAGTTCTATCTTTTTGCCTTAAGGATTTTGAAGTTCTGGTTTTTGATGAATAGATATTGAGAATTTTTTGTTCTCTTTGTGAACTGACTCCTTGGTTGTTTTGAAATGACCTTTATTTCTGGGTTTATCCCTTGATTTGAAATTACTATGATATTCGTATAGCCACTTCAGCTTTCTTTGACTCCTGTTAAATAATACATATTTTTACATTCTCTCCCTTCATATACATGTATCTTTCTATTTAAAGTGCATTTATTGCCGGGCGTGGTGGCTCAAGCCTGTAATCCCAGCACTTTGGGAGGCCGAGACAGGCGGATCACAAGGTCAGGAGATCAAGACCATCCTGGCTAACACGGTGAAACCCCGTCTCTACTAAAAAAAAACAAAAAACTAGCCGGGCGAGGTGGCGGGCGCCTGTAGTCCCAGCTAATGTAGTCCCAGCTACTCGGGAGGCTGAGGCAGGAGAATGGCGTAAACCCAGGAGGTGGAGCTTGCAGTGAGCTGAGAACCGGCCACTGCACTTCAGCCTGGGCGACAGAGCGAGACTCCGTCTCAAAAAATAAAAATAAAAAAATAAAAAAATAAAAATAAATAAAGTGCATTTATTATACACAGCAGGTGGTTGGATCTTAATTTTTTTGAATCCACTTGGACGAGCTCTACCTTTTACTTGGAGTGTTTAGGTAATTAACATATAATGTAATTGCTGATAAAGTTTGGTTTAGGTCTCCAATCTCACTGTTTCCCCCCTCCCCCCACCATCTGTTCTTCCCTTTTGCTTCTTCTTATAACTTTAAATTACTTTTTCATTTTACCTCCTTTATTGGCTTATTAGTTATAGCTCTTTTTTATTGTTTTAGAGTATTTGTTACAAGTCTTTATCATTCAAGTGATAGTATGCAACTTCTTGTATAGCATGAGAATCTGCTTCCATTTCTCCCTTCGCAGACTTTATGCTGTTGCTGTTTTACATGTTAAAGTATGTCCACAATGCCTTGTTACAATTTTGTTTAATTGGCCAAATTTCTTTTGTAGATATTTCAGTCATAAGAAAACTGTCTCACCTGTTTATGCTCATAGTTACTACTGCCGTGCTTTGTTCCTTTGTATAGATCCGTATTTCCTTCTGGTATCATTTTCCTTCTGCCTGAAGGACTTCTTTTAATATTTCTTGGGCAGCCGGTCATCTGGTGGTAAATCCTTTCACCTTTTTTGTGTCTTTCACCTTTTGCATTTTGCCCCTTTTTGGAAGTATGTATCTAGATCTAGATATTTGGAGACAGAGTTTCGCTCTTGTTGCCCAGGCTGGCATGCAATGGCGGGATCTCAGCTCACCGCAACCTCCGCCTCCTGGGTTCAAGCAATTCTTCTGCCTCAGCCTCCCGAGTAGCTGGGATTACAGGCATGTGCCACCACACCCAGCTAATTTTATATTTTTAATAGAGACGGGGTTTCTCCATGTTAGTCAGGGTGGTATTGAACTCCCAACCTCAGGTGATCCACCTGCTTCAGCCTCCCAAAGTGCTGGGATTACAGGCGTCAGTCACCACACCCAGCCTGAAGTATATTTTTAGTGGCTATAGATTTCTAGGTGGATAGGATTTTTCTTTTCTTTCAGTATGTTAAAGACATTGCTTCATGGTCTTCTCACTTGTATTGTTTCTGATGTCGTCCTTCTCTTTCTGTTTTTTTCCCTCAGTCTGCTTTTAACGTTTTCTCTTTGTGTGATTGGGTTTCAGTAATTTGATTATGATGTGCCTTGGTTTGGTTTTCTTCATATTTCTTGTACTTGGAGTTCATTGAGATTTTTGAACATGTGAGCTTAAAGTTTTCATCAAATTTGGAAAACTTCCATCCATTTCTTTTGTCAGATATGTTTAGTGTCCCCTTTCTCTCTACTCTCCTTGGAGACTCAAATTACTTGTATATTTGGCCATTTGAAGTTGCCTTAGAGCTCACTAGTGTGTTTTTTTCTTCCTTTTTTAAAGTCTCTGTTTCTCTATTCCATTTTGAAACACAGTTCACTCGTCTTGTCTTCACTGTTTAATCTTCCGTTAATCCCATCCAGTGTTTTCTTCATGTCAGACGTTGTAGTTTTTAATCTCTGGAAGTCTGTTTCGGATCTTTCTTAGATCTTCCAAGTCTCTGCTTATCTTGTAGAGCACACCAAATACAGAGATAAATAACTTTTTGAAGTCCTTGTCTGCTAATTCTAGCATCTATATGATTATTTTCTACTTCTAAAGTGAGGCCTCTCCTGGTCCTCTACCCAAGACCATGAATTGTGAGTATTTTCAGTCTGGCTGGTAAGGACAGGCAGTATTCCAAGCCTTTCATCTTTTTGGAGGGCTCTTTGTCTGGTAGTTTCTTCACTCATGTGCGTTGATCAACACTGGATACTCAAGAGGGACCTCTGCAGATCCCTGGGGTTCTCTCTTTGTAGCTCCTCCCTCTTTGCTACTCTTTCCAGTGAATTCTAATGGACCCTGCTCTCTCAGCTCGGGGAGTATACTGGGCCCTGCCTGGCATCCAGCACCCTGTGCTGTGGCCTGAAAACTCTTTCAGGCCATGAGCTATTTTCAGGCAGGAGGGCTGTCCATCTAGGCCAGAGGCAGAAGTCTGCAACTCTTAATTGTATTTCCTGTCCCTGGTTCTTTTCTCACAGTGCCTTCTATTTATCCAGAGGAATTCCAGCACCAGTGATGGTATGCAAACCTTTAGTGGCACATGTTGATTCGGAAATACAGCCCAGATTCCTTGGCCTTGCTTTCCAGGTCTTCCGTAAACCATCCTGTTTGTTCTCCTCTCATTCCCTTCATAACCTTCATTTCTGTTCCTATAGATTTGTTAACTGGAATTTCTGTACTTCCATCTCTTTTTGTCGACAGCTTGTCTTTCTTCAGGTTCTCCATTTCCTGCACATTTTTAACACATGTGCAAGTGGGAAATTATCTTCTTTCTGCAAACTCCTGTAAAGATTTATGTGCACCTCTTTGATTCAAGCCTTCACTTTCTACCTTATATTAACTTATTTATGCACGTGTCTTATCTCCTCCAACCACTTATAAATCCCTTGAGGATGGGATTCATGTCTCATTTACGTGCTCTTAGAAATTTACAGTGTGTACACAGCAGGCAATCCATACATGCCCATTCAGTACGCATTTACTGGCAATCTTGGGAATGCACACCAAATTAGGTATTGATGAAATTTGGGCCCAATGATAAAGAATATCTTAGACTAAAAGCAATGGAGAAATTAAATTGTTTGCAGGATGTTTCAGTACTACTCTCTACTTAGCTAGATTTATCTCCTCTTTCTTCTCTGTGTCTCAGTTTGCAAACAAGAACTGCCCTTTTCTCTTTGAAAAAAATGAACACTAAAGGTAGAGATTTTCACTTGGCTCTCTTTGTATTCCTACGACCAAGCATGGTACCTGGTTCAAGAAATGGCTGTTTAATCACAGCAGTAACTCCCAGTAGGAAGGATTCTCAAAGGAATTGTTCTTTTAAAAAAAAAATTTCACAAAGTAGGCTATACCCTGAAAGTGCTAAGGAGAGCTTCTGTCCTCGAAAATCTCCCTGAAATACTGAAAGCATACAAAAAAGGAGAAAGCTCTAAACTAAATTCTGACTCTCAATCGCTGGGTTTTGTATCTCTTTTCTTTAAAAAAAAAAATGTATTGAAATGATTCCACTTATGAGGTACCTGGAGCAGTCAAATTCAAAAAGACAGAAAATAGGTTGGTGGTTGCCAGGGGCTGGAGCGGGAGGGAATAGGGAGTAAGAGTTTAAGGGGGATGGAGGTTTAGTTTGGGGAGATGTGAAAGTTCTGGAGATGGACAGTGATTTACAGTTGCACAGTAGCATCGAGGTATTTAATGCTGCTGGCCTCCATGGACGTCCTGGCCATATGTACAGAAAACTTAGAAGTAAATTGGGGTTTAAATTCCAGTTCCCTGAGTTTGGGCAAGCTGCTGGTCCTCTCTGAATCTGTTTTCTCATCTGTAAATAGGGCCTGATGTATTGAAAGGCACCTGGCTCAGTGCCTGTAACAATGGACACTCATAGACATTCATCTAGTTCTGTCCCTTTTCAGCTTTAGAGAGAGAGTTTCTACTTAAATGGTTCTCTCCAGCTATGGGACTTGAAGAGTAAAGGGGCAGGAGTGGGAGCGTGGGAAGGGGCAGCGCTCTGTTTGTCTCAGCCAGTTGAAGCTGATGCCTCTGTCCTGGTGTTTAAAGGGGTTCCATCACACGTGTACCCTTCCTCTATCATGTGGGAGGTACCCCAGGCAATGAAACAGAGAGGTGTCTCCTGGTGTTGTAGTGGGGAGGAGACTTCTGGACCAGGACTTGCTGTGGGGCGTCAGCTACCAAGCCTGTGGTCTCAGGAAAGTGACCCATCAAGGGGGCATACAACAGGGATACCACCTTGAAATCTGAAGTCACTGAGTAGCAGGGGAAGTGGGAGCCTGGGGCGCCCCTTGGCCTGCCCTTGGGTTTCATTTAACTATGGCCTCCCAGGATGTTACACACCCTGGCCTCCTCCCTGCAGAAGATGAGGCTTGTTCCCAGTTGGCAGACTGAACTTCTTCATAGTGAAAAATAGTTATGTAATGCTTATCTCATTGGTGTTTAGATTTCTGAACAAAGCGATGATCCAAAGTCTGAGGAGAAACGGATACCCAGTGAAGGAGGAGGGAGGGGCCGTGTGCACACTCATGCTGTTTATCCCAAGCCTGTTCTCTACCCTCCCTGACCTCCCATGCAGAGGCCCCTGCCCTGTATTGAGTCTACTTCTTAGGAACCTGACAACCCAGGGAATTTTCCTGACAAGTCAGTGTCATTTTATGGGTTATTACTGTTTTCCCAGAATAGCCAGTTAGTATTGAGGGAGTATCACCTGCTCTTCTCCATATTCAGCCCCTTCCTGAGCACGCTCATCAGGTTTAAGGAGCCAGCTGTCCCACCTGCTTGGCTGTACAGCCCCGCAGGCTGGGATCTTGTCAGATTCATGCCTACTGAGGAGGGTGCTTGCGTTCGGTCATGGTTAAGATGGGGATCTTCCAGCACAGCCCCAAAATACTTCAAGAGGCGCAGAGGAAGCTCAACCTCCCAAGGGAGCATCCCCTTGATCCCAGCAAGGCTGGAGGGAGGCAGCGCTGTGGTTAGTTGGAGGGACCAAAGGCATGGCCTGCTTTATTCTAGTGTCATTCAAGGGCACCAGCTGTTTTGACTTCCAGGAAGCCGTTTTTCCCATGCTGAGTATGGCACCATGTGCCACCACAGTGCTGCCCAGCCCTGCCACCCTGGACCAACCAATGGAGGGGAGACCACAGCGTCAGCTGCTCACATGGAAGGAGTTGGTTGTGCAAGAGCTGGATTTTCTTGGAAGTCAGACACCCTGCTCCTTCACCTCCCCATAACAGCTGTCCCCATGGCAGCCTCATGACAGTAACAAGTCAGCCTTGCTATTTTGGAAAGCAGTCAGGGATGTGGAGATCCGATCTGGACAGTATTCATCTCCTGTGTGACCTGGGTGAGTTGCCCACCCTCACAGAGCTCTTTTCACTGAGTTCACATGGGACTCAAATGGAATGCTGTGGTTTTAACCCCTTGCATGCATTAGAATCACCTAGAGGAACTGAAACACAGAAATACCAGTGTCCCAACCCCACCATGAGGAATTTGGATTTAATTCCCCTGCTGGGGCCCAGGTGGCACCTGAAGGTATTGAGGTGATTCTAACTTGCAGCGGGGGTTGAGAAGGACCGAGCTGGACGTCGCAAGAGTGCTCCGGTAAATTTCGTTTGGTGTTACTGTCATTACATTCTTCACTCACTTTGGCAGTGTCTGTGAATTTTAACGTTTTTCATGTAAAGATATTTATGACTTTTTTTTCTTAACATTGTTTCCAACAACTACCCCAGGTCATTTAGCAAGAATTAGTCATGGTAGTTCACAGCCCTGAACCCAAACACCCCCAGATCTTCAGCCTTGCGCGGGGCTTCTGGTGACTTCATGGAATGTCATCATAGTCCTTCCTTTGGAGAGCGGGGTTTTCTCGGGCGCCATGAGGATCTGGGCCAAGCTTCTCCAGGGCTGTCGTTGCTTCCTGGTTGGAAAACACCTAGGTGCCAAATGCAAGAGGAGAAAGAGTGAAATTAACCACCTTGCCCATCAAAAGCAGTCTCAAAAACCATAGAATTGGGAGTCTGTAAGAAATCACACGTTTCTGTGAATGTGTAGAGAATAACTCAAAAGTTTCACCGTGACAAGTGCAGAAATTACATTTAAATGAGTACAGAAGAAAATTTCGCCACGAACTGTTAGCCAAAGAAGGTTCTGTACAATGGGATGTACATGAATTAAGGGTAAATTCTGTGTTCCTGCTGATGCCCTCCCTGCTCCATCTTGGGCTGGGGCTGTCTTGAGCCCAGAATTCCTATTCGTTCCACCTGAGGACTCCAGTGGGTGGGAAGGAGGGAGAGACGTAAACCCACCTAGGGGCAGGTGTACAGCAGAAGGATAGTACCGTTTGAGAGGCCAATATAGGTTTTGTAGTGAGAACATTAATAACGCAGGTTTAACCAAAAGAATGTGATCTTTGAAGACACTGTTTGATCTTATGCATGATTATAGTATTTTCTAAATGGAATAGCTTTTCCAAGTAATTCTGAAATGTGCCCCTATGATGCTTCATGTTTATAGATTTATGAAGTATTGTTTCTCAATATAACCTGGGAGAGAGGCTGAGAGAGGTCTAGTCATCATTTTCCAATGAGATGACTGAGATTATAGTTTAAAGAGTGGTCACATTGCTGGGAATTTGCTAGTTCAAGGACAAGACTTACAATCTTAAAACTCTCATTTTGATGCGTTTCATGTTTTAGAATATTTCACATTATTTTTACGTTTAAAAAAAAATTTTTATTTTTTTTTGTGACAGAGTCTCACTCTGTCACCAGGCCGGAGTATAGTGGCATGATGTCAGCTCACTGCACCCTCCACCTCCCGGGTTCAAGCAATTCTCCTGCCTCAGCCTCCTGAGTAGCTGGGACCACAGACACACACCACCACGCCCAGCTAATTTTTGTATTTTTAGTAAAGACGGGGTTTCACCATCTTGGCCAGGATGGTCTCGATCTCTTGACCTTGTGATCCACCTGCCTCGGCCTCCCAGAGTGCTGGGATTACAGGCGTGAGCCACGACACCTGGTCTATTGTTATTTTTTAAATTGAGTTTTCATTTTGAAATGAAAAATGAGAAAACTCAAAATTTTGAAATGCAAAAATTGGTCTTTGCCCAATAATGAAAATGTGTGCACCTTTGCATTCATACAGTCCTGTAGAACCAGTAAGTCATTTCCCTGCAAAGGTGTCCTGAACATTCAGGGTCCAAACATTGACCACTGAAGGGTAGGAGGAAAGGCAAAGCAAGCTACGCAAAGGGAAAATGGCCTGTAGCCTTCAAATGCGCTCTTGCTAGCCCTCCCCGCTTTGGTTATTATCAGCAAAGGTCAGTGACATGTTAATATATTAGGCTGTTTTACTGTGAATATAATGGTAAATTGTAATAGAAATTGAGTCAGATAGCAGTTTCTGAATCTGAAAAATAGTGACATTGCTTGTGAATGCTCACAGTAGCACTTAACAGTGTGAAGTTCAACTCAATTTTTATTTGCTGTTTCACAGAAAGCAATAATCCGTCATATTTTATAGTACCATCTGGGTTACAAAAATCCCGATGAGTCTTTGTTGGACAAACCAGAATCTCAGGAAGGAGTAGAGGGGAGCTTCATCTCAGGGGCTTCTGTTCTGAATTCGAATTTTTAACAGTCAGCTTTTAAGCATCCTGTGGCACTAGTCCCATCTCAGTGTAGCGGAGACAGTAATGGCTTTCCCTCCGTGTTGGAGAAGGCGCTTTTGAATGCCCTTTTGGAAGCTATAGAAATCTATGATATTCATCGTCAGTGTTCGACCATGAACTTAAACTCCTATCACACCTCTAGGTGTGATAATATTTCTCCTTCTGCTACAACTGAGTAATGTCACACTTGGCACTTTTACTGTCCTCTTCCGAGAATATCCTCCAAATGCTGTCTGAGAGTGTTAACTGCTATTTGGCTCATTTTTCTGCGCCAAGGAGAACAGAAACACAGCAGGCACCAAGAGGAGGTTTAGTGTGCAGTGGGTTGTTCTGAAAGGCAGTGAGTAAAATGAGGTATTTCCTGACTTCTGCTTTTGCTACATGAGGTCATGAGGTCCTCGAAGCCAGGTTTAGGTACCGTTTCTTTTATCCCTTGCTGGTTTCTAATCATGGACACAAACCTTCCACATCTATCCCGGTGGATAGCAATGCTTATGGAAAGCAATGTCACTAAGGCAGTGTCACTGAGGAAAACAGGACAGGGCCACAATTGTGTTCAGAGTTTTGACTGGCATCTGGTTGGAATTAGAAGGAAGATTATTTTGTCATAACCTAGGTACCATGACCCAGGCTCTTTTGGCAGACCTTGATGTCAGAAACCGTATGCTTGCTAAAGAAGGGAAAAGGAGAGTCGCAGCCACTGAGTTGAGGCTGTGGCCCGCCTGGTGGTGTTTCATAGGAACTGGCACAGGGAAGCTGCGTGTCCTTTGTTATCTGAGGCCTTGTTCCACATGGCCTCCCACTAGAGGCCAGGAATATTGCAGCAGTGCCAAAGAGTGGGTGGACAAATAGCCTTATTATTAACCTAAGTTGGAAACATGGCTTTTTGAGTGTCTTCATTCACAGATGCAGTCACAAAATATTAATACTCTTTTTTGAACATTACAAAACAAAGTCTTCAGTTAAACCTCCTTTGTCCACGTCCCTGGTGAAAGAGCACCTCGTGGGGGGAGAAAAAAAAAAACTGGTCCCTTGAGAATTACTTTATCCTTTGCATTTGCATATAGTTTGAATTCATAATTAGGCTATTTTTATTGGCTAGCAGCTGTATTATCATAGAAATCCCTGAATATGTAATTTGGAGTCATTTAGACCAGTCGTCCTACAGTAACCCTGGGAAGCACGTGAGCAGTGTCAGTGTCTGTCTCGAGGAAGAAAATGAGAATTGGGAGTAACTTGCTGCAGGCCCTAGGCTCCTGCTGTGGTGGATTGGGTTTTTACACTAAAGAACATAGATACCTGTTCAAGAATAACCTACGTTTGCATATAATTCATCTGTTGACGGGGTGTTTTGAGGCCCGATGTGGCGGCTCACACCTGTAATCCCAGCACTTTGGGAGACCAAGGCTGGAAGATCACTTAAGCCTAGGAGTTCAAGACCGGCCTGGGCAATATTATAGCAAGACCCCCATCTCTACAAAAAACTAACAGAATTAGCCAGGCATGACTGTTCATGCCTGTGGTCCCAGCTACTCAGGAGACTGAGGAGGGAGGATGGCATGGGCCCAGGAGTTTGTGGTTATATTGCACTCCAGCCTGGGCAACAGAGCAAGACCCTCTCTCTTAAAAAACACACACACACACACACACACACACACAGAGCCAGGCACAGTGGCTCACACCTGTAATCCCAGCACTTTGGGAGGCTGAGGCGGGTGGATCACGAGGTCAGGAGTTCAAGACCAGCCAGACCAACACGGTGAAACCCCGTCTCTACTAAAAATACAAAAATTAGCCAGGCGTGGTGGCAGCCGCCTGTGATCCCAGCTACTCGTGGGGCTGAGGCAGGAGAATCGCTTGAACCCAGGAGGCGGAGGTTGCAGTTAGCCAAGATCAAGCCACTGCACTCCAACCTGGGCAATAGTGAGACTCCGTCTCAAAAAAAAAGAAAGGCAGGTTCCCGTTGTTTCTTGCATTCATTGTCTGCGTTGGCTGAGTCAGTAGGCAGGGTAGGAATGAGCGTCTTCATTTTACACAGAAAAGAAATCTCTGGTTGAAGGTGGTCAGTGACTTGCTTCAGCTGGGACTAAAGCGGCCCTCTGTGACTGTGCACTCTGTCTGTGATACCAGGGAACTGGTGAATCCAGGAGCCTCCCATTGTGATGCTCACTCCTTCCTCTCCTGTCCATTCATAGGGGTAAAAAAAGGTTTTGTGGCTTAAGTAGCATCCAGTTTCATCTCAAGTTTCAATTCCCGTAAAATAAACAGATACCAGGGTAGCAAATGGTCCCTTTTTAAATATCACAGGGGAAAAAGAGAACAAAAATCATTTTCGGTACTCTCCGGAATGTGGTTGAGTGTCCAGATTGCCTCATACCTCCAGTGAGAGCAGCAGCAGCATTTATGGGCTATCTCAATGAGCCACTTTTCTGTTAAACAATCCACCACCAGAGTAACACAGGCTGTCCTTTGGGCTCCCCCGCCTAATCCGCTGAACAGAATCTCACTTCTGTTTGACTTGCACGGTCAGTGGCAGAGGGAGGAGGGAGAAACTCTTCCATCTTTATTCCCAGATGGGGATCTCATTTTGGGTGCATGTACACAAAATCTGTTCCATTTCCTCATGCTTAGTGTGCTGCTGTATATTTACTGCTGACATCATTTCTTTAGGAGGCTCTTCTGTAGCATTTTGATACTGACAATTTTATGAAGGCTATTTCTTGATATTTGTTTATTACTCCTCTAAAAATGTATTTTTGTGGCAACTTCAAAGCAATTGCAAGGTAGTGTATTTTTCAATAGAGAAGTTGGATTAAAACTTACAGTAACTGTTACCTGGTAACCAGACCCCATATAACTATGTCAACATTCACCAGTGATTTATTGTTTTAAATTGGAATCAGCTGATTCGTGGTTCCACGGATTTTTAACGCTGCAGGGTTAATCTGGAACCCACTGGTGCACATGAAATAGTTGTTTTATCTGCTGTTCTAAGACTGATGAAATGTTTAAAAGGATAGCTGTGTAATCAGTCCATTATCTCCTGGTGTTCCAGCTTATTCTGTACCATGTGGCAGTGTACAATCTCAAAAATAATTATTCTGCTGTCGTTAACATGGGAGCCGAATGCAGTGACTGATAAAAACTGCATTCAGCAAGCCCTTTCCCAAATTGGGTAGTTCTATTTTGTTATCTTCTGAAGGGAAAACATGGGTTGTGATGGTCAGACCTCTTAGGAGGCTGGAAGCTTAGAGCAGGCCCTGGGAGGCAGAACACTTAATCTGTTGCCAACATCTTTTTCTGTTTAATATTTTGAATTTTTCATTTGTAGGTAAACTTGTTTAGACTACACTTTCACATACTCATCTGAACATAGGTAGACCCCTTGAAAATAAGGATGTTGATGCTTATAGTTTTCTTTTGTTCTGAAAGCAATCAGAACCTAGCCACAGTTACAGAATGTGGGTTTTAAAACGCAGTCTAGACCAGTGTCCATTTCTTAGCATCCTACTTTGACAGCCAACTGTTGAAGGAGACCCAGAAGGTCATGGCCAAGTGGTTTGCTTCAGACTTGCATTCTGTACAAAGCTCATCCGAAAGAAAAGCATTGTAGACTTTTTGTCATAGACTAGGTAGTCTCTAGGGATAATTATTCTTGTTTACAAAGATGTTCTTGACAATCTATAGACTGTTAGTGATGTTTTGAGGAAGACCCAAGGCTCAAAATCTTGTATAGAAAGGATTGCCCATTAAATCACAGTCTGTCTTCAAACTGTAAGTAGAACATGAGCTTTCCAGTTAATAGGGAAAACATAACACAGTGGATTTTATTGCAGGGCAGTCCTGGTCTTGTATGGACCAACAGTAGTTGACTTACCAGGTAACCATAGATACCTTAGGAGGAGGGGTTGGTAGGACCTGAGAGGAGGATGGCATACCATTGTATGACTATTCTCTAGTAGTGAGAGATTGTCAAGGAAGAAATGAACAGTTTTATTGTAAACCAAGACCATGATCCCTGGGACCAACGTCTGTAATTGGAGACTTGTTAGAAGCCGTTCGGTTAAGAAGATAGTGTGAGATGCATCACCTTGTTTCTGCGATGTTCTACTCCCCGATTTGGTTGCCGGTTCTTTCTTCGGCCCGTTTTTCTTGCCTCTTGAACGTGGAGCTAATAACTTTCAAACAAATCTTGAGCCCTCTAGGCAGACACTCTGTTGTTCCTTGAGCCCCGGCCATCCTTGCTATCACTACCTGACCACAGGTGCCGGGAGTAGATGTCACGCCTGCGAGTAGAGAAGGCTCGCAGGTTGGGTACAGTCTGTGTAGAGTCTGAATCAGAAGGGTCTGGGCTGGTCAGATGTTGCCCTCTATCACCACCCGTTCCCCCGAGTGTGCCATTTCTTGAAAAATGTGGTAAATTCCATGGAATTCATTTCTAGTCACAGTTAAGAGCAGTCCCTCCAGACTCCACTCGGCCACTCGGCTTGTCTGTTAGGAGGAAAAAGCCATCAATATTTTAAAAGCTGCTGACAGGTAAGAAGTTAGCCTTGATGGCTGGAAATTCAGAATTTTGTTTTTCTATTCTATGCAGAATCTATCCATTGTTTCTCCAAAGCAGCAGGGCTGAGGGAAAGCTTAGCCTAGAACAGGGATGTGATGAAGACTAATAAGACTAATAAGATAAAACCAATCAGAGTGTTTAAGCTAGAGGTAACCTGGAAATGTCCTAATTGGATGGCCTGAATTTCTCACCCGGGAGTTTTCCAGAGCAGTTAACACCCAGATTTGCCCCGGCATTGATGTCACAAAACTGGGTCATGGGAGGGTGCTCCAGAGAATAGATTTTAGTCTTCCAGGGACAGATATTTTTGACAACACCGTCTGGATTTCTAGTCGTGGTTGAGAATGAATGATGTGAAAATTCACCCAAACTTTCCAGAGATCAACTTAATGGGAAGAGAAGAGGTTTGGGGGAGTATATTAACTCTTTTGGCCACTAGAGGAGTTTTACAGACAGTTTTCAAGAACCAGTTTGCCCACATAATTTTCAGTCTGCCTACGAAATTGTTAGGGGTTGCATTCACATTTATAGGTAGGTATCTCACATTCAGCCTCACCTTTGCCTCCATTCTATTAATTTTTCTTTGTTCCCGTACCAAAATGCTAAAAGGCTAAGAGCATCTTCTTACAGCAAAGATATGAAATCCCAACCAAGGGAGATGAAGAAGTGAATTGGTTAAATGTATCGAATACCAGTTCTCTGTCTTTTCATGGCACATCCCTTTGATATTTCTTAAATTCTGCTGAATGTGGACATGTGCTTATTTTCACGAATCCTTTGAAAGCATTTTAAATGATGGCAATTCTACCTAGGTACCAAGAGGATTTAAACGCCACTTGGTGGCTCATGACTTACCCAGGAACATGGTGCAAGTCTCCCTCTTTTCCTTGCCCAGTGGGCGCAGACTTCTGCAAGACATTTCCAGGTCTTCTTTGCCCCTCTTCTTGTCCCAGAGGGACTTCTTTGCCCCTCTGCACAGGCCTGCCTGTCATTGGATGCTGCTGGTAGGTTGGAGAAGCAGTCCAAGGGAATGGAGATAAGCCTCAGCTACTGGGTCACCGTTTTGAAACCTACTAACAAAAGGAAGGGAGGAAAGGTTGAGAAAAGACAGAAATCAACTTCTGTGTTGTAGTGGGCTGAATCAAACCGTACAAGTTGTTTTCCCTGTGAGCAAATGAAATTTGAGAATTGTTCATCAATGAGGATGAAATGTCAGGTATTCTTGTCGGGAAGTATATTCCCTTCTCACACTGGTCAGTTTTACCAAGTGGTTTGCTCAAAAAAGTGTTCTCATCAAGAAAGTGTAAATGTAGGTTTCAATGCTTCACTGGCTTTATCTACCTGACTTCTTTACAGTATTTCACCAACTTCTAATTTTCCAAAATGAAATTCTAAAACATACTCACTTTGATCCTCCTGGTACATTTTTCTTGTAGCTGTTTTGGGTAGTCCCCTGAAGTGTGAGGCAGAGACAGCACTGATGTGGGCAGAATTGTTACTGTTTCACCTGTATTTTCCTTGTGTGTGTGTTTTAATCTCTAGGTGTTATATTAGGATAGGTTTAACTGTCAGAATTTTTGTAGACCCAAAAATATATTAGGATTTTTAAACACAGAACCCTTATGGATATTGGTGTGTGGCTTTCCTCCATGTGATGATACAGGGATCCAGGCTTCTCCATCTGGTGGCTCTACCATCTCTTTGGTTTTTGTGTGTGTGTGTTTGTTTTATTACTTTTTTTGTCAACTGCATCCATTCAAAAGGAGAAGAAAGAAAATATGGAGGACTCATACCTGCTCTGTTAAAAGCTCTGGCCCTTAAGCAGCACAGGTCACTTCCACTTGTGTTTCTTTAGGAAGCCTTTAGTCATGCGGCAAGGGGCAAATGTGATTTCACCATGAGCTTTGCTCTGGTGCTGACCCTGAGGAAGGAGAGGATGGACTTCGGTGGACACTGGTAGTCTCTGCAACAGGTGTCCTTTGCTATGTTGTTTCCCAGGCTTCCTGGAGGATAAGCATCCCGGGGAACACTGCCCTATATGTGACCAGGGCCTTTCCTCTGGAAAGCCTGAGCCAAAGGGCATGGCTTGGTTCCAGGAATCCATGTTTTTGCCAATGCCCCAGGCGATTATCATCTTCAGGAACATTTGGGAAACGCTATTGTAAGAGGTAATTAGATTGTAGAAAGGTATTTGGTACCTTTGGTGCAGTTTTCTGCTGAGAATCCTGTGTTGTAAGGAACGGTGATGGACTCGGTGGTGAAACGTAACTCCTGGCACCCGTGCTTAACTCTCTTCAGTCTTAATTTGGCCTCACTGCATAGAAAAGATTATGACTGTACCATGTGACACTAAGACATCTGTTCCTACCTGATTTTTTCTTGGATTAGCAGATTGTTTCATTGAGTTGACCAAGTTTACCACTCATTTTGACAGATGGTGATTTTATGGTTTGTATCAACTACTTGGAATTTATCATCTAATGACAGCTGTTGAACACATAGGTCATTGTATAAGATTGACTAGTAATGAAATCTTCGGGGCATTTTTTTCACCTCCTGTCATAATGTTGAATCTTTGGGAAACCTACCACCTTGGAAATTAAAAGCTTATAAATATATTGGATGAACAGCAGCTGAATTATCTATGTGACAAAAAATTCTTTATCATCGCAAAAAGAAAGGATGGAAAACTTGTCCCCGATGGTGTCTGAAGCTGCAAGGAGATGGACACAGTATGTGGAATATCTGTCGAGCTTTTCATAGCAAATTTGGATCCTAGACTTCCTAGACTGCCCTCTCTGATCTACCCAGTAGTCAGTCACATGGGCCAAGTCCTTTTCCACAGTTTGGAATGTGCTCAGGGAATCAAACCGACTTTAATATGAACCTGTGACAGTTCTATTCAGGGAGCTAAGACTTCCTCTCACTAACATCGAAAGCGTTCCAGCACATGTTGGAAAAGTGTTTGGGGTAGTCGCTGTTTAGACTTGCCTGAGTTATTGATCTTCTTGTTATCAAATATAATTTAGAACTAGCGGTGAGACCCTTAGTGGTGGAAGAATATTATTATCATTTGTTATCTGCACAATTAGGAAGTAGGAGAGTGCAGTAGAGGCATTATCGTATAAACGATCTCATTGCCTAGAGCGTTTTAGCTCCTTGCAGAGTGGTCTACCACATGCCTGCCTTCCCACCACCCCCATCCTCTGTGTGTGTGTCTCTGTGTGTGTGTGTGTGTGTGTGTCTAATCCAAACAGGCAGTGGCCCTACAGTCCAAAGGGCTAAAAAGACTCAGAAATCCATCCTCATCCAGTCATCCAGGGAAGAAATAGGAGCCTGCAGGATGTTTCTTTGCTTTTTTCTGAAGGTTTAATAGAAGAATCAGTGTCATTGGCAGTGATTGAGAAAAATGAAAGTTTTTAGATCAAATACTGCTCCATCGTGCATGCAGCATGGGAACGAGTGATGGGCAGTGTGCTCTTCCTCAGACAAAACCCAGTGGCTGCTCATCAGTGAATGGTATGGAGAGTTTTTTGTTATCCTGAAATCAAGGAAATATTTTACTTTTCCCTCTGTGGTGTTCCAGAGAAAGATTCTTGAGCAAAGAAGATAAATCCTCTTCCTACCGGCTAATGAGTGAGCAGCTAAATTTCAAGCACATCAAGTACAAGGACCATGTGTTACATTTTTTTGAGTGTGCATAATCAGGTACACTTATTTAATTTTCTGAAAAATGGAAAGCCACACGTTCTCTTTGGTTAGAGACGTGGAGCAGTGAAGAAGCAGGGCAGTGTTTGGCAAGATGAGTCCACCTAACTGGAATCAGGCCAGGCTTTATCAGGAACCAGAGGGGCGACTCTGCCAAGACACCCCCTCTCCATGCCTCCGCTTCTTTAACCGGAGGCAAGCACTTAAACCAGATGGTTGCTAAGACCTTTTTTCTCTCTTCAGTCTGGCGTTTAAAGTTGATCACTGTCAAATCCAAAATGGACCGTTTTCAGAATTACAATGTGACTGAAGTTTGTTACTTTCTCCCCAGCCATCCCCATTTTGGGGGTCATCCTTCTTCTTTTAGGACCTTCCCTCTTGCCTCATGACCCACGTTCTCACTGTGGAAACTCTTATCAATCCCAGGAGCCATAAGATTCACTGATACTACAGCATAAATGGTTGGGAAATGGATTGCAGTGTTGTGTCTTCTGAGGCATTTTTATTTTAATATGAATCTGAGCCCCCAACTGAAAGGATGAAGCTCAGAGGCTGAGTGAAAAGACGGGGGAGAGGACAGAAGAGGAGGGGTGTGGAGGCTTTGCCCACATCAGCCCCATGTTCTGCTGTTGTCCCACAATCATCATTAACATTATCCTCTCTGCTTTCAAAAGGGTCCCCACTTGGAGAATGGATTATTTGATCATCCTGGTTATCAAGAAACCCTTCATACTGCCCCTAAAATTGTATAGTAGAAGGAAGAAAAAAAGCTAACCTCTGTTCATTATTTTCTTTGTGCCAGATTCTGGGCTTGGCACTGTGTATACATTATTTTACTAAATGGTTCAAACAGAATCTATTTTACCGAGCCATTAAACCACATCTCTCTTAGGCTAGAAGTCCAGAGTCATTTCACAGGACATGGGCTGTAGAGTGTTGCATGGACTATTTTTACCCGTAGGAACCTGAATCAGAAAGGCTCATGGAACTCCAAATCAAAAAGAAAACCGTGTTGCTATAGGGGAAGGGCGTGTGAAAATGCCCCGGGGAGAGTCAACCCCTGAGTATGTAGTAGGAACCTCCAGTGCCTAGCACAACGCCCTGCCGTGTGGGGCCCAGTGGGAGGACCCAGGAAGCCTAAGAGGTAGCAGCTGCCCGCAGAGAGCTGCCTTCCTTAGGAGAAGGGGAGCGTGGCAGCAGAACCACAGTCAGACAGCAGTGATCTCCTGCACCTGATCCCCGTGTGATGGAAACTCTCAAAATGAAATCCAGCTGCTGGAAACCCCATGGCCAAGAGGTGCCCGACACCCATGGTGGTCTGTGTCCCCAAGCTTCCGCCGGACATCTCCTCCTCCCTGTCCTCGTGGCAGGCGTTTAGGACATCACATCCTCTTGCGAAGCGCAGCGTTACTGCTTTTGTTTTTTCTTCCGCTATTGTTGCTCAAATAAAGGGAAGTGACAAATCTGTGGTTAAACTCGTATAGTAGTGAAACCTGGGTGTGCTCCTTAGCCGTAGGTTTTATTTTAAATAACAAACCGTTGGAGGGATTTTTTGCCTCTTGAGGGCATATCATAGAGCATACGGTTGGGGAAAATTTTGTTGTACCCTGAATAAGAAAGTCATGAAAATGATTACATTAAAATTGATTGACTATTTAGAGGCCACGTAAATGGATGTTCAGAGTATTCAAAGGCCATGCGAATGGGTGAATTCTGCTAGTTCCAAGTAATTACTTCAGAAAGCAAGACAACACAGTCAATTCTAAGCCCTATTAAAGGGCTCATGGTCATCACTTAGAAAGGCGGCTTCCCTACCCTCCCTGCCCTCCCTTCCTCCCAGGGATGCACAACCGCATCGCAGCCTGCGGCAGGCCTGTCGCGGCTGCATTTCCCTATTGCAAAGCTCCCTATCCCTTACCTGCCTCAAAGGGAGCCTGCCTAGTGTCTGTTAGGGCGCAGGGCTCTGTGGAGAAACATGTTAAATTTAAAGTGGACAATAGCTGCTAACACTTACTAAGCACTCTTCTTTACATGCCAGGAACTGTGTTAAACATTTTCATACGTTGTTTGGCTTAATGTGGTACATCTATAATATAGCTGTCACTAACCCCATGTTATTAAGAACCAGAGGCTTAGGGAGGTGAGGTCATCAGCCTGTGATGCTAATCAGAAATGACCGTACCAGCCTCACCAACAAAGATTATGAATGAGCATGAGAAGACTATCCAGCATCACTTTGAAAACTGTCATGGTGTCTGCCATGAGAACTCAGGGACCACCTTGGCCCCAGAAGTGAATTTTTTAAATGATTTCCGCTGTTCCAGGCAGTATGGAGAAACATCTCCCTCTCTGATCCGCATACATATGAAATGCGGCTCAGTTATTGCCGAAGTGGGGTGGAGACGGTTATAGTGGCCATAAATATTAGTTCTCCAGCATCATATCCAACAATAAAAAAAATCTGCAATAAGTACAAATGTTTACTTCAGCCTAGCCTTGGATTTCTATAGCCAACTATAGCCAAAGGGTTTGCCTGTCCATTTCACTTTGACTATAAAGACCAGAGTGAGGAAGTAGATAACGACTTCCCCATTCCGTTTCCAGAAAAAAATACCTTTGGTCTGCTTTGGATTGCAAATAACCCTTTTGAGAGTTCAGAGGCACCTAGAACACTTGAGTAATAAGTTAGAATATCACTGATAGGTGCTCAGGAACAGAGCTGAGCTGTATTTTATTCAGGCTAACAATAAGGGGCCTGTGTTCTTAGTCCAGGGAATTCAAGCTGATGCACTGTCGAAGCAAGGCAGTGAAGTGGAGACTTGAGCGATCCGCCTGGCCTGGAAGCATCTAATAGCCCAGTGTGCTGTGAATTGAGAATCGTAGGAAAATACATGTGATTCTAACCTGCCTCTCATTGCCACTACCTCCTAATTATAATGCTACCCTATCCTCTAGAGAAACTATTCTATGAAATAACCTTATATTAGAAACTTGCTTCTAATGAGGCCCCTCAGTACTTTAGAAACTAAATCCTCTTTAGTTGGGATTCAAGACCTTATACCGACCATGTTTAACCCCGGGATGCCTCCTTGGTGTATGGGACGTGATCTTGGTTTGGTGAGTCTGAAGGCCTCCCCGCCACTGAGCCACTGGTCTCCACCTTACCGGGAAGACTCCGGGGAGACCAGCCGACCAGGGAGTTGGGCCGATTACACCCACTTTAGGGAAGCCGGACCCTCTAGTTGGCTTGTTGTGTTCAACTTCAAGTTTTTCATTCTTCCTTACCTTCAGAGAAAAATACAGTTCTCCTCACTACTTTGGAATTAGTATTGGAAAAATACAAAGCGTAATCGATTCTATGGCTAGCTTATTATCTTTCATTCCAATAGTCAAGTGACCTTTTCTCTAACAAAGGAGACTCCTTGCTTTCTTCACGTCACCCCCTGGGGGCCTCGACAAATGCACACATCACCTACCTCTGCTCAGAGCAGAGTGGGAGAGTTCACAAAACAGCTGAACACGATGATTGTCCCATCAGGGAAAAAACGATGATGCTGAAATTCTTCCAATACTTTCATAGCTATTAGACAATTGAAATGGTTTAACATAAGTGGCTTATTTCAAAGAACCAGAGAAGGGGAAAAGCAGATTCCAGCAATTTTGCCCTTCATACCTTTTCTATCTGTGTTGTGCTTTGGTGGAATTTACATAATCGTGGGTGAGGAACTGTTACAGTACACACATAGCTGTGCACATTAGGCTGCACTTGCTTTCCCAAGAGGCTTGAAAATGCAGTCGATTTAATCTAGGTCAAAAGGAAAGAAGGAGACTCCATTTTCCTCGCAGAAAACACAGGGAACTTGCCAGTCTTCATAGGGTCATGGAAATAACAGAAGATGGTTCCTCCAGGGGAAGTCCCCAGGGCAACAGGAGACTGCCAGGGGCCTGGGTCTCATGGCCAGTTGACAGAAAGGTGGTCATAGTGTGTTAGGTGGAGAGTTGGAGGAAAGATGTGGGGTTGCCAGGGAGCCCAGTGAGATCATCATTCTCTCCCGGGCTGAAAAGGTGGCTCAGATTTGCTGTCTGCAAGGAATATTGCTGGGAAAGTGAGGAAGGATGTTGGCGGAGCATCGCACGACTGCCTCAGGCGGCCAGAGAGCAGTGCGGGTCCCATGCTGCCAGTGGAAGTTTCCCAGGGGAATTCCTGGGATGGCGCTTGGTAATCCAAACCATGGAGTCCACATAACTCACATACGGAAGGCCCGATGGCAGTGTCGCCTGTCAGCTTCCTAGGCAGTGGCCAGATGGTGATACTGCTGACATCAGGGTGCCAATTATATCAAACTCTGTAAAACTAAGCTAATTGGATACAGTTTCCTGAAAAGTTGATTTGTACAGGATGAGGTGTTTGTGTTTGCATAGCTGCTACTCTAGCTATGGAATTCCCACTTTTAGGTGGGACAAAAGGGTCGTCTTAGGTGACTGTTGGAGAGACATTTCAGATGAGAGGTTTCGGTTATAAAGAGACATTTTAGGTGACATGAACAGAGCGTGAAGCAGATCTTTCAGAGTGAGGCGGACCCCATCAGAGGCGGTTCCGGGACATTCTCCCTGTGAGAGGCGTAGACTTTGAGGGGTGCTCATTGACCCGTGGTTGCTGGGATGGTTTTGGCTTTGCTCTTGGCTTCTGCTGTGACTTGGGGGCAGCCTGCTAACCTGTGGACTGGTGTTTTCCCATCTGTAAAATGGGAGGGTGTGAGGGGTTAGGCTGGTAGAACTAGTGTAGGGGCCAAGAGAAAACCTCCCCTTGGCCCTATGAAGGTTCACTAAGAATCCCTGACAAGAGGCAGATCCGAAGGAGAAAAGGCACATGGGTTTATGAGATCACAATTTTTTTTTTTTTTTTTTTTTTTTTGAGACACAGTCTTGCTCTGTTGCCCGGGCTGGAGTGCAGTGGCCGGATCTCAGCTCACTGCAAGCTCCGCCTCCCGGGTTTACGCCGTTCTCCTGCCTCAGCCTCTGGAGTAGCTGGGACTACAGGCGCCCGCCACCTTGCCCGGCTAGTTTTTTTGTATTTTTAGTAGAGACGGGGTTTCACCATGTTAGCCAGGATGGTCTCGATCTCCTGACCTCGTGATCCGCCCATCTCGGCCTCCCAAAGTGCTGGGATTACAGGCTTGAGCCACCGCGCCCGGCCGAGATTACAATTTTTGTGACACAGGCACCTTCGGGATGCAGACCCAAAGATACAGGGGAAATGGTATGCTTAGGTCCAACAAAGTGTGCCTAGGCTCCTTTGCATGCTTAGGTTCCACAAAGTAGGGTCAGCCATGTAGTAATGTGATTGGACAAAAATGACGTGATGTAACACTAATAGACTGCGCAGGGACGCTCGGCAAAGCCTGCCTGTCCACATTCTCCCTGGCCTCTCTGAGCAGGATTCTTCCTTCTGGGCGTGGGAAGGACCTTCCCTGGAATGGGGGTCTTACGACCTACAGTCAAACAAGGTAGGTCGGAGAATTTGTTTCTGGCCAGTTTTATACAGAACAACAGAAGGAAAGTTAGAGCAGTATTTTTTAAGTTTTATGGCTGGCTTTGGGGAAAGGGGGTTCTGGCTTCTGTGACCTGCTATGGGAAAGAGAGGGATTCCAGTTTCTGTGGCTGGGCTTAGGGGAGGCTGGGACTGAGAGACAGGAGGGCAGGAGGAGGTCAGAGATATACTTTTTCGTGTGAGGCCTTTATGTTGGAGTACTGCTTCCCGATTCCCAACATTTGCTACTTGTAAAATTTTGTGATTCTACAGGAAAGGCATGGAAGCCATGAGAAAGCAACGCTACCTTGACTTCTTCTCATTTTATTTTTTATAGTGTTGAGTTTAAAGTCGTAAAAGGCTGGAGGAGCAGTACAACACAGATATGTCTGATCTTCCTGGAGGGTCTCCCTTTAGCTAACTTTTGCTGTGATTGGGTACTTTTTTCAGGCCTCTGGTTCCTATATCTCAGGTGATGTCATTACAGCCATCCGCCTTCAGCATCAAGTACAGTGGAGCCACGATCATGAAATTACAGGCAGGACTACATAAGAAAGCTGAGAGGCAAGGGGACTGGGTTTCAGACGGAGCTCGTGAAATCGGTGGCATCATTTGTTCACTTGTATCTAGCACTCCTAGAAAGCGGGCACTGCGTGGAGGTCCAGCCACAGGAATTCACGCCGAGGGCCCAGCACCATGGGGCCCAGAGTTGGTCATAGTGTCCTGATGTGACTGTTTCTTAGCAGTGCCAGTTCTTCTTGGTAGTTGGATTTTGGGCTAAAAAAAAGGGGGGGCTACATAGGTGACCCTCTAGGGTCTCATATCATGTCCTGAGGCCTCCTTGTACTTTCTAAGAATGGCATTTTGTCATTGCCTTTTGCCTCAAGATGCTAGGGTTATAAATCACCTTCTACCACGGAGAAAGGACTCCTCTGTTTTTTGTTTTGTTTTGTTTTGTTTTGTTTTGTTTTGTTTTTTACGGTTAATGCTAAGTTGTCTTGAAATTTTTAATTCAGGGGATTTTTGATGGTTTTTTTTGTTTTTTTTGTTTTACCTTTAACTGCCTTGTAGAAAGTGAAAGTAGGGTGTCCTGGCAGGGGCAAAGCCAGTGACTGAGAGTTGAAACCATAACTCATGGCAGATTCGCTTGAGCACAAAATGTCCCTCTTAGATCCATAACCTTTGGACTATGAAAAAAAAATATTAAATTCTCTTCCAAGTGGCTAAGGTTGAGGGAGAAAATAGATGGCAATGGAAATCAAGTATGAGGAGTATGTCCTCTTTTGACTTAAACTGGCTTGCATGCTACTGACTTGACAAGAAGCCAAGATCCCAATTGCAATTCGACTTGTGTGAAGCAGGTACCTGCTTTGCTTGCAAATGCACATACAAAAGAGCGCTTCATTCACAGAAAGGAAAAAAAAAAAATAGCGAGTTCACTAATTTAGCCTTCCAGGGCCTTCGTCCCTTGATCTGTCAGCCCCTTAGAATTCAAAGGCAGACTGTAAAGGAATTTCCTACTTAAAACATGATGACTTTTTTGATGTCCTGAATTCGAATATAACTCGAGTTGAAGTTGTCTGCTAGGGCTATTACTTTGTTGTTTAATAAAAAAATAAAATACGGGGTTCAGTCATCAGATGATCAGTCTGAGGTTGCTTTCAAGTGTTTATGTGCTTAGATTTAGAAAACAGTAGGTTTTCGTATATGTAAAATGTTGAATGGCCTTGAAGATGTGGACAGGCCCATCTTGACCCTGGGGCAGAGTCCAGTTAGGGGAGGGAGACAGCTGTTCTCATGCCCAACCCCGTAAGCTCCGAAATGGAAATACTTTTTATTTGACCACTTTTGCCGCAGAATTGCAGGAAACCATTTTTCACTTTCTCTCCTTAGCCCTCAAGTTGTATAGTTATTTTGTATTCCAGAAAATGCTCCACAATTCCCTGTAATAAGATGTTACTGAAGGGTAGTATCAGAAAAGAATTAGCAGTTAGAACTAGAACTTTCCGGAAAGGTCCCTCCTGCCATGGTAGAGAACACCTTTCACAGGGGAGTTTCTCCTCGCTTCAGGCTGGTAGCTGCAGAAGAGTCATGGGGAATGCCTCACTAAAACCAGCCTTGCTACGGGTCAGCTCCTGCCTTTGGCAGTGTGACTCGTTGGCATGTGATCTGGAGTTCCTGCCCTGCAGCTGACGAGCCACTGTTTCAATAATTAAAAACAGCTCAAGTCACTGTCCTCCTGCCTTGGATTTGATCATTGCACTTTGCATGTATGTATCAAAATACCACATGTACCCCACAAATATGTACAAAGATTATGTGTCAATAAAAAACAAATTAAAATCCCAATTTTTAAAAGAAAACATGAATGCTCAGTGGCTCATGCCTGTAATCGTAGCACTTTGGGAGGCCAAGGCAGGAGGACCACTTGAGGCCAGGCGTTTGAGAACAGCCTGGGCAACATAGCATGACCCAGTCTCTACTAAATAACTTAAAAATGAGCCTGGCGTCACGGCACATGCCTGCAGTCCTGGATACTCAGCAGCCTACAGTGGAGAAGATGACTTTAGCTCGGGAGTTCGAAGTTATAGTGAACTACGATTGCACCACTGCACTCTAACCTGGGGAACAGAGCGAGATCCTGTCTCTTAGAACAAAAATTGCCTTGTCCATATATGAGAGTCAAGGGATTTAAAGAAAACTGCCTTTTTTAAAACAGTGTCTCAGAGCATCAAACCTTGGTTTAGAAACCTCGGAGGAAGTTTCCTTAACGAATATGGTGTCAAATTTCCTAAGGGCAGAATGAGTTTTAAAATCTGACCTCATGATATCGTTGTCTAGGGTGGTGTCTACATTACCTCCACACTGAAAAATGTTAATACATTATTGCTCTTTGATTCACAGCAAACCATGATATAAACTGGTTATCTTTATATATCAGTACATTTTTTTTTCTTGTGGGTATTATTACCCAGAGTTTCCAAGTAAAGATTTTCAAGGGAAACAGCTGTGGTTTGAAAAGGTCTGTGATAATCCAGATGGTTTCTTTGAGGATAAATCTACTTGATCATTTAAAATTAAAGTCTTTCAGTACAGTTGAGTGTTTCTTTATGATTTTAGATACACTACTGTGTGTGAGTGTGTATGTGTGTGTGTGAGAGAGAATGTGTGTGTGGCTACCACTGGCCTTTGTTGGGGGCTTTATCTTTGGAAACAGCAAAAATCTCATACCAGTGTCTCAAATTATCGAGCAGTTAAGCAGGCAAAATACCTGAGGGAACTCTTCATGACAGCAGAAACTATTAGTGAAAAAATATAGCGAGACACCAGCTACCCTGTGTGGAGTATGTCGCACTCAGCCGCTCTGGGAATTGCCACTCTCCACTTCTGATCCATGATGGCATAATCATAGCTCGCAATTATAATACTGATTACAGATTGCTTTCCAAGCTGAACATAGGCAACTATATTGCTAAACTTACCAATTTCTGGGAATCGGGGCGTCAAAAGCATCCACATTCCCGCAGCAGGCCTCTGGGGCGGTAGGCAGGGTGACAGGTGGGAAATGGGAAACCAGGGCTTTCCGTACCTGTCTCCTTCCCTCGGTGTCCAGGGTCTTCTTGCTGCTGCATGGTCACCCGAGATGCTCCCTGTGAGGCCCCCCTGGGCCTGCTTTCACAGGCTCTGTGCCCCTGGACCTTTCCTCTGTGCTGGTTCTGTCTTACGTTCCCTTCCTAGGGGCCCTGCTAGATGTTGACAGTGAACAGCAGAATCACAGGGACGTTATTAGTGGCCAGTAAGATCTAGTGTATTTCCCCTCTGAGTTACAGAGACTCGGCACACTGTTTTTGTAGTCACCAGAAGAAGCCATCCCTAGTGGGACTGCTAGGCTCTGTATGGACCTGAGACTGCGATATTTGGTTCTGGGATCACCTGTCCCGAGTTTTCCATTGGCCCTGATGGACCTGTGAATTTTAAAAGTCCTGGTGAGGAGTCGTGGCCGGGGCTCGATAAACCTGCACATGAGGGAGGATGGCGTTCTTTTGTGTTTTGGGGTTTTTCTTTTTCGCTTCAAGGACCACAGCTTTTATTATTATAATGAATTGTTGAGGTCGTTGAAACGAGGGATATCCTGAAGTCACCTGGGTGTGGAACACCATGTTTGTCTTTTCTAACTAGGCGGCTGCCACTGGCAGAAGCTCCTGAATGAGTAGATAAGCAGTGGCATGAATCGTCCCGTGCAGGTGCTTATTAGATAGTGTCAAATGAGCAAAGTGGAAAAAGGTGAAGCAGCAGAAATTTACCAGCATTAAGCAGCAATGGGAGGGCTGAGACCTGCAGAAGCACCTGGTTCATCAGACTGCGTCAGCCTGTGCTGATCCCCAGAGCCGAGCCCCCTGGCTGGTCACCTCTAACATGGAGAGAGGCCTTTCTCTCCACTCCATGGACAGTAGGGAAAGGGGGATTCAGAGAATGAATTCTGAAGCCCAAGGGACTGTCCCCTGTGATGTATGGTGCAACTACTGACCATCAAAGAGCCCCTGGATATTGTAGATGTGTGAGTACCCACCTTACACTGATGTGATGTTGGAAACAGAGCCTGCAGGGGTGGAGCCTTGCCCCTGCATCAGACTGCTGAGCCATCTGGTGCTGCAGCTGACCTGGAAAGGAATCCAGTACATTTCAGACCTGAGTTACAGCTGGCATGGGGAAATCTAGGAGACAGGTGGTTCCCTTAACAGCTGTATATTTGGTTAGGGCTGACAAGAAAGAAAATTTCATCCTTGTTGAGCCTTCATGAGTTTTCAGGGATCTGTAGTAGCTCTTTGACCTTTTGCCATCATAATTGCCATTTCAGGGAAAATAATGGTATTTGTCTTTGTTGAAATATTGTCTGCAGGTCGGTTATCTAAGATTTTTACAGGAACATATTAAGTGATAGGTAGATAAAAAGACTATGGTTGTTAACTAGGAGAAACTCGAAAGTCTTTCAAACACATTCCAGTATTTGGAAAGGTACACACTAAAGTCCTGCTGGGGAAAAACACTAATTGCTGAATCTAAGCTGACTGTTCCAATTTGGAGGTCTATATTCATCCTGCAAATTTTAATAAAAACCAAACACTGTACTTGTGAAGTGAACCATTACAATGGCATGCTGAACGAAGTGTAAGACTTCCTTTAGTCTAATAGAAGTAAAGAATGCTTTTGACCCCTTTTTTGGTCCTGAATGAAAGACTTTGCCTTCATATGCACATAGTTTTGTGGGGGGATATTAGGCAGACCTGGTGTTTACTTACTGATCATACTAGGCTGGGCACAGTAGCTCATGCCTATAGTCTAAGGGTTTTGGGAGGCCGAGGCAGGAGGACCACTTGAGGCCAGGAGTCCAAGACCAGCCTGGGCAACATAGTGAGACCCCCATCTCTACAAAAATTTAAAAAGTAGTGAGGCATGGTAGCACACACCTGTAGTCCCAGGTACTCAGGGAAGGGGCCAGAGAACTGCTTGAGCCAAGGAGTTCAAGGCTGCAGTGAGCTATGATCACACCACTGCATTCCAGCCAGGACAACAGAGGGACATCCTGACTCAAAAATAAATAAATGTTTTAATGATGAAACTAAGGTACTAAGGAAGTAAGATACAAGGTACTGAGGAAGTAAGTCATTCAGGAACTAAATGGAGAAAACCAAAAGAAGCCCCTGGGGTTAATATTCCCAGTCTCCTTGTCTGCCCAGGACCCCACATCTGTGTAAGTTGCTCATTGCGCAAGGGTACCCTGCTGAGGCTGTGAATGGAGTTAGAAATCCAGGCTGGGAGGCCGGGCGCGGTGGCTCAAGCCTGTAATCCCAGCACTTTGGGAGGCCGAGACGGGCGGATCACGAGGTCAGGAGTTCGAAACCATCCTGGTTCACACGGTGAAACCCGTCTCCACTAAAAAATACAAAAAGCTAGCCGGGCGAGGTGGCGGGCACCTGTAGTCCCAGCTACTCTGGAGGCTGAGGCAGGAGAATAGCATGAACCCAGGAGGCGGAGCTTGCAGTGAGCTGAGATCCGGCCACTGCACTCCAGCCCATGCAACAGAGCGAGACTCCGTCTCAAAAAAAAAAAAAAAAAAAAAAAAAAAAAAAAAAAAAAAATCCAGGCTGGGATGGGCTTATCAAGCCATGGACTTGGAGCAAGGAGCTCTGCCCACCTGGAGATGGGATCCCCTTTTGGAATCGGCACAAAGGCTCCAGGCTTCCCTGCCAAACACGGCACCTGTGGAGCTGTGCTGGGGCTCGGCTCTCGGGTCACACAGATGAGCAGTAAGGCATGTTAGCAGTGTTGCCTAGGATATCCTCCTGTGTGTCACACTGGAACTAGAGCTGCTCTTGGCATGATCTTAAAGAATACTTGTTTAGATGAGTATACACTTTTAACCGAAACATTTAAGAACTATGGGTAGTTGGAAGAAGATCTGTAGTGATAAGTTGCTGACTTCATAGTACTAGTTGTAAAGGCAGGGTGAACCTTGGATGAAACTAGAAAGCATTTGAGATCTTGGGGATCTTCCCATCTGCTCTTCTGTATGTTCGAGTGCTTTCATCCTTCCTTTCTCCTATTCAACTGCCATCCCACCCTGCTCAGATACCAGCTTCAATCTCTCCCTTTCTGAAAAACAAAGCCACCCACCTTCTTTTCACTAAGAACTTTGTTCAAGAGGAAGACCCTTTAAAGTAGCTAAAATCACACTAAGCTGTAATAACTGGGAACAATGAAATGTCTCCTTCCTCAAGGGTCATGTTTTAATATGTAAACAGCAAATGGACTATACTTTCCTGGTGGACTCTCAGGCAGCGGGCCATGGCAGGGATTTTGCTTGGGTGTCTGAGGCAGGAGTGCTCCCTTTATCCCTGAGACCGCCGTACGTTGGTCAAAACTCTCCACAGCTGCTCACACAGAAGTACACACAATTCACTCCGTTTACATCATCGTTGTTCCTTGTTGCTTTTATCTTAGCATTGTTTAGTACTCTATTTTCATGTTCCCTGTCATACCACTGTTCTTCCAGGCCAACCTAAACTCTTCATTCTTGGCTCTGGCGTGGCCAAACTGGCGTCGGTTTTTCATCTCCTGAACTTACTCTTTCATAATTTCCTTTATTTCAGCCAGTAAACTGCTGCATCCCTAAATCTTCTCTTTTTGAACATCTCAGCCCCAAAAGTTACCTGCCTAAAAGTATCAGATTCTGCTTTTTTTTTTTTTTTTTGAAACTGTGATTACTAAATGAGATGGTATTTCAGAACTTCTCCATTGCTTCCTTATCCAGAAACTAATGCCATAAGCCCAGGACGGGGAAAGGAGAACTCACTGAGACCATGTTTGCTAGAAGCATTTAGGAAGGCTTGTCCTGTTTTTCTTTGTATACCAAGCCTGATGAGACATGGTTGGTATTTTTCTTCTAAACATGGTTACTGGAAGCTGGGATGTTAGTTTCTTATTGGAAATTATTCCTTGGCATGAAGCAATTCCTATGGCTTTTCTGAGGCTTACATCGCACCAGTGAAGCTGAACTCACTAGTGAAGTTGATGGGTTCACTAAAAAATCTACCATCAAGAAGCAGAGCCAAATGGATTATGGTCAAAGACCTCAAAGGAGCTGAAATAAGATGCTCGTGAAAATGGTCAGTCTCTTCAGCTTGATTCTTTAAAGAAATGTCATAATGTTCACTTCCCTTCATTCAAGTGATACATTTGAAGAGTTTCTGATCCTTGGATGCATGGAGTTTTTCAAATGCCAAGATGCTATGGTCATAGTCTACCCTGTCCAAAAGGCAAAGGTTTTGTATATATTGACCGTCAGTAGACTCTAACTAAATCAAGTGTAAAATGACGAGGTTCCAAGTTTCTCTTCCAAATGAGGAAGAATCTTGGATGTCTTTCAGAATCTTGTATGAATGAGATTATACTTTATTTTCCCCCTGGAATGGGAGCACCTCTCAAAGCTCTTCTGGCCCCTGTCTGGCTCCGTGCATTACGTTCCTTTAGTAAAACCAAGATAAAATACCTACAGTCTTGGTGAGTGTATCACTTTACTTTTTTCCTCAACCACTCACCAAAGACATCCCAGATCAAAGATTAGCATCTTTGTTTCTTAAATTTCAGAAGTTTTTGTCCTGCCCTCTTTTCCCAAACTTATTGTGCTGAGAAACTGTATATTGATGAACAAATAGCCAGTGTCTTTATCTACAAGTTGAAGAAGGTGCAAGCCCTCCTCCAGGACGCAGAGGGAATGGTGTAGGATTTCCATACCATTTTCTTTGGTGGAGGAGGTTGGTTGGAAAAGGATATATGCTGGCCTGCCCGGAAGGGCCGGGGACTCCCACAGGCTCTTGGAAAGGAGGAATCTAAATGTTGCCAGTTTGTATGCCACAGCCATATGTAATGCATGGGCCAGAGTCCACTAACATCTGTTTGGACATGTACCCACCTGTATTGTAGCTTAATTTCTAAACCAGTTAAAATACAGTCTTCCATTTTGGCAAACGAGTATTGAGGGTCATATGTACAGAACTTTGCATCATGTAATGTGGTAGAGATAAGGAAGAATGCAGTGTCCCAGCTTTTAAGAAGCTTATAATCCAGTTGTCTGAACCTTTGAGTTTAGAAAGTCTTTCAAAAGCTTGATGTTCTGGAGATACACTTTAAGAAAATTATAATTAATGTAAGCTTGTGCTGTTGTTATTGTGATTAAATACTTCTTTTCACGTAGGCGCTATAACACAGGCCCCTTTCACACCTCACCCATTCCTCCACCACCTCCCACCCTCATTCCTGAATAGCTGTATTCCAGTGATGTGAGGCACGGAGTCAGGAATTGATCTCCAACGTGGGTAAAGCTAATAAATATGATTTAGGATGAAAAGGTACTGTGTAAATGCTTGAGATGTTGTTATTGCTGTTCTCATACGCTTTATTATTTTTAAATTGTGCATCCTTTTAAGTAGATTATTTGTTCGCCACAGTCTCCATTATATCTAAGCAAAGCATTCACAGAAATTTCTAAAACCTTTTCATTTCTCTCTGTAGGTTGTTGTTTCGTAACATTTTATACAAGAAAAGCTGCACTTGAGGCCCAGAATGCACTGCACAATATTAAAACTTTACCTGGGGTGAGTCGGTTTACTTTTGTACCAGAATCACTTTATTGCTTGAAATGGTCCTTTCAACTGAAGGTTCTAGTTATGGGCTCTTAGTGCCAAAAATGACTTTGGTCTTTTGAGGAGTGTGTGCTGACCCCCCAGTTCCCTACAGCAGCCACACCAGCTGGCCAGCCCATAAAGGAGCGCTGGCGTTAACACTGACGGGAGGCATTGTCCAATAGTGCGTCCCCTGGTTAGAAAATCAGAGTGACCCCACTGGGCAGCCGCGGCTGCCAAAGAGTATTGGGTGGGCTAAGATTTTAAAAGGAAAAAAAAAAAAAAAAAAAACCCAACACACACAAGAGAAGCAAATGGAAAAGAAAAAGCTTTTATTCACCAGGAGCTCCTTTTCAAATTTTGTCTTTAGATTTTCTTTTGAAAGGACAAAATGTACCCTGTACAGCCATAATATTAAGCCTCCTAATGGTTTCTAAACAGTCAATGGTGGTTAACAAAGTCAATGTTTTAATGCCCAATTTGTGGCTTCATGTTGATACAGGACAGAAAATACAAAGCTGACAATTTTTTCTCCGTTTCCTTCCCAGTAATATTTGATAGTTGGCACAGTTCACCAGAAATGAACCGATGTTGCATGTAGGAACACCAGAATACCGTCTTTCTAAAGGATTTTCTGGCACTTTTATATATTTCATGCTATTAGCAATTTCCTGATGCTGTTTGAATGTTTTCCCCATTGACCCACATATCAGTGATGAGTTCATTCAAGATCATAATGACATGCATTTGTTATAATGAAGCACCTGTGGTAACCAGTGCAAGGATAATAATTTTATTGAAACCTGGTTTGATAAGAATAAGAGAAAGATAAGATAATGTCCCTAATGTTTTCAGGGTATAATTCTACCTTTGTGTCATTTACTTGTCTCTGAATGCATACACAAACACCTGTGTGTCTATACACATCCACACATGCAAACATAACCATTGAACCCCCACAGGCCCCCAGAAAAGATTGCATTTGTTTGATTCATCCTAGACTCATCCATGATACAAGATTGTAGTGGCAAAAAGCTCAGCAAAAGATTCTCACAACATGAGCTTCTTCATCACCCAAAAGTCATAAATTATGAACATTGATCTCGAATCATACTGCTTTGGTATTCCCCTTCGTATGCGAGGAAATCAAAGAACAGAAGGTTCGAAAAAGCAGGTGTGTGGCCCCACAATGGTCCCGCCCAGTTTCACTGCTTCTCTCTGAAACCACTAAGGTGATTCTTAGTAAAGCTGCTTTTATTGAGTCTAAGTGCTTTGCTCAGTGACTTTAAAAAATAGTATTATTTTATCTGTATTCTTCATGTAAATGGATTTTTTTAACACAGATTCTAGTAGATTGCAGTGTTGGGTCACGTTATGGAATGAAAGAGCCAAGGCAAATATTTACTGACTCAGCCAATAATAGATGAAAATAATTTTTATTTCCCAGGCTCTTAATCAGACCCAAAGACCACTTTGTATTTCTTCTTTTAAAAAGAAATGCTTTCCAGTAATTAGCATGCAGAATCCCTTCTAGGTGTGTTTTTTAAAATTATTTGAGATGGTGAGCTGTTGTTTATTTAGCATTTAAGGTATAGTGTAGTTTGATGCCAAGTCATATCATACTTTAAATGAATGCAGAGCTTAGTGAATAGGTATTTATCCCTCTACTAGAAACACAGCTCCCAGCATGTGAACTTCATAGTCGAGGATGCGCTCAAGAAACCCAGAGTGAATATAATGAATGGGGCATGTTGAAATG
The DNA here is from genome assembly GCF_007565055.1 of Rhinopithecus roxellana. Classification (NCBI taxonomy): domain Eukaryota; kingdom Metazoa; phylum Chordata; class Mammalia; order Primates; family Cercopithecidae; genus Rhinopithecus; species Rhinopithecus roxellana. Next base: position 87,217,348 of record NC_044559.1, read on the forward strand.
CGTAAAAGTGACTTATGAGTATGCTTCTGTTTGGTATTCTTACATTGACTCTTAGAAAACAACACGTTTTATAGTTTTTAAATGTTATACCTATGTTACTTCTTTTCTTCCTAAAAATTCTGCATGTAAAATTCAGGGGAGGTGACGTTACAGTCCCACTGTCAAGGACGACCCACTGTCAAGGGAGTTAGAAAAGTTGGTCGGTGGATTATTTTTGGTTTTCTCCTTATCTAGTTTCATACGCCAAATTACTTGAGGCAGGTTGAAGGAAAATTTGAAAAGTCAGATCTGATTTGTAAGGCTGATAGCCTTTCCAGTGCACACACTTGCTACATTTGCCATCTCAAATATGGTAAATGAGGATAGAGTTTCACATCTTGTGTTTGTGTACAGCTTTGTCCAGTACACATTACCCCTAACAGCTATAGGAAAAACATGAAAGTGTTTCCTTTTTAGCTGTGTGAGTCTTTGGTGGACAGAAAGAAATGGGACCAGACATAAAAGATTAATGCATATTCTTGGAAGAAAAAAATATTACAGGGTACCTTGCTGTTTGATTGCAAGCCTTGGAATTAGTCAACATTTCCATAATTCTAAACCAATATACACCTGTTTTCCCACTGTGCTGTGAAGGCACAACTTAATTTAACAGAGACCCTGCTGCGCTAAATCTCTCATTAAATACCAAGTGAGTTCGGTAATTTAAAGTTGTACACTACTATTTTAACTGGTTGCCTTCATATTATGAAATTAATAAGAAATTAATGATGCACTTTGCCATATGCCTTCAATTTCTTTCTGAATAAAAATAAAAGGGATAAAGAAAAAAATGCATCACCAGCTGACACTTTAAAGCTTTTCTGGTTGTAATCATTTTCCTGTGGATAAAATCCATTAAAAAGTCACTTGCTGCCTTTTTTCTAAAGTGTTCAAAACTTTCTATTTAAAATAAGATCAAATAATGCTAGGGTTTTTTCCTATGTAATTTTCGTTTGCAGTTGATGTTTTGTTTCATAGGGAACTTTTATTATGCAGCCAAGCTTGATTGATGTTGGGAGTTTGCTTTCCTCTGTATGCACCATCTTTCTTTCTTGAGGGAAACAAAGAACTTGGTCAGTCAGGAGGCAGAAACAAGTTGATAGGACAGTCTGTTGTGCAATCGAATGTGTCGGCCGTAAGATTTTGATTTAAAGGCACCCTCCTTTACATGCCAGGAATGAATTTTGGAAACCCTTTACATGGGGCTGGGGGAACGACTCCCAGATTGAGGTGAAGGATCAGGGCTCTTACTGAGCAGTGCAAAATCATTCAAGACACGTTTCTCAAACTTGCCTCTTACTGAGCAACCCAAGAAGACACTCGGTTTTACATCCCCTGAAATTCTCAACATAAACCCTGGAAATACAATGGCAATCATAAAGGAAGCAAATTCAACAGTTCAGCACAGAGCAAGGGTTGAGTCCGGGAGCCATTGCCTTGGTTTGATCATGCATCTCCTCTAGAGCGGTTGCTGGATGCTTCAGCAGCAGATGAAATTTTAGGTACAGTGCCTTATAGATTACTGACAGCTCATGAGATTAATCCCAAATGATCATGGAGTACCTACAGTGTGCTTAGCTCTAAGCTAGATATTGGCAGGAAGCAGCAGGGATCGAGCCCAAGGGGGCCTCTAGCTAATCTAGCTGGAAGAGTGGACAGTAGACAGGTAATTAATACTTACATGGTTCGTGTTTTCACGCTTTTCTGCTGCAGACGGAATACCCATTCCACCACACACACACATCCTTGAGATCCCTACTAAGTAGAGCCTTTTGTAGCCTGAAGAGAATATTGTGAGTGTATCTGCACAGGCTGGGCTACCTGAGAAGCCTTTGGATTTGGTGCCTTGTTAGGCTGACTTTTCCCACTGCTGGTGCCTTTTAAGTTTTTGGACTAATTTTGGTTGCCCCTGCTTTGAAGATATGTCAACTTGTGGTTAAAGATAGCATCCCTTCTTGAGGGTTTTATCTAGGCACGACCTAACTGGTAGTTTCTTCAGTAGAAATGTCATTATCTGCCATTGTGTTTCCCAGAGGGACATCCTTATCAAGGCAACTTGCAAGATTTTCATTTTGTTTTTGTTGACCTAATTTAGCTCAATTAAAAAAGTAAAATAGAGACTTAACTGAGGCCCAGAAAAACTACCAAGATCTTTTCAATAATCAGATGTCAGGGCCAAATATCCTTGTGCTGGTGGTGTCGGCAGTGTGCTGGGTGCCATTCTCTCTTCAAGGTCTTAACACATATTGTCTCTAGTAATAAGACTTTTGGATTGAAATCCACAGCAGTATCATTAGAGCATTCACTGTATAAATTAATTTAATTAAGGATGTAATAACAGAGAGGAATACAGTTTTGAAAAACCTCTTAAATTTTAACAGCAAGGAGGAAACTGTGGAATCTAAATGTCTTGTAAAATATTAATTGCAAATTTCTTCCAGACATCTTCTCTGAATATGCCTTACCCATTTCTTTGTACAATCACCACCAGTTTTATTAAATGCAGTTTATATTAAGGAGTTACTGCCCTAAGAGAACATTTGTTTAGAGTGCTCCATTTTAGCAGCAGCGTGCCGAAAGATGTTTTATGATAACCCATGCAAGGTGAGCGAGGACTGCCGGAGATCTGGGGTAGAAAAACAAATGAGCCTGATCCAATCGGAGGAGGCAGGAAGGGAAATGGCCTCCTGGGACAAGTGTGTTCACCCAGGTGGAGTGAATGGGCCCCTTCCTGGCCTGCCCTGGAAGAGATAATGGACCCATGTGGGTAGGCACCTTCCTCCCAGGCAGGCTTCACTCTGCTCTCCGTGGAATCGGCCCCTGTATTCTTTCCTAGTGGAGTGCTGCCGTTTGTTACTCTCTTCAGCAAAAAAGCTTGACTCTGGGGCCAAATGTCGCTTGCCCGTTTTAATGCATTTTGAGGTGTTCATTTTCTTTGAACCACCTCTCCTACTTACTGAGAGGTATTAATGCCTTTGTTGTCAGTGCCATGATTATCATCATTTTATCATTGTCATCATCGTTATTACTTTTGCCATAAAATCTCTCAAACCTCATCTCATTGTGTCAGAGAAATTTCTCCTGAAACCATCCCATTGGAATCAAAGCCTAAGTGGACCAAGTTAGAGTATTTTTTCTCAGATGACTTTGGTTTAAATTTATCATGGAAAACAACTGAAACATCTGTATGAACAGATTTGAGTCCTTGAAGTCTTGTGCCATGTGGGGCACACAGAGCGTTGATGCATTTCTTTATTCAGCAACCACGTATTGAACGTTTATTGTTTGCCAGGTATTGTTCTAGATACCAGGGAATACTGTAGTAGCAGCCATGCCCTTTATAACCAAATCACCAAAACACGAAGCCTGCCACCATGTTCACACGTGGTACGTGTTTAGTAAGTAGCTCTTACATATTGAATGCCCGAATAAGTTAGTTTTTATAATGAAATATTTCCAAAGGCCTACAGTTTTATTTTCTTAAAAAAGATAATTATGCCTAAAAATATTTCAGATGTTCCAAAATATAAGTGAATGTAGACATGTGATCACATGTATGTGCATTTAGTGGTACAAATTGTTAACACGGATCTATATCTGTCTATATGCCTGTAAACATACCTTCCACACATACACCTGTGAATGTCAGTCCAAATAAATGCAGGAAGATGGAACTTAAAGTCCTCCCCATTCTCTGTGCAGCCTCCCAGCCTAGTCTCAATGACTTTGTAGTGAACTTTCTTATTTGAGGCTTTACCAACGATCTCAGTTCCTTGGTATAATTATAATTCTTTGTTTATGGGTGCTTTAAGTCTGGATCATGGCAGATTCATGGTGCGTGTTAGAGAGGGTGCTTGAGAAACGGCTGTGCAGTGATGGTGAGCCCTGCTTCCCAGCATCCTCACCATCGGGGCTGAGCAGGGCACTGCCTGAGGAGCCTCCTGAGCTCTGAGGAAACATGCCTCACAAGGCACTGTGTCTGCCTCATCATTTGTGTAGGTGTGAACTCTCCTTGTGGAGTGCCCCAACATGTAAACGTGTGGAACATACATGTATTCCACACATGTATTCTGTGGAATGTGTCAGTCGGGACATCCATTAGGTGCAGATGCTTCAGATTTCCATTTGCAGAATTTGGCCTGAGCTGAGAAATTTGGCCTCATGGGACTGCCTAGGAGGAGCCATTTCCCTGCCATCTGCGTTTTCAGATAATACTCAAATCTCATACAAATAGAAGCCAAACAAACGAAATAAGGACTTTGTTTCTCTTGGAGATGTCCTTTTAAGGACTGTGACAGAGAGTAGCAGGGGGAGCTCCGGAGGAGTCCTTGGGGGTACAGACGCCCCTTCCCCCTGCAGGAGCCATAGCAGTATGCCCAGCCCCAAGTCAGGCTCGGCCAGGTGCAACAGGATGGCTCCCAGCTCAGCGGTGTAGACCGAGGAGAGGAAGTTGGAGGGTGGAAGGAAATCCTGGACCCAGTGAGTTCGAGTCTGCAAGCCCAGGCCCCAGGGAAATGGAAAAGTATATTTTAATATTTAATAAAAGGCCATTACAAATTGTCTATTTCACCCGCCATAAAGTTTTACACCCTACCTGAATAGCGGGTTGTTTTGCTTTTGGCTGGCAGTCTGTTGATTCAGTAATGTTGATGGGCAGTTATTTGCGTACGGCTTTGACTAAAATAAAAAATGAGTTACTTTTCAAGCATGGCCTACTCAGTATAAGGAATTGTATGAGAGAAAATGTATGATTCTTCAGTGGTGCACAGTTGAAAATGCCAGCACAGGATTACAGCGGGGAATCGCCACACCATTTTTGGCCTCAGAACCCAGTGGAAGGCAATGTTTAGTTCTGCAAACAACATAGTCTCAGCTATATCCCTAATTAATAGGACTGTTGCCAGGGCTTGTGTGAGAGAGTGTGTTAACGCGCTGGCACTGGTGCCTGATCAGATTTGTAAAAGTGCCTCGTGTCATTGCTTGAGGGATACTGGTATCTCGTTATTATCTCGTGAGGGGATGGTAGGATGGTACAATGGCAAAATGAAGCCATAGTTAGATTTCAGAGATAATCATTTCTCTACGACAGCACAAGATTAAACTGGGAATATGCAGTTCACTTACGTAGTTCCCCAAAGGTTGACAGGATTTCAAAAGAAGATTGTGAGGGAGGCAGAGGATCCATGAATTTGATTAAAGGTCTGCATGGAATTACAGAGGAAGGAGTTAGCTACGATAATCAAATGATGGAAGGAAAAGTTTGAAATACACCTAGAAAGTTATCCAAATTCTGTCGCTAGCGTGTAGGGTTTCCATGAGAACTCCTCTCTGAGAATGTCGTATCAGGCTGGACAGATCTTTAATCTTTGACATCAGCTGAGCGCAACTTAGGAGACGACATCCAGGTGAAATGCGCTCCTGAGTTTGGAGCATAGAACTTCAGGCCACACAAAAACTGTACGGCATGGATAGGTGTGGAGAGAGTTCTCCCAGGAACACCAAGGTTCTTCCCCCCATACGCTAGGAAATAGAGAATGGCTGAGCCTGGGGAGAGACAAGGCCAGGATCAGAGGGAGTCAGGGATCTGCCAGATGTGGTCTGGTTTGTGCAGGGAAGTGCGCTGGACAGTTACAGGAGGGCGGTGTGGAGAGGGAAAGAAGCTTCGTCTGTCCCTCGTTTCAGCCGTAAATGGTCATGGCACACAGGTGCCTGGGAAGTCTCATTAGTATTATGACATAAGCTGTTGAAGTTGGTTTGATAATGAAGGAATATTTCAGGGCCATACCCTCATAGCTCACTGCCCGCCGGCCACAGAGATGAAAGGATAGACGGTAAACAGCGCGTGTGGAGATCGCAGAAAGGCACACTGTGGCAAAGGCTCTCTTTCACGTTCCTCATTGTCCCTGCCTGTCATTACTTCCTGTTAACACTCAAAACACACATTTGTGCTGCCATCACCTCCTCCTCTAGCCTTAAAAGCGCTTGAAATGCCTTCTGTACTTGATCTGCAAAACACAATGGTTGCACCGAGTGGCTCTTTCCAATCTTGCAAAACTCTGCTGTCCATGTCCTATTTAACAAAAATCTCTATACTGTGATTTGACTTGGTTCTGTGATGGGTTAGTCATTTTAGAGGACTTTACGTAAACAAATCTGGATTATTCTGTGGTTGAGAACCGACAGGGAGCTTAGTACTCAGAATTTTTCCACCAGGAAACAGAAAAGAGAGGGCAAGGGGATGGACTCGGACGAGTCCGGTTATTTCCTTGTTTGTAGCCCTGGTTTGACAAGAAAGGGTGTTTAACCTAATGAGGTTTCAGGATTACTGGTGGATTTTTTCTGTCTGTTTGATTCCTGTCCTCGGCTAACATGGGTAGGTGACTCCTCTGTGTTTGTAAATGGCCTTATGGGGTTGTTTATTTGTTATCCCTTCTAAAAATATTTCAGATGATGTATCGATAGCATTCACCTTGTTATACTGAGGACATCTCTGAAGTGCCAGAGATTAAATTAACTTCTCTGAGCTCCCTCAGCAAAGCAGTGATGGAACTGGAATTAGAAGTCGTCGTTTCTAGGACTCCTGGGTTGGGTTGGCCTTGTGGTGGTGGATTTAGGTGTCTTGCTCACTGCATTGTAGGGCGGGATGGGCATGGCTTAAGAGGCCAGCACAGCACAACAGGAATGGTCACTGTCAAGGAAGTAGCTCCTCTTTACGGCTTGCCACGGGGAGGCTCCATGGCTGTGGTTTAATTTTCACAACTCCACAGGACACTTGCTGTATGCCCTCTTTTACTGACAAGGAAGCTGAAACTCAAAGATGAGTAACTTGTTTGGGGTTATACACCTGGCACCTGACTTTACAGGCAGTTGGGTAGAACCAGTATGTCTGGACTGTAAGCCAAGGAACTTTCCATTCTGCTGTGTGTTGGGTGCAGGCTTGCCGGTCCTGGCAGGTGGAGAGCCTCAGAAGGACCACATTTGCCCCTTGGGCACTATCACAAGATAAATCTAAATCCTCAGTCCTGCCCCACTGCTGCAGCTCATCATGGATGTGGAAAGGCAGGACCATGACAGTTGTGGCTGTGTCAGATGGCATGGACCTGCAGACAGGGTGCAGCAGCATGAACCTAGAAGTCAGCGGGCAGGCAGTGGCCACACACACACACACGCACACACACACACACACGAGCTGGCCCTGCCACAGCAGGAGCATCAGGGCCCCTGGTTGCAGCTCTGCCCGAAACGGGAAGCCATGTTCCCTTGCACAGGCACAGGTCCTGAACAGCGTTCAGCAAGCGAGGCAAGGTGTTTGCTAGAGACTTTTGGATGTGAGGTTACTAACATGAAGCTTTCTAAGTGAAAGCAGTACATCAAAGACAGTCATTACTGTAAGAGGTACTGCTTTGTGAAAGTGATTATAAATGCACCATCTTTCTTCAGAGGAGTGTAGCTTTACCAGCATCATCTCATTGACATTCATGTTATTAGGGTGCATTTCTTTATCTGCATCCACAGACCTTCAGTCCCAATCCACAATCTGCATTTTAATGCCCATCTCCATCCAGCTGTCCTCACCATTGCTTTTGCTTCCGTGTTCCACAGACAGGGGAAGGGCAGAGTATGGAGGCTCACCCTGGAAGAGTGAGCAGGACTCTGTTACCTGCAACCCCAAGCATTAGGCAGCAGGACAAGGGACTGAGGTTGTGAAACAAACGGAAACCTCAGCCTGCCTGCCATCGTCACACCCTGCTGCCCTGAAAACACCTGGATGCCTTTAGAAAGTAACTCTTCTACCCTATTGTTTTATTAATGAGGACGTGATGGTCCAAGCAGTCAAGTCTGCATAACCATCTAAGCTTCTGAATCTGCTGCTGCCGACAAGGGGCCAGACTCGCCACCACAAACCAGGGCACTGAGAGGTAGAACCAGGCAGCCCACGCCACAGATGACGCAGCAGGATGAATATGGCCCCATGAGACAGTGCTGCTGCTCTCTCCATCACGGCAAAGTCAAGGCAAAGGAGGACAGGGGCCAGGGGTGCCTCTGCATGAAGTGCTGGAAGCTTGGACATTCCTAGGCCAGTTAGGATCAAAGGCTGAGCACTGACCGGGATATTAGGGCCAGTTCTGGGTTGGCTCTGTCTAGCCATCACATTGTGCTTTTTGCTGTTACCTGCTGTTAGATTCTGCTGGAATCTAAATGATAGATGTATCATGAGCCAGAAGCTCAGACTACCTCTATCTTAGTTACAACAGTCAGAGCTAACGATGTCACGGTGGCTGCTGGCAGTTAGACCAGGTAGTTCTCTTCCATCTCTAGGCTGGCACTTTCTACAACACTGTCACCCATCAGGGACAGGGGGTACCAAGTGAGAACAAAGGGATAGGCTCCTGCAAACTCATCTCCTCTCCTGGAGGCTTAACTGAGTGACTGTGGGCCACCGGTTGTATTTTAATCAGTGACATTCCACACTTTGTATACTTGCCAGCACATAGACGGTATCATCGTTTCCTCAGAAGAGTGTGTATTTAAATACATGCCAGGAAACTGTGCAGGTAGTTCACGTTAAGTAGCATATGGGGCTCAGTGTAGTCAAGAAGTCACAGGGATTCAGAAAGAGAAAATGAATTGCTATCATTGCGTATATGTTATATGCTAAGTAAATATCAGAACAGTAGTCACAGAATCTCAGGATGTTTCTAGCATATTTTGGCTTATAAATGTTTTGTCTACATAATGGATATCTGTCAGTGGCTTTCAGAATTCAAATAATTTTAATGACACTAAATGTTCAAGTATTAAAAGTAGTACTAACAGTTAACAGCTCTTGAGTGTTTACTGTGTCCTCAGAACTATGCCAAGAACTTTATATATACTTGATCTCATGTAAAAAAAATAATAAGGTAGTAATTAGTTTTCCTAACCTGGTTGCCTTTTCAACTAGAAGTCTGTTCTACTTTTAAGAGAGTTAAAGTGGCTACACCTCTGAGAGAACATGTCTCTTGATAAATCAGTGAGCATCTTTTCTGGGTAATAATTTACCTACTTAACTAGATACAGGTATGGTAAGAAAGAGACCTGTCAGTTGATGGAAGCTAAGCTCATCCTGTCTTCCTTACATTACTAATACCTGACTTAGGGTTTACTAATATTTGTAAGGTATCATTTAAGTAGGTGTGGGAGCATTAGCCTAGGTTTTGACTATTTCTTTGGTGTCTTCTGCAGCTCATAGAGGCACTATAATCACAGCCCCCACCCACACCCCCTGCAAAAAAAAAAAAAAGAAAAACTTGGAACCATCATTTTATCATTTGAGAATCTCAATCACTGAGTTAACCTAAATCACTCCTAAGGCAGAGTTACCCAGATTTTAAAAACTCTGTAAGTCTCTAAGAAAAACTAAATGTCATCAGTAAGGAAAATACTTAAGAGAGACTCAAAAGCCCAGGAAATCGTGTTGCTGATTTCAGTTGGCTCCTGTTTCTTTGAATGTTATGTGGGTCAACAGAGGAAGAAAGGACGTGTGCAGGAAGGTAGTCCAGATGGAATTATAGATCACAGACTGTAGAAGCATGTCCTGTCCAAGCTCCTCACTTGGTAGATGAGGAAACTGGAGCCCAGAAAGGTGGGAGGACAGGTGAGATGCTGAAGGTCACGCCAGTCAATGCTGGGGTGAGCGCAGATCACATCTCCTAACCCCGAGCCTGTTGCTCTTTTCAGCAAACCAGGCCCCCATGATTTCTCTGCAAGATTATGCCAAGCATGTCGCCTTAAAGAATCAGAAATCCAGAATCAAATTTCCAGCCTGTCCATAGCATTTCACTCCATGGCCCGAGGCTGTTGAAGTTGGTGTTTTCCTTTTCTAATTTCCATTCTCTGGGAAAGACCCAGAAACCTAATAATAACATTCTTCTTGGCCATTTACCCAAAATGATATGGTAAATAGATGAATTTATAAAGAACCGATGAAGACCAAGGAAAGCGGTCCTCAGTACTTCAGTCTATTTGCATGTCAAACTGCGGCCGTGGCTCGCAGCCTCAGCTGCTCAGGAATAGAATCCCTCGGGAGCTTTTAAAACTACGTATGCCTGGGCCACACCACAGCCAAATAAGACTCGCTTGGGATGAGAGTCTGGCATCAGTATTTTTTTTTCTTTTTTTTTTTTTGTTTGAGACAGAGTCTCGCTCTGTTGGCTGGAGTGCAGCAGCGTAATCTCAACTCACTGCAACCTCCACCTCCCCAGTTCACACAATTCTCCTGCCTCAGCCTCCCAAGTATCTGGGATTATAGGCACGTGCCACCACATCCAGCTAATTTTTATATTTTTAGCAGAGACGGGGTTTTGCCATGTTGGCCAGGCTAGTCTTGAACTCCTAACCTCAAGTGATCCACCCACCTCAGCCTCCCAAACAGCTGGGATTACAGGCATGAGCCACCATGTCCGGCCTAGTATTTTTACAGCTCCCCAAATGATTCCCGTGTGCAGGCAAGGTTTAGAACGTCTGTTAAGAGAATGAATCATCATTGACCCCAGGGGCTAGGTGGTGGTGACATAACTTGTTTTCATCTTCCACTGTTCATCTGGATGTACAGGTACTCACTCTGACCTGGTGATCATCTTCCCACAGGTACACCAGAGTCTTGGTACTCAAGCAGCAGTCGTCACATCATCTGAGAAAGTGTTCAAAATGCAGCCTTGCAGGCCCTCCCCCAAGACCTGCATTTGAACTAGATCCCCGGGTCTTACACGTTCACACAGAGATAATCACGTGAGGTGACAGATACGTTAACTAGCTTGATTGTGATCATCATTTCACAGTGTGTCTATGTCAGGACCTCACTCTGAAAAACTAAAATTTAAAATTTCTTTTTAAATTGAAAACACTAAATCCTGGGTGACATGGGTACACAGCAAAGTTTGAGAAGTGCCGCTCTGGAGAACAAGGCCTCTCCGATGCTCTTTTCCCAGGAGTCCCTCACAGGGTACACTGTAGGGCAGCCCCGTTGGTGTGTGCACGCACACTTCCCGCAAGTATGGGTTGCTGTGTTCCCTCCTCTGAGTACCTAAGTCAAGAGAGATCCTCTGGAGAGGCTGCCACCCTCCCTCTTTCCTTCTGGACATTCTGAAGGTGGGGTGGAGTGGGGCAGCCTGACTGCAGGACAGGAGGTGAGAAAGTTAACGGAGATGTGAGGACGTGCTGGGTTTTCCAGCATCCTCAATTGAGCAACTGGATTTTTCCCTCCCAACCACCCTCTAAATTGTGGGAAATCTCTGAATGGGACTTAATGTAGAATTAATATGTGTCAGACTGTAAGGGGATGAATGGAAATGCTGCTATTTTAAGCACAGTTTTTCTGGCCAGAATAAGCTAATTCTAAAGCATGAGGAACAATTTTCTGCTACAAAGAGTTAATCTGTAATACTCAGCAGCTCATTTCCACCTTGCAGAAACCATCGGAGTGTAGAGTCCTACTGTTTCATCATTCACAGACTTGAAATTCCTTACCAGGAAAACAAAGCATTTATTACCCTGTGTCTCTTGCTATCCACAGCTTGAGAGACTTTTGCTGACAAAGAAAATTTAACTACCACATGAATGCTAGAGTGGAATATACTATTGCATAATGAGGGATGCTGGGTCTATGTATGTTTTTGCAATTTGGGAGGCTTAAAAAGAATGTCATCTGCCCTAAACAGTGTAAGATTTCCCCTTGAATGAGTTCTGAGTTCCTGTTTTTTCATTCTTCCTTCTTGTGAATCTGGAGAAGTTTTTCACATTGTGGGTTATTCCTAATTATTGTAGGTACAACAAACATCCTGGGTTGTAGTCTGTAAGGACAAAAATCATTTGTTGCTGCATAAAACCTGAACTTACCATGTTAAGCGTTTGCCTAAATCAGCAGCTGCTACTTATAGACCAGCATCAGAGAGTGAGCTGCAGTTAGTCGACCAAAGAAGAAACGAAGTGATTAGAAGATCCTTGTGGAACTGGAAGCAGAGTGGGGCAAGACAAGAGGGAGCATATACCCGGAGGAGGAGACAAGCTAGGGTATCATTTCAGCTTGATGGAGTATCAGCCCTGAGCAGAGAAGGGGATCCAGAGGAGTATGTGGGCTGGAAGATAAAAAGGACCAGGGTTCCTGCAGAACTTACAGAAGCACACACATTGTGTCTGTTTTTCCAAATCATTGCAACCAAATGATTAACTCTTCAGAAAAAAAAAAAAAAAAAAAAAAAAAAAAAAAATCCTGTCTACTTAGTTTGTATATGGTTGCTGTCTTTCATGCTCACATTCCTGTATTCGTTTCTGTTGTTTCAGTATCAGGTTAGAGCTGAGTTAATATAGTTGAAGCTAAAAAATAGCTTCTGTCTCTCAGTGACACATTTTTGGAGACTCATAAACCTCATTGTTTTTCATCAGTGACAACTGTGTCTGAGTCAGCTGACTTGAGTCTCCTTCACCCTTGGTCTTGGGGGAAAAAATAGAATCAGAAGTGAGTAACTCACACAGCCACAGGACCGAGTGGTCACAATCACAACATCCACTCATTAGTGGAAATGAGCTCTGGACTCAGTCCAGTTGACAAATGGTAAAATCTCCTATGGCTTAGAAAGAAGGGAAAGAGCAGTGCTGAAGATACTTCAGTTCTTGGGGTGATCTTTGTAGTTCCTCCTGAGATGTGCCTTGGTGATGTTGGTGAAGTGCATGGTATGGATTTCAAGGACACACTGTGCTGTGTATTTTTACATAATCTGCTTCGTAGGAGATGGCCCACATTCATGGATAGGAGATGGCCCACATTCATGGATGGGAGAAGAAAGATGGCAGGGCATGCTGCATATGTGGTGGGACTGTCGTGAGGCTGTCAGAGTCAATTATGCCAGGTTCCCAATTGCCACAGCAGTATCCCGGCGTCTTGTTTAATCCTGATCTTCAGCCTCTTGACAGCATTTGGTTAATAGATGCTATAGCTTGGACTCCTTGGATGTGTTCATAGGCATTTTATCTTGACTCTGTTCTCTAAACATGGCACACTCTTTTAAGTTTCATTGTAATTTGGCTATTAAACATGTCCAGTGTACATTAAGCTTTACCGGGAAAGAAAACCTTCCTAGAATTCAGTAAAATTCTAAGTAATGAAAGAGTAAATTCACCAGCTATCCAGGCCCAACATTGATTTTTGAAAGGGCAGAGTGGGCCTGGGCTACAGCTCAGAATGCTGAAGAGGCTGGATTGGAGCAGAACTGAGGGAAAAAGAGAAATAGACACCTTAAGCCATGTGCCTTCACACACAGGAGAAATGAACACTTTCTCTTCAGTTACAGGAACTTGGGTGTACTTTTTTAGAGATTGCAAGCAAAGGATGTGATCAAATACTGCCCTTTAAATGCTGACGTGCCCCGGGTTCTGTTTTCACTGCTTTCTTCTCACGCCGCATGATTTCTTTAGATCCCAGTGATCCCTTCTCCAGGCTTCCGCTACCTCTACAGGCTGCTGCCTGCCAAATGTTTATCTGAAAATCGGGCTTCTCTGCTAAGTCCCAGACTTAGATATCCAGTATCTGCTGTTGAACAGATCCATTCAAATGGTCTACAGGAAATCCCAGTACTAAAATGACTGTTAACCAGGTCTTCCTCTTGTATTGCCCATCTTGAGTGAATTGGTGGGTCAGCCAAGGCCAAAAGCAAGAAATGGTCTTCCTCATCCCCTCTTCCTACATACACCTCAACTTTCCACCCTGCCACTTCCAACAGCAAAGATATCCAGGATGCTACCTTAATGGCACCTCTAGAATTCCTCCCTCTTTATCAAGTTGGGACTCACCAGTTGTCATTAGGGGTAATAAAGGCACAGCAAGGGTGAGGGGATTTGGGAGGTTATCCCTGTAATCACCATGCTTGCTGGTGTTCTAGATCTCTGGAATGGGAGAGGTGGGTGTACCAGAATTCTATATCACCCCCCACACTCACAGGCTTATGTGAACATTGCTGCATCTTGTGTCAGAAAAATCAGATGTGGCTGCTGAGTTTAAAGGGTGAGATCCACACACCATACTGTGCCGCTACCTTTTTCTTCAGCTTCTGGGACATTTTTGCTCATACACTGTGTCCCAGCTGTATGATAACCACACACGTGTTTGGTGTTTTATCCTGGGAAGGTAGAGGTGAGCATTGCTTCATTGTAATCTACTGTGTCACCCGCTTCAGTTTATCCTGTCACCTGCTGTTCTTCATTCCCCTCCATTGCTGACGTCTCAGCTGCTCCTGTTCTGAGGTCCAAACTCCTTGAGAGGGAACATTGTCAGAGCCTGGCCTAATGCCTCATACCATAGATGGTGCTGGACAAATGTTTGCTGAATGCAAGAACAGCTTTTATTGATAGACACTCTTTCAACATAAAAAAAATTCAAGTTTTTTACAAACTGTTGAGTGGGGGTGACAGGAGGGAGGGAGGTCTTGATCCCCTCATCCCCATCGCAATCCTTTCCATTAGGTAGATCCGCCCTCCACACACAACAAACACAGTAGAGATTGGAAGCCATGCAGAGTTAAAAAGGCACTTTTTACTCTAATTGTAATCCTTAAGTGAATGAAGAAGAGAGTTGACAATCCTATAGCACTTTACAGTTTACTGTGTATTTTCATATATATTTTGATTCAGTCCTCACAACGATGCAGTGAGTTTTCTGATACAATCCCTGCTTCAAACATGAGTTTACCAGGTTTTAACGAGGTCAGGTGACTTGACTGACATACCTACAATGGGCAGAGTCAAAATTCGAACTCAGACCTTACGATTCTGTGGTGTTCTTTCCACTACAAAGCGAACATAAAGAGCCAAGCTTCGCAAGTCCCCATTAAATGCTACATGTCCACAGTTGTTAGAAATTATGAAAGTAGAAGCTATGTCACCATAGGTCAAGTGCTGTCAATAAAGGGTTCTCGCTTTACTCCTTAACATAAAATCTCTCCCACATGCTTGTCTCACATTCCTCGTCTGCGTTACCTTTGCCATTTCACTTTCAGTTCCATGTGGTAGTATCTGAAGGCCTAAGCCTTGCATTTACTCTTTAAAAGATTGAACTTGAGTATAAAGCATATTTATAGAACAATTGCACTGAGTCATAATTTCCCTCAGCTCTACCAACCAGTAATTTCCAAAGTTGGTGAACGACCTCATACATTAGAGTAGAAGGTAGAAATCAAAATGAGTGAAATTAAACTCCAACTCATGAAGACTGAACAACACTGGAGGAGAGCTCTTTCTTTAGCAAAATACCAAGCAAAGTTAGTACTGCTGTAGAAGATGAGATGAATAAATGTAGCTGCTGAAAACAGTATCTGATGTCTTGCTCAGATGTTTAATGGATTCGCATTTTAAACAGGGCTAATAAGAAATAGCCCTTAAGGCATTTTGTAAAACTTGCCATTTATTTTTAGGAGAGAATTTTTTTGGGTTGTGGGGGAGGCAGCCTCATTTGTTTAAAAGGAAAAAAAAAAAACATTTAATCATTTTTGCTTAGACGTCAGTAAGAATGGGAAATTACCCTAGTTATCTGTTTTCATTCACTCAGTACAACTCCCAAAGGCCATGGAGGTAAATGAATGGAAAAGAATGCCAAGTGAGGTATGGTATTTATGTGTCTGTTGTAAATGAAGTTGTCATTCCTAAACCAATCAAATCATACATTTTTTATGAGAGGTTGCAACTTGCAGAGAGGTGGAAATGTTAGACACTAATTAATAAACGTGGCTGGCAAAGCAACTCAGACAACTCAGGACTCACAAACTAAGCTATGGGAGGATCATTAGAATACGAAATTCAATAGTGCTTTTCCATTGATTTCATGAAATGCCTGTATCCTGTCAGAAGGTTCAAGAGAAAATACAGTCGGCTTAAATTTTCCAAGTTAGTTTTGAACCAGAGATTTTAAGGATTTGCTTGTTAGAGGGGTATTTTTGTGGTGGCTTTAGATTGTCTTAAAGTTCAAAGAAAACTAGAGATTACTGGATAAGCATCAATAACATTAACAGAGCATTGAAGCTGCCTGGAGTGGATGGAGGATGCCTTGCATTGTACACCAAACACTCATCAATTCCATGGTTGGTTTAGAGGGTAGTGTTGTTTTAAGTCATCAAGTCACTGTTTAATTTAACTTGAATTGAAACTAGTAAATACTGCAGATGAATTACTGGATAGCTCTCCAAACCTTAAAAAAGAAAGAGTCTACAAAAATGGAACTTTTTGGACCTTTTAATGAGTTCTCTGAAAAAGAAGAGAATGTGGTTTCATTGGTATGCAGCATATAAGGTTGAACCATATGAAACGGTCACTATTAACCCATGTTTTAAAACTACAAAAACAGCAATTTCACAACAATTACTCAACCTAACTAGAAGTATAGATGTTTCTGTGTAATAAACATAGAACAGTTATATTGGCAAAGGAAATATGTGTGTACATGCATGAAAAGGGTCATTGTGCCATTGTGTGGATAAACACACAGCAGAAGTTCATGGTCTGGGGGTTTGCCTGATTCCACTAGAAGAGAGTATGGTGGAATAATGCGAAACAAGCCTGAAAAGGGAGCTGAGGGTCAAAGCATAGAATTCCCTGAAATACATGCCAAGAAGCTGGATATTAATTTGGCAGATGAGTAAAAGTTTTTGAGTGGGGGAGAAAAATTTCTAGACTCAGTTTTAGACAGATTAAAAAGTCAATGGTGTAGAAGATGGAAGGCCATTTAATGACCAGAACTGGTGAGGAGGCTGTTTTGGGGATCTAGGTGAGCAGGAATGAAAACCTCACTAGGGCTGTAGCCGTGGAAATAGAAAAGTCTATGAGAAGGAAAGAAATTAGCAGAGAGAGCTAAACTGATGATTTCAAGGGGTAGAAAATTAAGCAAATTTAGAGCCACACCAGAGTGTTAGGTGAGAGGTCTGAGAAGCTGGAAGAGCAGCCCCCATCCTGGGGCTGATGCCCCATAAGCCATGGTCTCTGTCCAGCTTCTCAGGTTCTCTGTGGGGTAGCCAGATTCAGGTCATTTCCTATGGGGTGAGGCAGAGGTGTGGCTGGAAGAGTCTGAGTAGCAGGGTCATCCTGGGAAGCAGTGTGAGAGATCAGCCCCGACAGAGCCCAGCCCTGCAGAGAGGCTCAGAAGATCTAGGTGAGGAGACTTGTTCCCGATTTGAGGCCAGCACGGGTACCAAGTCCTCAAGGAGAAAATGGGCACTAGGGACCCAGGTGCAAGGGCTGCTTCAGCCCCACAAGCATGTCCACGCTGGGTGAGGATTACAAGGGAGGCTGGGGGTCAGCCTCTCACTGGCTTTTGGGGCTTTGTTCATCCCGATTCCCAGGATGTCGAGAAGTGAGTCACAGTGAGCCCCACCTGACAACAGCTGGCACTGGGGAGGACACCGAAGGCTGAGTGAGCACTGAGGCCACAGGCAGCATCACAGGCAGAGACAAATGTCACAAGGATGATTTCTTGTTAAAGCAGACTCGTTTCTCTTAAAATAGGAGAGAATACTATTTGTTGGCATCTATTATTGAAAGTAATGGTAAAAATCACAATCACTTTTGTACCAACGTAATAGAATCTAGGATTGGAAATGTAAATGAACCGCCAGCTCATTAAACCACACCTTTAGTCGCCTTTAATGGCCAGGTCAGGCATTATCATTTCAGTGTGTATTTTGCATTGGTCAGTTAGGCATCTTGTCTAGTTTAGCGCCTGGGTAAGATCTGGAGAACATCTGGAAGAATGAGTATTGGAGTGTCCATCACTGACTTCGGAAGACAGTTCCCCAAGTCAGAAAGGAATCATGGCTGAGAAGATGTCAGTGTATTTCCCACTTAGTGATAAGGGAAAATTATTACCTACCTTTCTCTTAATTTGAGCTCATTAATCAGTAGTGATTGTGATCTTCTGAGTGTCGCACACAATTCTCGTGGTCTTTCGTTGTAATTGTAGCTGTCATCGTGCAGCCTTAGCAGCACTATAATCCTACAAGGCTTTTCTTACGTTGAATCTTTCCATTTATCTCCATTTTTAAAATTGTTTTATACCCTCTAGTTTTTTGTTATTAAAACATATAGATGTAAGCAGAGGACTCTAGACAAACCTAGGTATAAACTTTTAAATAAAGCTAGTTTTGCTTTGCATTTATGTGGGAGCTCACCTGACTGGATTCGTTGTTTCTTATATCACAAAGGTGCAGTGGCATAGAGGGAAGAACTACAGTATTATCAAAGAAATTTCCTGTTCACAATGACGTTGCTGAACACAGTGACAATACCTTCTACTGAGATAATAGCTGGTTGGGTGCCACATTGAATGGGAAGGTTAAAAAACGGCATCAGTTTATTCACCTTTATCACTAATATAGTAAAAGTGTTTCTAAGAAAAATTATACTAAGAAAAGATTGCCCTTTTTTTGAGTAGCAGTGCTTCTGAAAGCGGCACACTCACGCTTTGATCACAGCCGTTATTTTTCATTCATGGTCCATGCCTCCTATTTTAAGCCATTCATTTTTCTTCTACTTTGAACATTAAATAAAGGAAAATGAAAGCTTGCGTTATTATTTAGGATGAAAACACAGAACCTCATCACAGCTGATGAGTGTCATAAGTGCTAGGCTGTACCTTCTCCGGTTTGGTATGTGTTTTATATACAGAAGGTAACACAGGCTGAGTAGGATGCCAAGTTACAGATGGGGATGTGGAATGCTGTCTGACAGCCGATGAGAGTCATCTGTCAGAAATGATGACTTCATCACCATAACAGACTCCACATTCCCTCACAGAAGTCCACCCAGAGTCATCTAGTTTTCCTGCAATATTTTATTTTATTTTATTTTTTGCCAGAACTGAATGGCGATATTGCTGGTTTTTCCCCGTTTGGTGTATGATTTCAATGGAAATGTAAATAGGTGGTAACTTTACAGCACAAAGGCTGATTTGGAGCCTGATAAGCCCAAATCAGATACGGGGGTCTGTAGTTTTTCTCCATCGCTGGATTATTAGCATATGGAGTTGAGCACTGCTAGCTGTATATATCCCAGGTGACCGAGAAAGGCCATTCTTTCCAGTGTGTTCTCTTAGCTTTCAGTTGGGACCTTTTCTCCTTCCCCTCAGGGAAACTCCTATGCGATCCAAACTAATAATGAAGACGAGGACGATGACAACTGCAGTGGGCACTTACTGTGCCTTCAGTGTTTTAAGTGTGTCACACATATCATGGCTATCAGGAAAAAGTTGTGATTTATTTCCACTGTAGCTTTTTTGCCCTGGTTGGGAGAAGGGGATATGAGAGAAGGATCACTTAAGTTTCTTTGTTGTTATCAGATTAAAACCTGCTTTTTTCTTTTTTTTCTGGCTTAGATCACTTTTATAAAATTATGTCGGCAAATGGTGATTGGAAGTTTTCTGACCAGGCACAGTGGCTCATGCCTGTAATCCCAGCACTTTGGGAGGCCAAGGTGGGTGGATCATCTTAGGTGAGGAGTTGGAGACCAACCTGGCCAACATGGTGAAACCCCATCTCTACTAAAAATACAAAAACTTAGCCAGGTGTGGTGGTGGGTGCCTGTAATCCCAGCTACTCGGGAGGCTGAGGCAGGAGAATCACTTGAACTCGAGAGGCAGAGGTTGCAGTGAGCCAAGATAGCACCATTGCACTCCAGCCTGGGCAACGTGGAGTTTTTGAGAGTGAAACTCCATCTCAAAAAAAAAAAAAAAAAAAAAAAAGTTTGCTGTATGCCTCCTGTGTTAATCATGATACATAAAAGAACAACTTGAAATAGCGCTGATACTCAGAGGTTAGGTAAATGCCATGTATTCTGCCTCCATCATGGAATTGGCATCTTCAGAGGGTACCAGTGTTTTCCCGAATTTCCAAATCAGATAAATAGACCTTGCATAATCCAGGCAGTTAACACAAAGCCACATAGTAGGGCCTTTGGACATGAATGTTGGCTCACTCAACAATGAGTGGTCTTCGCTTTGATTGGTTTTATAGATTCCAGTGTATTTTTGGCAGTGTCAGTTGGTGAATACACCACAAAATGTAAGAGCATTCATGTCAGTGATTCACAACCATTATTTCCTCTCACAGAAGGACTGATCCTAATCTTGTTTCTCTTCAGTTTGCTTTGCAGCCTCTGTGTAGAACATTTCAGACAGCTGGCCCTGTGAAAGACACCTCAGAGTCTAATCCACTGTGTTGAGTTTTGAACCTCTGGGTTCGAGCAGAGATTTAACTCCGTCCTTGTTAGTCAAATGGCAAATTGGCCGGGGCTACACTTTCCTGGCCTGACTCTAAAGCTATTTAATTTTTTATTTTCATTGCATGTTTTTAAGCTTTCTTTCCTGCCCTTTTCATAA
Organism: Rhinopithecus roxellana; assembly: GCF_007565055.1. NCBI lineage: Eukaryota > Metazoa > Chordata > Mammalia > Primates > Cercopithecidae > Rhinopithecus > Rhinopithecus roxellana. The sequence continues at coordinate 87,237,776 of NC_044559.1, forward strand.
GACCCAAACAATAATTTTTGTTCTTGAGCCAATTGTTAAAACATTGTATGTGTGTATGAAAACACACAGGTTAACGACACACACATATAAAGTATGAGTTTCTCGTTGGAAAGAAGCCTGTAAATTGAGGCAGTCTTCATGTGTACTGTGGAAAAGAGAAATTATGGTAATGTTACAGATTCTTAGAAACCCCAAACTTGCTTGTACCACAACCATGTGGATGCACATGAGAGGCGGCATGGGGTAGAGGCCTCGGGCTTGCACTCCCACCTGACAGACCTGGGTTCAAATCCCTGCTCTGCCACCTGCTTGCTGTCTGACTCAGCCAAGTTATTTAGCCTCTCTCTGCCTTGGTTCCTCATAGGTACCGATTTCTGGGGCTCTTGTCAGAATTCAGTTAATTACCATGCGTAAAGAGTCTGTAGAGTGAAGGTGCTTCAAGAATGAAGGTGAAGGGGAGGCTTCCTCTGTGTTAACAGCAATTGTCGAAAGGCTCCATTCTACTTATCAGGAATAGTTATGACCTCCAGATGCAGTTTTTGTCCCAGTGATAAAAACTGCTTGTTACTTATTTTTTTGAAACAGGGTCTTGCCCTTTTACCCAGGCTGGAGTGCAGTGGCACAATTTCAGCTCACTGCAACCTCTTCCTCCCCGGTTCAAGCGATTCTCCTGCCTCAGCCTCCCAAGTAGCTGAGATTTCAGGTGCGTGCCACCATGCCCAGCTAATTTTTGTATTTTTAGTAGAGATGGAGTTTCGCCATATTAACCAGGCTGGTCTCAACCTCCTGACCTGAAGTGATCCACCCACCTTGGCCTCCCAAAGTGCTGGGATTACAGGCGTGAACCACCCTGCTGGGCCAGCTGCTTGTTATTGATCTGACAGATTATTTTTGTCATCTGTATTCTTTCAGAGATGTCCTTCTATTAAAGATATCTTGGCAAGTTTACCATAGTGTGACTTTTTTTTCTTTTTTGAATGTGAAATTTCTTGTTTAGTGGTCATTAATGTTAACTAAGTCACCATCCTAAAGCTGTTTTTCATGATTCCCCATCTCTGCTATCAGGAGCATAATAGAACAGTGACTGGAATTAGAGTCACTCATGAAGGAGACAGGCAAACCTGTGTGGCTTGGGGGCGCCTTCCTATGTAATAGAAGGTCTCGTGGCGGGGCACGCTCTCTTTCATTTGAGGGGATGATGGGCCTCCCGTCGGTGGCAAATCTTTTGAAACTTGTTTTTAGCATTCCCAAATTTTTTTAGAGAGAAATTCAGAAAGTACAGGTGCCTTTGGCATTTCATAGCTAATATACAAGCGAGACACGAGTATTCTCCATGGATGATTTTTGTGTTGTCATGGAATGAAAGAAAAATACCAGTGGGTCTTTACTGGCCAGAATATTTTCATTTTCTCACTTGGCACATAGCTCTTTCACGAATTCACTTCTTTCCATCCCCTTCTCTACTTTTAAATATTTTATGGGCAATAGGCTTATAATATGTGCTAGCACGGCTGCTCTCTCAAGGGGTCAGCATGGGTTTAATAATGAGATGCGTAACAGTGACTCTGTAAAAACCCAGTTCAGGTTAAAAATGGCATGTTTTATTGAATCTCAGGTTAAAGGTGGTTAACTCATCAGTTGGTGATGGCTGGGGTTAAACAAGTTCCAACATGAGTTCTCCTGTGTGAGGAACCAGCTGTACCCCTGCCCACAGACGCTTCCTTCCCCCAGGACTCTGTCTCCAGACTAGGCCTGTGCTGGCTCAGAACCCTCCCTTTCTGCAGCCGAGACCCACCAAGGCAGAGGGCTTCAGAGAGCCCCATGAGACTGTGTCCATAGCAGCGACTCCGGAGAGCGTGGCTGCTGAGTGCGGCTGCTCCGTGGCCAGCTTCGCGACGGCACCAGGTGGTGACAGCTGTTGGCAGAGCTGTGTGCAGCGCTCTGTGCATGCACTTACCCCTCAGACTTGAGAAATGGCTTTGCTCCAAAGTCATACTCTCATTTTCATTTTCATGAGTCACAGCTGGGCCCTTGTGTGAAGAATCGAAGGTCAGCGTACTCAGGAGTGAGAGGCATCAGGCCCAGTCATAGGCTAACCAGGGTGAAGACCCGGGTGGACCACTCAACTCCGGGACCCTGTGTGTGTAGGAAGGGAGAAGAGGTGGGAGGACCACGAGCCGCTTATCCCCAGGAGGTGGGACGAAGGGGGACTCCTGATGCCGGAAGTGTGTGGTCTGCCAGCAACAGATGGCTCCTACCAGGGCGACAGGGATAGAGGCGTCAGTGGCAACTGGTGCTGGGTAACAACCGAGCCACCGTGTGCAGTCGTGGGTGCAAAAGCTTAGCTTTGGGGTAGAAGGGACAGTGAGACAGGGGCCTGTCCTCAAGAACCTCCAGCTCACTGAAAGCCCAAGCAGACCCCTGAAGGACCATACCTCCGTGTACCGAGATGCTCCTCTCCACGGGCTCCACCTTCACTGTGCACAGGACACCAACACAGGAGCAACAGAGCTTCAGCAGATGCCTTCTCAGGACCACACTTAACTCTAGTCCCTTCTCCCTGGGAGGAAGGAAGAGAAGAAGCCCTTGAAATTTCCCCTTTTGCTATGTTTCATTGGTTTTTAAACAAATAGGGTTAAATAGAGACCAAGACATTAGCCAGTACCTTAACGTGCAGCTTTGGGCAACGTGTTACTCTGGGGAAAAAAAAAAAAAAAACTTCTAAAAATTCATGTACCATCAAGGAAATCTTCAAATGAGTGGGTTTAGAAGCCTTTCTTGAGAGCAATGTGAACTTGAAGAAACGTGTGAAGTCCCATTTACTCCCGTCAACAAGATCTATTTCCAAACTCATGCTCCTGCTGTATCCCTGCAAGCATGCTGCAGCCTCGTGTGAGAGGACCGGAGATCTCCTGTCACCTTACAAGCTTGCTGCAAGTGCAACTGAGATGAACAGACATAATAGACCTATTAATTCTTTCATCACGACTCAGGACAACCACTCTGTAAAGTCAGAGGCTGGTGTCTGTAAAATTCTTAGACTCATCGAACAGTATAGACAGCTCATGACAGCACAGACCACTGAAGATTTTTTTAGACACAGCCCATACTGTGTCTAAAAAATACTCCTGAATTAAAACTTCCCATTCTGTGCGGCCGGAGATGCAGCCTCAGTTTAATTAGCACACATCTCTTCAGAGACTCCTTGCAAAAATTCTGGAAGATCGTGTGCTCCCTTGTAGACAGAGGAAGGAGGTAGCCCCTGGGATCCCACTAGCCTCAGCCCTGACCCTGGCCATACAGTAGGTAGATTGAATTAGTGACCACCACATCACCTGGGCCTTCCCCTGGTCTCCTGCTGTCTACTGGGACCTGCAGGCATGTGCAGGGCACAACATGAGATCCTGCCTCCAGCCCCATCTAACTCTGGCAGCGGGGAGGGCCAGGGTCCCTAGTCATGGGGAAGCAGTTGAGAAGCAGTGGCTCTGACCCCACCGATTTCATCATTAGCTCTTGAGAGGGTGCTGAGGGTGTGGCCGCTGGCTGCCTGTCCCAGCACCTAGGGTGGTTTTAATTAAGGAGTGAGTAGATGGGCATTGTTTTCTTTTTACTTGAAATTGTCCAGCCCATGAACATATCCCTCACTGTTAGGCTTGTGCGTTAGGTGTCTTGTTTTCGGTGAATGTTCTTTTTAACACCTTCCATTGGCCAGGCGCCATGGCTCATGCCTGTAATCCCAGTACTTTGGGAAGCAAAGGCGGGAGGATCACGAGGTCAGGAGATTGAGACCATCCTGGCTAACATGGTGAACCCCCATCTCTACTAAAAATACAAAAAAAAAAATAGCCGGATGTGGTGGTGGGCACCTGTAGTTCCAGTTACTTGGGAGGCTGAGACAGGAGAATGGCTTGAACCCAGGAGGCGGAGCTTGCAGTGAGCTGACATCGCGCCACTGCACTCCAGCCTCAGCGACAGAGTGAGACTCCGTCTCAACAAACAAAAAAAAACAGCTTCCGTTGCTTCCTGTGTTGGTTAGGATATCATATCATTGTTCTTGATGAACAGTAGGGCCTATTTTCTCTTATTCTGTGCCTCCAAATAAACTGTTCTTTTCCCTGAAATGTCCTTTCCACATCTTCTGGTTAACATGAGGATCCTTTGAGAATGAACGCAGACATAGCTTCATGTGAGACGCCTTCCCCAGCGTGTCCTTCCTCCATCTGTGCCTGGTGTCTCTTCGAGTTCGCACCCTACAGCTCTTAGCATGCCTCTTATCACGATGCAGGAAGTAGTTACTGTATCTGTCCCTTCTACCACACTGCAAGCTCCATCACCGTGAGAACCCCTTCTCATCCTCCTCTTCCCAGCATCTAACATGGAGTGTCTGGTGCAAACGAACACTTGAATAGACGAGCAATCATACTGGGTCAAATCATTGAAACCATTTCTGTTACAGAGGAAGAATTCTTTTTCCATCCTTATACTTTAAAACTTTCAACTACAATGTCTACTCTTTTATAATAACTTCACTATTCAAGAAATCTTCCGAAGTTCTAGGAGTCAGAAGATTTTGAGGAAGTGAAACAGTATTATAAGAATGACTCCTCCCACCCATTTTTTTTTTTTTTTTGTCTTCCTTGACATTTACATCTTGTATGTGATCAGAAATCTGTAACTCAAATGAACTGTTCATGGTAATGAACCATTATTAATACAGTCCTGATTGAACACCTTTCTCTAAGAAGGTCACAGTGCTTTGCATACATTATCTAGCTTATCTGCAGAACATACCTGAAGTGGGGTGACCATCTATTCAGATGGTCTGACCATCCACGGCTCTGCAAAGTTGATTTTTCCCCTGCTGAGCCCAGGAAAGAACAAAACAAAGTTCAGGTGTGCAGTGGCAGTAGCTGAGTTATTACCACTGCTGCTTTGCTGAGCCTTCTGCAAAGTCTTAGGGCAGCACAAGCCAGTTCTCTGAGCAGCTGCACGAATGCTAAGCGTGCAGTCTTGGTGTCATGCGAGTCATGCAGCTACAGAGATCAGGTCCTACAGGAGTTAGGGGGAAGGGAAGATTACTTTCCCTTAAGGGGATATTGCAGGTGCCTTCGAACGAGTGTGTGTCTGCCCCCTTCAGTGAGTGAAGCATCCCGTTCTTAATCGAAGGCTCCTATGACCAAGTTCCACATGGGACGTTTTATGGAGAAGCAGTATGGTTTAAGGGAGGCATCACCAGATGAAGAGTGGAGATATTAGATTTGTGTGATCCCAGCTCTGTCATTAACCACCTGTGTCTATGCAGTCGCTTATTCCCTTCATACCTGTCAGCCGAGAGTACTGACTGCCTGACTTCCAGGGTCCTTTACAGCTTTAGAGTACAGGGGTTCTGTTTTTGCTGCTCCCGAATTTCCACCTCCCGTCGTCCACACATTTCACAGATGCATCTGAATGCTCGCAGCGCTCTATTTGCACTCCTTTTCTGTTTGTCCCTGTTTTTTATGTGGACGCGTATCAACCCCCATGATGGACTGCACGCTTCCTGCGGGCAGGAGCCATGTTCGTTTCATTTTTGTGTCCCATGCATAATGTTGGTGCACTCACCTCGTCTGTCCCGTATCTTGAACCTGTGAATCTCATCAGACTCTTCTCAGCAGATAAACCTGTACAAGTCTTTCCTGTCTTGAAAGGACGGATGGGTGGCCCCCATCCTCCACTGAGCTTCCTGTTGAACCCCCTTTGCAGGTGATCTCAAAATAGAAGAAGACCTCATTCACCATATCCACTGTTACCCTCCTCCTTTCCCCTCCACTTCCCATGACCAGGTGTTCTCTGCCACTCCACAGAACCTACTTCTGATAAATCCCCTGAAGAATTTTTTATTGTCAAATCCAAATTCTTTGGCCTCTCACAGTGTTTGCTGTGGCCAGCCACTCCCTCATTCTGGAAACTCCTCTCTTCTCGTGGCTGCCATGGGCCCAGTTGCTCCTGCAGCTCCTTCTGCCCCTTGCTCTGCGCTCCTTGGACTCCTCTTTCCTGGTATTCTCTGCAGTTCTGTCCTCGGCTCTCAGCTCTTTGCACCCTTCTTTCCCTCGCTGACAGCTTTGCGCATACCTGTGGCTTCACTGCCACGCTAAGGAACATTCTCTGTGGCCCTGGCCCCTCTCTCGAGCCTGAGCCCCATGATTACAACTTCTGTGTGCACCCCACAGTCACATCAACCTTAGCATGTCCAGACCTGCGCTCTTCAGCCGCCTCTGAAACTCTTTGCTGTGTTTTCCCCATTCGGGCAATCATCCCACCGTCACCTGGTTGTACAGACCTGGAGTTCCCCTTCTCCATCATGCCCACGACCAGCCAGTCACCATGGAGTTCAGCCTCTACCAGTTTTCCCTGGCCTGCGGCAGCAGCTTCTTAACTGTCCTCCCTGCCTGTGTCTCTCTTCTATAATCCATCCTCCACGCTGCAGCCAAAATGGCTTTTCTAGAATTTCGATCGTGTTGCCTTTGTTACTTCTTCTGTACCTGACCACATACTTTCAGACAAAATTTCAGTTCCTTAGCTTGCAAGACCCTCTGAGAGCTGGGCGTTGCCCACCTTCACAGCCCTTCCCATGGTCCTCCATGGTCCTCCATGCTCACACTGGGAGCTCCCTGTGAGAGGGAACTGTCACCCTCCCACTTACTGGGTCACTGCAGGGCTACCCCATGGGTTTCACATGGCGGTCCCCTTTCGCTGCTGGCACGTCCAAGGACTCAGCCCAGATGCCGCCTTGGCTTTCCTCACCAGGCAGGATTAAGTCCCACATCCCTGGACTTCTGTGGGCTCTGTCCTGCCTCTCCCCACGCACCTGCCAGGGTGCTTACTGGCTGAGGGCTCAGCATCTCTCCCGCCATCCCACCCCCGCCATTCTCCGCCCGCCTTCCCACCCCCACCACACTGAGCACCTGAAGGGAGGACCTTCTTCACTGGCCTTTGTTCCCGGTTTTTGGCCTAGAGCCTGACAAACGATAGCTGTTTGCTCCATACTTGTTGGACAACCAGACAGATGCATGCTGGAAGGATCGCTTGCTCAAAGACTGCCCATCTCCCCCTGGCATGTTACTGGTCCTTCTCTCCATTACTGTAGGATAGAGGTCACATTCCTCAGCCCAACTCATGGCTTTCCACAGGTGACTTGTCCTGCTTTTGAAGAGGCAGCTCCCTTAGCCTCTTTCTTCTCCCTCCTCTTCTGTTCTGAAGACCCGGGCTGGCATTAGGTGCACGTGATCCTGACTGCCTGATAATAATTTCCCATGATGAAAGTAGCAGAGCCAAGTGCCATTTCCCTTTCATTTAAATTAGATAAAACCCAGAACTGTGGCTTGCAAGCGATGGAAGTCCACTGGGGAAATGAAAGGTTCAGAGAGAATGGGACCCGTTATAATAAAAGCATTTGCACAGCCAGTGATTCCATCCACCCTGTGGCTTCTATGTTCCTTGGAGTGCAATGAAATGTAAAGCAGGAGGACCTTTTGGAGGTGGTTTGAGGAATGGATTCTAATTGGAAATGGTGGCGGCATTCTGTACTTGGAGCACGCTCTGTAGACGGGGCACCGGGTGTGATGGGCACTTTATGAAGAGCCATAGGGCCCCCGGGTCTGCTGTAGCTCAGGACCTCAGCCCCGCTGTCTCAAGTCCTTTCCACTCCGGTCATGTACTGGACATGATGGGAAGGTGCGTGTCGCCCTCCCTTCCGCCCTCCTCCTCTCCATCCTTCCTTCCATCATTCCATTCTTCAGTGGTTCTGTGTTCCTATTCTGTATTTGTATTAGCATTTAATAAAAATTATATACTGGCACCGATGTCAGTCAACTGCTAGATCTTCAAATTACTCATGAGACCTAAGAAAAACCTATGTGACAAACATAGGCTGGCCAGAAAATCCCGCATGATTTAATTTTACAATAATCTTTATAATGATACAATAACAATAGCTAAGTTATTTTCAACACATCTTAGCCTCTACTTATGAAGCACTTTACATGTATTTTCTCGTTTAATTCTGACAGCCTTACAATTCAGGTGTTATCTCCATCTCACAGATGAGGAGACCGAAACTCAGAGAAGTTAAGACACTTGCTTGAGACTGCATAGCTGTAATAAACGGCAGAAGCAGAATTGTCTATAACATAGAGGCAGAAACCATATTGAGTGGCAGAACCAGGTTTCAAACTGAGGTCTGACAGCAGAGCCCAAGCTTTTAAATATGTTCTGTGTTACAGGGTCCCGTGACTTAAAAGGGTTTGATTCCTGAACAGAAAACACAGGCTTGCTTTTTAACATAGTTAATATTACCTGGGAGAAGTCTTGTTATTACTTATGTGCCCTTAAAAACAGTATCAGTAATTGAATTGCTTCAGATTTCTGAGAGTATTTTTACAGTTGTTCAATCTGCCTTTACTTTCTCACTTTTGTGTTTTTAGATGCATCATCCCATTCAGATGAAACCTGCAGATAGTGAAAAGTCAAACGGTAGGTGGTAACCAACTGTCTTGTTTAATAATATCTGCTGCTTTAAATTACAAAGTCAGTTGGGGGCGGGAGAAGCTGGCCCGGCTGCTTTTCTCTCTAGAAGGCAGAGAGCACTGCGCCAGGAACCTTCTCTGTGACCGGGATGTCTGAAGGAATGCACTCTCCACTCTCCTCTCTCCTGTCCCGTTGATCTCTGGCGTAAAGATGTATGTTACAAGCAGTGGCTTTCTGTGTCCTTCTGTTTGGGACTTGCCCTGTATAGGGACCCTGTAGCGTTTGGCTCCTGTCTCCTCCAACAAAGCAGTACAGGGGCATCTCATGGAGATCCAGAGGACATCTGCAGGAAGGGAGTTACCCATGAAGAATTAGGCTATCTTTCTGTGGGTGGGGAGTGGGGTTGGTTTTTGTTTTTTCACCTTTTGCATGTGTTTTTTGGACTTGGAGACTGCCTTATTTTACTCTTCTCTAAATTGCACTGATGCATTTGCATCCAAATTCAGAGTGCAGTCTGCTGATTAAATCAACGTACACTTGGTGCAAAAATCTGCATTTGATGAGGTCCATAAATAATTGGGTGTTGCCACTTCAAGACACGAGAGAGTTGATAGCCACATTTCCCTCTTTATAAGTTTTTGTTTCATTTCTACGAACCTTCTGTCCCTGTTTTGTTCTTTTAATTTACTGAAATGTATGTTAAAAGAATCTTCTACCATCCTAGACTGGAGAGCAGCTCTGTCCCATAAGACTGACATAATCAGCACTGTTTCCTTCCAACAGGCAGTTTTGCACCTCATTAATTAGTAATCAGGGCAGAAGCCATGCACTTAGAGATCTGCATATCTGCAAATGGAAATTATGATTGGGTTCTAAATCTCTCCACAAGGTATTTTTTGCTAATTGTAGTGCATTCCATTTTCTGGCTTCTCCACAGACTAGAAAGTTTTGGAGAAAATTCCAAGTCATAGCATGGTGCTGCCAGCACCCGGCTTGTCAGAGCTTTCTTCTCTCGGCTCTCAGCAGAACACTGTGGCCCACACCTGTAGTCGAAGCTGCTCAGGAGGCCGAGGCAGGAGGATCCCTTGAGCCCAGGAGTTCAAGGCCAGCCTAGGCAACATAGATATATAAATAAAGAAAATTTTAAAATAGCTTTTCTCTCTCTAGGAGGGGGCTTTGGTGCTTTAACCACTGTCGTCTCCTCAGCCCTGCACTTTACTTAGGGTTAATTCTTTTTTTTTTCTCTACTGCTTTATCACAAACATGACACTTAGCACCAGAAGTTGTCCAATCCGCTGCTGCTCTGTGGCCCCTTGAGCGAGCTGTGCCGCTCCTGCAGCCACCAGTTGTTCATTCATCAGTTACCGTGTGCCAGGCACGTTGCTAGGGGCCAGGGCTGCAGCACTGAATAGGAAAAGGAAGAATAAAAGACCCCAAAAGACTGTGCCTCAGATCTTGTAGAACTGACATTCAGTCTACTGATTTTAGTATCCAGAAGTCACTTAAACACTGAACCTGAATCTCCACATGTGTAAACATGGAATGTGTAAACATGGTAACTCCACATGTGTAAACATGGTAACTGTCTCACCTAAGTTGGCTTCCCCCCAGCCCAAGACTCCAATAAGATGTTTGTAATAGTCTCTGTAATGATTGAATGCTCCTACGAAATGTTGATTCCTGTTGACACCCAGAGGTGGTCTCCTGGCCTCTGCAGGCTCTCCACGGAGCGTGCTGGCCTGGGAAGATGACCACTTCACCCGGGCGGGCTCCTCTCAGCCCTTGTGCTCCAGAGGTGTGTGCTTGCAGTCTGACTTCCTTGGTGGGAGAGAGGAGAGATGACCCTTGTATTTTGGGATGAATCCTGTTGGTGCAGGTCATCTCAGAGAGTGTGGCCACTGAGAAATGTTCCCTGCCTTTGGCTCCGTAATACTCTAAACGGTGTCGGGACAAGGACCATGGAGTGAAAGTCTGTGGAAAAGGTTTTGTCTCATTTCTGAACCTTTGGTTGTAGTTGTAGAAACTTGAGAAATTAGCTGAACTGAAAACATCTGACCTGAAAAATCCCAGTACTAAAACACAAAGGGATATTTTTCTTTTGCATTTTCTGCTGTGCAGGTATTCATCTGCCTCAGAGAACCCTTTCTACAGGCAGCTGCCAGGAGTTTGCAGAGTGTTTTGTCGCTCTTTCTGTCCAGCATCCACCCTGGTCCCTGAGAACCATGTTTGCTTTGGGTCTAGAATCACAGCACATAATAAAACTGTCATGGGCACACCCAATGTTGCATGATCACAGAAGCCGAGGAGGACCGGGCACCGTTATTTTAGGATGAGACGGTTATGTGAAAATGCTGTTTTTCCAGCAGCAGCCTGGGGTAGCAGGTTACGAACTGTTTGAAGAAGCCTGGATTTGACCCCTGACTCCACGCTTGTTGGTTTTGTCCTCGGGCAAGTTATTTAACCTTAGTCAGCATCAGTGTCTCTTCAGCTGTGAGGGGGGCTACAGTGGTGTCATCTGAACACTTGTTGTAATGCCCATCTTACAAGGTTATTTGAGGTTTACATAAGTCAACATCTGTAAAGAGCTCAGCATAGCACCCGGCACATAGTAAGTATCCAGTGTGCTAAGTTAACACTGTTATTCCACTCACCGAGGCAGCCTTTCCAGTGCATTCTGAGCGGCAGAGGCTGACCTGTCCAGGCCTGGGCTGTTTATACCAAAACATAGCTCTGTATGTACAAATGAAAACCTCCAAGCCTTCTAGTTGAGCCAGTTCTCCCTTTGCTTTGTGGATAGACCTTCATTTTCTGAATTTTCAGTAAGAAAAGTCCAAAAATATAAATGTGCTGAAGGCTGCTTTTAAAGGCTTTTCTATCTAGAGGCCCAAATGGAACCTCACCTTGCACAGACATGAACAGTTTCAAGGTCCTCTTTGAACCCGATTGAGGAATCAGGAGGAATATGTAGTTTTCTAAAGCGAGTGATGAAAGCTGCAAGCCTTTTCTCATTTCACATGGCATTTTTGACAGGTAAGCATAGCTTCTAAAGTTCAAAGAGCACAAAGATTTCTTTGGCTCAGTTGCTCTAAATAGCTCCTATAGTTTTGAAAGAAGTATAACGAGCGCTAATTGCACTTTTATTGAGTTTGCTGACATTTATGGATAGCACAAAGGACTCATCACAGTTAGACACTTACTGTCTTCATTATCACTGTGTTCAGATTTCTAAAACTTTGTATTTGCTGAGCAAGAAGGAGCTGCTAATCATGGATTAATTCGTGATGGACAGGTGAACTCCAGAAAAGTAGTCATCCTTGGCAGCTTTTGTCCATCCAGCGATTCTGAGAGAGGAAACCTCTAGGGTGAGCCCCGAAACGTTAGGTTGCGCTCAGATCTGCCCTGCACTTTGAGATTTCACTGAGCATACTCCCCGAGTCTCCATGGCTTATAACCTGCCCTTTAGTTGGCTCTGATTTAAGCTGCAGCCTCTGGCACACCGATGGAAGCTCACGGCATTGTGTTTCCTGTCCACGTGCTCCCACGGGGCCAGGTTGTCCAGAAGGAAAATAATCCCACTCTGGAGAAGCAAAAACTCCTGGGACTGCTAAGAGGAGCACACTGAGGAAACTACCCACCTTTCAACAGAATCCACCTTTTTTGTTATTTTTCCATTGCAGAAAGTCAAATGGTGGGACAGGCAGGGTATGTGAGGAGGTGCGGATTTCACGCACCATCATAAACAAGCAGAAACGTACTTACTCTCTTTCATTCTCTGTGCCATCCAGCTTTTGATCCTCTGTTGCTGTGCCCAACGAGGTACCAGCTGTGCAGTACTGAAAGTCACAAGCAGTTGCTGAAGTTAGGCTGGCAGTGAGTGATACAGACAGAAGCTGCTTTCTTTCTGGTTCTAGGTCTCAGAGGCTGGAGCTGTGCTCATCTGATGTCTTTGCCTCTTGCCACAAGGGGAGTTGTTTGTTGTCTTTACTCTACATAGCGTTAAATCCATCCATCCCGCTTTTACCCTCCAACCTCACAATTTGCTGGGGCTCCTTAACGCCTAGAACCCAGAAGTCTCACTTAAGCCTGCTGTGTGTGTCTCTCTCTCAAGGCCTCCAAAACCTCCAGTGTCCATGTGTCAAGTTCAGAGCTAGCAGGAGTCAAGATAACTAAATATTGTCAGCAGAGGGTGCAGACCTGCAAAGCCTCCATTAAAAATAGGGATCATGGAGTGGCTCCATCCAGTCACTTTCTGATTCACTGGAAGATGAAGAAATAATTTTGAAATTCAAAGTGGAGAGACTCACAGATTTGGAGGCAGTAATTAAATGCCATATGTTAGCACTAACACATTGAAAAGTTGTTAATTAATTCAGGCAGCCCCAAATCCAGGTGCGACTTTGACAGATTGTACACCCGGGTGTTAGCACAGACTTACAATTAGGGATTTTTTTTTTTTTAATGAAGTTTCTATTCCCCTAACTTAAAAAAGTCACCCCATGTATTTAAAGTATTAACCCATTCTCATCGTATCATAGAAGGTAGACTTCAGATGGCTGCTGGTGTGGAACCCCTTTTGACTGTGGTCATCGTTACTAATCCGGGGGGACCCCACCTGTGCAGCACTTCATGTGTGAAAGCATTTCCCTGCACTTATTCAGTGTCTGTCATGGAACATGACTTTGCCTCTAGAGGGCAGGGACCTTTTTAAGTGTTTTTGTTTTGTTTTTGTTTTTTTAATTCCTTATAGCACCTAGCAGAACACTGTGAACACAGTACATTTCATTTGAACAGCTGACTTTCCTGTAGGTTGAAAAAATAAGTGAGACACTTAGTGCCCATGGATACTCAGGAAAAACTCACCAAGATGGTCATCAAAAGTTGATTAAAAAGTTAAGTGAACTCAAAATAACTGTGTTCTTGTAGAATGTTTACAGAGCTGTTAGGGACCCTCAGAATGGGAATTCGGGGGCTGAATTGTATGACTAACTTGTCCCTGGAAAACCAAAAAAAAAACAACAACTCAGAAGAAAGCTGGGCATGCTCACTATTCCCCATTTTGCCTTTAAAGCAAACACAGCCCAACTGTTGAAACCACGGAGCAACATTGGCTGGTAAGAGACTCCCAAAGCCCAGCACTTCTGTGCACACGCACAAGTGCGCCCACACACCACACACACAGATGGAAGTTAACGTTTTGATAACATGGTGACGGAGGTTTCCATTTTTTTTCTTGGCTAATACTTGCTATTTTTAGAAGTGGGAGTTATCTTCCTTCTTGCTGCCTGGCCGAGTTGACCCTGAGTGATGGCTAGGAAGTCAGCATTTCTTCATGAGTAGTTTCCATTTTCTTCATATTCGTCTTAGGAAAAAAATCATTTTTAAGCTTACCCAGGAGCTGCATGTTTAATTTACTGTGGCATCCCCCTAAAGCTCAAAACCTACAAATTGTTGTAGCTAAATACCATAATTACTGGTTTACCCGCGAAACCAAGGACTTGGTGGGAATTTTTCATTTGCCTTTGTTTAGAAGAACTAAAACCAGATTGTTCAGGGTAAAAAGAAACGTAACAGGAATTTTATTTTTACTCACAAAAATGCCAGCCATAGTTTGCTGGGGGTAGGAGTCTCAGAGATGAGAGGGAGGGAGTCCTGGTGATTTTTCTCCCTATTCCACCCCCTTTCCATCTCATCTCTCCCCTTCCTGTCCGATCTCTCCCCTTCGCATTCATGGGAATGCCACATTTCCACAGGGCCTCCGCCACCAGAATCCTCACATGTTAGTGAGCACAGGCAATGTAGACAGCCTGCAGCAGGTGGTGTGGATGGCCTGCAGGTGAGCTCCTTGCCCAGGGTATCTGGTGTCTCTCTGGCTTCATTGTTGGGCCTGTGCTGCCCATGACTGACCAGGCCTCACCAGTTCATAGCGGATCCATGCTACTTTGCCTTCTCTGAAGGGAGGAAAAAGAACTTGAATTGGAAGTTTTCCATTGGCGTACAGGAGGTCAGGTCCTCAGCGGTCTCCTTCCCAGGGATTAGATCCCGGGGTGCCTGTTGCCCGTGTCTCCTCTGAGTCTGAACACAAGCAGTGGCTCAGGCCAGCTAATGCTTTCTTCGCTGAGCTCCTTCTCTGCACATGAGGCTGAAGATGGGACGTGCCATCCTGAGGTCAGGCTGCTTTCCTCCATCCACCCAAACCAAGTCCCTACTACTCCACACTCTGCACCTTGCCTGGTTAGGACCTCGTTCTCTCCCACCTCCAGTCTCTCCAGACCCTTCGTCCAGCTTGAATTCCACATCCCCCAGCGAGCCTTTCTCATACACTTGGGTGCACAATTCATAGTTTACAAGTATCGTGGAATTGTGCTTTTCAACTTGTATTCCTTGGTGCACTAGGGTTTCTGAGGTGTTGCAGGAGCTGTCAGTGGGGAGAGAGCTGGGTGGAAGGAATTCTGACCCCCCGCTCACCGTCCCCGCCTCAGGAACCCCGGTCAGCCCAAGTATGACATGGGCCGCCTTCTCTCCATTTCTGGGAGAGAGGAGAGTTTAAACCTTCATTCCACATATGACAAACCAGAGGTCCTCAGAGGTCAGCCTATTTTCCAAGGACACATGTCAAACTAATGGCAGCACTGGACCTAGAACCTTGATCGCCTAAGCACGGCCATTGTTCACCCCTGCAAGCCTCCTCTCCTTCTCTGAACTTGGAGGAGACACAGCAGGGGAAGGAATCCTGGGCTAGGAGGAGGACTCCAGGCTGTGGGCCAGGCTGGTCCCTCCCACACTGGACCTTGGGAGATCTTTTGGAGACAGACAGAAGCTCCCTTAGGTCTCTTCCTTCCGCTCTGGGATTCTATGAAGAGGAGCCTTTAGCTGTCTCCTCTAGGCCCTTCAGGGCTGTGCTGGCCCATGGAGCAATCATGTGTGGCTCTTTAATTAAAAGTACGTTTTAGAAAAGCACTTCCTCAATCACACCAGTCCCTTTAAGTGCTCAGCAGCCACACTGTGTCAGCAGCACTGCAGTAGAGGAACCCACCTGTTACCAGTACACCTGCCCCAGCCGCTTTGCAGCACAGACACGTGCTTTAGCATCCAGAAGGAACTGGCTCCAGTAAGTCTGGGATAACTGCTCATTGGTTAAATGAAAATGAGACACTTCCTGTCGGGGGGAGGCATAAAAGAGAAAAGCCAATTAAATAGGAATGACGAGATAACACGGATTCAAAAGAAACATTTATGCACAAGTGACGTAAGGCAGAGCCCTCTAGGCCAGGACATCCTTCAGTGTGGTTGCAGCTGGCTAGATTTTTTTTTTCCTAAGAAATAGATTGAAATGAAACGATGGAAAAGAAGCAGGACTTGTCCCCATGGGTGTCTGTGATGTCCTAAAAAAAAAAAAGGCACCTCTCCTAAAAAGGACTCGCAACGCTGTCTTGAAATCAGTTTTAACCTCGCCTTTCAGGCTGAAAGTAGTTCACATGTCCTGAGCACAAGCTTGGAGATTTCGAGGAAAATCTCCCAGGTCCCGTGAGGTACAGCGGGTCTTGTCTTCCCCACCGTCAGGTGCCCGGGTTAGAATTTGCGTGTCATCCTCATGATCCCCAAATGCACTTTCATTCCCCGAGAATCTTGCCTTCGGTGGTTAGCACAGTATTGTTTCCTTCTTGATCATTTGTGAAGGGCTGGAAGCTCGGGACCGTCCAAGGTGTTTCTCCAGCAGCAGCAGCGCCGTTCTCCTCTCTAGAATCGGCTTCTTGTTGAGCCGTAACTAAGCTGGCTGCTTAGAACTAGGTGCGGGACCTGGTGGGCACTGCATCACCAGTGTCGTGGGAAGGAGGTACTTTCCTAGCTCCCCAGAGCCGTGAGAATCTCTGATCTCTTATTCTTGTCTAGATCAGCAGGGATGAAGCGTTTTGAAACAGAAACATGTTTTCTTCCCCCGAATGCTTTGTGACAAGTTTCAGGCGCTGTTTCGCTCCAGCTGTCTTTCCTCTGTTGTCTTTCGTCCCCTGACCTTTCTCTGTCCCTGTCGTTCAGGTTAAAAGAACATCTACAAAAAACCCAGAATAAAATCTGTATCCAAAAGTATCCCCAGAGAATGGTAGTTGTTGAACAGTTATACAAATACTTTGGAATTTTAGCACATTACCATTAATTTCTGAATCGGAGAAAAGAACTTAACAGCATTCCATGTCATATTAAAACATTTTGTTAGTGAGCACAAGCACACAGGGGGATGGGTTCAGGAAGCGCCAGGTGGGAGGGAGTGGCAGGGTGGGCACATGGAGGGAGGAGGATGGCTGGACATCTGCAGAGTTGGCCTTGGGACACGTGCCTGGTCTCACATGGCTGGGGCCCGGTTTGATGGGGTAATGAAGCATTGATTACAAGAAAAAAAGATGAAATGGCCTTTGCTCATTCCTCACTTTTATCTCCTAGCTGTGGAAGACAGAAAATTGTTCATAGGAATGGTTTCGAAGAAGTGTAATGAAAACGACATCAGGGTGATGTTCTCTCCATTTGGCCAGATAGAAGAATGCCGGATCCTCCGGGGACCCGATGGGCTGAGTCGAGGTGAGTGTGCTGTCTGGAAAGCCTCTCCCCTTCAGTGCTCATTGGAGCTGTGTGTCACAGTCGAGACAGATGTAGGCACCGCACACGGCAAGAGGTCACCCTGTAATACATCCCGTGTGATAAAGTTATCTAACCTGAACTTTTCACCATAGCTGAAATGATCACCTTTGATTTCTCCCATTCAGAAGGCCTTGGTGCCACCATATTAGCTCAAGTTATCACTGTCAGGTGTGCAGCCAACAGGCCGCCCTACTGCTAGGCATCCTTTTCAATCTCAAACTGAAGTGGATTTGGTGGGGGGAGGTGCAAGAAGGAGAGGGAGAAAATGAGAAAGGATATTTGTTGCGTTCCTCTTAGTCCTCGGGCTTCCTGCCTGTGCCTGAAAGAAATGTTAAGAGTATGTTAAGAGTATAGTGACACAAACCAGGAAAAAAGCGTGTCAGTGTTCACAGAGCACAGTGTTCACAGTGCAGAGCAGATAGGGACGCAGGGTAACTGGGCCTGTCTTGGGGTATTAGAGTTTTATTTCAAAGAATAAGACTGGAGTCCTGAGCCAGGGGAACTCTTTAAGTGACAGAAAAGTGACTTTACCCTGAAGAAGATTGTAGACTCTTCTTTGCCACTGTGATAGAAACAAAAGCTGTAGCTCAGAGCCTTGACGATAAGCCGGTGTTTACCAAATAGTTGGAAATCACTGTTGTCTTCCCTGTTTGCCTCTCCCTTGACAATGCTGCACACCTCCTTCCTGAAAACACTCATAAAGGCTGATGCTGGAGGTTGACATTCATCTGGTTGCAGTTCCCTGAATCCGTCCGAGGTGGAAATGTATATATACAATATGTTTTTCACTTTTTGCTCTGTCGCCAGGCCAGAGTGCAGTGGCGCAATCTCAGCTCACTGCAGCCTCCGCCTCCCGGGTTCGAGCTATTTCCCTGCCTCAGCCTCCCAAGGAGCTGGGACGACAGGCACGCGCCACCTTGCCAGGCTAATTTTTGTATTTTAGTAGACACGGGGTTTCAACACATTGGCCAGGATGGTCTCCATCTCCTGACCTCGTGATCCACCCACCTCGGCCTCCCAAAGTGCTGGGATTACAGGCATGAGCCACCGCACCCAGCCTGTTTTTCACTTCTTACAAGAAATCCATATTTTTAGCAACATGGAGAGGTTTTCATTCTCTCATTACTGAAGTTACCAGTGCAGTTTCTGTGGGGCAAATGAGGAACTTGATTTCATTCTCAATCTCTGGCTCTGGGCCAGCACTGGCATCCCAAACCACATGTTGAAAGAAAAGATTGGCCCATGAGGATGAAAGCACTAGTCTTCACCCTTCTCACTAGTTTAACCTGACTTCAGCACCACGTGAGGAAGAACATTTGCTCTTTTGATTTTTAAACATAAAGCTTAATGATGTCAGCTGGTAGAATGGAAGACCGACAGAACAAAAGTTCCCACCTACAGCCGCCTCCAGAGCGCCAGTGTGGAGGTGGTCTACAGGAAAACTAGGAGGAGGTGGAACCACGCCAAGCTTTTGATTCATGTGTTTTCTTCTGAAGGTGGTTTAAAAAAAAAAAAAAAAAAAAAGCGGCATGGAAATCACAGTTTATGCATTCTCTAACAATTCTGAAATTTTGTTATGTAACACTCACTTAGAAGATGTGATTCTCTAAAAGCTGAACTAGTCCTTGTATTGAGTGTGATCCTGGAATAGCAGATCCAGTATCCGGGGCTCCTCTGCAGTTTTTCACCTGTGCCATCGTCAGGGGCAAGCAAAGCCATCCATCGCTGTGATAGACCGCATCACCTCTGGCTCCTAAACAGCCTCACCAGCGAAGGGATACTAGCATGTCCTCCTAGCGGCTCAAACCAGCCAACCTTCTGATCACACCTGGTGGTCCATTTCTTCATCATATGTATCTCCACTTAAGCAGACAAACCAGGAAATAGAATACCGTGAGAAAAGACAGTCTGGCTAAATTAAGAATAAAATATGTAGAAAGATGTGATCATATTTTTGTAATTCCTTTTCTGATGCCAATTTAGTAATTAGAATCCCTATTATCTCCTGTTGTTATTCTCAGTCACACTTCAGTGTTACCATTGGAATTTTCATTCTCCAAGATATGGAGACACGGCACAAATTAAATTAATCATAATGAAATATATAATGGCTTAGGGGCCAATGACCCCAAGTTCCAATCCCACAACTTCTACTGAAATGAAATAGAACTTTAGTCATTTTATTTTCTTACCTCTGTCCTGAGGTTTCCCCATTTGTAAATGACAGCGGTAAATATACCTGCCCTGCTTCTCTTGCAGGGGGTCATTCATGACTGGGGTGGTAGCTTTTCGCCTGAGCATACCATCTGCATGGGTTAGTGGAGAGATCCCGGGTGGGCAGTATGTGTGCTTGATTTCTGCTCCCCCTCTGCTGGCCTGGCTGATCTAGGCAGTGACTCTGGCACACTTTCTCTGTCCGTCCACTGGGGACAGTAATGAACAGCATTGCTGCCTGCAGCGTTCAGAGCTCCTTGAGCATACATCAGCTATTTCTGCAGATCAGGTTTTAAAGCAGCCAGAACCTCCCTGGGAAAGAGCAGGACACACAGTACTTAACAAGAGAACTTAGCTAATTTGATCTGCCATTCGGTTGATTAACCAGCACTTGACACCAGAAGCAGGCTGTTCCTGCAACAGGTGACGGGGAGCACTCTCATCAATATTTTATGCAAATGCCGGCTCAGTGGAAAGAGGAGAAAACTTTTCCCTCCCCATCATTTTTTTTTTTTTTTAAACAGCAGAAAAGTAATTTCTGGTGAACTGATGAGAATTCCCTATTGCAAAAAAAATACTCACTTATAACCATTTATTCTGAGAATGAAAGACAGACAGTGGTACGTTTTTCAATTAGCAGGACCCAGGGACTCCTGGCTACAGGGGCCTGCTCCTGAATCAGTGTATTTGTTAAAAGCACAATTCACTTTCATGCTACCATTTTGCTCTCATTAAAGAATTGCAGTTTTCAATCAAATATGAATAGGTGTCTCCCATTAGTGGCCCTGCAGATAAAGGGCATTCAGCATTTCTGTTCTCAGTGTCTATTGCTGGCTCAGCTGTTCACAAATAAATAAAAATTAAGTGAAACCAAAGCTTGGCTGCTCTGCCCAGTACCTTCTAACACAAAACCAGGCTATACCCTCTTCTGTGAGAAAGCTTTAAAATCACACTCTTGGATCATGGTGAAGGAGAGGTGCAGCTGA
The DNA here is from genome assembly GCF_007565055.1 of Rhinopithecus roxellana. Taxonomy (NCBI): domain Eukaryota; kingdom Metazoa; phylum Chordata; class Mammalia; order Primates; family Cercopithecidae; genus Rhinopithecus; species Rhinopithecus roxellana. Next base: position 87,258,112 of record NC_044559.1, read on the forward strand.
GCGGTTCACTTTTCTTTTTCTGCTTTTGCCCAGTTCACCTAGGAGGATGAAGACAAAGGAGGCAACTAGTCTAGCTGGCTCTTGCGGATTTCTGATATCTTTTCTTCCCTGCCACATCAGTAGTTTCAGGTCCTCCCTAAAAGGCGTTACACTGAGGTTTTGCCAGACCGGCTGACCCAATACCCCCGCCGTGTCAGAGAGGCACACTGCCCTGACCCACAGCTGTGCCCATCGAGCCGTGCTATACTTTCCGTTAGAATCACTGCCTTTTTTTTTTTTTTTTTTTTTTTTTTTAAGTCGTGATCTACCTTTTGGCAAGAAAAAAATATATTTTTAAAATCCCATCGTACTCACTGGCCCCAGCCCATGTTCCAGGGCAGACACCCTCAAGAAGTTGTCACAACTCTCTACGTGGAAAGCACCTAACACCTGCCAAGCACCTGGAGCCTCTCGAAGATCCGAGGACTCTTCCTGGCTTGAGGCAGCGTGGCCGTATCTCAGTATGCGTTTCTCCCTTTGGGGAAGTAACCCATTCTGCCATCCTCTCTAACGTGGAAAACACTGAGATGCTTTCAAGCAACTATAGGATGCTCAGCACCTTCCGCGGCGGCTGCTCAGCCTCTCCAGGCCTGCTGTAGAGCCTTCATGGAGAAAAGGAGCAGGATGCCATGGGCCCACATGTGGCAATTCAAATGAGGTGTTTGCTCTCAGAAGCAGAGCCTGAAGTTTCTAAGCCAAATGTACTTAAGCGACAGCATCACCCTAGCATGTTATTTCCTAAAATACACATGCTCTCACTTACCCACAATCCCACAGTCAGCCTGGGCTATTTAGGTACAGGGTTTTCTGCACTGTGGCAGTTGAATATCTGTAACCCAGAGACAGTAAAGGAGTTTATTTCATTCCCCCCGCCCCCCACAAACTGTAGGCAAATCTTCACTGCCATTTAAGGTAACTTTCTGCTTGTTTAAGAATATTCCAGCTGTGTTTATGGTGTTCCAACATTCCCCTGCCAAAACCCTTGACAAATGAATTGGCAATATTTTCAGGGATGTTGGCAAGTACAGACTGGATTTAGCTATTAAATCCTCATTTGTTTTTGTCACATCTGATCAGAATACAGGGATGGGCTTTTGACTATTACAACATGTACACAGTGCTTGGGAGGCTGACGCAGGAGGACCACTTGAGCCTGGGAGTTCAAGACCCTCCTGGGCAAACACAGTGAGATGCTGTCTCAGAACAACAACAACAACAACCATGTCCACAGAAATGAGTCAGTTTTCACACATTGTAGCTCTGCCCACACAGTACCTAAACATTCAGATGTGTAGGAACTTTGGCGACATGCCCCCTTGACTCCTGACTGCATTTGCCATCTTGTTCCAAATACAGACTTCCTATCTTATCTCAGGGATGAGATTTTGCCAGCTATGAAGCAGGTCCTAGTCTGTACCCAGCCTCACATGCCATAAATGAGTGATGTCTCTGTGCCAGTTTTAAATAAAGTAACCCAGCTTCAGGGATGGCGCATCAGAGTATTAATTCTTAGGCCCCAATATTATATTGATAGTGTATGTTTAATGTTGTTGCCACTGCTAAAAAGATACAAGGAAGATTGGCTGCATTAAGATCTTTCTTTGGTTGACTAGGGACTTCTAAAGAAGTTTTCCATAGGTTAAAATCTCCTTCGTCCTACACAAGTTAAGTTATACTTCTTTCACTTGAAGTATAGTGGGCGCTACACGTACTCTTTCAAAGAAGTAACAAAAGTAAAAGGCCCTGGCATTGTTCATGCTTTTAAAAGTGCCTGTCCTTTTTTTTTTTTTTTTTTTTTTTTTGTCTTTTTGGTGCAGAGCAAGAATTCATCTAGTTCTCAATTCTCTTGCAGCTGAGAAAAAAAGGTGGAACACCTGAGTTAAGATATCCTTTCAATTGAAATGACAAGTGTAATAGATGTGTTCCAAAATCTTCCCTGTGACAGGGCTACGTGCTTTCCTTAGATCTTGTCTGTAGGAGGAAATTACTTTGAGAAACCTTTCCCCAGTCAATCATTTATCTGTTTTAGCAGCAAGAAAGTAACCTCACTGAAATGAGAGGAATGCAGCTCCTTTCATTTCTGTTAGCAATCCCTAACATTCTGAAAGTAGAGATAATAAATAATTGCAAAGGTAAAATTGCAGGTTGGCCACATTTACAGTTGGATTTTTTTTGCTACTATATACGTGGAGGTTTTCAGACAGTAATACACATGTTGTCTTACCAAAACGCCCTCCCCACCAAAGAAGAAAGAAGTAGGCTTCATTATTTTGATACCTGTATATTTTTCCCCCAGCCTTGTTTCTCTGGCATTTTGGTCAGTAACCAGAGAGCTGATTGCTGAGACCTAACATTGAACAGTCTAGAAGAGTTAAGGGCTGATCCTACAGGATCGGAGCAGTTGTCCTGTAAAGACCCAGTGAACACCACTGCACCCAGAAGCTCATTTTTTGTAGAAAGGGGATAGTTACAACCCAAGTTATTTCTGTCCAATGGAAAGCCTTCTGGTTGGCTTGAGAGAAAAAGCCAGCAGCCAGTCTTAATGGTAGGGACTTGTGTGATGCTGTGTTAGTATAAACCCATACATTGGAGGCCTAATCCTAAAGCCACCTGTGTGTTTTTAGTGATGTTGAAATGAAAACTAAAATGTATCCATAGGATTTCTGTGACCTCCTGTTTTAGAGAAATGGCAATGGTTAACAAGCTACCATTGTAAGAAACAGTTGACTCTGAAGTTGCTTGACTTCATCCAGAGTGACACAGAGTGACATTTTTCAACAGGCACTCCCACTTTATAAATGACACCGTAATTTTTTTCTCAGGTAATTGAACACAGCACACAATGCAGAACTTGACAGAAACCCCTAAGGAGACAGCTTCTCTCTTACTGCACCACTGCCAATAGAATTAAAAGGTTAAAGAAGTCCTCAGATGTGTCAGACCATTTTTTTGGGTGGGGTAAGGATTGTATAATTAGAAGCATCAGTCAGGCTTTTAATTGCATGGTTGTTAGAGGAGAGGGCAATGATTTGAGTTTATAGAAACAATTGTATTGTTCTATTGGTAATACTTCTGAGCCTGATTATTGCTGTATCTTTCTCACTAAGTAACTTTAAAAAGTTCTGCATATATGAAATTGTGGCAAATGCATAAACTGTGCCTTATTGATTTTTGTTGACATTTTACATGTTTCTTATTCATTTTTACCCTCCATTTGGAAACTGTCAGCTTGGCACATGGTACTGGATAATAAGAGCAAATGAAGTGAATGCAGCAATCTTCCTGACTATTAAAAGCAGAATTAGCCCAGCCTCCGCTTGGTTTCAAATCTGTCTCCAGTAGATGATTTGCCTTTTCCTCCATTGTAGTTTCAACACAAGAAGTGGGAAAATAAAAATCTCTTAGTGTTATTTCCTCTGTTAATAACGCCAGGGATGATGAAAATGCTTCTGAAGAGATGTTACTTGGAAACAGATGGTAAATTTGGATCATCTCAGAGCTCAGCATCAGTATGGAAGCCAGTGGAGGTCCTGTCCTCTGTCCCACACTTACATCATCTAGCTGCCTTAGAGAAGGCCACTAAATTGCTTTTATTGATGACAGAAGCTACAGTCAGTCTTAGTACAGCTAGCGTGTTCAGATAGTAAGCTTCGTCTGCTGCCGTGCTGTCAGAGAACCACATGAGACAGCCCGGCATTCACCGTGAGCTGGACTTCATTCCGGCTTCTTCAAGCCAGCTTAGCCAGGAGGCGAATGTGAGATGAGTTTCTCATGTACTCAGAGTTTTTGTGTATTAAAAATTATAGCATGATGCAAAAAAAAATGCATTGACTTATTTTCATGACTGGATGTCGTTGTGCTTTGGGGATAACAGGCAGGCATTGCTTTCTCTTATTGCTGTTTGATTAAAAGGTGCCACTACAGTATTGACTTGATAATCTCACCAGGTACTCGTGCAGAGCAAAAGAAGAAACTATATTTTATGGCTCACAAGTTGATTTACATAAACCAAACAATCTGCTGGTTGTTTGAATGCAGAATGTTCTATTTTGCTTATTGGCCACAGGGGCAACAATCTCGCATTGTTGACGCCAGAATTCCACTTTTCATGCATTCACTCTGAAATGACAATAGACTTCAGCCCCTCAGTGCTTAGATCTGCTTCATTTGGAAATCTTTTAAGTAGTAATAATAATGTTTTGAAGAAATTGAGTGGAACACTGAATTATTCTCTGATACCTAAGTTCAAACTGTGCAAGGCTGAAGAAGCTGAAAATCAATGCACTTTTAAAGTCATTAGAGATCATAAGTGAAATAAGTCTGTTGCTTTAGCTAACCTTTTAGTGTGCTGTGGTTTTATTATAAAATCAGCCTGAATCTGCATTAATTTCACAGTCTTTTTCTCTAGGAAGCCCAAGGGTGCATGATGAATAAAATGTAAATTTGAGAAGGCAGTGTTTTTATTAGTGAAAAGGGCAATGAGCCGTGTAGTTGGAGCAGTGACCTGCATGGTGGCCAAGGCTGGTACAAGAAGCAGAAACAGGCACTGCAGAGTCTGTTCTTTTACAGCAAAAGAAAAAATAGGCACGGAAAAGTTCACTGGTCTCCCGGCAGATATTCAGAGAAATGTACATTGTCTAGTGTATGTTAGACTTAAGGTCAAATCTTTGATACGTTTCAGAAATTGACAAGTCTCAAAAGTCTTGAAGATTTTATGCAAATAAATGACAATGCACATTTTTTACATTTTATAGCAGTATTGAATATTCTCGGAGTAATGGAGCATTTGTTTTTATTAAAATTAAAAATTACTAAATAGTTTGTAACAGATTTGGTATGTTTGTATTTGCATAGCAACAATTTATATTTATACATACATATATATATATATATTTTTTTTAACTACCTGGAAGGGATTTAGATACATTAGTTTGCTGACATTTTGAGCTCTTGAAATTTATTTGCTAATTTGCCCTTGGTGTGAGGATTTTCTTATTTGCCCCTTCAAAAATCAATGATAAAACTTGAAATACAAAGCCTTCATGTGTGGATGCCCTCAGTAAAGATCACCAGTCAAGGAGAAAATGGAAAATAGCAAGTTTTTATTTTAGAAAATGCAAACTAGATCTTGCTGATTTCAAACCCTGTGGCTAAAAACAGCACCCAACCTCCTCCCCTAGTTTCCATGTAAAAAATAAACTAATAAATAAATAAAGCTTTCTGCTTTGGTCAGATTAGCAAGTCAGCGCTGTGAATAAAAAGCAGAATAAGATAAAACCAAAGAGAGAAGTTGTTTTATTGTTATGTACTACTGAGAACAGTGTCGTCTTGTGGCGGTTCTCGTAGACTGTGTTGGTTTAACAAGCGTCCAACCCTTTTGTCTTTGTTGTTTTTGTCTTTCCTGCTCCCTGTCCCCTTGTTTCCCACAGGCTGTGCGTTTGTCACATTTTCTACAAGGGCAATGGCACAGAATGCAATCAAAGCCATGCATCAGTCTCAGACCATGGAGGTACTGTATCATCTGCCCTTTCTTTGTTTTCTTTGTGCAAATGATGGGGAATGGTAAAGCGATTCTCTCCTGTGTGGATTGTTCACATGACAATCGCAGATGTAAACTTTCGCCATCTCAGTTTTCATTCATTCATTCTCATTCTCTCTTCCTCTCTCTCTCTTTCTCTATGCATTTTTCCCCTGATGACTTGAAATGCATTTAGTAAAACCTTCCACTTGCTCTCCAGTTATCTCTTTGAGCCTTTTATTGCAGTGGCATCGGTCCTGCGATGTAAAATGGTGAGCACTTGAAGCCAAGTGTCATTCCGGACCCAAAGGATCAAATACATTCCCCACCCCGGGGTCGGTGTGGATGAAACAGTAACAGCCTCCCACCCCAAATTACTGCTTGCCCTGTGCTAAGTCCCAGGGTTCTTTCTTTTGTACAGGGTCAAGTTATCTTCCATCTAGTCAAACAGCCTTGTGGTTTTACATCAAGATTGTTGGAGAAAGTTAATATTTATCCCACTGCATTTAACATTGAAAATGCAAATTTGGAAAATAGGATTTGTCTCCTTCCTTAAAAAAAAAAAAAAAAAAAAAAAAAAAAAAAAAAAAAAAACAAAGAGAGCAATAACAAAGAAACATAATAAAGGCTCAAATGTGGTCTCCTAATGAGAGATCCTGGCTTTAGGAGAAGGTAAATACCCTGGTGTGGCTGCACACCTACGAACCTAGTTAGATGGCTCTGTACTTTTAGTCTGTGATTTGGGTCATGGCCTTTCAGAATTTTGCACAAAAGCATTCCAAGAGTGATATGCCGTTACTTCTTCTGTATTGTCTGATAGAATCATTTGGGAGTGCATGTTCTGCTGTATTATGTATACTGTATCTTTGTGTACGGGTGATCTTTTCTGGAGGTGGCCTTGTGGTGTTATCTGAAGCTGTTTTCACATTTTGAAAAAAGAATATTTTCAATTTTATTTAATATGCAAAAAACTTTTTTCTTGATTGAGCTTCTGTTTCCCCTCATTTTCGTGGGGTTTTATTTTTTGTTTGTTTTTGTTTGTTTTTTGCAATGCTGCCTCTCCCAAAGCATGCTGGGAGTTAAGTGATCATTATACGTCATGTTTTGTGGCAACTCTTTTATAGTGAATCGAAAGGTGGGTGCAGAGGGGGAAGGAGTGTGCATGGCATTGTCATTCAGTGTTTACTGTACTTTTCTGACTTGTGATACCAGCATTGCAAAGCCTATTGTCTTTTTCAAACATTGATCTTGACTTTGATATTCCTAACGTATCTTATATAATCACTGTGTTTTCCTTTCAGTGCAATGCATTTTTAAGACACTCACAACCCCCTACCTGACGGCAAGCTCAGGTGAAAATCGGGCATGATAGGAGATAATGAGCAGGATTTGGAATGTCTAGGAAGCTAATCTTGTCTGACACGCAGTTACACATGTGATGATGTTTTGTTTCCCTCTTTCTGTTACCAAGACTGCTCCATTCCTGTGGATTAGCCTGATTTCCAGCCACATTTTAATCTTCAATTCAGTTTGAAGATTAAAATGAAAGTGCTGTTAGAAGCAAAAAAAAAAAAAAGTCTTGTATTTATCTTCTATATACGCGTTTCATTCTTACTTTTATTTCTTGTAATTTAGTGATTTGTACCCAAATTGGTCTCACCTGAGATAATTTGGAACCTCAATTCTTCAGTGTTTCTGTTAGAACCATTGCGATCCCCATCCCTTCCCTTGGAGCCCCCCAGTAATGCTCAGAGAGCCACGGAGAACCCACGGGAGACCATGTAACCCTGTGTTCCTGTAGGAGGAGGACTCAGGACCATAAAGCAGAACTGGGCATGAACCAGGCTGAGAAACAGTAGGTTCCCATCATGGAAAGAGTTGGTTTGACCACTGGGGCATATTTATTCCGAAGCCCTTGATCCTTTATTATTAATATCTCTATTATTTAAAAACCAAATTTGGTGTACTTGTTTTTAAAACCGGACATTCATGCTTACACAGAGGGGCCCTCTGACACTTAAATTTCTTGTTTAGTTTTTTTTAAATTGGCATTTAAATAGGAGGTTATACATTGTGCAGTCACATTATAATTGTTTGACTAACGTTGTTTATTTTTTAGCTAATTACATTATTTCCAGGACTCTGGCATATGTCTTTAACCAAGATGTATTACCTAATTCACAGTGATGTGAATGTTGAAAGAACAAGGTCTTAAAAACAATTAATTTTATATCATGTCTTTTATTTCTCCACTTGCCTTCACTCTATCCCTGCCCTGTGTTTCATGGTTTAAAAAATTATTTTTTAAGCTATAATCATTGGCCTAATTTTCTGCTTTTGTATCATTTTTTACTATTTAAGGAAGAAAAAAATACATGTTCTGTTAGGAGAGATGCTATAATTTGTTATGGAACAAATTTGATGGAACAATGACAACCCTTTTCCATGCAAAACCCCCTCTCTACGTAATCTTCAAAGTATGTTGCTCTCTTTTAAGTGAAGTACTGAAACATGGAACAGATACAGAAAAATGAATTACAAATTTTTTTTAAATGATGGAAATACTATTTTTGTGCAATTTACTGACATTTAACATTCTGTACCATGACTCGGCCTACCAGAGCTGAAGACCAGTAGGCTGGATGTTTAACACTGACATATTCATCTCATTTTTCTCACTTTTTTTATTAACAGACATTATATCCTCATGTATTCAGAACTGCACCCCAATAACTACTCAAGGTGATAAGGAAAAAAATAAATGCGTTTGTTTTCCAGAAAAAAGCAACATGACCCAAAGGGAATGGAACAGAGAATCTCATTTAAATAGGAATATAACATTTCTGAGAGGAGAGAGAGAGAGAGAGAGAGGTCTATTATCATACTGAGTTTCAATAAAAGTTTTTATTTTAATCACTTGGGTAGAATTATTTATTTATACCTCAGCAAAATTGAACAGCTTTAATTGTGATGAAATGTGTAGGCAAGCCACACAAAGGAGAAGAAGAGGCTGGGGAAGGAGGTGGAGACTTCTGCTGAGTTACTTACCAAGTGGCAAATGTTGCAAAGGTGCTTTGGAAAGGAGGTCTTCGTCCTTGGAGTGTTAGGCCCTTATTATCCCTGATGATTTTACCTAGCTCAGAAGTGAATTCTGTGACCTTTGGCCATTTCTTTCTCGCTACCCCTACTCCTTGCCTTTTAAAGGAAATTAAAACTGAAAGAAGCTGCTAGAATGGTGAGGTTCATTAGAGAAAGAAGCCAAGTGGACTCCTCCGTCTGCTGTTCACGGTCTATCTCCTTTGGCTAGAATGTGCTTCTGTTTTTTGGGTTTGCACCAGCTCCAGGGATGGCGGGTAGAGGGTAGAGCAGGTGTGCTGAGGGAAGAGGACTCTCTGAAAACGTGAACGGTTACTTTGGAGAATGCCTGTGTTCTCTGAGTATCTCCTGCCCTCATCCACATAACTAAAATGAAGCCCTTTTCCCTATGATTGCTGGGTCGCTAGGATTTTCACGATCCCAAAGTTCACAGGTACATAACTGAAAATGGGAAAGAGTAAAAGATAAATGAATGAGAGACATGGCCATTCCCATTACAGATTGTCCCCTTTGTCCTCTATCCATCTGTGGACACGGGCAGACACACAAAGCCAAGTCTGTCTTTAAGACGAGCAAACCGTGAAGCTCAATTAAAGAACCTTGGAAGGGTCTGTTGTCTGTAAGGAGGTCCTGCAAGGTTGAAGGAAGACACAGGAAGAGAGAAGGAGAGGCAGTTACTAATCAGAGCAAGAAAGCAAGTGACTTCACCGACCACCAGATCCCCCAAAGAAACCACTGGCAGTATCTGGAATTTTCTGTTGATGGCACTGTTCAGAGAAGAAGAAGGAATATCAAACCATTTTAAACCATTTCAAACCATTTCAGCCCATTCCATGTGCTCCAGCCTAGTGCAGAAAGGTAGCTCCGGTGCTGAGTGTGGTGAGCGGATTCCGCCAGCCTGTAACCCCTCTCCACTTTCCAATGTGTCTGACCACAGGGCTGCTCTTCACCTATCGTGGTGAAGTTTGCTGACACTCAGAAGGACAAAGAGCAAAGGCGCCTCCAGCAGCAGCTCGCTCAGCAGATGCAGCAGCTCAACACTGCCACCTGGGGGAACCTGACGGGGCTGGGTGGACTGACCCCGCAGTATCTGGCGGTAAGTGCTGGGCAATGCCAGTGTGGTCCTCACCCGCGGAAACTCTGCAAACTGACTTTTCCCCTCCCTATGCTGAGGCATTTGTTTTCAGTACATTTTCAGTCTCAGGGAATTATTGAAATCAGCATTTATGCAGGATATTTTTCCAAGTTAGAATGATTCTGTTAAGAACAGGACTAATTGAATTCCTGCCTGATGTAGGCTGGGCAAAGTCCCACAGGTTAAACTTCTAACCCGTGTTTGAAAGGTACCCCAACGCCCTGAGTTAGAAGATACGCAGCTGATGATGTAACGAGAGGGAGGCCACTGGGCTGGTGGGCTCATCCCTGTCAGGTCAGGGTCTGCCGCAGCAGGACGTCAGGTGAAATCTCCCAGAACTTCCATTCCACGATCCTGGCTTTTCGCAGTGGAACCGGGTTGATGAAATCAAGTGTTTCTTACTTCATCTATTTGAAACCAACAAAATTCTGTTATATTTCAAGCCCCAACAGACCCAGTTCTTTCAGCCATTCCTTACATCTCATGGTGTCTGAACTTGAGCTTTCTGGTTGTTTACTCATGCTCTCCATTCCACTTTGGCAGTATCTTTATTGAAACACAGTGACCAGAGTTTAAGACAGTCCCCACAGCGAGATCTGAACAGGACAGAGTAGTAACCCCTAGTGTGGACTTGAGGGCGTCTGACTGGAGCTTGAGAGCGGCATTTGTAGTAACCATGGCAGATGCGGGCTGGAAGGCAGCCAGCCCTCCAAAGGTTTTATTTTTATGTGAATAACTGCTAAATTGTGCTCTTCTACCCTGTTTTTCTGCTTTGGAACATAAGTGTTGGACTTCACATTTATTAATATAATTTCATATTATGAGTTTGGGCCTTTTATTCCAGCCTCAGAGAGGGGTGTGTGTGTGTGTGTGTGTGTGTGTGTGTGTGTGTGCGTACCCTCCATGTATTGGGTCCTCATTCTGTCATTTTACATTTTAACTATCCCTCTTGGGATCCTGTCACCCATTAGCTTTACTTTGTAGCAGAAGTTGTGCTATTGCGTCAAATTATCCTCCCTATTCCACCTTGGAAGGTGAGATTACCCAGCTTGTAGGACAGATGAAGAAAGGGAGACTCAAAGACGTTACATAACATTACCCAGAATCAACCAGCTGCTAGTGGCCGATGGGGCTTCAGCCCTGCATGTCCCGCTGGCTGGCCATACTGCCTCTTTGAGGACTCTGGGTGCTGCTGTGGGCCACCTTCATCTTTTTAGCTGCCCCACCCCCAGTGCCCAGTAGGGTCTGGTATATAATAACTCTTCAGTACATATTTGATGAATGAATGAGAAGCATCCTTTTCCTGTCTTCCTCTGTGCTGTTAGCAAAAGCGTTGGCTCAAGTTCCCATCACTTTCTGTCCATTTCTCTACTTTGTCCATGAAGATACCATGAGAGATTTTGTCAGCTGTCTTGCTAAAATCTGTTTGCTCTGCCATTTTTTTCTTGATTTATCAGTCTAAAAATTGCTTTTAAAAAAGAAATGAGTCTAGCTTGACATTTCTTTTCCACAAATGTGTGCTGTTCAGATGCTCACAGACGATTCTGTGTACCAGAATTTTTGTCTGAGGCTGACATCATGCTCATTCACCTTCTTGTACTTTCTAAGAGTCCGGCTTCCCCCATCCACCATTTCTGAAAACTGAGACACATGTCCACTTTGTCTTCTAGCACATCCCCTGTGCCCCCACGGCTCACAGAAATCTCTGGCACATGTTTCTGGGACCACATCTGCAAATTGTTTGTGTACGTGAAGGAGAGTAAATCCCAGCCTCGTTTATAGAAACATGTTGTTAGAAGCTCTCACTACGTTTCCCTCTGCCACGGGGATTCTTTCTTCGCCATGTTTGTTCTACTGCCTTTCAGCTGAAAAGCCTTTCTCTCAAAGAGCCCTTAGCTACCTTGAGTGGTAGATTCTGACCGTGGCTCCCCAGAGGTTGGTTATCCGTGGCAATAATCCTGGGTGGTGGTTTAATGACACTCCAGATATTTCCACTTACCTCAATAGGTGTTTTTAACTCCTCTAAACATCTTCAAGGCTAGCTTAATTTTTAAAACTTAAAATCATTGACTATGAGGAGGACATTGGAGTTGATAAGTGCAAGAGAGTGAGAAACCCAACAGATGAAACCAAAATAAGGCCTTACTATCACAGTGGGTAGTCCCTAGCTTTTCCCACCCCCTCTTCCCTGCTCTCTTCCTCTTTCTGTGTGTGTGAGAGTATGTGTGTGGGCAAGGAATGGAGAGGAGTGACTCAACACAGACTTTTCTTGGTTTTAGTACCTGATGGTATGAAGTCGCATAATATCATTGTACCTGAGGCTTGAGTTGAATCAGCCAAGGGTCCCCAACCCCTGGGCTGAGTACCAGTACCAGTCCACAGCCTGTTAGGAACCAGACTGCCCAGCAGGAGGGGAGCGGCAGGAAGTGAGCATTACTGCCCGAGTCCCACCTCCCATCAGGTCAGCAGCAGCCTCAGAATCTCCTAGGAGCACGAACCTGTTCTAAAGTACACATGCCGAGGGGTCTAGATTGCGTGCTCCTTATGAGAATCTAATGCCCGATGAGCTGAGGTGGAGCAGTTTCATCTCAAAACCTTCCCCTCAACCCCTGGTCTGTGGGAAAATTGTCTTCCACGAAACTTGTCCCTGGTGCCAAAAAGGTTGGGGACTGCTGGAATCAGCCACTGATAATTCCACACTGCTTGGTGCTGTTACCTCAATTAGGATCCATTTTCGAGCCATATCCATGTGTAGGGTTTTTCGTATCAAACTGGAAAGACCTGGACTTCCCCAGAGGAACAATGTTCTAGCTTGTTTCACAGAGCCCCAAATCAACTCTGAAAGCTTTTTTTTTTTGAGACAGAGTCTCGCTCTGTTGCTCAGGTTGGAGTGTTGTGGCACCATCTCTGCTCACTGCAGCCTCCGTCTCCCAGGCTCAAGCAGTTCTCATGCCTCAGCCTCCTAAGAAGCTGAGATTACAGGCATGTGCAACCACACCTGGCTAATTTTTGTAATTTAACTGGAGATGGGGGTTTTGCCATGTTGGCCAGGCTAGTCTCGAACTCTTAACCTCGAGTGATCCCCCCATCTTGGCCTCCCAAAGACCTGTGATTACAGATGTGTGCCACCACACTTGGCTCTGAAAGCTGTTTTTAAAACAGTGAATTAATCTTGTTCCTCCTAAGTACACAGTGTGACAACAATATTTCAGTAATAAATGTGGTAAATCTATGTTTCTGGTATCCAAGTACATTTGAATATAGGAGATAACTATATGCTTGGCGCCACTGCTAACTGTGTCTGTACTGGTCTACCTTACCAAAAAGAAGATCCGTAAGTTCAGCCCAACACTCAGTCTTTCACTAAGTTAACCTGCGGTTCAGCTGAGTTGGACAAGTCCAGCAGCACCCCAGGGGCTCCATGCCTTTATCTCATGGCACCCACTCATTCTGCGCGGCAGGAAAAATGTAGCCCTGAAGGCACTAGTAGAAAATGCAGACTTCCTCACAGGTATATTAATGTTTTTAAAGATTGACATTTACAGTGCGTGACTTCGACGCACATAGCACCAGATAGTTCTAAGTTTTGACGAGCTGTATGTTTCACTCTGCAGCGAGGACTTTTAAAACGGCTGCCCATTTGCTTGGTCATGTAGTGGTGGCTGCAGCTGTACAGCTGTGAATAGATGCATTCATGTTCGTAGTTACCATGATGATCTTTATGTTGGCACCATGTGCCAACATAAAGTCAGTGAACTCATGTGCTTCTGATGAAGGATGAAGAAAGCTGAACAGTGCTGGAAAGTAGAAGAGAGGGAGGGAATGGACCCTGATTGACAGAGATGAGTTATGGTAACTGCTAGACTACAGAGAGAAATAATTAGTCACGCTATGTTGGTTTCAATAGATTTAACACCTGGTTGTTAAAAACAGTAAATTGATTAATTGTTTAAAGGCAGCAGTGTTAGTGAGTTTCTCCAGTGTCTGTGTTTCTTAATAGAGATTAGACATGAATATGGATTTACAGCCCCAGCTCTGGGGACCTTCAGTCCATCAATAGGCAATAGCAACCAACCCTGCAAATGCAAAGTAAACTGAATTTGTCCCCAGTTTAATGAGGGAGTTACTTTGCTCTCACCTTCTCCACCGAGCCCTGACTCTGTCCTTGTGCATTCATCCGCAGCTCCTGCAGCAGGCCACCTCCTCCAGCAACCTGGGCGCGTTCAGCGGCATTCAACAAATGGCAGGTAAGTCAGGAAGCACGCCTCTCTTTTTGACTATGCCATTGTCAGAATTTGGAGTTGGTTCCTAGGACAAAGAAGAAGCAGGGGAAGAGAACCAAGAGCGGTGATCAGACTTGTTAGCTTTTTGTCTGGTGTTAACGTTGGAACAGCCTGCTCTGAAGTGTCTCTGCTACCTCTTAGATTACCCACCCACCTTCACTGTGCATGACAGCTATAGAATGAAGGGGCTGAGAAATCCTGCTTGGCATCTATATCAACAAATGACCAGTCATTTGTTGTTTTTATAAATAAGATTGATTACTGGGGGCTTTCCATCCAGATCCCTATATCTAGGGCAGCCAAATGATTGACACCCCTCTAAAATTTTAATAATAGACAGTCAATAAAAATGTTCTGACCTCCGTAATGAAACCCAGGATTGCAGGCCTATCTTTGATGCGGTTTGCAGCCCCTTGATAACGACAGACAATTAACAGGGTGGCTTTTTTACTGTAGTGCCCCGGTTGACAGAATCATGCATCAGAAGCTTTTATGCGAAAGTAGAATCTTTGTTCTCGAGAAAACCAAAGTGTGACTGCATTTGAAAGCCAGCTCGTTGAAGGATTCCTTCTTCTAATGAGCTGCGCCAGTCGTAACTGAGGTGCAGTGATTAGCAAAAGGTCACTCCTGCCGTGCCACCTTCCATGCCGATTTCCCTACCTAACACGAGGCCAGGGAAGGCAGCAAGTGCAATAAATCAGAACACAGGTGCCCATTAACCTGCCGTGAGGAATGGGTCAGAGAGCCTTTTCCTTGTTTCATTCCAAAAAGGTGGGGGGAGAGGGCAAGGAGAAGAACAGGTTTTTGGCGTATTAGAACCAAGCACGGTTTGTTTTAACCAAGGACACCCTGAATCAGTGCAATGAAACCTGCATGTGCAGAACGAAGCGTTTTTTCTTTGTCACCATGAAAACTCCTTTTTTCCATATTGCTGTTTCTTTTTTAAAATATGTGTCCTTGGATTTTGTTGGTTTGTTTTTTCTTGTTTCACTTTGAATGAATCTGGAAAAACTTTCAAGGGGGCTTCTCCCTGGGCATGGTGTGTGATTGGCAGCCCAGCCGTTGTGGCCCGTGGCTCCTGGAAACTCATCAGCTGATGGTCTTCCTTGACCCGCAATAAAAACACTACCGAATTCATCGTTGGGCTTTAAATCCATCGGCACCGCCACCTGGTTCCTTGTAACATAGCTTTTGGATTATTAGAAATAACACATAACTTGAAATGATAGTTAAATCATTCAGCAGTGTCTACCAATATGGTTCAGGAAGCTGGCCTTGGAGCTAAGAATCACATTGAATGGTTAATTTATTTTTAATTCTATGAAAGGAGCTGGAGAGAGATAAGTAAAATATTCAGGGGATTTTCTGTGTTTTAAAAGAGAAAACCTCCTGATTGCAAGCTCTAAAATAAATGCTAAGATTTGTCACACTTTCAGCCCATGGGAGATTTGCTTTTCTCGCATAGTATGGACTCCCCGGGATCTGAAATTAGGGGCTTTCCTTAGAGGTGGCCTCAGGCTTTTCTACTCCCACAGTTGAATTATGCAGAGAAGGTCACTGGGTCCTGAGGCTGCTGCCAAGCGTGGTGTCCCGGGTGCACAGCGTGCCCTGTCATCTTTCATTAGGATGTGTGTGCCTGTGCCGCACCAGCCGCAGGTCAGGATGCCAGCCCCCGCATGCTCTGCCTGCTCATTTGAAAACTGAGGATATCTGGGAGTCACCCTACATAAGGTGCCGAGGAGCAGATGGCTAATTTAAAGGCAATCCGTATGTGCTCTGAGCCTCCCAAATTATCAATTTCTTGAATCCTCAATGTGTGAAATTCAGCACGCTAAGTCCACATAGGCTAGGAAATCAAACGCTGGACAGGCCGTTCCCTACCATCATGTGGAGTATTCAGAGTCTTTGGAATATTCACAGTCTTCAAGGTGTAGCTGTCGGGCTCGGTGAAGGATACCTTGCATTTATAGGGATCGTCAGGTCTCCTCTTCCTGAGTATTTGAAGTATTATGGTTTGGAGTACTTTTTCCACCAGTGAAGAAAAGTTTATATGGCCTCTCCTACTCTCTTGTCTTGTCCCAGAAGTGGGGCTTACCTCTGCCCTTGCCATGAGTCTGTGCCCATGTTATGGAGTGATCATGGTGAATGGGCGATAGAGGTTCCTTCCTGGGAGAAGCTTTCCCAGCTCCCCCAAATGTGAGAGGGGCGCCTCTCTCCCGAATTCCCCAGAGCCCTTTGCTTCCTTCCCTCTGCCCTCACCTCCCTGGATGCGTCAGGACACTCTGTGGATACTCTTCAGTGCTCCAGGAGAGCATGACCCAGTGGCCGGCAGACTCAGCTCTCACCCCTCTAAGAGCTGCTCATGAGTGTCCTCGAGTGGATGAGTGAATAGATTTCTAACTCAACAGACATAAATCCCCAGTGGAGCCTAAGTTAAATGCCCGGTTTTTAAATTAAGAAATATGACTTCAGCAATATGTATAGACCAAAGGAACGTTAAACAAATGATAGTATCTTTACAAATGAGTTGTTGAGGATTGGGGGATAGTTTGTATAACATAAAACATAACAAATACAATAGAAAGCATATGGTAGTGGGATTGAAGAAAGCGGAGAGGTTATTTATCCCAGACACCACCTGATGTTACAGTACTTACTGAGTGACTGATATTGTGTCCTACTTAGAGTGGGCGCATCAACAATTCACATGTAATTTTTCTGTATTACATTGATGTATGTATAATGATCTCTGCATCTAAAATACAAGCAGTCCAGCCTGGAATACTGTCCCCAAAAAGCGAAAACCGATTTCAGAAACGAATAATACTTTGTTGTGAACAACCCTCAGACATCCCGGTGTGTCCTTCAGGAGATAAGGCTTATAGCTAGAGTGTAATATGCCACATTTATATGGGTAAAACATTTTCAGTTTCAGGAGAAAACCAAAAAAAAAAAAAAAAAAAAAAGAGAAATTTGAGATGACTGGTTCCTAAGTAGTTGCATCAATAAAATTGAATGAGACGTCAGCTATACTTTCTTTCCCAAAAAATCTTACCATTTTTCCCCTCAAACTAAAAATAACTTCAGGTGTGCTTTATGGTTTTTATCAAAGAGAACCTTTACGAAATACGGAATTTAGAAACAGAAAATGGAAAAGGAACATACCTTGATAAACTGACGGCTTTTATATCTACTTTTTGTGCCTGCTTGGAGTTGGTTGGTTTTTATTTTCCCTCTTAAAATTTGTAATAAAAACGTGTCCATTTCTCACTCAGCAGTGATACTTGTTCAGTGAATTTCTGAAATCTCAGAAGCTTGGGGTCTGAGTTTGGCCTGAGAGCTTGGATTTTTCTTGAAAGAGAAAAGGAATAAGAGAAAATGTCTTCTCTGCCTTTAATTTGTTTGTAACAACTATCAACTCAAAAGAGCATCATAGAAAAACGAGGGGTAGTGTTTTACCATTTTGCTTTTAACAAAGCTCCTTTTAAAAATCATGCGGCTATCCTCATAGCAAGCTGAGGACATGACTACCACTTTGTTACTACGTTACAATTGGAAAAAGGGAAGATGAAAAGGTTAAACGAGTAATGTGAGACCACAGCAGTAGTCAGTGACCTTACAAGGATTAGGATATAGAATTCCCTAATACACAACAACCTGATGAAGTAGGGACTCTAACCCACTGCACGACTGGGCAACTGAAGCTGAAAGAGGTTAGCAGACTTGTCCGAAGGCACTAAGCTAGTAGGTGGCAGGACCAAGCTTCAGGTCCCGTTCACCGGTGCAAACCCAGGCTGGCAAACCATGCTGTGTGTCTCAGCCCCTTCAGGTGAGTTTCACCGCCCCATACTGTTAGGAAGCACTTCAGAGATGGTTACAAGAAAGCTGCCTCCCTCCATCCTGGAAAACATCTCAAGTTTATCACGAGTGAGTTTTTCTTTGTTAGGGGGATTTTTTTCTCTAGGATAAAGAATTGTTACTAAACCAGTTACAGAGGTTGTGAAGCTGCGGTGGAAGTGTCTTTTGATGAACAGGAGGAAACGGCTTCGTTTCAATTCTGATTCTGAGTAAAGCAAGTAGTAATTCCCTTCCAGAATATCTGGTCTAAGTTTTGAAGGTAACAGTAAAATGGTAGAGTGCAAAGATTTGCTTAAAACCATGAAGCAGCTCTTTTATCAACCTGAGATCTGTTCTCTTAGAAGACTGTCTTGGTGTCTGGCATAAGTGGAGAGGAGGGAAGACATTTGCAAAAACAGTGTATCAGAGGTCTGAGAATGTCAAATTGGAGGCGCTTCCGGAGTTGTGAAGTGTGCTTGGTACATCCACAGAGACCCACGCAGAACTTGGTTCCTCCCCAAGCTGAGTCTCCAGCAGTCCGCACTGCAGACGCTTCCTGCGAATGTGCTAATAGGCCTTATGAGAACATTCTATAACCACCCATCTGTCACTTTTTAACAGACCTGATTGGCAAGCACTTGTAACAACTGACATCTGTTCATGCTTATTGATATGCAGATTTATGGTAATTGCTATGAACAATAAGACACAAAATTACCTAAGGTGAACATTAAATTAAATTTTCATGCCCTTCTCCTTATAAATATTTTTTTTAATCTTAAATTTCAAGTAGGCATATTGCGCATCTGTTTGGTACATAATTTCTTCGTTTTGAGGAGGATTTTTTGCCCAAATATTGAATGAAAAGTTGAATCCCTGTATTCTCAACTTTCTTTGCCATCTTCGTAGCCCGTTGTTAGAGCTCCTAAAACTTACTTAAATGTTTTGCATGTTCAGTCACCCGGATTATTGCCCCTGGTTCGAGAGGTGCCCATCTGAGCAGAGTGCTTCATAAAGTCAAATGCTGTTTTTCTTCTCGGAGAGGAACTATTTGCCAAGCAGGTGCCCGTGCCTCTCTGTCTGGTACCCTTTCAGGATGAGCGTGTGGGAGAAAGTGTGACTTGGGGTGCAGACTGAGGAGGCGCCGGGGAGAGGGGCTGAGACAAGGAAAGGACGGGGCACCCACGTACCTCAGAAAAAAGAGAGCAACAGAGGAACCAGAAAGACGACTTCCAGATGAGCCGAAGTGAAGCCCGCTGTTAGCTCTGGGGAGGAATAAGGGGAGTTTCAGGAGAGGCCCCGCGCCCCATCCAGGAGCAGGCCTGCGCCTGACGCCTGTGCCCGAGAAGCCTGGTCAGGCTACGGAGGGAGAGGGAACATCTGTCTTCACCCAGCTGCCCTGGCTGGTGTCTGCACATCGAGCCGGTGCCTTTCCCCAAAACCACTTATCCCCAACGTAGGAGGGGAAGGCGGGCAGGAGAGATGACCACGTTCCAGGTGATGGCGTTGTGGCTGTGGATCCATCTGTGGTGGGAGGAACCAAGACATCAGCCACCAGGGATGTGCATCGTTGCCAGGGAAGGGCCCAGGAATACCAGGGCCAAGACAGTCCCCACGCTCTTCTCACCTCGGGTTATTACTGTGGTGTGACAGAGCGTGAGACGGTCAGTAGCGCCTATAAGATCGGTAGGTGCGGGGATGTCCATGGGACAGGACAGACAGAGAACACATGGGCCACAGCCTCTGCCCAGCTGAGTGGACAGAGGCTGCTCTGGGCGGGGGAAACGGTGCCCTCACTGCCCTCCAGCCTCAGTCCTGGTTGGAGTGAGACGCCCAGGCGGCAGGGGAAGTCCTAGGGGTCTCAAGGGCTATTCTCTGGGGCTTCAAGGGCTATTCTCTGGGGCTTCCTGGCTCCAGCCTCCACTGGGTCTTCCCCCATTGTCACCTGTGCCCAGGAAGGTAGCTAAGACTAGAGGATCTTGGGCTCACCTGGCTGCTGCTTATGCTGGTGTGCGTATGCGTGTGCGTGCCTGGGTGCACAAGTGTATGTGTATGTGTTCAGACTGGGAGGAGGCACTGTCTCCCTCATCCTCCCTCTTCTCTGTGTCCTCACTCCTCAGCTCTCATTTCTTCCTGACGGTCCAGGTCGCTGCTGCACCCCCGGGCTCTCACAAAGTGATTTTCCACTACCACTTGTATCTCTTTCAGATTGTCTAAAGAGGTCAGACATTCTTCAGCTGTTGAGGATCTGTCACCAAACACGTTTTGCATGCACATCACACACATACTTTTTCATAAGATTTCAGAGAGTTTGTAGAGACCCTAAACCCTGTCAGGGACCTCTGCCTCAGAAGCACCAAGTTTAGAGGCCTGATGTGGAGTAGATGAAGAACACGACGAAGAGCACTGAGGCAGCAGCGGACGATGGTCTGTCTGGTCACTGAGGCAGCTAGAGCCAGTGGTCTGTAATATCAGGAATTCTGGCGATGAATGCAGAAGAAAAGCACGTTAAGAAATTAGGCCAGGTGTGGCGGCTCACACCTGTAGTCCCAGCACTTTGGGAGGCAGAAGCAGGCAAGGATCTCTTGAGCCCAGGAGTTCCAGACCAGCCTGGACAACATAGCAAAACCCTTCTCTACAAAAATTAGCTGGGTGTGGTAGCAAGCACCTGTAGTCCCAGCTACTCAGGAGGCTCAGGTGGGAGAATCGTTTGAACCTGGGAGATGATGGCTGCAGTGAGACATAATTTCACTCCTGCCCTGGTGACATAGCAAGACCCTGTCTCAAAACATAGATATGTGTGTTAATTGCCAAATTGATTGAGAGAGCAAAGTGTAGTACATAGTTAAGTCGTTAGTGGTTAAGTGGTTAACCTAGTTCTTAGCTACAAGTGAAGACAAGATCACAAGTTCATTCCCAGCCCTCTGGCATTCAGGCGGCAGGCACGAAATTCATATTGGCCCCAATGTTCTTGGACCCTGGGGCAGGAAGCGGCATTGCCTGGTGAAGCAGCGCTAGCCTGGAATCCACCCCAGCTCTCACATCTGTTCAGACTGTGGTGGGGCGAGCAAGGCCACTCCCAGCGGATATGGGGACCTGGGGAGTGGAGTTCACTTCTGGGCCCCTGCCACACTGCCTTTTGAAACCCTGTGCTGGACCAGCCCTTTCCTTCCTCTTCCTCCCTCCCTATCCCTCCCTCCCTATCCCTTCTAAACTTCTCTCAGAGGCAAAGTGTAAGGAATAAAACGGATGCCAAAGCACAGGAGGAGAAGGAAGAAGAGGTCAGAAGAGCTCCAGATGGGGACCGAGAGGGCAAAGGGTAGCTCATGGGCAGGCCAGGCTGGCAGGGAGAGGACAGGCACCCAGGGAAAGGGCGGGGCTCTCCTTTCAGGGAGCGACCCTTGGAGAATGGCTCATGGTGTTTTCACTTCTTCACGCCCGTTTCCTCTGTAACATGTACAAGGGTCACAGTGCCCACACCACGGGGTGTGTTAGGAACCCTAGTAGCAGAGCACAGGTAAAGAATGGAGGAGCTTGCCTGGCATGCACTTTGTTCTTGCTTCTGTTGTCATCATCGTTTAGGACAGAATTATTGCAGTTATTAGTCTGAGAGCTTCTTTTTTGAGCTTAACTCTACACTAGGCATTGTTGTTTGAGCTTTCTGTGTGTTGACCCATTTAATCTCTTAATCCTCAAGAGGTGGGTTCTACTTCAGTCGCACTTTATAGTTGAAAACCCCAAACAAGTAACTAGCTTGCTCCAGGTAACAGGCTGGCGGTAGGTGAGGCAGAGCCAGCTTTCAGCCCAGGTTGTGTGAGAGCAGGGCCTGAGCTCTTCTTGACCAGCCTGCACTGCCTTCTGGAGGTGGTGGTGATTGCTGCTGTTGTCCGTGGTGTCACCAGTAGAGCTTGTGTTCCAAGAAACGTGAGCAGGTAAGCTGCCCTGCCTCACCCCTGGTATACAAGCACTTCTTTTTTCTTTAGGAGAAGGGGTCTCACTCTGTTGCCCAGGCTGGACTGGGCCTGAATGATCCTTTAGCCTCAGCCTCCTGAGTAGCTGGAACTATAGGCACATGCTAGCATACCTGGCTCATGAGCACTTCGTTTTGAAAATAAGAATAGGGAGGACCATGAAAGCCTCATGGGTCAGCATACAAGGACTAGGAGAGGGATAGGCTGGAAGGGATGACATCTCCTGCAGCTCCTCAGCTGGGCTGTGCTTTCCTATGCTCCTCTACCATCCCCATCAAATCAAAGACTTCAGGGAGGATTTCATTCTTAATCTGGGCCTATTTCAAGAAACTGATGAACTGGCAGGATTTCTTCCCCACTCCCTGACATCTTCCTGCTCTGATATCCAGTAATCTGCTCAGGTACACGGACTATCATGTTTTTTACTTTATCCTCAGTGTCTTCCACAGGGTCTAGCCCATCATGACCACTCAGTAACTACTGCATGGATGGATGGATGGATGGATGGATGGATGAGTAGATGATGGGTGAGTGAGTGGGTGGATAATGGATGGATGGGTGATGATGGATGGATGGTGAATGGATAGATGGGTGGATGATGGGTGGGTGGGTGATGATGGATGGATGGTCAACGGATAGATGGGTGGATGATGGGTGGGTGGGTAGATGGATGGGTGAGTAGATGATGGATGGGGGGTGAATAATGGATGAGTGGGTGGGTGGATGCATGGTTGATGGACATTGGGTGGATAATGGGTGGGTGGATGATGGATGGATGGGTGGGTCAGATATGTCCTGGAGGGGGACCCCCTGGCCTGAGCCTAGAATGGTGGCTCTGCTTGTCCTTATCAGTGCCAGATCATAGATGGATGTGGAGTAGATGATGAGTGGATGGGTGGATGGTGGGTGGATGATGGATGGAGTGGATGAGGGATGACTGGTGTGTGGATGATGGATGGAGGGGTGGGTGGATGACGGATGAGTGTGTGATAGGTGGATGATGGATGAGTGTGTGGTGGGTGGATGATGGATGAGTGTGTGGTGGGTGGATGATGGATGGATGGGTGGGAGCATGATGGACGGAGGGGTAAGTGGATGGGTGGATGATGGATAGATGGTGGGTGAATGATGGATAGATGGATGGATGGGTGGGAGGATCCATACCACAATGAGGGATGGATACGTGTGTTGATGAAGGGTGAGTGGCTGTGTGGATGATGGATGGATGGGTGGGAGGATAATGGATGGATGGATGGATGGATGGATGGGAGGATGGATGGATAGTTGGGTAGATATGTGGGTGGGTGGATGGATGGATGGTGGATGGATGATGGGTGAATGATGGATGGATGGGTGGGAGGATGATGGATGGATGGGTGGGAGGATAATGGATGGGTGGGAGGGTAATGGATGGATGGGTGTGAGGATGGATGGATAGTTGGGTAGATATGTAGGTGGGTGGATGGATGGTAGGTGGATGGATGGTGGATGGATGATGGATGGATGGGTGGGAGAATAATGGATGGATAGGTGGATGATAGGTGTGTGGATAGATGGATAGATGGGTGGGAGCATCTATCCCACAATGAGGGATGGACGGGTGTGTGGATGAGAGATGGATGGGTGTGTGGATGATGGATGGGGTAGATGGATGATGGATGGGTGGGAGGATAATGGATCTGTGGATGGATAGTTAGGTGGATGGATGGATAGTTGGACGGATGGATGGGTGGGTGGGTGGATGATGGATATATGGATGGATGAATGGGTGGATGGATGGACGAGCAAATATGGATCCTCTTCCTTGATTGGTTCTGACTAACTCTTCTCTCCTTTGGTCCTCAGATCCCTCAGATGCTAGGGATCACAGTGTCCCCTCCTTTCCACTCTTCATCTAAGATTCCTTGACCCATAGTTTTTCCTTTCCTTGCAGTCCGGCTGTTGAGCAGTGTTAGCCATGCCTCAGTGTGGTGCCTCAGAGACTCAGCCACCTGCCCTGGACTTCCCAGGCAGCAGCAGGGAAAGGCTTAGCAGAATGTCAGAAACTCTGTTGGGTGGTAAAGTGTATGGAGGAGAAATGTAGAGGAGGACACACAGGCCCTCAGCCCTGGATCCTAAAGAAGCGGGCAGTGGAGAGAACCTGAGTGCTGTCGGCTCAGTTCCAGGACCTTTAGTGAATGTCAGTGGGTGAGAGAAGGACTAAACATGGGCCCTATTAAGTATTTGCACAGTGGATTAGTTAATGATTGAGAGGAAACAGCCAATATTTGATGCTGTTGTAAATACCAACGAACTAATAAAGAATGGGGAAAACTAAAACCTTGGCTAGCTCTGTATAGGCAATACTCTTTAGAGCAATTTATGTAAATGTCAAAGTGTCTGATACCCTGTTTGTCTTACATAGATTTGCTTATCACATACTATATATATTCAACTGTGCGCGCGTGTGTGTGTGTTTACATGGACTTGAAAATGAGTAAGATAAAATTTTTGTCCTAAAGGAACTTGATATCTGGTTGGGAGGGCAAGAAATACACACAAATAATGTCAACGTAGGGTATGATGTGAGCCACAAAAGAGTTATAAACAAACATATAAAGAAATTTGCAGCTAACAAAAAGTATGTGCATTAAATGTAAACCATATCTCCTTAGGAAGAGGCTATGGGATGGGGGCAGAAGGCTCTGCCCAGGCCCACGAGGGTCTCCTCCTTGGCTGTGAGGCCTTGGCCAGGGACCTGATGTCTCTGACCCAAGTGGGCCAGCTGAGCCAGGCCATCAACACAGCTCCATCACTGAGGCTTCCACCTGGAAGGGACATATTATGTCCTGGAGGGGGACCTGCTGGCCTCAGCCTACAGTGGGAGCTCTGCCTGTCGTTAATCGGTGCCAGATGCATATTGTAGGCTTTGATTTTGGTGCTAAGCTCTGTTCTTGTGTGCTCAGCCATATGTTGGTGGTGTGGTCTGGTCATGGTTCAGGTTAGAGGAAGCACGCATCGTGAGAGAGCCAGAGGGCAAGGACAGACGTGCGTGAATGTACCTCACTCCTTGCAAGACCTCACACAGCCTTGGTGCTCCCTCACGTTCAAGTCACACATGTATTCGTGTGTTCGTAGGAAACAGAGCCCCTTGCTGGGACCATGTTGGTCTGCAGTAGGGCCAGGCAGCTTGCGTATTTCCTCCGTTTTCCCAAAGTAAAACTGAAAAATGAGACCAGGGCCTCTCAACACCCATGTTCTCATGAATATGGCACCGTGTGACCCTTGATGAGAGAAAACCAGGGAGTGCTTTCTTCCGATTGTGTTCACTTGATAAAGCAGGGTTGCCGGAAGTCTGCCCTTGTCTTGCAGAAATTCACAGGATTACAGATACTTCTGTCCTGCTTTCAAGCATCTCTGTGAAATAAGTAAGTTTTGAAAAGCAGGTGCTTGGCTTTCAACCTAAGCCAAAAGGCCTGGATGTCTCCTGGAAGAAGATAGAGTATCACTTTGGACAAAATGCGAATCCATTTAACAACCAAGATAGCAGGAACTTTTTTCTAAGTGGAAATGCACCCTGGTTGAGGAGGCCAGGGCAGAGGGTCAGAAGGGTGCTGTCTAGAGCACTCAGCAGCCAGGCACTGAGCTGCCCCCATGGCTGGGGGCTTACAGATATATGTTGCTAGAACATTCATCCCTCCACCAACGCCCCTACACACATTACAGAAGCAGCTGTCAGGGCATTCTCCCTAAAGAAGACTAAATTTGCTCCATAGATATTGATTAAGTATCTGGACTTAATACCGGAGAAGAAGGTAAAATTAAGCTGAAGTCCACCATCTTTCTATCTGCAGCTCCTCTATGCAGGGACAGAACCATTGTTTCATGCTTCTCACATGTGCAGTCTTCCAGTGAAGTGAATCACGGAAAAGTAATTTGACCAATCAGAGAACCTTTGGACTGAGAGATGGAAGCGGGCTACAGGGAGAAAAGACAGTTAAACTAACTATCCAGTGCAGGCACCAGGGCTGAGCCTACCCCTAGATTGTTGCCCCAAATCTCTCGGCTAATCCCACTCTTAATGTTCATGCTAATTTTCATTTCTATTTTTTTCATTATTTTCATGAGTCACACATTTATTCTAGTTAAAGTCCCTCTTTAAAATATAAATGCCTTTAAAAGGTAAATACAAATATTTTACAAATAAAACTATTAAGGTACAGCCATTTCTATTCAGTCATTCTATTCATCAAATATGAAATTTGAGCTCCCTATGGACACATTTTAGGGTTCATGCTTAAATCCGGAGAGAGAAGTTCAGTGGCAACAGCAATAACAAAAATAAAAGGTGACATTCATTGAGCACTTATATAGTGCCAAAGTCATTTGCTTTCATCATCTTACTTAATCTGCACAACAACCCTTTGAGGTGGGGTTCAGTTAATGCTGCCACTCACTGTCAAGAAATAGATTAACAGGCTTAGAACCCATACCAGTTCAGCTTCCAATAAAATGTAGTTTCTTCTGGAATACCTCGTTTTGAGGGATTGAGTTTACCTTGAAGCCCTTCCTCCAGCTGTTGCCACATGTCTTGGTGGCAACATGTGAGCTGTTGCTCACCATGTCTGGGCAGCTATGTCATAGAAGCTGCCAGTCCACAAGGCCCTACTCTGGCCAGTCAGCACCGAAATCTCTCCTCTTTTCCACTTATCTCTACAGCATGGCAGGAGGGCCATGGGCTGAGAATACTGGTTAGCGAGGGAGAAGTACAGGCTCTGCCAGGGAGAACTACGGGGTGGGATTCAGGAGCCCTTTCTGGGTATGTGGTCTCTAGGAAGAGCTATTGCATCAGAGAGAACTGAAGGAGAGGTAGCCTTGGAGGAGAGGGCTGGAGAGCCCAGCTCCTACCCAGGCAGGTGACCATGCACAGGGTTGTCTGCTCTCATCATGTGTCCTGACGATTTGATGAGCCCTCTCTTGTTTGGAAACTGTAGAAGTGTGAGGCCTGTTGCTAAAAGTAGCTTTCTCTTCTCTCCACAGGCATGAATGCTTTACAGTTGCAGAACCTGGCGACGCTGGCTGCTGCTGCAGCTGCGGCCCAGACCTCAGCCACCAGCACCAATGCAAACCCTCTCTCTACCACGAGCAGCGCCCTGGGAGCCCTCACGAGTCCCGGTGAGTGAGAGGGGTGCTCTTCCCTTGCAGGTGATGCAGCAGGAGTGGCAGGTAGGTCTACATGCCTCCAGGTACAAAGGGCGAGGCTAGACGTGTCCAGGATGGAGCCAGGAAACTATACTGGGCCGCTTTATGTCATTGGGTTATTTTATTTTTTAAAATGATCAAAGTTCGAATTTGTCTTTTATTTTCCATGGATAATACGAAAAAAAGTTTTCAGTGAGAGAATCCACCATGCAAGCCGTTCTCTCACATTCACTCTGTTTTAAACACTAGTCCATTCAACACTAGTTAAGTTGTGACCACTATGAAGAGCCTCCGTCTCTTAATCTTCCTTTGTCCTGTCCTTTTTTTAAAAAAACAATGTAAGAATTCTCTTTCAAAATTCCTAATCATTCTCATGTTACATTTCACACCAACTCCATCCATCACACTTGATTTTAAAATCCACAGTCCAGCAAGGAACATCTTGGCTCATTCCTGGTCAGGCTCTGGGCTGTGTCATTTAAAGTCTTTTCTTCTTCACAAATTTTGTTGCCTTATTCAAAAGCAGACGCCAGTTGTCTTTTCATACAAGCCAGATAGAATGTGATTGCTTAGATACCACAATTTGAGTTGGTTTTTTTTTTTTTTTTAACTTAAAAAAGTCGAATATTTCACTGACTTTCCTTCTCTGAGTTTTCCAGGCGTTGATAGATGATCTCGCCTCCTTTTCTGTTACATGAAGGAGACAGCCTGGACAGTCTCCAAGCTTCCTTCTAACTTTCAAAATCCCATGACCCTCTATCAGCTGTGCCCCAAAGATTAGCTAAGTGTTGAAAAAACTTTAATGAAAAAATAGCATGTGTGTTTTCAGGAAACACACATCGAAAGCTACAGCCCGCTCCACACTGGCTGTTTTAGGGCTTTTGACTTGAGGGAGGAATGAGGCACATTCCTAGAACCGGCAGTTCTCGAAAGAGCAGTCGCCCTTCGTCTCTGCGTAAAACATTATGTATCTAAGACGTTTCACCTGGAGGACGGTTTTGAGAGAGAAGTCTGAGAGATGTTTAGGAGAAGCTAGTGGATTTCCCCATAATGTGCTGAAATCTCGTGGCAGGTGTATTGAGTTCACTGCGTACAGTGTCTTCAAAAACATACCATTACTAGATGAGGGCCTCATCTTATATAATAAACACTATTCCTGAAAAATCAACTTTATCACCCTTAATTTCAGGAAATTAAGTGATAGCTTCAGTGCAACACATCAACTTAGTAAATCCTGTAATGATCCCTTTTGAGAAATAAACATTTTTAACATGATGGATTTTCCCTTTATAAAAATAAGTCCTTTAAAAAAAAATGAAAATTCGACCCTCTCAACTTAGATTTCATAAATCAGATTAAAATGTATTTTCTTAAGTGAGATTTTTTCCTCTCCTGTGAGCACTATGATTACCCCAAAATAGCACGGAGCACTGTGAATGCATTGTGGTGCATCTTCAGTCCGAAGGAGGCTTGTCAGTTTAAGAAGTCAAATGCAGAAGCAGCTGTCAGCTGATCAGTGTAGATAATGTAACTCAAAAATCATATCCCGGAAGTGCTGTGTGGTGTGGGCAGGACAGACGCGCTGCCGACTTCCATGAGCCCTTCAGTCCATCAGAGACTTGGACAAGAAGCAAAGCAATGAGTGAAAGATCCGTGACAGAATCCCACTGAAAAAGGGGGAAGGGGACTGGAGGAGGTGACCCCTCTCTCAAAAGGCGACCTTTGAGCAGAGACCTGAGTTCCGTAATGGAAGCCATGGTGTGTGTTGAGGCAGAGGACAGAGCCAGTGGGCGGGGGAGAGTGGAGTGAGGGCTCCAGGGCGGACTGCATCTGTTCCAGCTGACGTTGGGAGGAGTAGTGAGCTTGTTGCAACCTTCTTAAAACGTGGACTACTCAGGCGGCCTAGGGCGGCCTAGGTGTTGGTCAGAAAGGAATTTTAGACATATGTGACTATTCTCAGTTTTTTCCTGAGACCGCAGCGAAGGAAAATGTGTTGTGAGATGAGCCTTCCTCCCTGCTGGAGTCAAAGCCACACCAGCGCCGCGTCCTTGCCTTAACTGCTCTGGAAGAGGCTTCCTGCCCTTCAGAACGCGCCGCTCACTTAGGTGTCACTGAGAGCGATTTTTCTCTTCTCTACTGAGGAATGCTTTGCATAATAACTGAAAGTATTTTATTAGAATCCTGAAGTGCAGCAGCAGCAGTGATTGAAATCTACATTTCAATTATTTTTCTTAAGTGTAACTAAAAAATCTGGTGTTTAAGTGAAAGTAAATTATTTGTCTAATTTCCATCAGGGACTTTTTCAAAGTCACAGAAAATGTGGTTGGTAGAATTCATGAATCTCCACTTCATCAAGGCAATTTCCTAGAAAGTAAAAGGGGTTGAAAGCCATTCCCAAGGCCATTGCCATTATTTACTTTTTAAATAATAATAAACTGGGCATACTGTTTGGACCATGAGCCAGTTCACTCGCACCGTGAGATGAAGGGACGCTTCATCCCATCTCCCTCCACAGGCCTGGGGTTTACCCTGTGTTTAAACGTGTCTCTTAAGCTTCAGACAAATTCATGTAGAAAGCAAAGGGACAATTCAATCCCCCAAACTATTAATTTTTTTAATAATTGTAAATTTATCATTTCAATTTTGCATACCCCGGAAAAGTCTCCCTACAGCATTATTATAAATGATTTTGAACAGTCTTGGCTTTAAAACATGAAAGATTAAGCTTTAATTTTTGTTAAAAAAAAATCCCCTTAGGCAATAAATAGTTTCCTTTGTCTCATGGCCTTGAGATAAAAATTAAAATAGTTTAAATTGCCCATGGTTAGAATAAGTGTTTCATGCAATTATCAGATGGTAGTGAATAAAATCAGAAATTAAATCATGAAAGAATAAAAACCAGGTAAGTGCATATTACGCCTTTTATGAGTTTCTCACGGGTCTTTTGAAGCCTAATTTAATCATGTTTCTTGTCTTTTATTTTGATATGATAATTTTTCCTTTGTTTACCTCAGTCTCCTTTTTAGTTAATTAATTCTTGGATCATTTATTGTTACCCAGTTTTTAACCTGTTTTTGAGGACTGTGACTCTGTTTATGTAAGAGGCAAATTGTCTAGAAGGGGTGTAGCTAGGTATTAAAGAAGATAATGTTTGTCTTCCGTTCAGCTTGCAGATTGTTGATTTTGTCTGGTAATTTTGAGAGCTTGAAGAGACTGTTACTGTTACCACACATGAATTTTGTTGGTATTTTTTTGGTCTAAAATATATTGCATTCACATACCATGTTATTCCACTGAACTTCTTCTGTCTCCTTCTTTTAAAGAAAAGGATGCTATAAAATTCTCCAGATGCTTCTGTAAGTGCAGACTTGACCAAGTACCCATTCCAGGATCATGGACTGGTTCTTCCCACAGTACCAGGCATTCGAAAGTGCTAGGAGGCATTTTTTCATTCCCACCATTGGCTCTTCAAGGAGTTATCACTTTGAATTCTGGGTAGTAGTTTCCCATCTTGAAGGCATCCCCAGCTTTCTTGAAGGCTGTGACAAACACAAATCTTCAAGGAAGTGGGGACACCTCCTCTTTGACTCTCTGAGGGTAACAGAAATTGGAGGTGTTTGGACGTTGTTCAGGCATTCCCTACTGCGTCACATAGTCATGACCGACGGACAGTGACTGTTGTTCTTGCACACCTGTGTCACCAGAGCAGCTGAATGAGCAGTGGCAAACGAGAAACCACCCTTGATGTTATCCTGTGGCCCTTCCATTGACAGGAGGCTTTGTCACCACCTTCAGTATATGTCTGCATTTGCATTAGAGGAGAACTTGCATTATGCTAAGAAGTGTGATGCATAAGCTGCTTTAACCCATATTTGTGAGCCTTCTAGTTCATGCAGGGCAAATACATAAAAATGAGTTGGGGCCTGCACTGCCTCCTCCAAGTGGTGACATGCACAAGGCAGTATCACAAGATGGGAAAGAGTGGGGGCAGGAGGAAGGGACAGACAGGTGGACAAAGTGGCCATCTGCCCAAGACTGCTGCAGTGGTCCCACAACCTCAGAGTGGAGAACTCAACTTACCCCACAGACCTTCCCGCTGCCTGCCCCGCCCTGCTAAATGGATTGTCCCAGTGGTTGATGTGACTTGGTCACTGATCGCTGCAGCTGGCCCCTGGCTCAGCTGCGTGCCTCATCAGCCCGCCTCCTCAGCCCCTCAGTTCTCCCTGTGAAGCATCTTTTCCCTCCCAGGCAACAGGAGCCTGGAAGAGACCCTCATCTTCTCTCCCCTTGTCCTATTAGAACAGCCTCCAACTCGGCCCCTTTCCTCTGTCTGTCTTGCATGCTACTGGCAATCGTGGTGTAGACTGGAGTGAAACAAACTCCTGAGTGTGGTGTCCGGGGTCCGCCTGCTTCCCTCCAGAATCTGGGCAGCACACACTCGCCCAGATCAGGCCACCCCCCATACCCCAGCCCCGCCGTCAGCCTTTACACCATTATTCTTTCAGGCTTCTCTACCTAGAACATCGCCCCCATTTCCTCCCACAAAAATCTAATACGTCACTCATGTGTTGCAGTGCTCGTTCTTGAGAAGAATAGTGTGGGTGGGTATAAAAGCGTTTCTAATGCACATTATAAAAAGTATAGTTGATGCTGCTTCTGTAATTTAAACTGTGGTAACATTTTTGGTGTAATTGGTAAAAACTGTTTTCAGTAACCTACTACTTTTATGAATCAATGCAAATGCCACCTCTACCATGAAGCCTTGTAGTTAGGATTGATCACTTCCACACTGTATTGCTGAGTAAAGACCTAGCTCATTGTAGACCTGGGGCAGTGCAGACGGTTCCTGAGGAGCTGTTGGGCTCCTTGAGGCCAGGGACAGAGAGGGCTGGAGTGTCGGTGCTGGCCAGGCGTTCTGCAGACGCCACCCCTCTCCTGTGCTCCCAGGGCGTGCTCGGCCTCCCTCCACTAACGCTGACCCTGTTGTCTGCAGGACAGTGATGTGGGCACTCGCTTTCTGTCTCGCCCTCCAGCCAGTGAGTTCTTTTAAAGTAGGGACGGTGTGTTATTTACTTGTAATTTCCCCTTGCATCTGGAACAGCACATCAGACACAGGCCCTCAAGTGTTTTGTTTCTGTTTTTGTTTTTTTTAATTCAGTGGAATAGTGGAACAAAAATTGTCAAAGACAAATGTTTAAGGGCCATCTGTTCAGTCTAGTACAGCTCACATATCTCTAAGACAGCTGAGTCCCTCACGGTGACGCTGGCAGGGTCAACACACCCACCCAGTTCACCTGTAAGGCGTGCCTCTGCCTGGATCCCTCAAGAACCAAGCCCACAGTTTGGTTTCACCTTACAGGTGAATACTCAGGTCCAACAGGTTTCTGAAGAATAAATCTAATACTAACTTATACCAAAACAATCATATGAAGCAGTCTTTTCATTACAGGAGCAGTTTGTTTTACAAATAGTGGCTTTCAAAATGTTCTGATGTCATGATATAGGATAAGTACAAGTCTGGTATCCGAGAAGGGCATTTCATCTTCGGAAGAACCACCTACTCTAATGTGTGCTTTTGAAAGATAACATCACGGCAGATCATCCTCAGAAAGTGCCTGTTAACTCTGTGTGCACCGCTAACCCCACGTCGTCTTCCAGTGCCTGCCCACACTGCTTACATAAAGCAAGGTCCCGTCCAGCTTTGCAGAGTATTTTTTACTTATACCACACTTTCGAAATACAGGGCGTTTTATAAGTGCAGGGACCAGTTACTCCTGTGAAGATGGCCTGAGACTTTACCGTCCTCTTTTTCTCCTTACCCCCATCTTTTGTCGTTGTTTATTCTTAGGAGAAAGAAGGAAATCTCAAGGCAGACCATTCTTCCCTCCACTAGCAGCTAAGTGTCTCAGTCAGGCAGAGTCAAGCCAGTTGGTAAAATGGGCTGTTTCATTTGTGGGTTTCAATCTGTCAAACGGCCAAGCACGGTGGCTCATGCCTGTAATCCCAACACTTTGGGAGGCCGAGGCAGGTGGATCACGAGAGGTCAGGAGTTCAAGACCAGCCTGGCCAAGATGGTGAAACCCAGTCTGGACTAAAACTACAGAAGTTAGTCAGGTGCAGTGGCAGGTGCCTGTAGTCTCAGCTACTCTGGAGGCTGAGGCAGGAGAATCACTTGAACCTGAGAGGCTCAGGCAGGAGAATCACTTGAACCCGGGCAGCATAGGCTGCAGTGACCAAGATTGCACCACTGCACTCCAGCCTGGGCGACAGAGTGAGACTTTCTCAACAACAGTAACAACAAAAAATCTGTCAGACGTCTTTTTATTTTTTATTTTAGCTTTCCTATGGTGTTGACAGTCAAACTTCTTTACACTCCTCTTATTGCTACAGTGGAAAGAGCATTGACCTCCCGTTCTTTGCTCATTTCCTGCAAGTTTCAACATTTTACACTGCTCATTTCCTGCAAGTTTCAACATTTTACACTGCTCTTCTGAAAATTGTCTTGTTTGCTCTTGACATTATGGGGCTCACTGTATTTTCATTAATGTTAATGGAGTCACACATTACATAACATGTTCTGTAAATAAAATGACTCTGTAGTGACTGTCACCTCTTGATAGATTTTCTTTTTCATTCATTCAACAAATATGTGTCAAGCATCTGTGTGCCTGGGACTGTTCCAGCACTGGAGACACATCAGTAGACAAAGCTGATGAAGATTCCTACCTGCATGTCCTTTCTCTTCTAGCATCAGCTTTCAAAAAAAGTGTCATTTTACTGAATTCACACCATGGTAAAAACAATTTGAATAGCCTTTAAGTATAAATTGTAACTTCTACACTCTTAAAACATCATAACCAATATTTTGCATATCTTACGTTAAATTTTGTGAATGAGACCAAGAGTAGGAGAGGGAAGCTCTTTTCTCTCCTTTCTTCCTCTCCTTCGAGCTGTACCATCTTTCTCTGTGTTTAGTGCAACAGAGAGCTGGGAGTAGGGCCCCCCTTAGGGTAGAACTGCAAGTGACCAAACCAGAAAGCGAGAGTTTAGCACTCGGCCCTGCTGCTCGGGCTGCTCTGTGGCTTCTCGACAGAAGCACGACATGAAAGCCAAGTGGTTTGAAAGTTCTTAGGCATGTAAGACTCATATTGTTGGGGAAAAGAGTAGTTGGGAATAGTATGTCTTCCTAGTAAATGTCCTTTATTTGGCATTGATCATCTTGCTTCTAAAGGAGACAGCATGCAGACCCCTCCCACCCAGAGGGGTTTTGAGGGCCCTGTGTGTGCGGGGAGTTTGGGTCTGGAATAAACTTCTGCCCAGTGAGTGGATGGACATTCCAGGCGGTTTGTGTGATGCCCCAACCTGGAGCAGGCTGGAGTCTCTTAATAGTCTGTAACCAATTTAAAGCTTAAAGCCGCATAGCTGTGGGGGTAGAAATATTTACGGTTCACCACAGAGCCCACGCTGGGATTTATCCAAGTAGATTCCACCTGTGCCCTGAGCTGTCCTTGGCAGGTGCCTTCGTCCCCGGGGTGGACAGATCCTCACGTGCATCATAGGGCTGCCACTCACCAAGCGTATTGTTCCTTGTTTTGAGTGGGCTTTTTAATATGTGCAGACATCAACTCTAATTCTTCATGTATTTGCTTTTTGCTGTTGGTGGCGCTGGACTTTGTGCTAAGTGTTAGTGATTTGTTTTTCAATATTGCTTTGCACCGTCATCTGTATTGTGGCAAATCCACATCAGATCCCCTTGTGCTGTTTGAGCTCAGGCTGAGATTTTTATTCCCACTAAATTATCTGTGATCTTGTATGATATAAACATGTTATCACCACTAGCGCTGGTGAAAAGCATGTGTTGCTTAATTGTGTTATATTAGGTGGGAAAATCAGCAAAGCTTTATTCTAGTCACAACTTCCTAGAAGTGTATATACTAAGTTCCATTTCTTCAGACTTGAAAGCAATAAAATGGAAATTTTTAGTTCAGATATGGTTTAATCCTGAGAACCAGTCCCCATCAACTAGATGCAGTGGCCACCTACAGACATAAGCAAAATGCACCAACCTGTAAAGCACAGGTGGAGAGCAGGAAGGCAGGTAAGGTACAGGGGTCAGTGACGGGAGAGGTTCTGCCCCAAGGGAGGACGGGAAATTTTAGTAGAAGAGTTGACATTTGAGCCAAAATGTTCAGGGTAGGTAGGATTTTTAAAAGTAGAAACAGAATGGAAGATACATCAAATGTGTGAAAATGCAGAAATAGCATTTAAGCAGCAAATGGAAGTTCATCTCATTTTTCACAAGCATGGACATATGGAAAAGGAGGCCCACGGAGGACCCTGAAAGCCAGGGCGAAGGAGCTGGGACTCTTCTTGTCAGCAGTGAAGAGCCATTTCAGGACTTTAGGCCCAAGAATGATGGACTTCTTGTGAGACTGGACTGAGGCCCCCATCTGATGTGAGGGAGAACAAAAGGGAAGGAGGAAAGATGGTGTTGGTGTGTTGGGCCTGCGTGGCCAGTGGAGCACTGTGTTCAGTTCTGGGAGTTGAGGAGGAAGCTGTCATACAAAATGACAGGACGTGACACATGCAGAGCTCAAGGGCACATGAACGGACATTCCGTGAAATGTGTCCAGCAGCAGTCGAATGTGTGACCATCAGGCTGACCGGAGCCCTGAGCGGCAGAGTGGATTGAGACTGGCCTGCTGAGGCCAGGCGGGCTGCCCTACGCCCAGGGAGGGGTGAGGCCAGGCGGGCTGCCCTAAGCCCAGGGAGGGGTGAGGCCAGGTGGGCTGCCTTAAGCCCAGGGAGGGGTGAGGTCATCAGGCCAAAATCACCAGCAACACAAGGCGGGGACCAGACGCAGAAAGCCTTGGGGGATGTGCCTGTGGAACACAGGGACCAGGGGATGGAAAGGGAGCTTTCTGGGTGGCAGTGTCAGAGAGGCCGAACACGACGGGGCTGGAGGAAGAAAAGGCAGAAAGAGCTGACTCAAGTTCGACTTGGGGAGTGGGTTCTCCCCAGAGTGGCTGCTTCACTGCAGTGGTTGACAGTTTTGCAGGCAGTGAGAGAGGACACAATTCTGCATGACACATTATGAAATGTGAATATTTTTAAAAATCCATAATGGGGCTGGTCATGGCAGTTCACACCTGTAATCCCAGCACTTTGGGAGGCTGAGGCAGGAGTTCCTTGAGGAACTCCTTGAGGCCAGGAGTTCGAGACCATCCTGACCAACATGGTGAAACCCCGTCTGTACTGAAAATACAAAAATTAGCCGAGCATGGCGGTGCACACCTGTAGTTGCCAGCTACTCGGGAGGCTGAGGCAGGGGAATCACTTGAACCCAGGAGGTGGAGGTTGCAGTGAGCCGAGATCACGTCACTGCACTCCAGCCCAGGTGACAAGGCTCCATCCCAAAAAAACAAAAGAAAACAAAAAATCCGTAAAAGTACTGGGGTCACTAGGAGGAAGAAAGTTTTTATGTTTTTGTTTTAAGATGGAGAAAACATAAACATATTTGTAGACCAAAGAGAAGAACCAGAACAAAGGGAAACAGGAATAGGCCAATGAGAGCTGAAAGCTGGACTAGAGTCGGAGGGCTGGCTGGAGGGGGATGCTGCCTGCTGAGGGGTCACGTGTCATCTCCCCCTGGGAGGAGCCCCCGCAGCAGCACCCTGCCTTGTGGTGCCATCTCAACCTGGTACTAGCACACAAACCCACAGGCACGAACCCAAATCAGGGCTGAGTCAGCAGGTGGTGCAGCCTGAGGGCAGGGAGCACCGGCCTCTGTCGGGATTGGGGAGGATGCCAACAATTTAGGACAGAAGGGTACTTATATCACATATGGGCCAAGAACTGATATATCTGGGGCTGGAAACAAAAACTCATACCGGGCCAGAGGTTTAAGAAAAAGTCAACCTACAGGATGTAATAGAGGATTTCTAATTTTACTTGTCTTTCTGGAGTATGTAGACATCTTGATCAAGAGTCATTGGAGCAAGTAATGTAATCTTTCTTTAATTTTCTCAGTTGTGAAATAGAATTAATTGCTAATATTCACTTGTGGAAACATTTAGGTTTATATATACACACATATTTATATTTCTATAACTGTATACTGGTGCTTTTTAAAAAAGGTGATCTTTAAGTATCATATAGGAAAAATTGTTTCATTATTTTGGAGTGATATGAAATACCCCAGCTCTAGAGAACAGAAGACTAGGTTAAAACTAGAATGAGGGCTGATGATGTTTAACTGGGTTAAAACTAGAATAAGATCCGACGATACTTTTCTCTGAATCTCTTGCCTTTGGAAAGCAAGTGTCTTCCCCCCCTTTCCTTTAAAACTTAGGACGTAAACACAGAAGACAGTTTCCTCGCTCCTTTCTGCTTTTGTGCTCTGCGGTTAAAGGGAACGGTGAACTTTCTACCTACCACAAATGCCACTTGAGTTCCTAGAACCGACATCCCCTCCTTACCCAATATAAAATGGTATGACTGGGTTAAACAGAGCAAGACTGCTGTGTCCAGACAGGATTTCCGCACTGAGGGTCAGGCCTGAGGCCCTTGGGGATTTGTTGGTTTGTATCTCGGGCCACACAGCAGGTGGCATGTGCTCTGCACCAGGCCTTTGCAGGGGCAGCAGTCCTACGGAGTTCACGTGGCGCCCCAGCGAGCCTGCAGCCCTGCTGTGATGACCCCGGGCTGCACAGGTGACCTCTTGCCCCCTGCCACCCTTGGGGTCATGTTGCCCAGAGGAAAATCTGCCTCTCAGAAATGTTCTCTCCATCTGGACAAGCTGCCCCCAATCCCCCACAGGAAGGCCAGACTTCAGACGGGCTGTCAGTGACACGGTGACACGGGCCTGCTTTCCTGAGAAGCCCCGTCCTCGCCCTTTCTCTCTAGAGGCCTGAGCTGCTGTATCCAACTGCCTCTTTGTGATCCACGTGAGGAAACAGAGGCCTGCAAGTGTCAGTGGTTTGCCCGGGATGTTAGTGACAGGTGAAATGACAGCTCCACTGCACCACGAAAGAGTCCATATTCTAAGCGGGAACTGCTGGGATCCCAGAACCGTATTTCTGGGTTTCTCCACTTACACATTGTCACCCTTGTAAGGAGATCACCAACATTTTTTTTCAGTCCTTCTCCGTGGCCATGTGTAAAAACAAACATCTGGGGCCAGCTAAAGGGAAAGTATATGCTTTTGTTTCAGTAAATCATAGGCAAAATATCATTGGCAGGGAAAAGAGGTTTGATTTTCCCTCTCATTTGCCCTGTTCTTAGGAGATCCCTGTGTACTGCGTGTATGAATGGACTCTTCCAAACTCATGGCCCCACACTGCCTTTATGAGTGCCCGTCTTCACGGGACTGGGGCAGATGCTAAAAATTAGGCTGGGTAGGAAGGCACCCTGGTTTATTGACAACCCATGAAGTAGACTTCTTAGATCCACTAGAGAGAGCTTCCACAAGCCTTTGGGGATGAACATTAAAGCAATGAAAACAGGACAGCTGCTCTGGACATGAGGAGCAGGTGCTGGCCCCTCACTTCCTCGCCTTCCACGTGTGCGCCACCAGGGAATAAAACTTCAACAGTCCTTCTGAGTCCAGACCCGGCCCTCTAGGCTGAGTTTTCCTCTTCCCAGTCTTCCTGAGAACCAGTAGTGATGACTCTTGCCCAGCACTGCACCAAGTCAGGTGGCATCAGCTTCCTTGGGAAGCAGAACTGGCAGCAGAAGAGAGGGACACCGACGTCTCTGGGGAAGGTGCCCTCTTCCAGGCTGGGAGTGTGAGGTCACACCTCACCACTGCGGCGCCCAGTGTCACTTTCCAACCCCACCTCCTCTTCCTCAGTCACCCCACCCCTTCTCAGTCACCCCGCCTCTCCTCAGTCACCCCGCCCCTCCTCAGTCACCCCGCCCCTCCTGTCACCCCGCCCCCCCTCAGTCACCCGCCCCTCCTCAATCACCCCGCCCCTCCTCAGTCACCCGCCCCTCCTCAGTCACCCCGCCCCTCAGTCACCCTGCCTCTCCTCAGTCACCCCGCCCCTCCTGTCACCCTGCCCCTCCTGTCACCCCGCCCCTCCTCAGTCACCCGCCCCTCCTCAGTCACCCGCCCCTCCTCAATCACCCCGCCCCTCCTCAGTCACCCGCCCCTCCTCAGTCACCCCGCCCCTCAGTCACCCCGCCTCTACTCAGTCACCCCGCCTCTACTCAGTCACCCCGCCTCTCCTCAGTCACCCCGCCCCTCAGTCACCCCGCCTCTCCTCAATCACCCCGCCCCTCAGTCACCCCGCCCCTCAGTCACCCCACCCCTCAGTCACCCCGCCTCTCCTCAGTCACCCCGCCTCTCCTCAGTCACCCCGCCTCTCCTCAGTCACCCCGCCCCTCAGTCACCCCGCCCCTCAGTCACCCCACCCCTCCTCAGTCACCCCACCCCTCCTCAGTCACCCCGCCCCTCCTCAGTCACCCCGCCCCTCCCTGCCCAAACAATCTTTGAGGGACTAAATTAAAATGAAAGGTGTGGTTATTGTGGAATAATTAGGCCCCATGGGAGGAGAGGCGTATTGTATTAATGCCCCAGGGTTGTGATTAGCTAATAATGCTAGTGCCTGTGTCATGCCTTAATTATCCTGCTTCCTCACAATCTTTTCCTGCGCAGTTGGAATTCAGCATCCAAGCTCTTTTGAGGCAAAACGGCAACCGCGGGTTCCAGTGTCCTGAGTATGTTTGGTCAATGCAGGCAATTTTCTCTGTGTTTACAATGATTTTATTTCCTAAACCACAAAGCCACTGTGCTTTCACTGTCTAATTGTTCTATGAAAAGTGTTTAATGAGTGCACCGAAGGCAAATTCTTGCTGTCTTCTGTTAATGTTTTCTTGTAGCTTAAAAAAAAAAAAAGTATTTTGCTATCCAGGAAAAGTGGGAAGTAGGGTTAATATGGGAACATTAACGCATGTGTTCCTGGAAAGCAAGCTGGTTTCTGCGACAGACTTATGCTAGACATGCCCTGCAGATACGCTGATACCAGACGAGGGGGAAGGGGAACATTCATGTGGGAAGTATCTTTTAAATAAAGAACTGGCAAGTGTGAGAGACGGATAAGCCCCTCATTGCCGTTTTTCTGGAATCTTTAGAAGGATGGAGGAATACCCAAGTTCCTCAGCAGGCAGCCTCACCCCAAATCAAAAGTCTTGTTCACCATCCCACCTTCTACAAAGAATAAGAAGCCCACGGGAGCCCCTCTGCAGGCCCTGCTGGCGCTCCCCACCCCGCTCCTGCTCCGGGGAGGGGAGGTGGGCTTCTCCAGGACGGGCTTGGGCTGGGCCTCCGCTCCTGCCTGCACAGAGTGGCGGCCTGGGAGCTGAGCGTGGCCCTCGGCGGCCCTGCTTCTGAGCTGCCTCAGAGGAACGGAGGGATTCTCTGGCCCTGGCCCAGTCGTACCATGGCAGCAACTGGCTTTACCCACTCTGTTTCTGAAGCTCTTCCCATTTCTTCTGGCACATAAGCAGAAGGGACGACAACTCTGACCAAATGGCCTGCAGAGCATCCGCAGCCCAGCGCCCTGGGCCAGAGGGAGTTGACACCACACAACTGCACTTTTTCTTGGTGACTTTCTCTGTAATCTGGTCATTCAGGATCAAATCAGGTGTGCTTGGTGTGGCAGCTGCTGTATAGGTTTCCCTGGGAGAGGGAGTAAAAGCGGTTTCCATTTTAAGCTTAATGGGGCTTGTATTTATGTAGATCCTTTGTTCTGGGGTCTCTAAATTGACATGGGATTTTCACATTGTTCCGTTGTGCTGCGGGCATTGGAAGTTGGAGCCTTCACCAGAGTTCTGCCTGGAAGCATTAGAATCCTGCCTTCACGGAGTCCTCTCTTTCTCTGCCAGGAGATGAGGCCGGAGTGTGTTTGGCACAACAAGAAGAGCTTTTCAAAAGTTGGCTTTTTAGACCTTGTGGCCATCAAGCCTAGCCTTAGGGTCTGCAGGAACCCCTTGATATACGTCGGAGGCATCTGCTTTCT
The DNA here is from genome assembly GCF_007565055.1 of Rhinopithecus roxellana. Lineage (NCBI taxonomy): Eukaryota > Metazoa > Chordata > Mammalia > Primates > Cercopithecidae > Rhinopithecus > Rhinopithecus roxellana. Next base: position 87,299,193 of record NC_044559.1, read on the forward strand.
CACCCCACAAACAGGGCCTCGAGTGCCTCAGAGGCGGCGCAGCTCGCTGCGGAAGACTTCTCTTCACTAGCCGGCTCCCCTCTGTATCGAACTAAAATCTGCCTTTGAACAGCTTCCACCCACTGATCCTAATTTTGATCTCTTGAGCTGCGAAGAATATCTTTCTCACGTCAAGACCTAAGACTGTTTCTTGCCTTAGTCTTCGCCTCTCTAGGCTCAGTTTTACTCTTATCAGCTCACTCTCTTTCAACTCAGCTTTCATGTCTTGTCACCCTCCTCGGGACGCTCTCAAAACTGTACACACAGACTGACCTTCCTGATGGCCAGACTAATGAGAAAGGCTGCAAAATTAGTCATCATCCATCCAGTCGCCTCTCTGGGGAGGAAGATGTTCAGTCTTCATTGCAAGTGCTGTCAAATGAAGTGAAAAGATGCAGTTCCCCTTTTGAGGACAGAATACCCGGATTCTCCTTCTTCAGATGCAGACTGAACACACGTTTATTGATCACCCGCTGTGTATCACACATCAGTGCCGCCTTCTCGGACCGTCGCACCCGTCCGCAGAGGCAGTGCACGTTACTCCCATTTCGTGCATAAATACTAAGCCTCAGCTGAATGGAGCAGGTGGCCCAAGGTCTCAAAGACTGGAAGGGACACAGCCAAAAAATTAAAGGCAAATCTGAGTGAGCGCAAGTTCACTGCTTCCGTAAGTAAATCTCTGCAGTAGCCACTAGATAGATGTAAGAGGCGACATAGAATCTTAACTTCCACATCAACATCATGCTGACTCTGCAGCCAGACCCCTGGGTTTAAATTCTGGCTCTGCCACTGAGACTTGTGTGACCTTCTGCATGCCACTTCACTTCACAGGATAACTGTAAAGGACTTAATGGGCTAAGGCGCGTGACGTGCTTTTGGCAATGAGCAGCATGTGGCAGGCGCTCACACCTTCGCTGTGCTCACTGTTAGCGTTCTTCCCAGTACGGTGGAGCTGGAGAATGTTTCCTGTTGCTGAAATGACAAGTTACCACCAACCTCGTGGCTTGAAACAACACATATTTATTATGTTGCAGTTCTGTAGATGAGGAACCCAGCAGACTCACTGGGCTGGGGTCAAGGTGTCAGCAGGGTGTGTTCCTTCTGGAGGTTCTTGGGGTAAATCCATTTCCTTCCCCAGCTTCTGCAGCTTTACTTGGCTCATGGTCCCTTCCTCCATCTTCAGAGCCAGCAAGTCCTCATGCTGTCATCTCTGAGTTTTTTCTCGTTTCATTCCTTCTTCAATTCACAAGAACCCACCCAGACCATCCACAGTAATCTCCCCCATCTCAAGGTCTGCTGATCAGCAAGCTTCCCAGTCCATTTTCTGTGGCTTATAACAGAGGACCTGAAAGTAGATAACTTATTTTAAAGAGGAATTATTTCTTACAGCTCTGGAGACTGAGAAGTCCAAGGTCAAGGCAGTGCATCTGGTGAGGGACTCTGCAGTCCTGAGGCAGTGCGGGGCATCACATGGCTGGGGGCTGAGTGTGCTAACATGCTTGCTTAGGACTCTCTTCCTCTTCTTAGAAAGCCCCACTTCCACTCCTGTTACATAACCCATGAATTCCTTAACCTATTACTTCATGAAAGGATTAATCCATTCATAAAGGCAGAGCCCTCGCAATCCAATCACCTCTGAAAGGCCCTGCCACATCGGGGATAAAGTTTCCAACACATGGAATTTGGGGAATGCACAGTGAAACCACAGCACATTCCATCTACAATTTTAATTTCTCTTGGCTGTGTAACCTAACATATTCACAGGTTCCAGAAATTAGGACATGGAGGTCTTGGGTTGGCTGGGGGATGAGCAGAGAACATAATAGTAATTATTAGCTCCCAACATAGCCCTCAGGCCCCAGGTAAGCTTAATCTACCTATCCAGGAATGGCGCTGTCGGAACAGAAAGAGAAGAGAGAACAGGAACACCGTTGTCAAACACATGTTGGCATCTTCTGGTTCAACTCGGTGCCCTCCCCCAGCCCTGGCCCGGTGCATGCAGGTCCTTCCCAGTTCTACCAGTCTGATTAGTCACCCCTCCTCCCATAGGAAATCCAAGGCTGGTGAGGGGTTAGTGGGAGGTGGTCCAAGAAAAGAACTTTTTCCTAGAAAGTGGACTCAGGTCCTTGCCTCTCTGGAAATGTATTTGCGTTGGTTTGAGAGAGCTTCCAAACAGCCCTTCCTCCACAACTGCTGTATCCCTAAGTGGCAAAGGCCACTGGCCTCCTTGTGGAGTCCTCGTGGCCACACCTGGGTGCTGGCGCCCACCCTGCATCCCTCACGGGTACACCAGGGCCAGTCCCATCAGCACTCTGGGCCTCTGCTTCTTCATCTTTCACACACAGGAAAGACTCTAGTTCACAGTTTGCCTGGGAGCATCCCACTGCAGTAAAAGATGCGTCTGAAAGATGTACTATTACCTGTTATTGTCAGTGGGATTAAGAAGAGAATGAAGGCCCTGCACTGGTTGGGGGGTCCAGCCCTCAGCTCTGTTGGAGATACTATACGGGAGTTATTCAAGGTGATCTTCTAGCACCTAATGACCTAGGCACTCGGTCTCGGACCTACAGTGTTAACCTAAGACAAGAATCTCTTCTGGGTGTAGTGTTCATCCCAGACCTAGCACAGCTCTGAGGAGAAGGAACCTATCCTGTCCCCTCAGTTGGGATTAGTGTTTGGGATTACTCAATTTGTAGTTTTCCAACAGTGAGCTTATCTGGTCAAACAAGCAAAGAACTTCTGTGGCCAGGGCCAAGGTGGGGCATATCCTCACCATCGGGGCCTCTGGACCACCTCACTTTTCCTGTTCTCCACACCCCACCCTACCCCACAAACAGTTTTCACAAAATGCCACAGACTTTGCCACATGAGCTGATAAAACCAAGGCCGTCCTTGACTGCTCGACCATTTTCTTTCCTGGCAAGCCAGCTGGCCTGAACGTCCATTGCCTGATTGATAGGTTTTAACCAGTGGTACAACAGGCTTAAAATGTGACGTATACAAGTTATTGCAGCCACTGTGCAAGCAAGGTGAGGTGCACTGTGCAGCCTCCGTCTGAGATCCTCTTGGCTTTGTTCTGCCTCCTCCTGCTTGGATGGTGCAGCCTCTGCTTGAAGAGGTGCTCTGGGAGATTATGAGCCAACATTTATAGACTGCACCTCTCCTGAGATGCTCCTTTGGCATTTTGTAAAACTTTTTTTTTTTTTTTTTTTTTTTTTTTAATTGAGACAGAGTCTCGCTCTGTCACCCAGGCTGGAGTGCAGTGGCCGGATCTCAGCTCACTGCAAGCTCCGCCTCCCGGGTTTACGCCATTCTCCTGCCTCAGCCTCCCGAGTAGCTGGGACTACAGGCGCCCGCCACCTCGCCCGGCTAGTTTTTTGTATTTTTAGTAGAGACGGGGTTTCACCATATTAGCCAGGATGGTCTCGATCTCCTGACCTCCTGATCCGCCCGCCTCGGCCTCCCAAAGTGCTGGGATTACAGGCTTGAGCCACCGCGCCCGGCCTTGTAAAACTTTTAAGTGAGAAAGCGTAGGGTACAGTTCTCAGCACAGACTGAAGGAATTTGAGGTGGGAAGAAGGCAGATGGTGGTCTGAGGCAGCATCTTGCCAGTCTGCCAGCACAGAAATGGAGAGTCTGGGTGTTGGTGGCACCACGTGTGTCTCTGTCTAGGACCTCTTTCTCGATTGTGCATCTGCTGAATGGTCAGTCTTTAAGTACTTGATCAAGGTTGGCTGTGTGACAAATTGGAGTTTTTCTTATGCTTTAAATAGATTATTTGTTAACATTCAAAAGGTTCTTAAAGGTGGCTAGATGTGCAATAAAACCATCCTCTTACAACTGAGATGCCAGTTGGGGTGAATTTTCAAAGTATTGTCCAGTGATGTAGAGTGCACAGGGCATCTTTCCACTTTAAGGCAAGTCATCTAGTTAATTTTTCTTAGTCTCATATTTGATTCTTCTCCCTCCTTTTCTTCACCTTCTCTCCATCTTTCTACTGGGACTGCCTAAGAACAGCGTAGTAAGAAGTGAGAAATTATGTCCAGTTCACTGTAGCCAGCCTCCCAGTTTTTAAATAGGAAGCCAGGGTGTAAGATCTAATTTGCATATCGATTCATTGTCATCAGTAACAAAAGTGGCCCAGGGAGTTTCTAGGCCGCCTCCACCTCTCCTGTGGCCCCCTGAGCTAGGCTTCCCCCGTGCCCACAGGCTATGTGCGTGTCTGTGCCTATGGAGCTCTCTATCCAACTCACTGTTTGCCATCACCACTGGGAGCCATCCACACAAGAGCAGTGTGTGGCATCAACACACCTGTTTGCAGACCCACCTTGGAGACTGGGAGGATTTGAGAAGTCATCCCTGAGCACAAGATGAGCCAGGCCTGGCGACCTCCAGCACCTCTTCTCCCTTGCCCTGGGGCGAAACACTCTCTAGAAGCAGGCTCTGACAGGCCCTCCTCTGGATGCCCCTGGATCGGGGCACAGCAGGCAGCATCTCTGGGCCAGCAATTCACAGTTGTGGATGTCATAGGAAGGGAAAGGTTACAGCCTGGCATACAGGGTCCTCCCTGTGATTTCCTGCAAGGTGGAAGAAGGTCCTCCAACAGAAGCCAGACCAGTGGCTGTGCAGTCATCAACAGTTGGAGATGTTTAGATGAAAGTGGAGAAAAGTGTTACCTGCTTTCGTTGCTTCATAAAATAGATCCTATATCATTTTGTCTGTTCAGTTCAACCTCTACCTAATAACTGATGATCTAAAAATGGTGCCAAATACAGTGCCAAATTCATTACATAGATTATTTGATCTTTACAACAACCCAGTGAATTAGGTACCCTTCTTCCTCCGTTTAAATACAATGAAACAGAAGCTTGGGGAGATAAGGGAACAGATTGAGTCCAAGGCAGGCTTAATGAAACCCCATTTTGCCTCCAGTTTTTTTGTGTTTTGTTTTTAAGATTCCAGTGAAAAGAGCTGATGAAACTATAGAGTTGTGTTCTTTATTAAAATTTATAGTTTCATTTTTCAGTAGCAATGGGGCTGAGCTAGGACCCTTTTTCCTGCTTTTCTCAGTGATACCCCATGCCAGCCAACTTCCATGATCCTTCCCCTGCTCACCACAGAGGCAGGTGACCATCCCCAGTTACAGTGCAAAAAGGTGGAGACTGGTGAAGTCTGTGCTGTAAGATGACGTTCTGCATGGTGCAAGCTGCAGAGACTAAGAGCAACAGCCTGTCTTGTGTTTTGTGTCTTGTGTTTTGCTGGATATAAGATTCTGAGTTAATAGGCTTTTTCTTTTTAGCACTTTTAATATGTCATCTTACTAACTTCTGGTCCACTGTTTCTGCTAAGAAGTCAGCTGTTAATCTTACTGGGATCCATGATGAATCATTTTTCTCTTGCTCCATTCAAGATTTTCTCTTAAACTTTCAACATATTTCTGTTACGTGCATGGGTATAGATTTCCTTACGTTTATCCTACTTGGAGTTTGTTTTCTTGCATGTGTAGATTAATGTCTTTCATCAGATTTGGGAAATTGTCAGCCACTATGTCTTGCAATTTTTTTTTTTCCAGTCTTTAACTTTGGTACATGCATTACACACTTTACACGTGTGTTAATGTGCTTAATGGTGTGCCATATTTCTATGAGGCTCTGTTCATTTCTCCATTCTTTTTTCTTTCTCTCCTTTAGATTGTAAAATCTCTATCAATATATCTTCAAGTTCACTTATTCTTCTGCCAACTCAAAGCAACTGTGGAGCCCTATGGTGAATTTTTCATTTTGGTTCTTTACTTTTTAGCCCCAGAATTTCCATTTTTTAAATCGGGACACAAGTAAATTACGTATAGCCCATTAAAACTTGTCAGTTCAATTCAGGTCACATTTATTTACTCAAGTTTTATAGGTATTTTACAGATTATTTCACTGCAGTTACCCTCATTTAAAATTGTTTTTGTATGGTGAACTGTCTAGGCTAATTTTTATTTCCATCACTTTCCTACTGAAAGTTAAATTTTAAAATGCTGCCATTTGCCATTCGCCTGGTAGATGTCTATCACATGCTAGGCAGTATGATTTTCTTAAAATTGCCAATGGCCTCTGTCCTGTTTACTGGCACTTACTGTGTTGATTTATGAATGTTGAAGGAAATAATTTACTTTGTAAAATAATTTCCAATTTTTTTTTATAATTTCAGCCTTTTGTTGACATTCTTTATTTGATGAAACATTGTAATTATACTTTTAATCCTTTAGGCATGGTTTTTTAGATTGTTATCCTATTTATAATCGCTGCTTTCATGTCTTTGTCCAGTTAAGTCTAACATCTGGGCCCTCTTACACACAGTTTCTGTTGTGTGCTGTCTGCTTTTTCCCGTGTACAGATTGCATGTTCTTGTTCTCTTGCACATATCATAGCTTTCTCTTAACAACAGGACACTGTAGATGTTACAGCACTTCTGGGTGCTGATCCTCCTTACCCACTGCACATCACCCCTTCCCCACTGGCTTCTCATTTGTGTTTATTTCCTTATTGATTTAGCAAGAATAATTCAGTGAAGTCTATTCCCCTGTGGTGCACCACTGCTGTCACTCCTCAGAGGCCACAGCCTTGAGCTATGAGTGACATTCCTATTTTTCCTTTGTTAAATTACAAAATTCTTCCAGACAGCTCCCTTTCACTGCCTCTTTGCCTGATCTCTTGTTAAGTTTCTGGCTGCTGTGTCTCTGTTGTTTTCACTTCCAGCTGTTAGCCTCCACCAATCTTCAATTGTTTGCGCTATTATTTTTGGCCCTGGAGCATAAATTGTCCCCACAGTCTGCTCTGATTGCAGTTGGGCCCTTTCGTAGGAGTGCTCTTTCAGGCAGTCCCTGAGGCCTGCTGTGACCCCAGGAGGACTCTTTCTGGCTGTCCCTTTCCCTGTCCTCTCTGCTAAGCTTTCAGCTGGTCTACTTTGCCATTGTGGAGCTACTGCCTACTCTTAATTGCTCATCAACAAAATTTCTCTTGTTTCTGACAGTGCCTTAGGCTTGAACTTTCCCATACTCTGTTCCAAATAATTAGTTATCCCTAGGGAAAGTTACAGAGCCCTTTGTTCTTGTGACCTATCTCTCCCTGCTCTGGAGGTGGTGCAGGGACAGTGGCCTGCTTTTCTGTGAATGACACCTCTGGTCTACAAGAAGAGTGCTGTGTGAGCATAGGAGCAACTGGTCTTCTCTCCTTGCCTTTTCCAGCATAAAACCTCCACCCAGTGAGTGAGATGGGGTGGGCTGAATGGGACCTAATACTCAGAATGCTATGCCTGGTGTAGAGCTTCCACTCCATGAGTAAAGGCTGGGCTGAGGAAGGGACCCCTCTGCTTCTTGGCCTAGAATAGAGATTCTGCCACAGAGCTGGCAGGGGTGGGAGCTGTGAATTGTCGATGTTGGTAGTCACTCCCTCCCTGGGAGAAACCATAACCCTGTGTGTTTGGAGCTGTGGGAAGAGGGAGCCCCATCTTCTTGGCCATACCCACCCAGGGTAGAGCATCCTTTATGCTGAGCTTCAGAGGAGGGGATTTGTACCAAGAAAGGGAGCAGGTTGTGGATTGTAGCTCACATGCCACGGATTCTTGCTGTTCTTGCTGATGTTTGATAAATCTTCTGGGGAAAAACTATTTCTTCATGTATGTACTTAGGACAATTTCCAGAGACTTTAAGTGGTTGGTTTTTATCATTTTATCTGTTGTGGTTGTTTCACTGGAAAGAGGGCCCACGGATATCCTTGTTTTAAAAGTACTTCCCTCGTGTCCCCTAAAATTGTATGAAAATGTTCAGGCCTTTTTTGCTGGTTTAGAATTCAAACATATACTAGGGATGGTCTTTAACACTCTACTTACTAGCACAGCAATCTGGCAAGGACCATCACATGTAGACTGACATCAGATGCAGTCCCTAGGAAATACCCCAAATAGGAGAGACTTCTATTTCTGGCAGTTAGGCAGACTAGATTGCTGGAAGGACCCTCCCACCGGGAAAAACCCTGAAATGTATAGTAAGATTTTTAAAAATATATTTAATGACATCAGTAGTCAATTAGCAAAAAATACTCATAAATCAATGACTAAGTGCAAGAGGAAACTCAGAGAAGCGGCAGCATATTGAATGTGGCCTTCCCCTTAAGGATATTTGGTGAACTGAATAAATTCGAGTATCTGTTCGCACAGCTTTCCCAACCATAAGGAATACAAGAAAGTCCAAGGCTTCTGTGCAGTATCTAATAGGAGACCCTCCCCATACGAGCTTGAAACCCCAAAAGGCTAAACTCTCAGTGTAAAGATGAACAAAAAATGTTCTCCCTTAGAAAACTACAAGGAAAACTGCCTATCTCAAAACATAGAACTAGGTAGGGCCGGGGGAATTTCCCTCTGACAATTCATAGCAGTAAACCATCCCTCACGTGAGATTACAACCCAGTTTGATTGTGTCTGAGTGGCCCAAAATCCTAAGCCATGAAGTTAAAGTATCCCCAACTTGTAGTTTCCTCCAGCACCTTGTAGAATCAAATGTTAAGTCGTTCTTGAAACAACCCATCTTCAACCCAGACCTCAAATTATTCCTAGAAATAAAGTTCCAAGATAGTTAAGCTCACAACCAAAAACATCCCACAAAATATACAAGTAAACCAAGCACCAAGAGTGAGGAATAACAGGGACATTATTAGATACCACCATTATTAGACCTCAGATATTAGCATTATTAGCATACAACAGAAAGGAAGTATAGCTAATACGTTTACGTATTAAAAGAATTTGAAAAGTAAAAAAGTAACTGATTATGAAAAATGATCCAGCGTGTTGGTAACATTCTAGAAATGAAAAAATATAACCAAAATGTAAAATTTGGAGATGTAAGTTTAACAGAACATTACATACAATTGCAAGAGAATGTGGTGAGCTGGAACACAGATTTTGGAGTTGATGCCCAACTGAGAAACAGAACATGAGAGGTTAAGTGACATGGACTAGATCTAACTGAGGTCTAGCTAAATTCCTAGTGGAAAGGAGAAAGAGGATGGGGGAAAGTCAATATAAGAGCAGCTAATAACCGAGAACTTTCCAGAACTGATAAAAGGTAGAAACAAAAATCCACATATTCAGGGATCCAGATGAATTCCAAGCAGGGAAAATAAAAATCAATCTAAACTTGGAAGCACCATAGTGATAAATGCAGAACACCAAAGACAAGGAGAAGATCTTTAAAACAGAGAGAAAAACCACCCTCCAAGAAACACAAAATCTCAGTGCCTGACATCTCAACAGTAATAATGGAAGTCAGAAGGCCATAAAATGTGCTTAGAAAAACCTGTCAATCTCGAATATCCAGGAAAGAAATATTTCATGAACTAGGATAAAGACATAATTTTCACACAAACTAAAGCTAAAAGACTTTTTCACCAATAGACCCTCACAAAATAAAGCTGTATTGGATATAACTTCAAACTAAAGGATAAATAACCCAGATGAAAGAAGAATGAATAATAAGCAAAGGAAGTGGTAAATATGTGGGCAAATCTAAATGTGTGCTGTGAAGAATAAGTGCTGAATAAAAACCTGAAAACCAAGCTACAAGTAAAATGCATGAATATCCCACACCTGGGTTCAGAGGGGGCTCCTCTGCCTTAAAGTATTCTCAGATCCTTGAATTGTTCTGGCAAAGAGCAAAGATAAGTAACTTTGCTTTTCATAAGTTAAAGATGACTTAGTTTTTATGACCATATACAAGAGAGTAGAAATACTATGCATGACTTCCAAAGTAGTAGAGAGGGGAAATGGAATTGAAAGACAAACCTAGCTGGCTTGGTGGCTCACACCTCTAATCCCAGCACTTTGGGAGGCCGAGGCGGGCGGATCACGAGGTCAAGAGATCAAGGCCATCCTGGCCAACATGGTGAAACCCCATCTCTAATAAAAATACAAAAATTAGCCAGGCATGGTTGCAGGCACCTGTAGTCCCAGTTACTCGGGAGGCTGAGGCAGGAGAATCACTTGAACCTGAGAGGCGGAGGTTGCAGTGAGCCGAGATCATGCCACTGCACTCCAGCCTGGGCGACAGAGCGAGACTCCATCTCAAAGGACAGCAAGAAGGGAGAGAAAAAAAAATGTAATATTAGCAGAACAGATAGGACAAAATCTAAATGCCCCTACTAAAAGACTTAAATTATAAGGCTGTGTTTTTTTAAACCTGTCTATATGTTAGAGATGTAGCCAAAATATAAACAGGTAAGTGAAAAGATGGCAAAAGATATCCAGTGCAAAAACCCAAAGAAGCTGGTGCTTTCTTACACCAAACATCATACAAAACAGACTTCAGGGAAAAATTAGAAACAAAAGCTTGCCCCAAAAAGGTTTATTTCACCAGAAGATAGGATCATTTCCAAATCTATGCAAGTAGGAACCTCTTGCATAGAAATATACCTTCAAGATACATTTCCAAAAATAAGCATGTTTACATGGAGTTGGAGTGACAGACGTTCACATGCTTCTTCCAGTAACTGACAGATCAGGCAGACTAAGAAATGTCTTACATTTAAATGTTTTCCATTTTGAAAGTTTACTGAAGATATTATGAATAACTTTATACCAGTATATAGTTGAAAACAAAATACAGCAATTTCTAGAAAGCAGCAACTTAATAAAACTGATTCAGGAACGAAAAGAAAAGTTCAGTCATCCTATTTATTAGGGAAATTTAATCGTTATTTCAAAATATTCCCATGAAGAAATAGAAAGTCCAGAACATTTAATTGGCAAGTGCTACCGCACACTTAAATGACAATTAATTTTAATCTTACAGAGTCTATTCCAGAGAACAGAAAAATAGGAACCCTCTCCCAGTCATTGTATGAGGTTAGCAAAACCTTGGTAGCAAAACTAAAGACAGTACAAGAAGGAAAAATAAAGGCCCATTTTACTCTTGCATATAGGTTTAAAAAAAAAAACTAAGCAAGATATTGTCCAATAATGAAGCCAAAGAATGATTGCCAACTTCGTTATGTATAAATCTGGCTGGGCAGGCCTCCCATTCACAGATTTCCCCACCATCCAGCAGTGAGTGTATTTGCTATATTGGCAAAACAGTGCTATGATGATTTTTTTTTAACCACCAAATCTGTCAAAATTGCCACAAGTACAATTCCCTATGTCCTTTACCCAAAGCCACAAGCACGGCTCCTCACCTCCGTCCAATGAGATAATGACAGAAGGATTTCCAGTCTTCTTGGCTGTCACTCACCTCGTGTCTTTTCTCCCCTTTCCTCTGTCTTCCTTTTGTTTTTCAGTGGCTGCTTCAACCCCAAACTCCACTGCTGGTGCAGCCATGAACTCCTTGACCTCTCTTGGGACTCTGCAAGGACTGGCTGGAGCCACTGTTGGACTGAATAATATTAATGCACTAGCAGGTACCATCAACAGTGAGTATTTGCTGCTCTGGTGGACAGCCTTCCCCCAAATTCTCCACAGAAAGTGGTCAGCCAGAAATGACCCGAAAAAGGATATGCCACGGGGAGAACTAAAACTTGGGATGGAGGAGCACATGCTTTGATAGGCAAAAGCTGCCTACACTTATTTTGCCTCAGAAAACCCCTGACCACTCTCCACCCCCAGATTCTCTTCAGTGTGTAGCACTGCGCGTGTGCTCATCCATGGGCTTCTGTGGCTGGCAGCTATTTTCAAGTTTCCAGCAGTTTGGTTTGGTTTGCTTTGGTTTCGGTCGGTTCTGTCCTGCGAGGCAGGGTGTTACAGTGGGAAAAGTTAATGGACTGGAAGGCTGGAAGCCTGAACCCAGCTCTGCTGCCAGGCAGCTGTGGGAAGTCAGGCAGACGCTGCTCCCTCTCTGGGCTTGGGAGTCTCCATTTGAGAATGGAAAGTTCTGGATCAGATGATTCTTAAAGGTAGCCTCCAGCTCCAAAGTCCAAAGATTCATGACAATTAAATACGGGAGAAAATTAGGCCTTGGAAAGAAGCAGATGAAACTGAGGGGAGAGGAGTCACTGCCGGAACTGACGTGATCAGAATATTTATTAAGCACCCACAGGTATGGGTCACTCTACATCAGGGACCATCCAGAGGGACAGCGTTTAGCTGTGGCAGGTTGAAGTAGGCTGGAGGCAAATCACTTAGAAAATTGTACTTGGTTCCGAAACATACGGATGGACTCACCAGAGAATTCTGGTTCTGTCCTCCGCAGGCCACCCGTTCCTGTCATTCTCGGTTGATGGGGGAACGGTGTGCCGGCCAGAGGATAAGTCATGTTTTAGACTCCTGCTCGGTATGGGTTCCTGCAGTGGGGAAACTGATCCTCAGCCCACAGAGGGGACACGAAATTTCCCTGTCCCTCCGTTTCGGACTCCCTGGTTGCCTGAGAGTAGCCAAGCCCAGCAGATCCACGACAGCCAACAAAGCTGCTGATACTGGAGCCCAGTTAGCTACCATGCAGCCCAGGCACCCCGGCACCTGCCCGTTCTCATTTTTCGTGAAGGAGTCCTTGACAGTTGTTGCCCTATTTTAAGGCATGCTTCAATAAGTGGACTGTTTTGAAAGGGTGACCAGGCAGTATAATTTTTTAAAGCAAAATAATCCCAGTAATTTCATACTGTAAAAACTCAGAATACCTTGCACTGGACTTGGTAGAAAATGAACCTAAAATTTATCCAAATAAAAATTAACCTTTTTAATCCTGAGAAAATAGATCACTTTTAGAATTAGGACATTTTTCAGGTTTTAGTACATCCTTGTATGCAGCAGCTCTAGGAGAAGCAAAAGCGTGGACCGAGCTTTAGCTGACCATACCTCCCAAATGGGATGGCTCGTGGTTAGCGTGGAGCCCGTGAACTGGTAGCCGCGCGGCGGCCGCAATGTTGTATTCCAGTTAGAACCGCCTCCAGCTTTGACCTTCCCAGCAGCCAAGTAGGAGCCTCACTGCCTTGACCCCCGTTTCCGGTACAGCTCCTCGCTCTGACCTTGTCCTTCACCTAGGTCGAGGACGCGTGTGCTCGCACACATCCCCTCATGCTGCTTCTCTTGCCCCAGGACCTAGTTCCCCTAAAACAAGGACTTTGATTTGACCGCCTGCCTGTCCTTGGTCTGCAGAGTAACAGGCCAGTGGGAATGGTTGTCCTCCTCAGCACGTGCTCATGACTGGTGTGTGTGTCCTCTCGTCCGTGTCCCGCCCTGTCCACGCTGCTCTGCTCTGCATTGCTGAGATTTTGCCATCGTTCTCGTCAGGGACTGCAGAGGGGCTGTGTTGAATGGCAGAGAAACCATGAGTAGTTCTTGTGTGGGGTCTTGTGTGACACACATTTTGCTTCTGGCAAGGACAACAAGTTTAAATTGTTTTGCTTTTTAAAATTCTTTGCTATTGGGTTAATATCAGTCTGTACAGTTCATAGAAAATGAAGAAAGAATGTCATTTCACATAACCCCTACTAGATAGTATGAACCAAGAAAATATTTAATTAAACCAAAACCAGGCACAAATGAAAATACATTCCTTGTGCCTGGGAAGTGTTACTAATGCAGAGCTGTTTTACAACCTCCAGCACTGACCTAGAGCTACTATTTGCTGCTTGTCTCAAAATATCAACAGAAAACCTTCCAAGACAGAGTATCCTCTTTCAGACCATTCCTTCTCAACAGAGATGATTATGCTACCAGTTCCACTGGATAATTCCTAAAGAAAGTCGTCAAGCAGTGGTTACCTGGACAGAGCCAGCTTCTCAAATAGTTGACGGCAGCTTCCGTAGCACCGCTGTTAATCCCACCCCACTGCAGCAGCCGTTATCTGTTTCCATATGGAGAGTATTCAGGTGTTCTGAATAGAGCCAACTCTCTCCCACTGACACAGCAGCCAGCCAGAAAGCAGGTAGATGACTCACCAGAGCCTACATTTTACCCTCTTTCCTGCTCAAGAGCCCAACACCTCTCCCAAAAAAATGAAGTTTTTAGTCAGTAGACAAGTAGCTAAATTATACTGTTTTGAGTTGGATGTCCTTTTTATTCCCTTATACATTAATGAATCGAAGGGCTAAAAAACAGTACAGCACCCTAAAAATGTAAGAATCATCAAGATCAGAAGAAAGAAGACATGTGATTCACCATCAGAGTGTTCACCTCTGGATTTTTTCAGGGTTCCCTGAGCATGTTTTATATATTAACATCTGAGCTAAGGTGAAGAACATACTTTTTCCACCCAAGAGTCTGTATCTGATTTTATGTGTTTCAGTGTATGTCAAGTGGCATCTTTATTTTTCCTTGTTTTATCGCATAATTCGAATGGCTTCCAAATGGCTTACCATATAGTGCTTAAAATTATGATTGTTTTAAGAAAACCAGCTGCAGATGCCTGGTGAAAAGCGTCTATGGAAATATTTTCCATGAGAAGATGCTCCGGGCATATTTTTGTGGCTTGGCACTCCTTGCATTGTGAAATTACTATTTTAATCTGTATTCCTAATATTTATAGTTTCCACAGCCCCACACAATGTGTGTGCCCTTAATAACACAGGCAGGTATATAAGTGACACCCAGTGTATACAGAGACATCTTCATCTACCCTGGTTCTAGACATTTTATATTTAGCTTCTCATTTATCAGCTTGTAGCTTAGAAGGATCATCTGTCATCTATACAAAAGAAAACTTACCCCAGTGAAGTGGTTACAAATCTGTGAGAATATTAAGACCTTCTCCCTTTTTCTTTGATTTGGGATAAAGCCTAGCAGGGCAGCTTGCAGTCAGTGTGGTCTGCTATGGCACTTGGCTTGTGATTCTCCTTTTTTCAGTGTCATTTCCTTAGTGCCCCCAACAAAAAACATTCATGTTTATGGGTTAGTCCTTCTGTGCCATGTTAACAGATTCAGCATCTCCCACCTCCTGGGTCTCTATCGTAGACTGAGGGCCTCTGGAGAGGAATGAGGCAGAAGGCACTCAGTTGTCAGGCTGCGTGCTGGCCCTCCCGACGGGCCAGGTGCAGAGGCCTCCCTGCCGAGCACTGCCACACCTGTCACTTGCTTCCAGCCTTCCTCGTCTAAATAGCATGCATGGGAATGGAGATGATGATAATAAATGAGAGGAAATGGCTGATCCATTGGGCCATTTCAAGGAAAAGCCCTATTCTTTTAAGTGGAAGCATTTTATTCAACTTAACTGTCTTCACAGCTCTGCTTCTGTTATCCAAAGCTTTTTAGAGGAAATCAGGTACCCACAGCTGGGTTGACAAACACTGTCTTTGATAGAATTAACCTAGAATAACATCAGGTCACTCACAGGAACTATTCTCAGAGGTGGAATGCTGCCTCTGATTGTTCTTCAAATCCTACCATGTTTTCAGCTACTTTTCCACCCTGGACCTAGGAACCACCCTCCCAGATTTTCCATGATAGTTGTAGTTTAAAATATTCTCAGTGTGCTGGTACTTAGAACTTTTTTGTTCACATGGATGTTTATACCATGGAGGAGGCGAGCCCCTGGCTGGAGAGGCCAAACCCTCCCCGTGTCCCCTGACTCTTCCCCCTTGAGCATCTGCATCCCTTGCTCATGGTACCGCCTCTGCCACCCCCCACCTTCCCCAGGAAAATAGGGCCGGCCACAGCTGTCTCCTACATGCACAGCACCAGCAGAAGTACAAAAGACCCTTCCGGAAAGCAGATTAGCTCTGAGGTGTAGTCCAGAGACACAGCCAGCCTTTGTGAAGTGGAACCAGGAAAGAAGGGTGTGGCTGGAACGTCACTGGCTGGAGCTCCAAGCCTCACAATGCCCTCTGAAACATCCATCCAGTATTTCCAGAGCAGGAGATGCATTCTGCTTCTGCGTTGTAAGAGAAAAACATTTTTGGCAAAAGAGAGTTGGATAATTTTTCTGACCTGGAAATTAAAAAACAGCTGTGTAGAGAGAAGGGAGTTGGGTCCCAGTGACCACCGCCATAAAATGCCTCGTGTGTATCTGGCGCTCTGGAGAAGCCAAATCATGGAGGCTGCAAATCGCAGGAAGGAGCCCCTGTGGGTCTCACATGACAGGGCCTGAAAACTCCCACCCTCAGCAGACAAGGCATCATGGCAGTGCGATGCTCCCCACCACTCCATGGGAACCTGGAGGCGTCCATCAGAGAGGAGCTGCTGTCTACAGCCCGTCCTCGTCTGGCAACAAGGCGCCTCTGGCAGCAAGGCCCCGCGTGGCTTCGCAGGCTGCGAGTCACACCCAGAACCTCATGCCTTGAGATCCAAGCAGAGCGGCGAGTCGCCACTCTTCTCCTGCCAGAATTTCCTCCACACAGGCATCTGCATTTCTAAAGGACTGTGCCCAGAGCTCGATCATCTATAATCCACAGCACCTGTTAACAGCCTGACCAAAGTGAGACCAAAAGAATTTATCAGCAGTGTCCAGCCCTTCCCAAGTTATTGTACATACCCCTCTCACCTACCTCAAAAACACGGAAGTTCCTTTGCATCACACAAATAAATAGTGGGAGATGAGGATGAAATAAGAGCACTGGAGGAAGAGAGAAATGACTCTCCAGCCCTCTGGTGGCCACAGTAACAGGGACAGAGGGGAAGCACAGTGGCAGGGGGGTGGCTGTGATATGCCGGTGTCCGAGGGATCATTTAGAGTAATTAGGACAGTCTGCATCCAAGCTCTTTGGACAGCTTTTACTTGCATGACCCAAAGAAAACATTAATGGAAACATTAATGAAAATCTCAATGATTTTCTTGATAGACCCCTTCATAATAAGAAACAAAAGTAGACACAGCAGGGCCTCAGCTGGCAACACTTCTGAGCTGAGCTTGCACTCGGGAGGGTGCTACTCCATTCTCACGCCATTCACACTCACCTCGCCACCCCTGCTCAGTGTCTGTTCTGAGAAGCACAGGAATACCCGAGGTGAGGCACAATGATAGTCCTCCACTGTTAAGCCATGGCCTAATTCATATCTTACACGTGTCCTTTTAATTGAAGAGGCGAAGTTGGCCAAATAGAAGCACAAGTGGAGTAAACAGAACATTCCCCACCTGCTCCGTTGGGGCAGGAGCATGCTGGGCGTGTGGAGGTCACTCTGCTGCCGGATTCCCTGGTGTTTCCAGGCAGCCTTACCTTAGTTGTCCTCCATTCTCATTAGACTTACCTATGTTTTCAGTTAGCCATTCTTGCTGTTTTCATATATCCAATCTGTAGCCCTACTTTCAGTGAGATTTTCATTCATGTTTTCAGTAAGTTCTTCTCAGAAACAGATCTTTTCTTAAAGAATTGTGATCATAAAGGGACCCAGAGGCAATTGTGATGTCCCCTCTTCCATTTCCTGAGTTGATATGAAAGTTAGTACTCTATAAAGTGTTGCTGGCTTTGACTCAGTATTCAGGGAGAATGTGACAGTCAGCAACCCCAGTAGAGCCAAAGAGCAGCCAGGATACAAGGGGAGAAATCGAGTCCCATCAGGTGATAGCCAAGGTCCGGCCTGTAGACACGCCTCTGTCTCCGGCTGACTGAAAAACAGGACCTGGAGCTTTCAGTGGCCGAAACCCCGTTGCCACTTGGGCATGGGTGCACGCACAGAAGAACTAATTGCTGCTGAAAACTGAACCACTTTGATACTGAATGAGTAGCCTCAGCTCTCTGCGACTGTGGGAAAGGTCCACATTTCTTCTTTGCCTCAATTCTTCATCAGCCAGGCTACTTATTCCTAAGGTCGTAGTCCCTGGCATCATCATTCAGCTGTTTAGAAAGCCCATTTTCCCACACTGTAACTCCCGGAACTGCAGGTCCACTGATTGAGAGTACAGAACTTGTCCTCTCCACCATTTCCTCATCACACGGCCTAAAGGAAAGAAGTTTTATTTCATCTTTTCCTCCTCAGCCCTGCAAGCCATCCCATAGTTCCTTAAAAAGCCCAATAAATGGATTTCAGTGTACATATTTTACAGGCCTCTGCTACTAAGGTTTTTTTTTTTTTTTTTTTTTTTTTTTTTTTTAAACATGCTCCTAAGTTCCCAGAAGCAAAAGGCGTTTACTTCCAAAAGATAACAACGGTACTTGCCAGTAGCACGCTGCATGGCATTGAGCTGTCTCGTCTCACTCGTGCCACAGTGCATTTGGATCACTGGCCTAGGGAGTGAGGGTTTTCATGGCTTAGGTCATTTTCCCCCATTGTCATGATTGATTTCTTCATGGTTTCATTTTGAGTTTCCTGTCGGTGTAATTGTGTGCTAGCTGCATGTATTTGCTGTTGTATTGTGTCAAATGATTCTCTAACTTCCTTTGGAAAGCACTAATGAATAAGTGCTGTTTCTCTTCTCTATTGTTGGGTTTTTTGTAAAGTTGCTCAAATGCTCTCAGGTATGGCGGCTCTGAATGGAGGACTTGGCGCCACAGGCTTGACGAATGGCACGGCTGGCACCATGGACGCCCTCACCCAGGCCTACTCAGGAATTCAGCAGTACGCAGCCGCCGCGCTGCCCACTCTGTACAGCCAGAGCCTGCTGCAGCAGCAGAGCGCTGCGGGCAGCCAGAAGGAAGGTAGGTGCCCAGGCAAGGCCCAGCCCAGCTGGCAGCACTGGCCTCTAGAGCACGGTTAGAAGGTATCGGATTGAACCCATGTCACAACAGAAAGCAGCTGTTGTATGTGTTATTCGTGTTTAACAAACCTGAAAGCTGGGCGTGGTGGCATACACCTGTAGTCCCAGCTACTTGGGAGGTTGAGATGGGAGGATCGCTTGAGCCCAGGAGCTGAGGCTGCAGTGAGCCATGGTCATGCCTGTGACTAGCCACTGCACTCCACTCAGGGAACACAGACCCCTCTCTCTCAAACAGCAGCAAAATCCTATTTCAGTCTTTCTCACTTGGTCTTATAGTCACCTTCGAATTTAATGTTTCATCCATCTCTTTAGATGAAGTTCTTGTCCGTTGTATATTTATATACCAGTCTGGCTTTGTAGATAAATGGTTTTAATTTTTTCCCCCAGCTACATCTTCTGAAGGGTTATTGGCATCTCTGCAGATCTAAGTCCAGGAAAGTTGACCACCCTTCTTGGAATCCCCAAATATCCTATCACTGCTCACCCCCTCCCATAATTAAGTTCTATAAACTATTAATTTCCCATCAGCTACTTAATATTTGCTGCCTATAAAAAATTCCCAGGGACTTCCCTTTCCCAAGTCAGCACAGACATCACCTTTTCCCCTTACACAGAAACTACTTGGTGGTGGAAGGGGATGGATGGCCACTGGCTTCTGTGGGTGAAACACTCTGTCCTGTGTTTGCCAGGGTTTTCGAGTCCACACATCCTGTGAGTGTGTGGCTGCCTCTCAGTAGGTGATGGTTTTCAGGTGAATGATAAAATCCACGGTTAGGATTGCCTTGGTCTTTGTTTAACTGGGGGTCTTCAGGGAAAGCAAGTAAGTGATCGATTGCCTTGCTTCTCTGCCAGTAAAGCAAAATAAACTCCAGGAAGTTAATGGTAAGAATAAATTAAAGCTAATTATGAAATGGTTCATGAGTAAGACCAAATAGGATCATCGGTCATTCTTCCTTTTGATTCCTTCTTCCTTAATTGAAGCTCCTTTAGAGCAAAATCTGCTCAATGATATTTTTTTCTGACTTGGTTAGATATGGAATAAAAAGCCAGAATAGAGAAGCACTAAGGGAGATTTTTTTAAGTTTCTTTCCCTTCTCTGTTACCCTCACCCCATAGTTCCAAATTGCTTTGTCTGAAGTGGGTTTTAAGAGAACACAGCTTAAAAGATACTTATGTTTTTTTTTTTTTTTTTGAAAAAGGAAAGAAAAGGTTTTTTATTTGTATGAATAACATGAAGAGCACTTTTAAAATGAAAAATATATGAAAGTGCAAGTTACTTTCCATTATGTCAACTTTCTCTTTACTCTTAGCTGTGGCTACTATTATAGGCTTTTGAAACATGCACAGGTGTTCAGACAGCTGTGGTTCCGCAGGCTTGTGAAAGAACCCCTACATCATAAACATCACTTGTCTTCCCCAAGAAAGGCCTGTGTGTGTTCCTCTGTCTGTGGTCTGAGTACCATGGTGACAAATGAGGGCAGAGAGCAGGACCCTGTAGGATGATGATATCCTCACACACAGGCCAGAAGGCCAGTTCCCCACATGGTGGTCACCTCTCCATTACAGAGCAGGACCTTCCAGTAAACTATAGAGCGGTTTAGAGATAAAGTCTGGGCCATGAAACAACATGTTTCCGAGGTTTCACCTGAGTTCACTGCCCTCAACTTTCTCACCTTGAGTTTTAGGGGTTACTACTTAGCACAGTAATTCCCCTTCTGAGATTAAGATAAAATTGCCCAAAATAACCACTGTCCACTCCTGATTTAAGAGTGTGCATTTTCAGTAGCATGCTTTCGGGGTTTTGATTTGTTCAGTGTTTCTTTGGAATCATCTCCCACCTTCTCATACCTCTCTTCTGATCCCCTTCTCTCCCAGTTAATACGTGCTCAAGAAATTTAAACCATCTTCATATTACTTTAAGTAAAACATAAATTTAAAAGCAAATGATGTCAGGCAGAGCAAAAAAATAATAACAACGATGAATTCCAGATTTTCTACTCCACAGTTCTGTCCGAGGTTGCAAGACCTGGTGCGTTTTTCCCCAGACAGGAAGTGAGCCTCTGACGGCCCGCCTCTGTCCATTACCTGCAGGAGGCGAGTCCCGTGAGGAATGGGGACGCTGGTGTACTCGTACAGCTTTGTTCCTACAAACGTCCCCAGTGCTTTATGCCAGATCAAGTGCCCTGTGAGAAAGATAAAACATGAACACCCCAACAACCAGGACCAGTAGTGAGTGTAACAGAGAATCTAACAAGTGACAGTAACGTGCACCGGGAGAAATCTGATGAAGGGGTGACTTGTGAACAGGTGTTTCCCACTTCTAGAGGAAGAGCGATGACACACAGGTAGAATCCCATTTTTAAAAAAGGTGTTTTGTGTTTTCCTCTTCATCTCAGCCACCTTAGTTGCATACAAGGGAGGTTTTCCATATGAAATTTTTTTTTTCCATTTTAATATTAAAAACTCAGGGCATATACAAAACCAAACGGTTTCTTGGTGATGGAAAAATTGGGGGATCTATTTCAAGAGATGCTGCTGACATTTTTTCTCGGGAAGATCAGGAGCAAAAGGACAAAACCTACTTGTGTTTGTTTACTGGTCTCTTTGCTGGGCATAGACACATTCAGCATGAGCAACGTTCTAGAAAGCCAGGATTGCTCAGGCATGCCCCGTCATCTGTCATGTGCACTGAAACTATTTTCTCCCCGGCTTCAGGAGGTGAGATGTACTTCACAGTTCCAACTGGGGCCCAGTAACCCTCATTCATGCATTTGGATCTTTTGTGCAGTAGCAACATGAAAGCTGGTAGCACCAAATCTGACCAGCAAACATATCACCAAGGATGTGCACAC